>NW_020194337.1:1200000-1800000 GCF_002847485.1 Aspergillus campestris IBT 28561
CCCACTTCGCCTCTGGATGCAAGCTCTCCGCCATCTCCGCTCCCCGCGCCTCCTCCGCCTTCAACACCAGGGATCCCCACCAGGTCCAGCATCACCATCAACACCCAGATCACCATCCCTCACCCGCCCAATGAGCTCCCCACCAACCCACAGAAAGCCCTCAGTGCCACATCAAGTGCGCACAGCAGCGGAACCCCGCCAGAACCGCCTCTACCCAGTCCGCCTCTCGCACATCGAACAGATCAACCCAACAGTCCGACTCCTCCAACTCGCCATACCCCCGTCAAACCAAGATCCAGAATCAGACTCCGACACTCCAGCGGTATGTACCCATCAGAACCAACAACATCACCCCCCAGACTAACCAGAGAGAAACCACAGTCCGAACCATTCACCTTCCTCCCGGGCCAATGGCTCGACGTCCACATCCCCTCCATCGCCAACGCAGGCGGGTTCACCATAACCTCCACGCCAGCAGACGCTACAGCCCTCCCCGTGCCCTCACCAAAACAAGGCAATGGGGCTGACGAGGATGAGTCCCTGTCCGTGAGCGTCGAAGACGACGAAACGGGCTTGCCCCCCGTCGACGCGCAAGGCAGACAGCCCTACGTGGAGCTCGCCGTGCAAAAGGCGCCGTCGAACCCCGCCAGCGCGTGGCTGTGGCGTGAACCGCGCGAAATCCTAGACCAGGAATTACGAGTCCGCGTCGGAGGTAGCTTCGTGTGGCCGCCGACGGGCGTAGACAATCTGGATAAGGTGCAGACGGTGGTGCTGATTGCGGGGGGTGTAGGCATAAAGTACGTCTCCCTCACTCACATAGACCCTTCTTCCAATTAATAAAAAGAAACGAAAAACTAACAAACCAAGCCCCCTAATCTCCATCCTCTCCCACCTAAACAACAACAGCAGCAAAACCCCCCACTCCTTCACCATCCACATCCTCTACTCCACCAAACAGCCACACACCTCCGACCTCTCCCAAATCCTCTTCCTCTCCCGTCTCCAACAGATCATTCGCTCGCAGTCCTATTCCCGCCGTCTATGCATTTCTCTTGACCTTTTCTTGACTTCTCCGTCGGATCAACCTACTTCTTCTGTGTCAGATGGCGCCACATCAGCACCACCAGCAGCAGCAGCAGATGACCTCCGCGTCCATAAACGGAGAATCAACGAGTCCGATCTCCGAACGGCCCTTGCCTCTGCTACCGGACGGGTTGAGCCCGCGGAGACTGTATGCTACGTGTGTGGGCCGCCGCGGATGACAGACGAAATGGTTGATGTATTAGGGGGGATGTTGGGGGGTCAAGAGCGGGTGTTTTACGAGAAGTGGTGGTGATTTTTTCTTCTTCATCTTCTTCTTCTTCCATCTTTCTATTATAGTAATTTGACTACCCTTGCAATTGGGTCTTATAGCTATTTACGAGACTAGTCGGTTATACTCAAGCTATGCCCAAGCCAACATGTTATGAAGGCAGTATCAATATCAATCGGTAAAAAGTACATTGGAAGAAAAAGAAAGGTATCACTAGTGGCCCTGCTCGGGTCCCTTCACAGTGGCCCCATCGATGATCATCATCTCATCGATCTTGGACTCGATCTCACCGTACTCGAGCCGTTTGTATGTCATCACCCGTCCGGCGTTCATGTCAAAGTCAAAGAAGCGCACCCGTCGCACGTAGCCGCCATACCCGCCGTAGCCACCGAATCCTGCGCCGCCGCCATAGCACATCCATAGCGATGGCTTGTCATTGCGGTCTTTGTTGAGCATGCAGTAGTCGTTGACATGGTCACTATCATAAGTCAGTCTAGGAAACAAAAAATAATTAAAGGATAAAAAGGCACGTACTGTCCGCAGCTGACAAATAGGATGCCCTCCTCTTCGAGCGCATCCTTGAACCCCGAGTTGAATCCCGGCGCCGTGGGGCCTCGGACCACGCCCCGCGGTAATAGTTGCGGGAATCCCGATACTCCGGCAGGGGAATGTGGACGAATGCCATGTTCATGTGCATGTGGGTGTATTCTTGGTGTTTGGTCCGCAGCCCCTGGGCTGTATTCTTGAACCACCGGATCTGATTGGGCTTGATCCAATCATATCCTCGGAACTGTCGCTCGTCGGGGGAATAGGAGTGCGTGTCGAGAAGGTAGAGCGTGAGAGCCGAGTGGGCCGTCTTCCCGCGGCCGAGGATCTCCACGATGTAGTTGCCCACCCCATCCACCTCTTCCGGGCCCGCCGACGAGAGGGAGTAAGGGAGGTCCTCCAGGATGGTCATCTGCTGCGACCGCTTGAGGTTGCCCTCGTCGTCGTGGTTGCCAAAGATGGCCGCGTAGGGGATCTTCCGGTCCACCAGCAGCTTGACCGACTTGAAAAGGGCACTCTGCACATCCGGGGAGGTATCGCCGTTGACCTGGTCGCCGCTCAGGACGACCATGTCGGGCTGTTCTTCATCCAAGAGCCGCTCGACAAAGTCTAGGGTCCGCGGGTCCGCTTCACACTTGCGGCCGGGGGTGACCTCTGCCGGAACCGGCTCGCGACATCCCCCCAGACCCGTGCTCAGATGCAAATCGGCCAGCTGCATGATCTTGAACCGCCCGTTCTCGTTGATCCGCGGGACCGGTCTCTTATTTTTGGCCGGGTCCCCTTTCCGGACGCTGACGCGGACCTCGAGCTCCTCCGTGCGGCCATCCAGCATCAGTGGTGTGTCCCTGACCTCCCAGCCCGCCCGCGGGTCAACCGCATCGGCCCCGAAGAGCACGTCGATGGCGGTAACGGCCTTTCCCGAATCACTCGCATGACGCTTGGCGGTGCGCTTGAGCCAAATCCCTCCGGGTCTCGGCTCCCACTGCTCTTGATCCTCCTTCGGGTCTCCCGACGACTCGGGAACAAGTCGGCTGACCCTTAAGTCCAAGACGACCCGGTCAGTGGGGAGGAGGTCTTGCTCTTTCTTCCGCTCAAACTGGATGTAGGCGCTGGACGTCCAGCCCGAGCGGAGGTAGAGATCCTTGTCCACCTGGGCCCATGTCCCCAGCTTAGGTTTACATTTTGCAAAGACGTTGATAGATGAACAGGTGACGACCATGACGTCGGTGACGACCGTCCCCGGGTAATGAGTCGGAAGGTGGCCATGAATAGAGTCGGGTAGCACACGGAATTTGTTGTCCAAGAACACCACGAGGAATAGGACGATGGAAGCAAAGATAGCGAGCTGAATGCCCGCGCGAACCTACACACAACAAAAGAAAAAGAAAACCCCCATTAGCTATACCGAGCCGATCAGTGGGTCTTGACCACCAGGGGTAGGGGCAGGGGGAGAGATGGAAAGCCTACAAGTCGGCGTGTCATGATCGAAGGAAGTGCCCCTGGGAAGTACTGGATGGATTAGAAGTGGCTGGGTGCTGAAGCATGATGAAGCACACCAGAACCACAATATGCATTCAGGGAATGGCTAAGGAGAAGACCTAACAGCCGGTCATTTCATTGCCAGGCGAAAGAGAGCAGCAAGAAGGATAGAAAGAGAGAAGAAAGGAAGGAGAGAAAGTGGCAGCCCAGCGTGTTTCTTCCCCGTATTTTGGGCGGAAGCCCAGATAGGCAGGCGGTGGCAGACAGTAGAAGCCTCGGTGGTTCGCGCTAGTAAGCATGATTCCTTATCTGGACTAGTGTGTATAATACCTCGTATTGGTTTGGTTGATTTCATTTCTTTCATTAAGGCCGTCTATCCTTCTATCGAGTCTATATAACTCTATCATGGATCTCTCCTACGCCTTCGCCTCTTCAGCCAGCTTCTTGACGGACACCTTGCCGCTCAGAATATCCTTCGTCGTGGCCAGGATCGTGTCCCAGTTCTCGAACACCGTATACGGTTGTCCTTTCTGGTCACAATATTTGACCAGATCTGCGGAGAGTGAGTACGATGCAAATCAATGAGGGGAAATGAAGAAGTGAGGGAAAAGAAACAGAAGCAAAAAGATACATACCATTACCCTTCTTGGCAAATAGAAGGTCCGTCTGGGAGGCAGCCGACAAGTCCGACACCCCGTCGCCCGCATACAGCAGGGTCGGACGTACGCTGTCCGGCAACGCATGGTAGGGCTTGATCTCCAGCGATTTGTCATGGCCAAAGTGGCTTTCATCATGGTATTTGATCTTCCAGCCGCCGGGGCTGTTGACGTCCTGGCCGTCGCGGCTCTCGATGTCGTTGGCGATGATCACAAGGTGGTCGTCGGGCTTGTGGCCCAGCATCTTCTCGAACAGGGCACTGATGATGGGTTTCATTCCGGAGGAGAGGACTACGATCGGCACATTGTTCTCCTTCGACCAGTTGTAAAACTCGAGGAAGTAGGGGTCCAGGCGCATGTTCTTGCAGAGAGTCTCGATGCACTCGTTGAAGGGGACCTTGACGCTGTCGAGCATCTCGCGGAACGAATCACTTTGATGGCAGTTGATTTAGCATGCGTCATCGCAAGCGCGCCGTGCACCATGGGATAGGAAGCCGACAAGTAAACCGTCGCATCACATACCGGAAGCTCATGCGGTCTTCCAGGACCGCGATATTCTTCGCCCGACGCTGTTCATAACCAAAGCCCAGGTTGTCGGTCTGAATCCGTTAGCCATGCGCATGGGAAACGAGGCCGCGCATACGTACCAGGAAGTCATTGCTGTCCTCGAGGGTGATGGTACCGTCGAAATCGGTAAAGAAGATGATCTTGGGGTTCGTCTTCATGTAAGGGAGGGTAGAGGGCGCCATTGTGAGGACAGAGTAGCGTGATAGAGGGCTTCACTCGTGGGATTGAAACAGTTCAAAGATGATGAAAGAGACAAGAGGCGGGGAGAGAGAGAGAAAGAGGGGGAGAAACAGGGACAAGAAATCAACAAAACCCCACAACCAGGTCAACAGGCACGTAGACGATGGAGTCGACAACGATCTGACAGCCAGTCAACCATTGCATGCATGACTGACCAAAATATTAGCAGTCCACCTGATTCCCTCGACCCATTCAGTCACCGACAGTGGATCCCTCAATTTCCCCTCTTGGGCCATCTTGGATTCTGATATCATCGTATTGTAGAGTACCGGGTATGTATGGTACGGTAATGACGGCTCAGAATCTGCCCGCAGAATTCCTGGATGGATCGATAGAGGTGAAGATCACCAGCCTCAATTCCGCTCCACTCTTCCTCTGGATTTCTTGTTTCAACCTCATTGTCCTAATGGCTCGCATGTTACAGTCGTTGCGGCGGGCGCTAGGCCTGAACCTACCGCGTTCAGTACCAAAATACTCCCGATCGATAAACACCAACTTTTCCTACTTCCAACGTCCGTTCCCTTCAATCCCAATTTCCGACTGCTCGGTGAATCGCGTCAACTAACCTATTGCTACAATACCAGCGGGCGATCGAGTCGTGATCCATCACAAGAATCCCAAGTTGACAAAACCCTTGAAGAGCGGGGACAAAACGGATCTCCCCCGGGGGCACCTAACCCACGACTCCATCATCGGCCACGGAGTGCGCGAGCGGTTCCGAGCACACAAAGGTCAGTCGATCTTTCACCCACGGAGGGTCGAATAACGGAATGGCGACAAATAGGAAGAAATAAAAGCTGACAAGGAGTCATGTTAATAGGAATCGACCACCGTGTCACGCACCCAACACTGGAAGAATATGTCACTCTGACTCCGCGAAAGGTCACTCCGGTATGGATCGCAAACCTTCCCTCCACCCTCCCCAAAACCAAACTCACATCGCATCGCGCAATAGATCTACGGCCCAGACGCGAACCTCATCGCCTCCCTCCTCGATATCCACGTCGCCCCTCCCACCGAAGGCGACCATGAACCCCCACTGGAGATCCTCGAGTCCGGAACGGGTCACGGCTCGCTGACCCTCCACCTAGCGCGCACCATCCAAGCAGCCAACCCAGCCCCCCCAACAATCCCATTCAAATCCCAGATCCAGTACCTAGAAGACCGGCCCACGAGACCCGAAGAGGAAGACCCCGAGCGCGCCAACAAAACCCAAGAAACCACCGAAGAGGAGGAAGCCGCGAAAGCAGTGCAACAAGAATGGGACGCCTGGCGCACGCAGCGCCGCCGCGCCGTCATCCACACGGTAGACGTCTCCGGGAAATTCTCCGCGCACGCTGAAAAGGTCGTGCGCGGGTTCCGCCGCGGCCTCTACGCAGGGAACGTCGACTTTCACGTCGGTCCAGTCGAGGACTGGATCGCTGCGCAGAACAAACAACGTTTCTCCTCCTCTTCCCCCTCCTCTCCCGCATCTCTCACCGACACCGACACCAACACCAACACCACCACCATCGAACCCTACCTCTCCCACGTCATCCTCGACATGCCCTCCGCCGACCAACGCATCGCGCACGTCGCCCCCGTCCTCAAACCCGGCGGCACGCTAATCGTCTTCGCGCCCAGCATCACCCAGATCGGCGAATGCGTGCAGCTGATCCGGAAACAGGGGCTGCCCTTCGCGATGGAGAAGGCCGTCGAGCTAGGCGCTGGCATCAGCGGCGGCCGACTGTGGGATGTCCGTCTGGCGGTGAAGAAGTCCCGTGCTGATCCTGCTTCGTGGGCTGAGTCCTCTGCTACCCCGGAGGACAGCGAGTTGAGGTCTACTTCGTCTTCGTCAGCGAATGAAGAAGCTGACGATGCGAGCTCCCCTGCTGTTGCGGATGAAGGCGTGCTAGTCTGTCGACCTAAGGTCGGAGCGCGGGTCGTCGGCGGCGGGTTCGTTGGGCTCTGGACGAGGATTGAAGATGCTGTACCGCAGTCTGGATCTGAATCTGACTCTGCACCTGCACCTGCACCTGCACCTGCATCTGAATCTGAATCTGAATCTGCATCAGAATCTAAGCCTGAGTCTGAGTCCGAATCTGCATCTGAACTTGCATCTGAAACAGAGTCCAAATCCGAACCCGCGCCCTAACGACTATCACCCTTCATATACCCTACCCAACCTCCACTTCAATCAAAATGTACTATAAATAGCATTACCCTTGGTATAAACATACCTATATGTGTATATCTACTATCTACTAACTACTAGATGAATAGACGGATCTGTTTGGATTGTTTCACTGTATGCTTGCTTGCTGTACACTATACACTAGATACACTATGATACTCAACTTTTCTTCTTCTCCCTGCTAAATCCATAAACTGTGCGCTTTTCATGACTAGCTCTGCTGTACTACACTGCCAACCTACCACGATATCAACCAAGACAGCAAAGCAATCCCCCATACAGCCTACACCAACACTGTCGACCTCACTTACAACAGGCAGTGTCGCAAAATCCAGCCAGCCAGTCAGCCATTCAGTCAGTCTTACATGTACATCTTTTCTAGTCGTGTATATCAAGTCCTGCAGACTCGAGAGAATGAAATAAGAAGGATAGCGAAGAATAGATAAAGAAAAGAAGATGAAGAAGAAGAAAGTAATCAGATCCTAGCATGTACCAAATAGGTAGCGAGATAGACAACAGAATGAGAGAAAAAAGAGAGAGAGAGAGAGAGAGAGAGAGAGTCACACGGAAAGAAGAAGGAAAAAGAGAGAGAAGATGAAAAGAGACGTAACATGCAATTGAGAAGAAAAGAAAAGAAAAGAAGAGAGAAAAAGACGAACGATACGACCGCGCCGATTGAAACCACTTTCCAAGAAAGACCGATCCTTATACCCTAGATCCTTGCCCTCACGTCCTCTTCGGCAAGGACATACGAGCAAATGAAATGAACAGCCAGCCAACAGGAAGATTGTCCTCACGGTGTGAGGAGGAAGCGCGTGGTCCACACAGTGTGTGGAGAGATGGGTGGAGAGGGAGGATAGGGATGGCTGGCTGGCCGGTGGTGGAAGAGGCAAGAGACGGAGCAAGAGGACAACAGGACACATACAAAGATGAACAAACACCCACAAGACACGCGAGGCAAGAAAAAAAAAGAAAAGAAAAGACAAAGCAAACCCCAAAGATTCCGAGATAAACATGTGGAGGATGAAAGGGAAGAATCAAAATCGCATCAGAGAGAAAAACAAGGAAAAGGAAATAAAAAAGAACCGGCTACACACAAACACCAGTCTCATCGGTCGTTAAAAAGAGATTTCTCCATTCGACATGCACCCTGACCCAAATTTCATTTCATTTCCTCTGCGCCGGCAACCCCTGTCAGTTTCGTTGCGGTCCAAAATCCGCCTCGACCACCTTGCCCTTCTTCCCTTTGACCGAGAACTCCGCGAACAATGCAACGTGATCACTGGGGAAGTGGTAGTTGGGGAACCCGGGCACCCGCTGCAGGTAATCCTTGTCGACCTCACCGAGCAACGCCGACACGTGCAGCGTGTTCGACGTGTACCAGATGTAGTCCAGGATGTCCTTGAAGTCGGGCGTGTAGTTGGTGAAGCTCATCTCCCCGATCGACCCGTAGGCCGACTTCAGCTTGAACGGGTGCGTCATGCCGATCCGGCTGAGGTTGCCGTACAGCCGCTTCTCCAGGTCCGGGTGTGCCTCAGTGAGGTGTCCGTTGTGGATCAGGTTGTATGCCGCCGAGCCCGGTGACGAGTTGAAGTCGCCGCACATGAAAAGCGGGATCTGATCTCCGTTGGTGTACTCCACGGACGGTGCGGGCTCGGGCGGGGTCTGCGGCTGGCGTTCGCCCTCGGCCTCGGTGAACCGGAAGGCCGTCTTGTCGGTGCAAGCGGGCCACTTGGAGTACGTGTCGGAGAGCTTGGTCAGCTCCTCCATCAGGATGGCCGTCTGGATCAGCTTGACGTCCTTGAAGGCGGGGTCCCAGTAGAGATGGGCGTTGACAATGATGAAGCGCGAGCCCGTGAGCCGGTTCTCAAGGAAGACGACCACCGCGATGTGATCCTTCTGCCACAGTCGGTTGTAGATGTCATCCTGGCCCTTGGCATCGGGTCGGCGGACCGCTGTCTGGCCGAAGTTGATCACCTGCTTGTCGAGCAGGATGAATTTGCTGCCCTTGAAAAAGGTGGCACAGCCGTCCACGTTCTTGGCATCCTCCTCCTGCATGCCCATGGCTCGACCGCGCGGCCAGTAGACGCCCTTGTAGTCGCTGTAGGCGAGTTGCTCCCGGAAGAAGTTGTTGTAGCCCCGCTGGTCGATCTCCTGCAGACACACGATATCTGAATCGTGCGACCGCAGCTCGTTGAGGATGAGATCGCGGCGGAACTCCCACGATAAGACCCGGGACGGGGAGTACCCATAGTGCGATTGGGTGGCGGAGGAGTCGCAGAGGGTGTTGTAGGAGAGCACGGTGATCTTCTCGGTGCTGGCGTTGGCGGTATCATCCAAGATGACCCAGTCGCGGTCAGGCGGCGGCAGATGAACTGTAAAAAGAGAAAGAAGATATGGTAAGCATAAGGACAGAGGGAAGGAAAGGTGGGGGGGGGGCTGGCGCCACATACCTGGCATTTCCTCTTTCAGGTACCGGATCAGCGACCGAGTGCCCTCCTTCATGATCAAAGACTTCAACGCGTCGTCGAGCGGATTGCCCTCGATCCCCAGGGTTTCCAAGCGGTAGAGGTACCCCATCTCGTAGGGCAGGGTGCGGATGCTGTTGTCAAACAGGTGGAGTTGCTTCAGGCTGGTGAGCATGCCGATCTCCTCGGGCAGCTCGGTGAGCTCGTTGCCGGACAGATCCAGGTGGGTCAATTTGCGGAGCTGTCCGATCATGGGCGAGAGCACCTTCAGCTTGTTGTGGCTCAGGTGCAGTTTCTCCAGGAAGGCATAGTTGAACATGGGCGGGGCCAGGGCGCGCAGGCCCTGTCCGCCCAGGTCCAGCTCGCGCCAGCCCTGCCGGGGCGCCGGCTTCGCCTTGACCACACCATTCGGCCCGGTCCCGCCGTTCTCCTGGGTCTCGGGCTGACTGGGGGCAATCTGGATGCCCTTGGACTGCTGGGCGACGGCGCGGGCATAGTAGTGCGGGGAGCTGGCCTGTCGGGACTCGGCGGCCAGTTGCAGCTGCTGTTGCCAGTGTTCGTTCATGGAGTCGTCCAGGTCGTCGTCCACGTTGGCGCCGTTCTGCAGGTGACCCGGGGTGAAGTGCGGGGTGGCGGCGGCCAGGGCGCCGCTGGAAAAGTTGTGCTGGTGGTTGATGGCGTGGGAGGCCTGGTTGTGGTGAGCGTGATGGTGGGCTTGGTGAGCCGGGTGCGGGTGGTGCGTCTGGGATTGGAATTTGGGCATCTGCATGCCAAACCGCTGGTGAGCCTGGCCGCCATTCATCATGACGTGCTGGCCCTGGTGCGTCTGGCCGTACATGGCGAAGGGGTTGAGGGCAGCAGCCTGGGCGAGAGGGGGCGAGCGAGAGGGAGAAGGGGTGTCGTGGCTAAACTTTAACCGGCCCGTGGGGGAATTCGTCCCGTTGCGGACCAGGTGTCGAGCGTGCTGTTGTTGCTGTGGCGTTTGAAAGAAGAACTGCCCGGCCCCAGGCTGCTGGAACCTGTAGGTACCATCTGCCATTTAACGTGGCAGACGAGACCGTGCGGGATCGGATTTGGGAGGATGGGCGGAGCGGACGAGGGTCGGCAGCGCAGGACTCGGAGTCGCGGTGGCAGGGGAGAGAGGAGGAATCAGGGATCGGATGCGTTCTCTCCGTCTCTTCAACATGGGGTCCTATGCGGAACCACCCCCAGATTCAAGATTCTCTTCCGGGTTTCACCTCCTGTAGCGTAGCAACAATTCCACCACCAAGGCGTCGATCAAAGCAATGGATTGTCGTCTCCCTGTAAATCCGAATCGGACGAGCGATCGATCGTCGACCGATGAAGTGGGGGGGAGGACGAGAGAAGATTCGAGCGAAGGAACGAGTCACGGCAGGACACCGAGGGGCGGTCTATCGGAGTGCCCCCTCGAAAGGAAAAAACTGATAAAACTGGAAGAAGGAGGTTAGAAGGGAGAACCCAGGGCAGAAGACAGATCAGAGAAAAGGCAGAGCCCACAATCCGGGTGGATAGAAAGATGTACAGGCGATTCGAGATGGCAACAGGTCCGACTCTGGGATCACTTGGACTGCAGCGAAGTTGGTTTGCTTCGACGGCGGGAGGTCGCCGCCGTCACGTGAGGTGCCATCCGCCGCGTGATTCGCCGCCTTCGACACCGCCAAGCTTTTCTCGATTTCTCGATTTCCTTGTCAATTTCTCGATCGATCTGTGGCCGATGGATGGGATGAAGTGGGGGATTATCTACGAGGATCCTACCAGGTTACAATCATACAGAGTCATGTCAATCATGTGTAGATGCAGACATGGACTGATCATTCTACCATCTACCTACCCGCACTGAATTCGCCACTATCAAACTGCCTCAACCGACGGAGTAGTCCAATTGATCGATCATATCTTGACGACGAGCATAGAGGTGCAGGACATCAAATAAAACTGATTCAATCACAAGAGACATAAGTCGCACGTGTCGGTCATCCTGTTGTGCACCGAAGACGCTCAGACCAGTATCTTACTCCTTACTTGACGTATAACTAGCATTCTCAGAACAAACAGAATGACAAACCATCAACCCAACAATAGACTTATAGTAAGCCAACCGACAGTCAGACAATCCTCGATCTCACCACCCGTCTAACATCACTTGACTACCTAGGTAAGCGGGTACGGGCATCAGAAGTAACTATCGAGTTCTGTCTGGTGTGAACACTGACAGTGACAGTCAAGCAACGCCAATACCGCTACCACCCTAATATCAGGGTCACCCGAGACACGATCAGCCCACACGTCCCATCCCCGATTCAGCCCACTTTCACTCCCTATCGTAGACCTTATCGTAGACCCTGACCCGGATACATGCATCCATGGCAGTGTAGTCGGGTTCGACGGACACCTGGTCCGTTCCAGGGGCTCGGGTTCCACGTGAGGCTGGACGGGGACCACCATCGGTACTGTGCCTACTTTACTGTCTAGTGTCTACTATCTCATCAACATCCGTCGACGATCACCCCTGAGCCGTCCACAAAAGTACGATCCAGTCTCGTGGGACTTCCAGCGAGACGAAGGAAGACGGTCAGTGCCAGCAGCCCAAGGACATGGACAGATCGACCCAACCGCGGGAGTGTCCAGGTAGATCAGGGGGTCGTGTTTATGACAAGGGGGGTAGAGGAATACTAATAGGACATATACATAGTTAGTACCTACTATGT
The DNA here is from genome assembly GCF_002847485.1 of Aspergillus campestris IBT 28561. Classification (NCBI taxonomy): domain Eukaryota; kingdom Fungi; phylum Ascomycota; class Eurotiomycetes; order Eurotiales; family Aspergillaceae; genus Aspergillus; species Aspergillus campestris. The sequence goes on from NW_020194337.1 coordinate 1,212,171, forward strand.
ACGGTTACAAAGACCAAGTAAACAAAAACGATCCCTTCAACACCTATTAAGACCCCAAATAATGTCCGAACAATGCCCCGAATAATACTCTCCATATACCCTGAATAAGGGCATAACTATAAATAGACACCCGATCCATGGATGGACCCCAGTCCCAACGACAGAAACCATACTAAAACCTCGCCATCGAAATGAGTCGCCGGTAATTTGGTAATCTAAACCCATGCAGAACCCCGAATGGCATTGGAGGGACCACCGAGTGACCCGTGCCAGCAGCACAGGGTGTATGGGGAGACCGGAACCAGACCCGGTATTATGACAGTGGTGAAGTCATTGACTTATACATGTCATCATTTATCACATAAAAAGAAACAAGAAAAATAAAGAAAAAAAAAAAAAATACAGAAAGAAAGAGAATGAATAAATAGACAAAAAAGAAGCAAGAAATAAAGCAACCTCGGTGAAGAAAGGTAGAATTAATTAATCTCCTAACGGGTCGAGTAATCCAACCCCCCGTCGGTACCTACGTTAGCTTCCGCGCCCACGGCTGGGCTGGCTTTCCCCATTCTCCCTGGGCTGGATTCAAGGGAACTTGCGTCGACAACTCGGTCCGAGAGTCGAATCGGGGATGTTTCTCGTATAGTAGCCTTTTGTTTCTGTGGTTTGATCTGGACTGGGTCAGTTGTATATGCATTAGTCAACATAATACCATGTCATAATCATGAGCATAGCAGCAGTTATTATATCATATTCTTTGTCGAGTGGGGTTCGTCAGGCCACGTGAGGTGTCAATACATTTGATACATTGATGATACATTTGATGAAGAAGCAAGAAGTACAGTAGAGAATGATATTCTTCATGAATATCTAGATAATATAGAATAATAATATAAATATACTATAATATAATATATCCATAAATAATGAACAATAGAATCAGAATCATACTGCTAATACCGGGGACCAGACCAGGCAGACCCTCTTCCCACTCCCTGGCGCCCTTTTTAGGGCCCGTCGAGAGAGGGACCAGGAGTTAGTTCCTTAACGAAGACACGACTAAGTCACTTAACTTACTTCAGGCTTGTTAGTTAGTAGTATTTGATTGACCAGGGGGGAAAAGAAGAGTAGTCAGAAAAAACCGGCGGCGAATTCCTCTCTCCGTCCTTTTTTCCTTTTTTTGCCCCCCCTGGCCCCGATTCCTTCCTTTTCCTACTTGGTCTATCCATGGGTCTCTCTCTCTCTCCCTCCCTCCCACACGCTCTCTCGCTCTTGTCTCCCACTCTCCCTACTGTCGCATACTGGTTCTCGACCCGTCCTTATTTCTAAGCTCTGAGCTTGGACTTTTATCTTGCGTTGGTTATTATTATTATTCTTCTTCTTGATACTTCAATCCTTCTGGTTCTTCCTCCTATCTCGGTGGTTTTATTTCCTACATCTATCTACCTACCTTTCTTTGTCGGAACTTATCTCGGCCACTTGCCCGACCTTTGTTTTCCTCCTTGGCTTTTTTATTTTATTTTATTTTTATCTTCTATATTTTTATACTTTCTTACTGTCCCTCTCTATCATGCTCCAGGTCGCAATTGGGTTCATCCTGCGCCTGTGAAAGTTCTCGCTCTCTCCCCCTCGAATATGCCCACAACTGTTGTGGATCGACCATTCGCATAGACCTCACCCTGTCTCCCCCCGCCTTCCTTCTCCCCTCTCCCCTCCCCCCTCTCCCTCTCCCCTCTCTTTTGCCCCTCCTCGACAATCGCAGAGACATCATGTCGACTTCCACGGGGCATTATACCGCCATGGCCTCCGGCTCCGACCTTCATTCCACCATCAGTTCCGCCGGTCCCACCTGGGCAGCCACCTCGACCTCCTCCCTCTCCTCCCTCAATGACTACTCCAATTACCCGTTGATCCGTCAGGGCGATCGCACCTATCTCCGCGACCCCGAAAACCTCTATCCCCTCCCATGCGACCTCCCCGAGATCCACCGCCAGAGCATGCGCACTCTCTTGCTCATCCGCGTCTTCGGCCGCCCCTTCTGCACCCCGGTCCTGGCCGACCGTCCCCCGAAGCGCGTCCTCGAGATCGCATGCGGCTCGGGCCTCTGGTCCAGCCTGTGCCACGACTACTTCGCCCGGAAAGGCCATCGCAATATCGCCTTCCACGGCATCGACCTCATCTCCCTGGCCCCCGACCTGCGCAAAAGTGGCGTGAACTGGCAGTTTAAGCGACACAACCTTCGCAAACCTCGGTTGCCCTTCCCCGACGATTATTTCGACTTCGTCTTCATCAAGGACGCCGGCATGTGTCCCTACAGCCCTGCGCAGCAGGCGTCCGGGCTGAGCGAACCCTTGCGCGTCCTCAAATCGGGCGGGATCCTGGAAGTCTGGGACTCCGACTGGGTCTTCCGATCCCTGCTGCCCAATCCCTCCCCGGCTCGCAAGATGGCGTCCAAGGAGCAGGAGACGGCGGAGGCCACCGCCACATACACATTTTCGCCCGCAACCCCGTTCACGCGAGCGCAGAACAGTTTCCTGCGGGATTACAACTCGTGGGTGGAGTCGGCGTTCGACAGCCGCAAACTCACGGCCCTGCCGTGTGCCACCATCGGCCTGTCCTTCAACTCCGAGGTCGACCTGTTGGAGGGCGTCGACAGCCGTCGCATTGCCATCCCGCTAAGTGAGCTGCGGTGGGAGCGCGAAGGTCAGGGCAAGAAGGACTCCAGCGGCCGCACGCGAAAACAATTGACCGCCGATCAGCTCACCATCCGGCGCACGGCCCTTCTAACGGTGATCCAGATGATCGAAGGCATGGAGCCGATGCTCATGGAAGCCAGCGGTAAGAGCAGAGATGAATGGGATCGCTGGTGGACCGCCATGATGACCGATCTGTTCCAAAAAGGGGGCCTCGTCAACGGCGAATGCATGGAAGTGAGCGCCTGGTGGGGACGAAAGCGGTAACCGTCCGACGTCTGCTCTGTTTCGGTGCCTCCTACTCATTCGATTCTTGTTTTGTTCGATTTTGGTTGCTGGTGGTTTGAAAAAAAAAGGGAGAGGAAAGCGGAAAGCAACGGCCTTTGCTCACTTCATATTGGTGATACCCCGATTCTCTATATTTGTCTTTTCATGTGTATATATCCCACCTATCCCGCCCTCGGTGCGACGCTCCTGGCGGCCTTATTTGTTTTCATAGCGCTGTTTCAGGGTGCGATATCGTTTTAGATAGTACCTGGATACGCTTATCAGCATCAGGAAGTTCCAGTTGACTGTGCTGTTGGCACATAATGACATGACGCATAACGATTCAATGTGCATAAAGTATAGCATAAACGTCCAGTACGGAACTCCAGTAAGGGAAAAGCGAGCGACTTACAGTGCCTCGATTTCTGTAGCACATAAGAGTCAGCCAGACCCAAAGGACGCAAGGGAGAAGAAAGCTTCACATACCTTTCTTAACGAACTCCGCCCTCGCAATCCCCTTTCTGATATCGTCATCATTTTTCAAATGCGCCTGGCTGGAAAACGCCTTGTGCAGTCTTGTTCGAAAGTAGTCGTAACCTAGCGGATATGCGCGGCCGATATTGAGGAGTTCTAGGTAAATCTGTCAGCGGGGGGGTATTTTTTATTTTGTTTTGATTTTTGATTTTTGGATGGAGTACCTTTGTAGATGTTGATTACTTGATGGCGCAGTTCTGGGTTCGTCATTGTTGGTTAGTCCATTCGAGAGTGATGGATGGATGAGGTTGGGATGGAGATGTTGGGCTGAGGTGAGAAGATGGTGGATGAGATGTGATGGAGGGAGAAGAGGTGAGGGGAGGGAGAGATGCGGACGGCAGCGGGTGGATTATCGGTTTACTTGACTTGTTTGGGCGGATGGGCTTGTTCGGGAGGGATCGGTGACGTCGGTGCAGATACCTATTCCTCTATGTACTCTTACGACTGATTTAATCTCTCTTTTGATTGAAACTGTGTAGTTTGTATTTGGTATGTATTGGATGCTCAATTGATTTAAAGACAAGGGTTGTCGAGTACTAGGAGCTAGATTATACCTACATTCTCTTAGATATAGTAGGAGTGTCTGCAAAGGTATATTTATAGTACGTACATGGGGTACCCCAGTACCTTAGTTCTGTTAGGTACTTGCTTTATACCTTCTCCCACCGTTCAAATAAATGACCAGATTGTACATCCATCCACACCCTACGTTCAATCCATATTCCTTCCATAATTGAAACACGAGATATGCTCCTTGCGGACAATACTGGGGAAGCGGGAGTGGGGTTAGCCGACACCACCCGCTCGCGGATAAGCAGCTAGTTAGCAATAGCACAAGAGCTCCTGGGTTCACATCCAACTTCACACCCCCAGCAGCACATCCTCTCCCTTCTCCCCTCTCCCCCGCCAATTCTACCCTCACAATGCATTTAGTCCAGACCCTCAAAAGACAGCGCCTCACTCCGCTCCTAAAGCAATCCATAACATCCTCCACCCGCCCCATATCGAGCTCCCCCGCACGATACGAACCGCGGCCCGCCGCACCGCAGAAACCCCACGAGATCGACCCCCGATGGCTAACGCTGACGAAACACAGAATTGGCCGGTGCATGACGTTTGGGTTGAAGCCGGCGCAGGTCCACGAGGCGGGGGAGATCTTGCGATTGATTGCGAAGGACTGGCGCGAGTTGATTGCCGGGAGTGAAGGGTATTTGACGGATGCGACGAGGAGGGGGTTGTACCGGCAGAGTGTTGCTTGGGGGGAGATGGTATGAACTATCGTGGTTTTTTGAGTAGTTATCATTGATGTACAGGGGCTAATTGAGCGGGGCGTTGTGTGTATAGGATAGCATGGTGGGTGATGCTCTTGTTTTCATTCTTTGACTGGTGTTGGCTAACTTGTAGAGCAGGGTACTACCCCGTAACCATTGAAATTGCGCGGGAGAAATCCATATGTTAACGGCTCCAGGACATGTGAACAATGTCACCTACGTGAGGTATCACCACCACTTTGAGACACAACCACCATTTGTCTAAGCCTAGCATTCAGATACGCCGAGACCGCTAGAATCTACTTCACGCGCAACCTCGCCGTCCACGTCGACCCAGCCCACAAGCGGGAATGGATGGACCTAGTCAGCTCCAAAGGGTTCGGGATCATCCTGCGCAGCATCAAGATCGATTATAAATTCGTACGCCCCACGGTTCTCTCTATCTCGCCATCGACTAACGAGACCAACAACAGCCCATGACCTACCCCGACAACGTCACAGTCTACCACAAACTCACGTACGACCCCGAATCGCCGCATTCATCCCAATACGCCTTCCACCTCCAAGCCGTCATCCTCTCCGAGGCGCGCCAGCGGCCCGCTGCGCGCGTCCACGAGGACCTAGTCACCTACGACTACAAGAAGGGCAAGAAGACGGCGCTGCCGCCGTTTATGCTGGAGCAGTTCAAAGCGACCTGGGCTCTGCAGGAGAAGGCCAAGAAGTTTTGGCAGAAGCGGATTGTGGACATTGAGAGCCGGGTGCGGACTTTGGAAGTTGAGAGCTGGGATCGCGCGGATGCCGTGGAGGATATGGGGACTGCGTAGATTTACATGTATGAATTGCGCAGGTTATCTCGATCTTCAGGATAGAGGTCTTCGATTGGTGTTGTTAGAGTCGAGGCAATAGTTTCGGGTTAATTGGATAAAACGGCCCCCTTGCAGGCTCCGATGGCCTGAACACGCAATCATTGTGGAGTACCTGTACCATATCTTCACCCTCACATCTTGGTGATCTCCCCGAGTCATGGGGTACTGCGTTATGTTTCCGATGCATGTCCTGATCATCTCCGCAAGAGATATGTATGGCATACTATAGTCCGGCCAAGCAGGAGAATTGTTCCACTAATCTTCGTAAAATACACCTCTGTACCTCATAGTGGTGTAGTGTACTATTCAATCCCACACAGTACATTGCTAAGAATAATACAGAGACTGAATCAACTTGACTCTGGTAAGGTACCAGTGCCATCCAGGGTCCATATTAGTCTGCATTACTACATTCGTCGTAGTACGAGACTCACTAGGACTAGTGCACCGCCTATCGTGGTTAGACCTATACCGACAAGAATAACCACAGGGATCTTTACGATCCGGTCTGTGGCGGCTTTCGTTCCGAGCCAAGAAAGCTTGCCCATGAGTTGGATGAATGATGTGACAGGTTGTTTATACTCTACTCTGTAATTTACTACCTAGATTTGCCTACTCTCCCCAGAGGATGTGGTGTTTAAACCTAGCACATACATGTACATACATAGATAGCTGCATCCACCCATCAAACAGAACAGAAACAGAATTAATATACCCGAGAATTTCTTACGTACTGTATACACTTTCAGGTCAAGGTTAGTGTTCCTTCTATTTTCTTCTTCCCTTCCATCACAAGAATAAATAGCACACTCTATATTAAATATCATATGTTATCCTCGGCTCAGCGCCCGTCCTTGGCTCGGCCGCCAACCGAGCCCGATCAACCGTGGATGTACAATTTTAGATCTTGACAAAAGTCCACTGGCACGTTGCCAGATGGGTCGATGTCCCCGTTCAGCCATTGAATGTCCACCGTGAACATCGTAAGGTTTTTAACTCTTCTCTTCTTTTTCCTTACCTCATTTTTTTGGTTTCCTGGCCTTATTTTTGGTTTTCTGGCCTTATTTCTGGGTTTCATTGGATAACCATGTGGGGTCTAAAAATACTAGCAGTGAATCGGGGATCTGGATTTTCGTCCGGACCTTGTTTTCTACCAGGGAAGAAAATTTCTACCGACAAGATCATAATAATAGTAATACTTGATATTAAAACAGATGATGATCGACCGGTTAGAAATTCCCACTAGTCACTTGGTAGTGGTGATGAGCGACGAACTGTTTGACTAAGCTGTAAGGCGTCCAAATCTCTGTACAGTGACTGTTCTAGGACAGTATAGGACAGTATGGGTATACTCTCATGCCACCCTCGTATAACATGCATGCCTATCTACACGATCAACTCGTTATGGTTAGCTTGTATGTATATCTGGCTGGGTATTATGGCAGATCATCAGCATCCCTGCTACGCCGTTGTTTCCATCCTGGTCGGACTGACAACGCATTCGGCCACTGGATGCCTGAGGAGTTCCCTTGGCGGATGGCGCTATTATGTGATGAGTTGATTACTGGGGATCAGTACATTGTGTTAACAATAATCTTAGTACACTCACGTTGCTCTTGGAGAGGCGCTTACTGGAGAGAAGAGTTGAGACGATGATGTTATGTAGTGGAGAGGTTTGCAATACGGTTATCGGACGGTATCATACAATACAGACGTTTCGGTTCCTTGCTTCGCTGCAGAGCGACAAACATCTTCAGGACGGATTGATATCATTCATTCCCATCGCACCCAGAATGGGAAATCTCTTATTACATTGACGAAATAGGAATCGATGTTTCTTTGTTTGGATGTTTTATAACAGTAACGCCTGGTTTTATCTATCAACTAGTTCTCAATCCAGCCATGCAGACTGCCTGATAGAATTCTTCACTATATTCTGTACGACATCCTGCACAGCCACCCAACTACCCCGGTATTTTCAGCAGACGAATCCCCAGGCCTCTTTCACACGTTGGAGATCACAGCAGGACAGGATCTACCCACTACCACTACTTATCTACCAACAACTGATCTCTCGTCAGCTTGTCGTCACGCCGAAATGGCAGGATAGCCGAGCATGTGAATCCAACCAGTGATAGAGTCTCCAGTTGATTCAATCCACCAATTCTATTCCTTCGGACGTCCGGTTATCGCGTTTCTTTGCCCACTAACAGAACTCCGGTCCTTCCTCACTCTGGTTTGCTGAGAACCAACCCTCTCACACCATGCATAAGCTTGCCATCTATCAGCGCATATGATCCCGGACCGACTCCCGCAAATGGTGTACCCTCTCTCCAGCAGTCTGATACGACCCCGCAAACCACGATGGCCCACGAAGGGAGGGGATCGTCGGATCTGCATCGGATTGTCTAGGTGTGCCCTAATCAGCGAACGAGATCCTGGACTTGGGACCCATCTGGGAGACTTGATGGGTCATCCATCGTGGGTGGGATAGGTGGGATAGGTGGGATAAGGTGAAAATATTTTTGCGTGTGGGGTGATTCTTCTTTCCCTCTCTTTCTCTTTTTTTCCTCTCTACTTTATTCTGATTATTATCGATATTTTTCTTTCGTGAATATGATAGGTGAAGAGAGGAATTGTCAAAACACGTATTTGATGTTATTCCATTTGTTAATGAGTCTCCAAAAGCGACGGGATAATGCAGGCCACTTGAATGGGCATCCTTCCCTTCCAATCTCTCCCCTCCCTTGCTTGCGGGGCCGATGTGCTGCAGAGTGGTCATGACAGACCGGCCGTATCTTGATGTAGATCAACGGAGATGGATGATAGGGTGGTCTAGCGGGGGATACGGGATTGTATCGAGATGTCTATCTACCTGTACCGGAGTCGTAGAGGTAAAGACAACTGATAATCCTGCAGAAGGGTAATGTTTTCTTTCTGATACATAGTTAAGCACCTGGAATCAAGATAGATGGTATGTTGGCTGCCAAATAGTTCGATGGTTCATGACGCGAAGGAATGTGTGGCATACCCTGGGATTGTTGATACTCGGTGTTATGGTGGATAATCTTCAGAAGCATCTACGGCCTAGGGTGGTAAATAACAACCATACTATACTGTATAGATACGATACTGTAATACATAGATACCGTACTGTATCCTGAGGCACCAATAGATGCCTGACTCGTTCTGCCTCGATTTTCCCGTTCCCGCCTCCGTCCTCCGTCTACCAATCCAGCCAAAACTTCTTCTTCTTCTCTCTCTCTCTCTCTCTCTCTCTCTCTCTCTTCTCTCTTTTGCTTCAACCCATTCGCCCTTCTCATAGTGGCCCTTTTTCACTTCTTCTCTCTCTCTTTTTTTTCCTTTCCTTTCACGCCACTCCCTCTTTCTTCTCCGCTATCCATCCATTCGTATATTTCCTTTTCCTCCAGTCTTGTCGTTCCTTTTCCCGCCCTCGTCTCTCCCCTCTCTTTCTCTTCCGTTTCTTATTCCCACTTCCAACACTCTCCCTTCGACACTCCCCCCCACCAATTTCAACCCTCCTCGTTTGCCGTCTCTCGACTCTTTTTCTTCGCTATCTTCGCCCGATTCTTCCGCACTGTTTCGCCTTTATTCATCGCCTGGTCCAAGTCCTTGGCTGTCACCCGCCAAGCTGACTCGGACCCGGGTGTAAAGGCTCCCCTTGCCCATGCCACGACCATCGGCTACGGCTAGGAAGAATCAGAGCAATCGCCAGGAGAATGGCCCCCTCGGTCCCGGCAAGAAAGTGAACAAGCAGAAATCCAACGGTACCTTGAATGGCCACGCCAGCGCCGGCTCGACTCCGAACTCCGGCCCCTCCGCCGCCCAAGCCGCCTGGCACTCCTCTCGCTCGAATAGCGACACCGCGGTCTCCTCCACAATAGCCACGGCCTCCCGAGTGAACAACTCGACCGACAACGCCAAGGCCGACGGACACGGGGCACGCGGGTTTCTGAATGGATACGCCAAAGGGAATTCGGACATGTCGTATGGACAGGCCAACGGGGCCGTGCCGCAGAATGGTGGCGTGGCCGCCTCGGCGTCGCGTCGGACGGACAAGGCCGCCGCCGCTTCCAAGAGGTCGTCGGGCTCCATCAACCCTCTCCAGCTCGCCTCTACCATCCTCAAGTCCTGCCCCATGTACGACACCATCGCGATCCTGATCTTCCTACTGCAACTGCCTCCTATGGTCCTCACCCTGGTCCAGTTCCTCTTCGCTTCCCTGACCTTCATGCCTCCGAGCGGTGCCTCCGCCGGCTCCCTGTCCTCCAACTTCGACATCTTCCAGGGTCCCGCCGGCACCCCGTCCCTCGGCACCATGATCGCCATGGACGGCTTCTGTCTGCTCTTCTGGGGTCTCTTCATGTGGACGTGGGCGCAGAATTTCGCCCTCGACCTCGCCCACGTCCAGGTGGCCATCACCCTGGGCGGCGGCGGGTCGGGCAAGAACGGAGGCGTCAACACACTCTGCGTCGGGATCGTGCTGGTCTTGCATCTGATTCGGAGCAAAGGGATACAGGATTTTATCATGGGTCATCTGCTGTCCGCCAAGATCGTTAGCCCGGACCTCCTGTCGCAATACTCTCACCTCTTCCCGGCCGAATTTCGACGGTCCGACTCGCAATCTTCGCCAAGCTGGATCCGGAGTCTCCTAGCGGTCCACATCCTCGCCCAAGCGGGTACCGCTATGGCGAGACGCTCCATGGCCAAGAATCGCGCCCCGGCGCCCGCGCGTCTCGGCAAACGGGTCGACACCGAAGCCTCCGCCGGCTCGCAGACCCAGATCGATTCCGCCTTCGAGTCCGGCGCCAGCGTCTCCTCGTACATCGGCGCGGATGGACAGTTGGTCACCCCGGTCACACACAAGGACGGTCGCGATCGGTTGCTCTCGGCCAAGAAACGTCGCCGGCAGGCCAACCAGGTCCGGAGCCGCCAACCGTTCTGGGCGGCCCTGGCGAGTACCAAGGTGACGGTGATGCGGGAATATGAACACTCGCGGGCGCTGTCCAAGACGAGTCGCGGGCTCCAGATGACCGAGGAGGACCTCCAGGGGGTTTCATTGGATGACGGGTTGGTGTGGATCACCGAGGTGGATAGTTCGACAATCAAATTCGCCGCGGGCGACTTTGCCTCCCCCGACGACCCCCTGGTCTCCGGCGCCTGCGAAGCTGGGCGGTTGGGATCGGACGACGCGGAGCCGTTCTACGTCTGCGTCAACGGGGCGCTGTGGGCGACCGCGACAATTAGCAAGGTATCCGACGCGGCCAAGGGGGCGAGCGCCGTGCATTGGCGGGGCGAGGTCTCTGGTCTCGCTCCGAACTGCGCCTACACGTGCGCCTTCCTCCGCAGCGATACGGATGAGGAGATCTGCGTCATGAGCGTCAAGACCCCCGCCGCCGACGACGCCGCAGAACAAGGTGAGCAGCCAGCGGCGTTCAAGTTCTGCCGCCGTCCTTTGGAGTGGTTTTCTGACCGTTTCCCAGCCGTGTCCTTGGCCGCCACCCCGCCCCCGCCGTCCTATCGCCCGTCGTCGCCGACCACCACGCTGAAGAACTCCATCGCCAACGCGGAAGCCAAGCTGAACGAGAAACGCTCCCGGTTACGGAAGATCAAAAACGACCACAAACTAGCCGTCTCCAAGCTACGCAAGGAGCTCGACAACTACAACCACCGGCTCCAGAGCGGAACGGATGAGAATCGGCAGAAGCAGCGGTCGCTCCAGCTCGAACGGAATATCCGGCAGACTGAGGAGGCGACCGCGGCCCTGGGCGCCCAGCTGGACACCATGGTGAACGTCCCCGAGGAGGAGATCGAGGAATGGCGGGCGCAGAAGGCCCAGTACGAACGGGACCTAGAGATTCTCACCACCGCCAAGGAGGAGCTGAGCGCCGCGCGGACCGCGGTGGCCCGCGAAGTGTCGTCCCTCGAGTCCGATCTGACCTCGACGGTCCAGCGCCGGGAGCGTCTGCAGGGCCGGCGCACCCGCGTCCACGAGCAGTACGAGCGCATCGTCTCGGCCAACGCGCAGGGCCTCAACGAGCGGGAGCGCCGCGCAGCGGAGCAGTTCGCCCGGGAGCAGGACCAGGCCAAGCTAGAGATCAATTTCAACGAACAATTCGCCAGCATCGGCCAGTCCATCCACGAGTACCAGCTGCGGACCAACCAGCTCTGGCAGCAGTCCGCCGCCCTGGAGCAGAGCATCCAGCAGCAGCAGCAGCAGATGCTCCTCGACGCCGCGCCGCTCACCCCGGAAGGCACCCTGCCAGGCACCCACCACCTGGACCTGTCCGGAATCACGCTGGGCGGGTTGACCTCCACCGCCCCCGGCAGCCGATCGCTCCTGAGCGGCCTCAGCTTCCCGCCCATGAAATCGAGTCCACTGCAGCACTCCGCCTCGCCCGCGGGCGTCTCGTCGCACCCGACCTCCCCGCTCGCCCACGCGCCATCGCCCTTTGAATCGGACTTTGTGCCCCGCGACCGGTCCTTCTCCAACCGCTCGGGACGGAGCAGTCTCTACGGATCCGACTTTGTGGACATCCACCGCCGCGCCGGTCCCTTCGCTCCAGACCCGTCCGACTCCCTCATCGAGAAGCATCCCCCTATCGACCCGATCGGCATGCGCTCGGTCGCCAGCCCCTTCCACCGGGCGGGCAGTCGCGGCAGCGGGAGCGGGAGCGGCGGAACTGGCAGCGGCAGCGGCAGTCCCAGCTCTGCTGCGGGCCGGAGCCATTGACGTCTTCCGCGCGTTCGCTAGTTGGGTAGGACCCGAAGTGCGGGCGGGCTCCCTTGGGTCATTGCAAGTTGGCTGTCAGGTTCTATAGCTCCATAGGTTCTCGATCGGCTTATCCCGGGGGGGTTTCCTTCTCCGTCTTGGTTGTTACTGTGCCCGTGATCAATAAACTCGTTGTCTTGTGTAATGATTTCTTCGTAGAAGTATTCTTCGTATTTGCCTAGTATTTGACCTACGTATTCGATCTGTCGACATCCTATCGATCTGTAGACTTACGGAAGTCCTAGACATTCCAGACAGGCATAATCATCTACATCAATCTCTCGAGATATATCGACGCAGGGGATACCAAGGCTTGTTCATGAACCCAATTACTAAATATTCTACTTTCCTCCATTTTTCGCATCAGTAAATTGTAGCTTGGAAGGTGCGGTAGCTCTATGTACTACGTAGTATATCCAGCGGGAGGGGAGGGAGGCCTTTACACTTAACCATAGGGGACATTAAAAAAACGAGCAGTCTATAAAATGATAAAACACAATAACAGCCTTGAATCAAGTATCACAAGTTCAATTGACACAAAATCCCAACTCCCCATTCAAAAAGGCCGATAAAACGGGAAACCCTTTGTATATCGGGGATGTTAGAGGAGCATTAGTTATGCAAAGATTATATGATATCATGGAGTGACGTTTCCACCACATGCCATGCTTTCTGGCAGAGTCCACCAAACCAGGTTGTTTCATTCAACGTCATAGTCTTAGATTTTACTTCGAGCAAGGCTGGGACGGGCGGGCGCGTCAAGCTGACGTTTGGTTTGAGTTTGTTCTTATATAAGGATCGTGTTCATAGCTTTTTATACTACACTGTACTATACTATACTATCTACCACTTCTGTCCTAATCCTCTGTCCTAACCATCAATCAATTGACACCCTTACTAAATTAACACACACAATTACGACTGCTTTATTACATCCAAAATGACATCCCACTTCAACCTCAACACAGGCGCCCAAATCCCCGCCATCGGCCTCGGCACCTGGCAAGACGAAGACGCCCAAGAGAACGCCGTCTACGAAGCCCTCAAAGCCGGCTATCGGCACATTGACACGGCGCAAACGTGTGTATTCTTCATCTCACTGATATAACTAAGCCCTAACCAACTTCACCCAGATACGGAACCGAAAAAGCCGTCGGCAAAGGCATCAAGAAGAGCGGCGTCCCCCGATCCGAGATCTTCCTGACCACCAAGCTGTGGAACAACAACCACCACCCGGCAGACGTGGGCCCGTCGCTGGACGACTCGCTAAGGGAGCTCGAGACAGACTATGTGGATCTGCTGCTGATGCATTGGCCTGTTGCGTGGGAGAGGGGGCCGGAGCCGTTCCCTCAGCGCGATGGGAAACCCGCTGTTATTGAGGTTGATTATGTTGATGTATGTCTTCATCTTAGCCCCTGTACATCCCATGCCATCATTCCACTCCCCAGCGATACTTGGCTAACAGAAATACTTTAGACATACAAAGCAATGGAAAACCTCATTCCCACCGGCAAAGCGCGCGCCATCGGCGTATCGAACTTCTCCAAAGCAGAAGTCGAGCGGGTGCTGCAAAACAGCCTCGTCGTGCCAGCCGTGCACCAGTTCGAGCGCCATCCATGGCTGCAGCAGCGCGAGTTCGTCGACTGGCACAAGTCGAAGGGCATCCACGTCACGCAGTACTCGCCGCTGGGGAACCAGAACGCGCTGTATCCGCGCGGGGAGGGGATCGGCCGGTTGGTGGAGGACCCGGTGTTGGTGGAGATTGGGAAGAAGTATAATAAGAGTGCGGCGCAGGTTGCGCTTGGTATGTTCTTTCTTTCTTGCTTTCTCTCTTTCTGATTATCCTGGGTTTCTTGGTTATTTTGGTGGCGTATGGCTAATATATATGTATAACAGCATGGGGCATCACGGGTGGTCAATCGGTCATTCCCAAGAGCAAGACTCCCGCGCGCATCAAGAACAACTTGGAAGGGAATTTTAAGCTGAGTGAGGAGGATGTGCAGAAGATCAGTGGGATTGATCGCAAGCTGCGATTCAATGATAGTAGCTCTGATTTTGGATATAATCTGTTTAGTGATTTGGAGGGGAAGAAATAAGGGTGTATAGCTTGTGTAGCTGTTTGAAGGTGAGATTTATATAATTTATGATATACATATATATGTACTTGAATAAGTTCAAGTGGAATACCCAAATTGCATTTCTGATGACTCTTCTATTGACGTGACGTCACAGACTATCACCCGATCTGGTTTCTTTCTCGGATCGACTCACCAATCCTTTCCCCGCCGATCCTTTCCCCACCAACCCTTTCCCCACCAACAAACTACTACGTTTATCGTCCTACCTAGAGTATCGAATGGTCTGGGTCGATATCTCGCGAATTCATCCTGAACAGAACTTTAGCTTGCTACATTTCCCTCAGCCCAAATCACACATCTCTTTCGAGACTTATACGTTGGCCAGATCGGCGGACAGACGCGACTTCCCCAAAAACATTTCAACACCTACAACCGCTAGCCCCGAGTGCCTTCTTTCTTGATTTCTTCCTCCCCAGACGACCCTTTTTGAACGCCTGATGAACCCGGCGCTATGGAGTCGCCACGAACAATCAATTCACCAAGCGAAGCCCAGACGCTCTTAGCCCGATATCTCCATTTCGAAATTAGCACGGACCTATTGATACGGATCCCCGAACAGCTGCTTTATGCCCCACCAGTGAAGCAAGTCCTCAAAGCGGCGAAAGCCCGGAAACGTCTTTTTTCCTACGATCGGGAGACGAACTTGCTGAGAATACGTGGAATGTCAAGACCAGTACATGATGCAGCCGGGTTGCTCGCAAGCGAATTCCTCACAAGCGCGGTTTCTGTTGGATTCATCCCTCCGGAGTTGAGAAAACGGGTGCTTCTCAGTACAGATGGCCATATAATGACCCGCACACGTGATCCTGGATCCGGATCTAAAAAGCTGCAAGGATGGACAAAGTACCCAGACACATCCATAGCCTTCCGCGCGGACCAACTGCTGCCAATGGTCGTGTTCGAGACTGGATTTGCGGAACGTTATGAGGATCTACGGAATGACGCTTCTCAGTGGTTGCTGAGGTCTGGTGGCAAAGTTCGTTTGGTGGTCCTCTTCAAGATTGATGAGGATCAGCGCGTTCTACAGTCATCTCAAAAATCGCACGACACCCGAAGGCGGCTGCGAAAACTTGTGCGTGACTATGGAAATGACTTTGTGAAAACAAAATATGGGATCGAGTCTCATGATGATAATGGCGCCGATATATCGGATGCTGAGCTTTACGACAATATCCGTGTGCATATTGAATTGTCAGATTGGATGGGCCCTATAACAGCGCGGCTAGAGTTATGGGAGCTTCAAGACGGCACCCCTGCAATAAGAGAATCTGCTGTGAGTTTGGTCCCTAGATACACCTTTCTTTTCAACGAAAGTAAAACTTGACGTTTTCAGGTTGTTTTGCCCGCACCGCGCACACCAGTGAATCCAAAGATCAAGATCACAGATATCATCCCAGCCGCCTCCCAGACAGAGCACACTATTGACCCTCACCAAGTTCATGAGTTGGACCTGGATTTCTACAGGGAACTATTGTTGGAGGGTGTGAGGTCTCAGGCATTTTGCCGAGCAATACAACATCTCCGTGAAGATCCCGAACCTATCGATAGCGACTATATTCCCAAGCTGGGGTAAACCAACCTTCATTTTTAGCCTTATTGTATTAGTTACTAGCCTGTAGGCCTCACCTTAAATCCAGGTTTAGGATCAGTGTTCTGTTTCTAGTAATCAGTGTTTAATGCATCCTTCATTCTCCATCAGATCTTGAAAGGTATCGTGGTAGTAGTGGGTTTTCAGTTGACTCTTATCCCGCCAAGCTTCCATGGCTTTGGTGCACCCCTGCGCTGCGTATTGCATATCGTAGAAACGTAGGTACGTATATATTTAGATTATTAAATCTCCCAAGCAAATAGATTGCTTGCAACCATGGACAATCCGCTTAGAAGCCTAGAAAGCAGCCACCAGAACCGCCAATATACCCCCAATCCAGGATTTCTCCATCTCCAACCTTAGTGCACTCGCAGCCGACGAGCTCGTCTTTGCCGAAGTCGAGACCGAAGCATCCACATCCTCACCACTAGTCATCTTCGAAGGGGACTGGCTCTGAATAGCAGCCTCCGTGGGCTCCGCCGTCGTTCGATGCAGGCGAGGTAACCCGAGTCCGTGAGTGTTGTCGTATCCGGGCACACACTAGTCTCCGTACCGGTGACTATACGACGAAGTTGTCATGGGCGCTTACCGAGCTGGGAGGGAACGAGGTCGTCATGGTCTCGTTGGAGCTTACTCTCAACATGTAGGCTTTGCACGCCATAGTGGAGGGTGCGACGGTGGTGCAGTCCTGATACACTCAGCGCAAGCGGTCCTTGAACTTGGTCGGATAGGTGGACAGTAGAGACAACAAAGGCTGACATAGTATAGAGTGCCTCAGCAGTGTAGTGGACAGGCGGGGGGACCAGGGGGGCCTGAGGCGGTTTGTCAGCCATGACTGATATTGCCGCCTTAGGGCCTGCTGGATAAGGCTTGTCTGTGAATCATTAGGAGTGTTACTTAGTAGTCAGCTTGTTCTCAGGGCAGTTGTCTCCTGTATACCCTCACCATCCTCTCCGGCGGCAGTAAATGATAGTTTTAGCTAGCGGGGACTTCCCTCTGGAATCCCCCTGGATTCATCCCTCTTCTCATAACATCCCATACTACCATCTTGTCCCTAAATCACCATAAGCCATCGGTTTCATCGGGTTCTTCTATCTGCCAGGCTCTCACTACTTACACTTAACCAACAATGACGCTCAGCAAAGAACTCCCCCGAATAGTCCAGCATGCAAATAACATCATTCCCAAACGGCTGATTCTGTCATATATCGCTGACTGGGTGTTTATCGCGTACGGCCCCTACCTCCCTACCTCCCTACCTACCCACCTACCCACCTACCCATTTATCCATCATACCCATCCTACCCCCAGCGCAAACAAACCTCAAGTTCAAATTAACAAGGTATATTCAGAGGCATCGCCCTAATAGGCTACGGCTTCAGCCGAACCCCCCAACCCACACGCCCTTCTCCCTAACAGACGCATCGATCTCCTACCCGCACGCCAAACACGAGACCGTATCCACAGGGGTCATGGTAGTAGTATCGCTCATCGCGCCAGGCGTTATAATCGCCGCCCTATCCCTAGTCCTAGTCCCGGGAAGCTCGGGGGTGGCAGCGACAGGCGCAGCACGCTGGCGGTACAAGATCTGGGAATGGCACGCGGGATGGCTGGGTCTCGCGCTCGCGGTGGCAGGCGTGTTTATGGCTACGGAGGGATTGAAGGACCTGTATGGCCGGCCCAGGCCGGACCTGCTCGCGCGCTGTGATCCGGATTTGGAGAATATTGGGACGTATGCGGTTGGGGGCTGGGGAGGGTGTTGCCGGGGGCGCCGACGTTGGTTTCTTGGGGGATATGCAGGAATAGGTCGAAGGCGTTGGTGAAGGATGGGTTCGTGAGTTTTCCGAGTGGGCATGCTTCTTGTGGGTTTCTCTTTCTTTCTGGTTTGGTTGGGTTTGGATGGGTTACATTATGATCTGTCTATTTGTTCTCATTTGTACTGACTGTCTAGTTGCCTTTGCTGGATTGTCGTACTTCTCCCTGTGGCTGTGCGCCAAATTCTCCGTCGCGTTCCCTTACTTCGCCCACTCGCCCTTCAGCCAGGATTTGCACAGTCGAAAGCGTGAAACGCTTCGGGAGCAAGGCGCTGCGCCGCCCATCTATATGGTCATTATTGCCTTTGTGCCCTGGGCTGTCGCATGGTTCATATCCGCCTCGCGCTGGTTCGACCATCGACACCACGCGTTCGACATCATCTTCGGATCGGTGATGGGGATGGTCTTTGCGTGGGTCGCGTTCCGCCTTTACCATATTTCCATTATGCGGGGGGCCGGCTGGGCGTGGGGTCCTCGGAATCGCTCGCACGCTTTATATAAGGGAGTGGGGCTCCCAAGTCAAGTTGGCACTGAGAACTGGGCCTATGCACCGGATGTGTCGACGGCGGAGAGTGATGACCGTAGTGCGGATCTTGAAAGCGGGCGACGGGATCTAGCGGAATGAGCAGTCGAAGTTCGTAATAATTAATTCCACGTCAGCGGGATTTCTTTGGATGTGCCGCGGTAAAGTAGCCGACGCGTGATGTAGATCGCATATAATATCATCTGGGCTTGTTGGAACATTGCTCGGCAACGACCTAGTAAACGCAAGGTCAGACATAATACATCCCAGAGATCAATTGTACGCGGCATACCTGTTCATCTCCACCCTCCCACTCTCCCCTCATCCCACCGAGCCTTAGCCTCCCTTCGTGCAGCCAGCTTGCCAGACTCAGCCCTAACCCGTCTAATCCAATCCGAGACCTCCTTTTCAGTAGCCCGTCCATGATGCTCTCCTTCCAGGAAACTCTCCTCCACAGCATGACACACCGCCTCCTGTTCCGCAATCGACGCCGCCAGCCGCTGATAGAGAGCCTTGGGCGACCACGGCGCCAGCGCCGCATCCATCTCCGTTTGCTTCTTGCGCCACGAGACTTCCAGCGACTGATGCGTGAGAAGCAATTTCTCCGTAGACGACCTCAACTCCGTCACATGCGACTGGAGCTCCAGAAGACGGTTCGCCAACTCCTGGTTATACTTGAGGAGGGATTGGAGGTGTTGTTGGTGCGCGGTGTACGAGGGGTGGTGGCTGGCTAGAGCGGAGATGAGACCTGGGTCTTTGAGGATGGTTTGTAGATCAATCGTCCTGTTGTAAAGTATATCAATCAGTTTTGGCCTTCGATCGCGTAAGATGGTATAGTATGAGGATGCTCACGATTTGTCGTTCACGTTACCCGGAAGCCAACCTTCTTCGATCGTCGGAGGTTCGGGCAGGGCACTAGGCTGAGCTACGCCTGGAGATGAAAACTGATTCCCTGCTTGCACGTTCATCCAGCTTTGTCCGTAGTATCCCTCCTGGGGGTTCTGCGGTGTTCCGGGTAACGGGGGGTTGGTTTGCGGCGTGCCCCTTCGGCTCGTCTCGTGGCTGCCGGGTTTGGGGGGAGGGGGTGGGGGGGTATCTGGGTTGAGTGCTGGATTCATTGTGGTCAGAAGTAATTAAGTCGGGAATATTGGACTGTATGATGGTGATGATGATGAGAAAGCGATGTGGAATTGGAGATGCGGGGAAGATGGTGGTTCTCACGTGATATTGATGATATTATATAATCTCAGCGGTCTTCCTATATCTTTCTCAGTCTTTCTCGGACATCTTACATGTATATAATAAGGGGCTTATGCTATGATAAGTATCTCATGTTTTATGGATCTCTCATAATAATTGCTTGCAACCTTGCGAGGGTCAGGACCAATTCTGGGCTGCATAGAAGATGATGCCGATGCAAGGCGTCTAACAGCCTCTCTAGGAAGCATTTGGGCATAAGACTAACACAAGAAGACTATAGAATGTGACCCTGTTAAACTGCACTGCCAGATAACCTGTAGTCTGGATTGTATTTTGCACGTAACTACCAAGGACCCACTTCCAATGTGGTCGTGTATAGGATGCCCCGTGCCTATATAGTAAGGTCGCCATGGCACCTTTCGAAACATCTCATGGGCGAAGAGAAGGAGAAGGACGTCCATCTTCTTCAGTATCCCACGTTTGGACAGGCCACGGTTCGTTGGGATTGCAAAAGACCTGCAGTTGAGATCTGCAGCAAGAATTGCTGACGGACGCACTGTCACGTCGACCTCCGGCTCTCGGGTTGAGATATATCATTGAATTGAACAGGGTATTGAGGTATTGAGGTATGAGGAAAAGCACAAGCCATGCGCAACGCATCCAATCTACTCCGTCCTCCTCCGAATATCCTTCTCGACAGTCTCAATATTCGACCCCGTCAGCGCATCCGCGACTAACTGACGCAGCTCATTCTGCGTCGCCTCGCTGTGAAAGTCCTCCCGGGCCGCCAACTCATCAATCCTCCGCTTGAACTCCGGGTCCACCTCGTCCGTACCCGCGTTCGCCTCCTGCTCCGACACCGTGCCCAAGTTCATCTGGACGTTCGGCGGCAGCGGCGCAGGCGGGTTCAGGGCGTCTGCGGGCTGGGTGGGCGGGGTCGGGATGCCCATGACCTGGGCCAGGTATGCGGCGACTTCGGGGAAGGAGTCGTCGGCTCCGATCGTCTCCTGCGCTGTGAGGCCCTCGTCATTCCGGCGGTTGTAGTCGACACCCAGTTCCTCGACTAGACACTTTGCGATGTTGACGTTTTCCGTTACGAATAGACAGGTCTCTCCGTCCTCGTCGAGGAGGTTGACGTCGGCGTGGAACTCCTTGACGAGGGCGCGCAGCAGATCAATGTGTCCGTAGGAGGCGGCCGCGTGTAACAGCGAATATCCATGATCGTCTTGGTTCGAAGCGATAGAGGGGTTCGACCGGAGCAGCTCTAGCACGGCGGAGGGGTTGTCCGCGGCCAGGACGTAAGGGTTGGGTGCGCTCATTGTGGATAGCAGGGTTTCCTAGCTGCAAACGGGGAATGTGAGTCACAGTGTCCACAAATCGCGACGTGTCAGTCATACCTTAAGATTATACGGGCTGATAAGTAGAACAGAAACAAGAAAAGATGGCTGATCTAGGCTTTGTTCCTGACGAGAGTGAGGCGGAAAGAAAATCAGACCGATGGGGAAATTTTTGCCCCGCAGTTCCTGATAAGATTCGCCTTTGCGCACACCGTGCCTTTTCAGCCTCTCCTTGCAAATCCCCACATCAGAGCTGACTCTTTCTACGGATCGTGAGTCATCTTTTGTTGAGCTCATTGATTGTTTCGTGAGGCGCCATTAAAAATACGGGTAAGACATCCTTGTACGAAAGTTAGCGAGCCGTGTTTCTCTTCTTTTTTAAAGTGCTTTCCCCTCACTGTCATCTTGACTTACACTTTTGTACTACAAGCCTTAATGTTATCTGCACCTTAACGATTTCACCTTCTAACCTTATACTTTGTCTTCTTACTGCAGATCGAAGATACCCAGGTAGACCGCAAGATGGTCCACCAGGACGCGAAAGAAGTGGCCGAGCTGGTCGACAGCCTGGAGACCGCCAGCAAACGAACCAAGGCAGAAGGAAAGAAAAACTTCGTCTGCAAGAAGTCTACCTTCCACGTGGGACCCTCTCAGAAGACCACGGTAGACTCGTGGAAATTCATGGATTGGGACTACAAGCGCTCGGACCTACCGACCTACGCCCGCGGACTGTTCACGACGCGACGCAAGGACGGCACGCCCGAGATCGCCGTGCGAGGCTACGACAAGTTCTTCAACGTCGACGAGGTCAACGAGACCAAATGGCGGAACATCGAGATGAACACGCGGGGTCCGTACGAGCTCAGCGTGAAGGAGAACGGCTGTATCATCTTCATGTCGGGGATGGAGGACGGCACGTTATTGGTCTGCAGCAAGCACTCGACGGGCGTGCGGACCGACGTGAGCGCCAGCCACGCACAGGTGGGCGAGCAATGGGCGGAGAGACACGTCCAGGCAGTCGGGAAATCGGTCAAGGACCTGGCGCAGGAGCTGCGGAGGATGAATGTGACGCTGGTGGGCGAGCTCTGCGACGATAGCTTTGAGGAGCACGTTCTTGCCTACGATGAATCCGCGGCGGGGATCTACGTCCATGGGCTCAACTACAACGTGCCCCAGTTCGCCACGTGCCCCGGCTCGGAGGTCCATGCCTTCGCCGATAAGTGGGGCTTCAAGAAAGCCAAGTTTGTGACCTACGACGACCTCGACTCTGTCAAGAAGTTCCTGGATCAGTGTGCGGAGACGGGGACGTGGGATGGCCGCGAGACGGAGGGATTCGTCGTTCGGTGCCATATGGGCCGCGGCGGCAAAGCCCCATTTGAGGATTGGTTCTTCAAGTACAAGTTTGAAGAGCCATATCTGATGTACCGGCAGTGGCGCGAGTGCACCAAGGCCGTCATTGCCGGAAAGGTCCCGAACATCAAGAAACACAAACAAATCACCGAAAAGTACCTTCAATACGCACGGAGACGGCTTGCAGGGAACCTCAAGTTGGCGAGAGAATACCAGCAAAACCACGGCATCATCGCGCTGAGAGATGGCTTCCTGAAGGAGCAGGGGCTCAACGGGTCCGAAATCATCGCAATGGAGCACGAGGCGCAGTCGCGGGAGGACGTCGACAATGTGATCATCACTCCGATTGCGTCCCTGGGATGCGGCAAGACGACCGTGGCACTTGCTCTGACCAAGCTGTTCGGATGGGGTCACATCCAGAACGACAACATCCCCAAGCAGAAGAACAAGGGAAAGAAGTTCTCGCTGGATATCACCAACACGCTCAACGAGAAGCCCGCGGTGATCGCCGACCGGAACAACCACATGAGACGCGAGAGACAGCAGCTCATGGACGACATCTTCCCCATTCTCCCCAACGCCCGGTTCGTCGCCCTGCAGTACGTGCACGAACCCAAAGGCGAACTCCTCCCCGGCATCCGCGAAGTCACTCGCAAGCGAGTGCTCGACCGCGGCGACAACCACCAGACCATCCGCGCGGGAAGCAAAGACTCCCAGGAGATCGTGGGCATCATGGAGGGATTTCTCACCCGGTTCGAAGCCGTGAACACAGACCGCGGACCAGACAAGTACTTCGACCAAGTCCTCGACCTCGACGTGCGAGCCTCCTCGCGAGAGAACCTCGAAATTGTCGTGAACGCCCTCCACTCATTCTACCCGCAACTCATCAAGCAAGTCCCCACAGCGCAAGAACTCGACGACGCCATCAAATGGGCAATGACAGAGTACGAAGTCCAACTCGACCTCAGCCACCAATACCCCTCAAACACCAAACAAAAGAACAAGCACGCCAACCCCACCACCACCACCACCCCAACAATACCAACCAAACCACCCCCCACCCCCAACCCCAGAAGACCTCTCCAAAAAAATCGAATACTTCAGCATAACCCTCCCGACCCCGGAAATAACCACCCTCCTCCACACCCTCTTCCCCCCGGCACGGACGCAACCAAATCCCGCACCTACCACCACCTCTCCAACACGCGCCGCATCCAGCCCACCTTCCACGTAACGCTCATCCACCGCGCCTCCAAACGCGACCACCCCTCAACCTGGGCCTCCTACACCCAGCAATACATCCAGCGCATGCACAGCAAGCCCGAATCCGACCCAACCATCACACCCACCCTAGGCGCCGCGCGCGTGCGCCTCGAGCGGTTAGTCTGGGACAGCCGACTCATGACGTTCGTCGCGCGCATCATGCCTCCCGACCACGCCGAGCAGGAGGCGTGGGTCTGCGCTAACGCCATCCCGCACGTTACGGTCGGGACGGTCTCGCCGGACGTGAAGCCTAAGGAGAGTGGGGATCTGCTGCAGCGATGGTTGGAGGGTGGGTCGGGCGGGGATACGGGGATTTGGGAGGCGGAGATTCCGGGAGTGAAGGTCGTTAGTGGAGTTGTTGGGGAGGTGATGAGTAGGGGGAAGTAGATAGTATGCAAGTAAGTAGTTAGATTAGGGGAGGGTTGATTGATTGATTGATTTTTTTTTGTGCATTGTTATGGAGTGTTTGTGTTGTTGCAGTGAGTGAGATAGGGTATAGGCAAGAGCAAGTAGGAGGGTATTGCGTTGTTGATATCATTATACGTATATCAGTCTAAATGAGCTGTCTTTGGTTTGGCCATGACCTCTTTTGTGATACTCAACGATGAAAAATATCACTGTTATATGTATAATTATTATATATACTTATTATATACATCAACTGAGGGTAAAAGTAAGAAAGTAATCAGTGTATCTCAGTTCAGCATGCACCACTTATCCTATCGGAAATACCATATATTATGTACCCACTATACTAAACCACAACACAACGCTCAAGCCAAACGCTGACGCAAACCCATCTATCTACGTGCCGTTATCACACTATACATACAGTCAACTAACTACCCATCCAGGTCGTGACGCGCGAGGCGCCGAACCGGCCCATAAACTGTAGCCCGGTGCTGCCCATGGGGAAGTAGCTGACGAGGTACCAGACCAGGGCGGCTAGCTGGAAGATCGAGGAGATGAGGGTTAGGAAGGTGGAATGGAGCTGTTATGGAACATGTCAGTTAATGCTGCGTGTGAATAAGGAGTGTATACAGATGGATGGAGTCCTGCTTAACACAGTCACCTCCGATTCGCTCTGGTGGACTCTCGGGCTTTGAAGCACGAACGTCCATATCCCTTGGCACGTGGGCCATGATATCACCGGCTAGGCTGCGCCACTAGCGCAATGCAGGATGGATGCGAGATCCATCCCTCCAAGACGCTGAAGACGTCATGGCAAGGATGGAGCACGATCGCAGGGCGGGCGGCCGTCGCGGGACACACAGGATAAACCAGAGCGCTGGAACAGGGCAGGGGGTATGATTCATGAGACAGAAGCAGGGCACTCACGCCGATCGCGAAGAAAAGGGTCATGGCAATCGAGCCAAAATAGGCAGCCGTGAAGGGCAGCCGTGATCCCGAGACCAAGTGTTTAGCGTAAACCATGGGTCCCATGAGGACGGCCCATGATAGCAAGAAGAGCAGCGAGCCAACCGACCATCTATTTTCGGTAGAAATCCGAATCAGTCAGTTTGGGGAACCAAAGCCAAGGTGGGGTCACGGCGTGCAGGTGCAGCACGGACGTCGGAAGGCAACGAGATCGGGGCGTGGAGGGGGGGGGGGAGCAAGCCGCCACAATATGACAAGCTCTACACCGCCTCGTGGACCGGGGGTGTTTGAAACGCAAGCATGGTGTGGGAGGATGCA
Organism: Aspergillus campestris IBT 28561; assembly: GCF_002847485.1. Taxonomy (NCBI): domain Eukaryota; kingdom Fungi; phylum Ascomycota; class Eurotiomycetes; order Eurotiales; family Aspergillaceae; genus Aspergillus; species Aspergillus campestris. Next base: position 1,237,500 of record NW_020194337.1, read on the forward strand.
TCGCATAACTTTACAGAGATTGGCTCGGGGTTTTGGATGTGACTTACAGGATGGCAAACTTGCGGGGTTTGAGGGAGAGCACCGGGAAGAGGAAAAAGCAAATGAAGAAACACACGGCGGCGCCAACGTTGCATGCGATGAAGATGAGCATCCGATCCCATCGGCTTACTGTTGAGAGTGGAATAGTCAGCCTTGGCCCAATTAAAAAAGCTAACCGGGATCCTTCCAGGGTACATAGAGGAAAAAAAAGATCCACATCCGGAGAGATGAGAAGGGAGGAAAGCCGAGCGATACTCGCTCATGTCGCCACTGGCAGGGTCGTCCAGTGAAACCAGTCCAGATGCAGGAACTGAAGCTCCGTCACCTGGACCGGGCGGTGCAGCAAATCAAGGAAAAGGGATGGATCATTCGGAAGATCAGTCATGAGCTCGGAGGAACTTACGAGCGAAGAAACCATCTTCCTCTTCCCGTCGATTTGCAGCAGGGAGGGGAGCTCCGGGAGCTTCGTGAGTGGGCAGTTGCAGATAGCCCTCGCCTTGACCAAAGGGGTTCAAGGACTGTAACCTATTCAGGAAGGGGCTGTTGGATGACGAGGTGGTGGTCGCGGGCACGTCGGGGTCGCGTCGCGCCCAGCCCAGGGAGTTGACCGAATCGCGGAAGGTACTAGAGGTCATGATCCTGATTCGTCCGTCTGAGACGCTTGGTTTACGTCCCGACTAAGAGGGGGGTGGAAGGAGGGGGGGGGGGGGGATGGAGGCTTCGGTTGCAGACGATATCTCTTGCAGCACTAGCGCGGTGCACGAGCGTGGAGGGCACCGGGAAGGTAACCGGGAGGGGAGATGGGTGGGCGTGGGTGGTGGGTGGGTGTCAAGCCGGTCGAAACCTCTGCAGGGACTATGCACGACGGAGACGAGTATGTACGTGCAGATGATCTGCAGGTATCGATCAAGGAGGGTGAGGGTGAGGGAGCCAAAGGCGACGGTGATAGGACCAAGCCACAGCGGGCCAGATGACTATTGCGCAAACCGGACTAGACTCCCGAGGAGCTAGGGCACGGGGGTAAATCTGGTGTCGACTAACGAATAGACCGTCTTTTGGGGAGAGTCGTAGAGATGATCTGCTTGTGATCGCCCTGTATCTGCTTGTGTCTGTTGGTCCGTGGGGATCTTTCGAGCGGTTGAATACGGTATCAAACAGTAATCGACTATCGATCACCACCGTTCTAGACAATAGGAAGACAGCCCCGCCTGTAGTAAGGACACAACCAACTACCCAAGATGGAGTAGTTTAATCGGAATGATAATGTCCCGTGAATCCGCGCAAGAATGTGGAGGATGAGATCATCGATGAGTCCCGTGGAGTGGGGGCGCAGAGACAAGCTGCGGAGAACGGAGAGAATGGAAGGTGTGGGGGGGGGGGGAAGAAGCTGCACGATGATGGTATAGAAGTCGGGGTAACGTCGGCCGGATGCTCGTTTGAGATAGGGAGGGAGATGGACTGGGGGAGAACCGGCTGCAGGAGATTAGCCATAATCAGATGACACTACGGAGAGACGCAAGAGGGACGGAAGAGAGACAAAGAGGGGGAAGACGAGAAGAAGGTGTGGGTGGGAAAGACAAGAGGTGTGGGAGACTTTTCGAGGCCCCAGGCAACGCAACGACGTTGACACCGTTCCCAAGACCGGGGGGGGGGAGGTTACATACCGAAGTTGAGCAACACTAAGACGCTAGGGGGGACAACAATAGGATAAATCAAGATAAAATAATAATATCAGAGTCAAACTGAAAATCAAATTCAAGTAAATCAAATCAAATCATATGAATCAAACCCAAGGAGGTCAAACTGACAGAGAATGGGGAGTGAAATGGCGGAGGACGAGACGATGGACTGGCTTCTTCCGCTCTGGAGAAGTTTAGCCTAGCCAGCCACGCTAGTCCGATTCGGGAATTGGAGGCTCTCGGGCTGATGAGGGAACCAATCACAGCCTCGGTCGATGCAGATGGGGACACCAGCTGACCACACTAAGCCTAAACCGAGCTGGTGACCATCGACCTGGTCCAGCTGACCAATCACAGTCACGATGCTTGACAGGGCGGGCAGAATCAATGCAAATGATTGGTGTGTCTGATGGAATCGCTGCCTTGCATATCTGAGACCTCCACTAGAGATTCGGTTTCCGCCACCGCCTGGGGTGAGCGCCGTTTCCGCCATACTTACCTGTCTTCCTCTGTTTTGTATTGATCATAGATAGGTACCTGGTACGCTTCGAATATGTAGGTGTAACAGTCTATCATCAAGACAGACCAGTATAGAACTATGCTCAACCCAGCAGAACCCACCTGCGAAGTAAAAAGAGTCCACTCACCTCACCCACCGCTCCTCCAATCCAAATGAATAAAATACCACAGATCGGAGTTCCCCCTCACAACAAGCGCTTGTTAAACCAGTGGCGATCAACTCAACCCCTCTCTTCTTGCCCCCCCCCCTGCTTGTCTCCCTCCGTTAGTCCCAGACGATCCTCGTTAGAACAGCCGTCGGTTGCAGAAGTCTACTTCGACCTCATGTACCGAATACAATGCCGGCTATCACACGGGTTTGTGTGGGGTATTATTCGGAGGTAGCCGTTTTTAATCTAGGGAGAGATGTGGATACTGGATAGATGGTATGCCTGTTCTTTTTGTATAAGTCTTTTCTAGGGTGCGATTATTATATTCTATTTTTGCTCGAGAGTGTCAAGCCGATGACGCGTTGGGTGAGGTTTCCTCGTAATCACCGCCAGGTTCCCATGTTTTCTCTTGGAGACAACCTGTTTCCCCAGGTCGGAGAAGCGTCGGATAAGAGACAACCTCGGTCAAGAGCCGACAATCAACGATAGGAAGAATGGCCCGAGAGTCAGATCATCGAGGATAATATGATTCGCACAATTGAACCCCAGAAGAATGGACGGCTAATAGTCGATAGTGTAAACACACCGCCCTCCTTACAGTAAGTAACCATGGATGGTCGTCGGCCATGCACCCGAACCTTGACGGGACGGGACGGAAACGGGAGCCAAAGTTGCTCCATGCTCGTCCACTCCATACCTACATACTTAGTTATGCGAGATCTCTCTTAGTCTTCACCCCGCCTCCATTTTCGTAGCCTCCCATGCGAAATGGAGGCGGGGTGGGAGGCGACATGATGGCGTTATCTCGATGGTAAGCGGCACATACGTATGCTGGTATGTAATAAGCCGTAGACATTTCAATATAATTTTCTTTTTCTTTGTTCGTTTCTTTCTTGGCTTTTCATATTTATCATTTCTTTGTTCGTAGCCCCAGATCCGAGAGAGAAGGGATCGATTGGGTGAAAACTGCGCCTGCACCTTCAACCCTAGGTCTTCTCCATTCACCGCATGGGGAATAGAGGCATTATCCGTGGTCAGTCCACCCTTGGAGGGTTGGCTGGTGTGGGGGATGGGGATGGACGGATCTTCGCCTGGTTGCTTGCATGCCTCCGGTCCATAGCCCCGTTAATCTGGGTTTCCATCAGGCTTCGAGCAGGACTGAATTCCCCGGCGAGGCCGACAGATGGATGGATTCTGGTTGATGATTGGTTGTTCCATGATTCTGACAGCATTCTTAGAGGTATGTTCCCTCGCTTACCTACCTACCTACCTAGGTGGGAGGTCTATCTCCGGGGGTGGAGTTGGAAGCGAAGCATTCTCTGCCCACATTCTGGAATCTATGATTCCAAATCATGAAATTCCTGTTCTGTCCCTTGATGGTAAGGCATCAAACGTTACTCCTGACAGACGGATCATTATCACGGAATGTGAACAATTCCAAATCATTATCTCAAGCAGAATCCCCAGACTCAGGAGCATGTCCCAACAGTGAAGACAACCAGAATCACCGAGAGAATCAATCCAAGATAGGATGAGCACGGACGCTCGGGAAGCGACAGGATCTCCAGTTCTCCACCCAGTCTGCACAGGGTCACGGACCGCCTTCTCTGGGCTTTGGGGGTGTCAGCGACTCAGCGCCGAAGACGCTCGGACGGCCGTGGGTCCATTGGAGGGTCGCGGGTTCGTTCTCCTCGTAATCAATCAGCATCCTCGTCATCGCATCTTAGTTCCTTTCTTTGTGACTGGTTTTATTTATACTAATGTTATTTTATTCTACTAATAAAATAAATTTATTCATCAATTCATTTATTTACTACTAGTTCCTAGTATCATCATCTATTCTGATTCGGTTTAATATGACTGATATAGTTTACCAAATCATACTGGAGTGATCACCCATACAATTGACGCCCTTCGGATGGCGATTCCACCCCGTCGATCTTCCTCTAGTATCTGCCATCTGCAATCGCCCGTGATGGTGACGGGGTAGGAACAAAGACCAGGAGATCTATTTCCTCGTTGACCGCTTCCACATGGTATGCCATGATCATCCATACAAGCGCTTTGTCTGCTTTGTTTGGTGTGGTAGTGGATAGAATGTGGGTGAAGTGGGGAGGGCGGAGCGAATCTCAATACGGCGGGGGAGGGATAAAAATATCCCTATGATGTCATTGTAGGGCTCGGTCCTATGATGGTCAATTTAGATGATATTTATGAGGATATTATATTATAGTATATTATATTATTTCTATAGTTGATGATAAATAGGGGTCATCTCATGGTGGATGACATACTAGGTTCGTTGCCTTGATTTCTAAGTGAATGCCTATCCTTCAAAGGTCACCCTGCACGTTGAGGATGATCGGATCTGGGTATGTTTAGGGCATCTGATACATTCTCTCATTGCTCGACAGGGAAGGTTCGGCTGGCAGACCGAGATCATATTAGAGAATATATTCATATATTAGTCTCAGTACATACAATACACTAAAACGATAAATATAATACAATACAATATAAATGATAATAAGTAAAATAAAATAAAATAAAATAAAAACTGAGACAAACTATATATTGTTCTATAATAGCAATGATCAAACAAGACAGTGAGTCATTGCATCCACCACCACCAGAACAGGTGACAAAGAGCGTGGTACCTGGACTGCTCATGGGATTTGCTCAGGGAGATTATTATCTCTCCTCAAATGCGTATAGTCCTACCCTCCTTGATCCTCATTCTCGCCTTGATTCGTCCCTCCCTTACCCGATTGGGATTGTTCAGTCTTCACTGTGGGTTGGATAGAGTCGTCAGCATACTTTGAGGATTCAGTACTCAAGAAGAGTTGGATGGTAACATTATCTTTCTATTTCTGCACATACTTCAAGAATCTTTTTAGTTCATCCCCACTAGACTCTTTTCTACCACACCTTTTTCTTCTCTCTCACACACTCACACCCCCCAGGACGACTCCTTCCCCCCTTCACCCTCCATGTTTGACTTTTATTATTCTTTATAGTATATTATTTATATTATATTATTCATATTAGATTATTTATTTTTGAATTAATATTCTCTTTGTATTATCATTACTTAAATCAATATTTTTATTAATTTATTATAATTATCATTCCCCCATCCCATCCATCCATCGCACGTAATTCTCAGTGACGACGTCCTTAAGCCTCGTCGATTGAGGATCGACGGCCTGCATGACCATCGCTGTGACATATCAAATGGGAGCTCTGCAAGAACGCCTCGGGGAAAGTCCTTAAAGCCTTCGGTTCCCTCGTCGTCTCTCCCTTCTGCAGGTGTTCTTTTCTTCGCTTCCTCCCTTTGCTTTTCTCTGTCCTGCTTCAAACCCTTCCAGACAAGTCTTGAACCAGTCGGGAGGATCCCTCCTCCACCACTGAACTCGTCCGGTTTCTATATCCCATCCCTGATGGCCTCGCCTCGTCAAGGATAGCCTGCCTCCTCCGCTGCTTATCAGGTTCGTATTGTCTTTCTAATCCGTTTCGAGCTCGAGCCTCCTCTGTCTCGGTGGCTTCTTCTCATCCCCCCCCTCCCTTCGCCTCCTTGGTCTCCCTTGGTGAACGAGAGGCTATAACCCCCCTCTGCAGGGCGCAGTTCGCCTTGACCACGTGTGGGAAGGCTCTTCCCCTCCTTTCCTCTTCTTCCTCCCCCCCTTATTTATACTCCCCGTGTCCCTTTCGCCCGGGCTACACGCTCGAGATACCACCAGGCTGACGCTGACCCTCTTTACAGTGCTCAACCTTGAGCAGAGAATCCCATCCCATTCCATCGCCATCTACGTGGTCCTGTGAGTATAGATATATCTTTCAAATAAGTTCCCTCTGTTAGTTTTCGCTTGTTTGATTTCTTGCATTTCTGTCCTATTTCCTTGTATTTATTATCCGGTGGCCATCATCCGCGGAAAAGCGAGTCAAAGATCCATCAGACGGCCGAAAGGAAAAAAAGGTGGAGAGGGAAATACCCCTCATTTCTTCTCCTCCTTGGGCCCCCCAGATCCGGACGGACCTGGAATTTCCCGCGTTGGGCACCCTGCCTGAAAAGCGTCATCTCAGACCGACGGCCCACCCCAGTGATAGCCTTGTACCTGCGGGGACCGAGCGGATCGTGTCTCTCTGGCGACAGTTCGCGGGGCAACCTCCCCATCAACGACCCAATCGTCCGTCGTCAATCCCACGGACCCCGGGGGTGGGCGGAGCCACTTACCGGATTCGTGCACCGTGGAGAGGGTCCAGTTGTGGAAGATTTGCAAACCATGTTGATGTGAAACGACTCAAAAACTCCAAAGAAAAGGGGGAAAAAAGAATAAGAAACAAGAAAGAAAAAAGACAAGACGATGCGATAATGCCCGGACTGACCGCCTGTTGATGTCGTGATTTTCTTCCCCACACAGTCTTGGAACTCAGTGACCAACGTTTGAACGAACCTTACTGTCCTCCACATATTCTTTCCGGTTAGTCTGCACGGTGGACACCATCGGCTTCGAATTGCTTCGGGCCTTTTCTTATCGCATCCAGACCACATGGGAAAAATGAGATAATCATCAAATCCAAAAAAGGAACCAGGGGAGAAAAAAGGGACCCAAAAAAAAGAACCCCTTACTCGAATCCACCGCGGTCTTGGTCCGATTCTGGCTTTCTAGAAGGTCTCTCGACTGATCGGGCTTTCCCCCCTGATCGATCCGACGTCTCGTTTGATATTTCTAATTATTTTGGTCCAGCCCGCCGTCTCCGCAGAAATCTCATTTCTTCTTTTTCCTCGGCTGGTTTGGAACTGGAACCGACTTGACTCGCTTATAGCCACGCATCCTCATTTCTCCCTTTGTCTCTTCTTTTTGTCCTATTTCTTTGAATATTGTCTTTTGTTCGTTGATTCGGCTTGATCTGCACATTGATTTATCATTGATCCCTGTTTGGGTTGAACGATCGCTTATAGGCCAGATCTCTAGGTTTCTTTGCGCGCCGTTTGTCGGTGTAGCAACGTTCAACTTGTTGGGTCAAGAAATCATCCCGCCTTACGATAGTGGCAATTGCCCCCTCCGTCCGCTTTCGATCATTCTCAACCTTACTCACCTTTCTTTCCCTTCCGTTGCCGCCGGCTGAATTTCGCCGCGACATCCCTCGCATCTGCCTGACTCTACCCACCAATACTGTCATCATCCTGTCACAGGGGTTTCAGCTTGTCTCTGACTTTCGTGGTAAGTTGCAGCGCTTCCCCTCGCCCCTCTCGCTCGTCAAGTGGATTTTCTCCGAGGCGAAACTGGGAGGCAAACCGTGCGGCTTTTCGCTTCTCGGTGAAATCAATAAACTGACTAGTTCCCTCGAATTGCAAGGCACCATCCACCGTCATCTGAAATTTCAGTCGTCCCCACCGATTCTGGATGACTCACGGGTCTCCCTGACGAACCCCTCGAGCGTCCTTCCTTGTCATCATTCCGCGGAATTCGAGCCGAGAACGCTGAAGTTTCTCCGCGATACCGAATAAAGGGGTGAACTTTCGCTGACCCCCATCTCGCCACATTCCCCGACCCCGGGGTTGCCTACGTCGCACATCTTCCCGCCTATCGCCGGGAGTTCGCACGAATCTTGGATTGTAAGGGATCGATCCCCTCCGTCCACCAGACCACTTATATATCTCCGACCTGCTTCCACTATCCGCACCATGGCCGAAGTGAGCATGTTCATCAAGAGCGATCCTGACGAACCCCACAGTGACCAGAACCCTTTCCTCATGTCGCAATCGGGCTATTCCATGTCCAATCAATTTGGACACTCCGCCGACGGAGTGGATCCGTCGGATTTGACCATGCCAAACGGTGGCTTCATGCCCTACCCGTTTACCTCCCAACAGAACATGTCGTCGAGTTTCAATTTCGGCAACTCGGGCATCGACACGGACGAGCTGCTGGATCTGGAGATCAGCGGCCAGAATGGCGTCCAACGCGACAACAACGTCAACTACCTGCAGGACCAGCAGTCCGGCGCCGGCTCTGGCATCCCGATGAGCCACCACAGCCAGATGTCGCAACTCTACTCCAACACCCCGGACGGCGCTCCCATGAACAGCCCGTTCATGCACAGCTTCCACAACTACGATCACTTCCGGTCCATGAACCAGGGCCAGCCCGGGTCCCACATGCAGAGCGGATCCCATTTTGACCAGAGCTACCTGGCCACCAAGGGGCGCACCGGCCTGCCGGCGGGCACGTCGGCCGACGGTCGCAGCCCCATGACACCCAAGACCCCCGCCCAGGGGTTTAGCAGCTTGACCCTCGGCACGCCGGAATCCGGCAGCTTCCCCACCCAGCCGATCCGCACGGGCCTCCAGCACCGACACCAGAAGACGCTATCGAACCAGTGGGACGGGACGCCCGGAAGCGCGCACTCGTACGTGGAGTCGCCCATCTCCTCCCCGGGCCACCCCTCGCACCACGCCGGGATCTCCGAGATCCTCAAGTCCGGAAAGCATGCGTCCTTGCCGGCCAAGGTCGATGCGCATATGCCGGGGCAGGACCTCGAGTCGCAGGAGGCCAAGCGGCGCCGTCGGCGGGCGTCGCACAACCTGGTCGAGCGTCGCCGACGCGACAACATCAACGAGCGGATCCAGGATCTGTCGCATCTGGTGCCCGGCCACCGGCTCGAAGACGACAAGGTCCGCAAGCAGCTGGTCAACAACAGCACCATGCCTGGCACGGGACCGGGGGCCAACCCGGCCACGTCCCTGCTCGCCGGCGGCAACGGACGCCGCGCCACGCCGGGGAATATCACGATGGGACTCCCGATCGAAGAGAAGGAGAAGGGCCCGAACAAGGGCGACATCCTCAACGGGGCCGTCAGCTGGATGCGGGACCTGATGTGGGCCCTGCACGTCAAGCACCAGCAGGAGGCAGAGCTGGCGGAGCTGATCAGCAGCCTCGGCGGCACCTGGCCTTTTGAGCAGACGGAGGACGAGAAGCGGATGCGGACGGAGATCCTGGACGCCCTGGAGCGGAATGACCCGAGCTCCTTCAACTACAGTCGGGGACCCGGGAGTGGACTCCGGGTGCCCAAGCACACGAACATGGCGGGTGAGGCGGTGTCCGGGAATGAGTCCCTGAGCCCGCAGAGCCTGAGCCCGCCGTTCCACGCGAACGGCAATCCGAACGGGGCGCAGTACTGGAGCGGCTCGGGGCATGCGGCCATGAGTTTCAAAGAAGAGGACGAGTACACGATGGAGATGAACTAGGCGGGGCTTCAGTTCAGACTGCATTCGTGGTATGAGTGATGTGTTGCATCCACAGGCGCCAGAGGATAATGGGTCAGTGACGGCGTACTGACGAGATATGATATTTTCTTTCTGATTTTCTCCTTCTTTCCTTCTTTCTTGTCTTGTTATGCTATTTATTATCTTTTTTTTTTTTTCTTTTTCCCTCACCCCACTCACCTTGGGTTGACAGACGGTCTGTGGCTTCTATCTTCTTTCTGTTCTGTTATGTCTGTTCTGGTCTTGACTTCGGTGTGATTCTATCCACCAGTACTGTTTTTATACCATCGCTTTACTTAATGGTGGCCGGCAAACACGGTATTGCCTCGTTGTCCTGTCTTGGGCAGGATAATGACCCTCCCAGCATGGGGGCGTATATTCCTCTGCGATGTTCTTGCGATTCCATCTGCGATATTCCTATCTGCGACTGTTCTGTTTTGACATCGATACCCTTTTCTTTGATTTGTTTGCCGGTATTTCGGATGTATCCACGAGTATTTGGTTATTATGTTCCAATCACATTATCATCTATTTCGATTGTCACCTGACGTAGTAGGCTCGTTATAATATCTCATTATATCGTCAGTCATATCTCGTATGTATCATACCAACAACACCAACCCCCATCCCACAATCACCCACCTCCCAAACCCCCAAACCAACCCCCAGCTCGACCCCAACCACAAGCACCACTCTCAACGAAACCCCCCTTCTCAACCGTCCCCGTCTCACTCCCCTTCCCATCCCCATCCTCATCCCCATCCTCAGAAACAGCCACACAATTCTCCCGACACGCAAACCCAACCGGACAACACCCGCCCCCAACAGCCTCCGCACAACTAAACCAGCCCTCCGCACACTTCCCCCCACTACCTGTACCACCAGTACCCCCAGAATCAGACCCACCCCCAGAGTCAGAACCACCACTACTAGTCATAACAGGCACAACAACAGTCACCCCATCAGCATTAACAGTCGTCGACGACAACTCAGGCGGCGGACAAGACGTCGTGTCGCAGTCTCGGCCTGTGCGGCAGCAGCCGCCGGCGTAGTGCGCTTTGCAGGCGTAGAAGCCTGTTGGGCAGATTCCATCTTCGTTGGTGTGGGAGGATGTGGTGGAGGTGGATAGACTGGTTGGGCGGGCGGGGGGGTTGAGGTCGTTTGTGGGTGTTGATGCTTCGGTGCTGGTTGATGTTGGTGGTGATGGGGGCTGGGGGGAGAGGTCGGTAGAGGTGGATAGGGTGGTTGTTGAGTGGAGGGTGAGGGTTATTGTTGTTGTTTTTGAGCCTTCATTATGAATTGTTAGCTCCTTTCGGTCTTTTTTCTCTCTATCTCCCCGTGTGTCTGTAGAGACAGAAGGGAAGGGAAAACGAAGTAAACAATAAAAGAAGAAAGAGAGAGAGAACATACATCCCCCAACAACACACTCATACCCATCAATACAACACCCTCCCCCTACATCCTTCCCACAGGTGGTATATCCACTTCCACACTCGCCAACTGTTCCACCTGCGCAGGACTGTCCCGCTGGACAACAGCCTACCTCACTGTTCACCAGCTCGCATGTTTCGTTGTCACCGCAGCAGGTGGAGGGGCGGTTGATGGATGTGCAGGGGGAGGTGTTGGGGGGACAGGTGAATGTTCGGGCGAAGAGTTGGCGGATTTGGTGGAGGGCGTTGTGTTGGTTTGGGGTTGTGGACGAGGTTGGGGTTTTTGGGGGGTTGAGGGGGTAGATGCGGGGGTGATAGTTATTATTCTCTTCGTCTCTTTTGGCTTTTGCTGCTGCTTCTGATGCTTCTGATGCTGCTTCTGGTGTGTGGAGATCGAATTGATAAGGTATGGAAGAAGTATTTGCAAAAAGCCAATACTCCGGAAAGAACTTCTCGCCTTCGTCGGGGGTCATTTTGCGGATTTGAAGGGTTCTTTCATCATTCTTTTGTCCGCTGTTTGGTCTAGCTGCTGCTGATGCTTGTCCTATTCCCAGCAGGGCAATTGTAATGACTTTGAGATAGGTGGGTTTCATTCTTTACTGTATTTTTTTTTGTGTTGTTAGATTGTTGTCCCCAGAGGAAGAAAATATGGATTAACATACCTATGTGGATAAAATAAGATCGCCTGTCGATCTGGAGTCGACTCATGATCGCTGGCTGCTATTTATTCTAGGTGGTGAAGAACAAATCAGATGGCTGGGATATGGGACTCCACTCGGATGAAACATGATTGTCGTGGCCATGTATTCGTATATCGTATAGACAGTTGGTTTTGAACTAATGCCTGGACACGCTTTTCATTTCAGCTAGTTACCTGATGTATTTCAGGCAGGTTTGTTTCGTAGAGGGGTTTTATATAATATAATATCGATCTGTATAATTGATCAGTCCATTCCCTCGATATATATAAAATGACGCGGTGAGCAGTACATACAGCACTATAGAATGATGATGGAAAAGTCATTTGTCCAGATTCCTCCTATAATCACTCCTGCTTTCCCCCCATGGATAAAACCCATCACTATACTTCCGAATCTTCTGAAGGAGATTTCTCTTCACAGCTTCTGGATAAGCATACAACTCCCTACTCGGCATTAACAAGACAAAGCGCATAGCTAGAAAAAGCCAAACTCTCACAATTGATCCGCACCCCGACGAACCGCATAAACCTCATGCGGAAATTCCTGATCAAGAGTACCCGTAAAGCCCTGTATCTCGAGATCGATGACAATATGGACCTTGGCGCCGGGAATATCACTCGGTGGTTGATAGTGAATGAAATGGCGAGTTGGGTCTGATGATGCGTTGGAGGGGAACTGTGTGAAGTAGAAGCGGGCGAATTCGTATGGATCTTGGTAGTTCATTTCGTTTTCCGCGACGCGGAGGATGATTCGCTTTGCGTTGCTCATTGTTGGGGATATTCTTTGGTGATGTTGGGAGGGGTGAGGAGGAGGGAAGTGAGATCAAATTTCCCCAGTCTTCTAGGCTTTTAGTTCTGGGCCTCTGTAACTAGAGATGTGTATGATACCTGGTTGATACGAAGGGACTGTTTATGCCGTGTTTCTTATAAGCATAGCATGCGACTAGGGTATTCTCTCTGTATAATATAGAAGGTGTAGCAAACGATGCTCTTTCACCGCCAGTTATATCTACATTGAGGTCATGATTTATTGTGCTTGTATCTACTCCACACTCCGTATTATACGGGGTAACCTCTATCTCTGATCAATTTGGTGAACTCGTTTCAATCAATTAAAGAACGATGCTAGCGGTACAGTAGACAACTCGAACACATGCACTATCCCCACATGAAAAGTGAGCTCAGTCGAAATACACTGTGAGCAGAGCGAGACCATTCAAAACTGCTATCCAGTCAACCGTTGCCTCTGCATTGCCATACGCGAACTGCTAGCTTGTGCTGGATGCCGTCGACTCAATAGTCTTCAACTATACCGCAGTAGGACGAGCGGCGGCAGTCACAGGCGTCCCCGAAGCCGTAATCGTCGAGCTAGACTGCTCAATAGACTTCGCAGCCGGAATAACCGACGGCCCAGGCACAACATATTCGAGCGACTCATAGATATTGACCAGAATACCCGGGTCCGTCGCCTTGTACAGCTCCTTGCCCGGAACACCCTCCGGCTTAGCAGTCCCGGAGCCCGTAACCTCCAGATTAAAGCACTGCATGTAGTTCTGCGCACCGTTCTCACTCCCCGCACCATGCAGGGCGATCGTCTCATGGCGGAGAACGTAATTGCCCGGCGCGATAGTAGGCGGGATCTGCACCATCCAGGAATTGTTATTCGCGATCATCTGGTCCGCGCCCCACACACCGGGGACAGGGTCCGGATCGACGAGGCCGACGCCGCCGATCTTGAAGAACTTCAGCGTGGTCTTGTCGACGGTCTCGCAGCTGCCGTCGCAGCGCGCGAGGTAGTCGATCATGGGGCCGTGGTGGCTCTCTGGCCAGGGGGTCCATTGCAGGCTGATGCTGTCGCCTGCTGCTACGACGGCGTGGCCGCGCGCGTTGGTCGCGTCGAGATGGCAGATGATGTCATCTGTGGCGTAGGCGACGGGCTCGACGAAGCCGTTGGCAGTGTTGGGCGTTTGCCAGGCGATGACCACGGGTGGGTCGGGGTTGTAGGGGTCGGCGCCGATGTCCCAGCCTTTGTAGCTGACGCCGTTGATCACGATGTTGGAGACGTGGCCGTGCGCTGATACTTTGGAGGCTGACAGGATAGCTGCCAGAAGGGCAGCGGTTTGCTTTGGATGCATGCTGGTGGTGGATTGGTGTTATTTGGTACTATGATGAGTTTCTTTGCTCGATCCTGTGATGAAGTGCAGTCAGGCATTGGGCTTTATATAGATGGCACCCCATAGAGCATTGATATTAGCCGTTTGACCAAAACACCATAAATGTCAATTCCACCAACGACGGAAGATACTAGATGCAAAACACGCCCCTCACTGAAGACTTGGCAGCGGTTATCCAATCTCCCCAATGCCACTATTCTCACCTCCGGATAAACCACCGCGAAATTAAACCACCCTATCTGGTGACTGAGCGCCACACGGAAACGGCGGTCTTCTCTTCCATATGGCGGCCAAGTCCCCTTAATATAAGGCCAGACTGCAGATGGTGGATTTATTCACCACATGGCAGCCGAAGCGCTGGGGAGAGGTGCTATGTAGTAGCCGGACCGGGGTATCTGGTCTAGAACGCATGATATGGCTGCATTCTGGTCTTGGCTGATATGAGACATGGTCATCTGCATGATGTGATGCGAGACTATTCTTGTTTCCCCACGGAGATGAACCCTGTCGTACTAGGTTAGACTGCCGGTTCTTCAGCTTTAATTGATCCGACATGAAACGCGGGGTACAACTCGGTTCTCGTGTCGCAGACCGTCAATGGCTCATAGCCACAAGAATAGCACCCATATGGAGGATTTATGAGATAGGGCTAGGTTGGACCCATGAGTATTGAGTTCCTCGATACAAAGGTAGATAATGTGAACAAAACAAAAGAAAAGAAAAAAAACGGGGCTAACCTGAAGTCTGCGGATAGGAACTGATACACGAAATAATCAGATATCTGCGTGTGAATCATGTTGTAGACATATGAATGCCGAGGGATCTATTGAGCCGGATAGTCGGAGAGATCCTCCGAGTCATGAGATACTTCACTGTTTGTTGATTTGTAGACAACTAGTCGTCTTCTGGACAGTATTGACAAGTATTGCACAAGTGTCAACCGAGGTAGACCAGACTAATCTAATATGCATGTATACCGTCATTGGACGAGTCTGAGACTTCCTGAAAGATAACCTACCTAGTCATCTACCTGTAACAAGACCACATTGCTGACAAACTCATAACAATTCGCGAATATCAAGGAAGGTGAAATGTGAACAGGATTAGAAAGCCACAACTGATTGACTACTTATCTCAAGCTAGTTATATGATAGACACGCCTCCTTAACGAGCATGGACCCCTCAAAAATCCGTATCATCAGAGAGATCACGTGCTCCGACGCGTCTGCAATATTCGAGGTAGACCTAGATGGACAAAAAATATGCACTGAAGCTTGACCACGACGACGGCGACCCCGGATATACCGAAAAAGGCCGTGATCTGGGCCGATTCCGCTGCGAATTGAACGGATATCGGAAACTTCACACTTCCGGTGTCTGTGCGCGCGGTTTCGTTCCAAAATTCCACGGCTCCATTGAGCGAATCGATCCGGCGGCATTCCACCCTGTTTTGCAACACTTCGCCCAAGACAAGCTCAAGCCGAGAGCAATCTTGCTAGAGTACTTGTCCAATGCAGAGAGTCTAAACTGCGTGAACTACTCGGACGCGCTCTACCCGCAGGCCATTGAGGGCATGCAGGAGATACACAGAGCGGGTGTGCACCACCAGGACATCTACCCCAAAAACCTTCTGCTTGTCCGTGGAAACCCCGATAGACTGGTCTGGATTGACTTTGACGTTGCAACGACCTTCACCGACTGTGGGCCTGAGCAGCTGGCTCGCTGTGACCATGAAATTGCGCTTGTGAAGGGATTTGGGGAGGCACTGGTACGTATGCTGTTGCTGCCTGTGTTATAAGCATTTAGCGTGCTAACTAACGAATATAGAGAGATGACCAGGCTGAGGGACTCCCGCCGAACACGAAATTCTATTGAGGGTCCCTATTAGCTGTAACTGCAATTCTAGAGTCATAGATGGATATTGTACCATCCATGTTGTCTACCTCGAGCTTGAAGTAACACCCCACCATGGTGTCTCTCTTAAGGGTAGCAATAAAGGCTGGAGACAACCAGAGGCTTCTAGACAGTAAAGTTTTGTGATACTTCAAGTAAGCTGCGGCGTCCCGTCCCCTAGTGTGACCCACCCCCGCGCTATTCCTTTGCTTATTTTCGACCATATCGATGATGACCAGGCAGCTATATCGACGACGCGTCCAAAACGAATGCTTTTAGAGATACCTTACTGTGGAAGGAACCGCAGTGACCCACCCCGGCGCTAATCCTTTGCTTACCCCTAATTATATTAATGATAACCAGGCAGCTATATCGACGACGCGGTCAAAACAAACGCTTCTATAGGGTATACTGTGGAAGTAACCGCAGTGGCCCACCCCGCGCTAATCATCTTGCTTGTTTCTGACCATATAATGATGACCAGGCAGCTATATCGACGACGCGGTCAAAACAAACGCTTCTATAGGGTATACTGTGGAAGTAACCGCAGTGGCCCACCCCGCGCTAATCATCTTGCTTGTTTCTGACCATATAATGATGACCAGGCAGCTATATCGACGACGCGGTCAAAACAAATACCTCTATATACTATAGAAGTAACTGCAATCAGTTAGTATGCCAGCTGACTTGTGGGCGTTTCCAACACTATTTAACCATCTGTATTTCGCTCATTCTTGTAACGTTCTGTAGCCTTCTTGACAGGACTCAATCCCATCAGTTTCATCCTCCTTGACTATTTTCCCTCTTTGACTGTTTTCCATTGCGGATTTCTACATCTATCAAATCCTTCACGTTTTACCACTTTTACAAGGTTTGTCCATCTTGATATCCACAACAGCCCGATCCTAACAATTAGATAGGACAAACATACCAATGTCTCCTACGTTCTTTGTCTGCGGTGCCACCGGTGCCCAAGGAGGAGCAATCGCCAATCATCTCCTCCAACAGCAAGCCAACATCCGCACCACCACTCGAAACACCGACTCAGAGAGCGCCAAAGCTCTCCAGTCCCAGGGCGTATCCATCATTAAAGGCGACTGGGACGACGAGAACGCCCTCAAAGAAGGCATCAAAGGCTGCACGGGCCTCTTCCTCAACACGTTCCCCAGCCTGCAAAACCCAGTCCTGGAAGTGGAGAGAGCACGCCAAATCCTCAACATCGCCAAAGAAGCAGGCGTCAACCACGTCGTCTACTCGAGCGCCTTCGCCATCCACGAACCAGAGCGCCTCGACCACTGGGACGCCAACAGCCGAGCCGCCGGAATACTCCTCCAAAAACAGGCGGTCGAGAAGGCTGTCCGCAGCGCGGGGTTCGAGTTCTGGACGATCATGCGTCCTGGCTTCTTCATGACGAATTTCCTGCCGCCGACGGTGCTGTTCTACGGCAACATTCCGGCGACCGGCAGCATAGTGTCGGCCCTGACGCCGGAGACGTTGTTGCCTCTGGTGGATCCTAATGATATCGGGAAGTTTGGCGCCGCGGCGCTTCTCGAGCCTGCTCGGTTTAACCACGCCGAGCTCACCCTTTCGGGTGAGTTGATTGGCGTGGATGATATTATGAAGGCGCTGTCGGATCTGACTGGGAGAGACTTAAAGGCAATCTATCTGTCCGAAGCGGAGATTGAGGAGCAGAGCGCCAAAAACCCGGTTTTTGTCGCGCAGAAAATGATGCGCACGATGTCGCAGTTTCATGACGCGGAGTTGTCGAAGACGTGGGGGATACCGACGGGGAATTTTGCAGAGTTCCTGGAGAGAAATAAGGAGAAATTTCTGGCGGTGTATAGGATGGTATAGCCGTAGACGAACAGCATCCCCATGGTCAGTCGCTTGTATCGGGATGCAACGGCATTGACTGAGACGCTGGTCCCGCGCACATCGGCTGCGAGAGCGACGGATGCAAGAGGCAGTGTCGGTCTCTGCCTCAGATTTGACTAGCCGGCTTGAATGATGGATTGAGTAGGGATTATATTATTATTTGTTTTGTTCATGCTCTACTGCGCTTATTAGGGTAGGAATATGTTGATGTAATCACTTTCACTGATCACTTGATTAGGCCTAGATTACCACTAGGCAGGGAAATCTTACCTAGTTCTGTATATAGATATCTTCCTCTTTTCTCATAGATTTTTTTTATTCGTTTTGGAGGGTTTCTGTTCTCTGGTATAATATCCAAGGCCCGGGTAGGAAAGGAGAAGTTATCGAGTCTGGTGCTATCAAGTCCTATTGTGTCCCAGTTGATGGTGTTGTTGTGAACAGATCCAAACCATCTCGTCGGTCAGCCTCCAGAGCATTCCCATTATTGCTAAGAAGCTCACGCATTGTAAGCCTGCTAGAGACCGGCCCACAATGGGGTGGGCGTAAACGTAGTCGAGCGCCACGTTTCAGGAGGATATAACCTTGGTTACAATCGAGGCATTTCGCCAACGAATCAATAGCGAAAGCTGACGACTTCCCAGATGTGCCCACGTACGCACCCTTCAAGGGAACCGATATTAGGAAGTCACGCCATAACAGACTAGGTTGTCTAGCCGGACACAGCGCCAGACATGACGGCCATCCAACGCGATATCTCAGTATGGCATATTCACAGTATCGCAGCATGAGAGACCGGAGAAGGGATGGGTCGCGAGACAACGTCCACACGGGAAACAAGGCAGTACCATGGAGCATATGATGAATCTTAACATGACTTCGGATGCGTTCTTTTTCATAAGTGGAGGAGGTAGGTAGCCAGAGTGCTGAATCGCATGAGGTTTCCATTGGCCAAGCGTGATCTACGTCGAGTGGTGAAGACGCTTTAACCATACAACACTGGTGCAACGGCTGGTATTTGCTGAAGCCTCGGTGGTAAATGACTAACCCTGCAGTTCAACACTTTAGTTAACTAAAACAGAGGCAATTACAAACATTCCCCTTGGCGCGTGGAGCTAAATCGTAGTGAAGTAGTAGTGTGGCTTGGCAAGACAGGGGATAGATATAAGGCCATCCGGTTAACCTGGTCTTTTCCCCCTCTCGTAACTTAGTACCCATACAGTCGGCATCTTTGAACATGCATGCCCCGCTTATAGCTATAGTCACTGGCGCGGTAAGTCTGCTCCATTTGAGGCCGGTCCCTTCTCACATGGTTACAGAATCGAGGCATTGGTCATGCCATCTGTGCTGCGCTTGTTCGGGACTTCAAAGGCCCTTTGATTGTATACACAACCTCGCGTACTGGGGCCGTTATTGACTGGACGGGAACATCTATCCCTCCAACGGTGCAAATTCGACCCGCGCAGCTGTGTCTCACCGACCAGGACAGTATCGCTGCTTTGCGCACGAGGATCAGCAGCGAACACGGCGGCTGTGACCTTCTCATCAACAACGCCGGGATTCTCTATTTTCGAGAGGACATAACTGCCGAACAGCGCAAAGAAACCTTGGACGTGAACTATCGGGGGACCCTCAATGTAGGAGCTCAGGCTCAGAACTCCCTCCCCCCTTCGTTTGCAGTCACTTAATAACCCAAATTTCCCCAGGTCTGTCAAGCGTTCTTACCAATTATGCGCAAAGGAGGCCGCATTGTCAATATCTCCTCCCAAACTGGCCTGCTAGAAAATTTCCATCCTCGCTTGCAGGCGCGGTTTCTGACCCCTGACCTCACTCTCAGGGAGCTTGATGCTCTGATCGACGAGTACAGCGTATGTTGTGTGGACCAACTCTTTCTCTTCTTGCCAGCTTGTCACTGACTGGCCTGTCATTGAAGTCAGCAGACCAGAAAACCGCGACAATGTCAGGCTGGCCGCCATTAGCCTACAAAGTCAGCAAGGCCGCCCTGAATGCCGGAACGCGAATTCTTGCCCGCGACAATCCCAACTTGCTGATTAATAGCTGCTGCCCCGGTTGGGTGAGCACGACCCTGGGTATGCAGGCAGGTCAGCCACCCAAATCTGTTGGTGAGTGCAAGCACCTGCTCTCCCCGCAGACACGTTGCTCACCATGGCAATAGAGGAGGGGGCGAAGATCCCGCTACGATTGGCGGTCGGTGATATTGGGCAGGTCAGTGGGCGGTACTGGGCGGACGATTCGGTGGCAGATAAGGGCAATGGAAAGGTCCAGGGTTGGTAATAGCCCCGAGGTAGCAATGAGATCCTCAAAGAAGACACCAGACGACGGTCTTAGGATCAGGGATTGACACCGATCATCGATATTGTTGGACCAGCAGTTGGGGATGTCCCAAATTATCACTTATTTGAAGATGATACGGAACACCATCAGTTTGCACTCATACAATTGTCAGAGTAGACTACCTATTCTATGATGCCCAGCTTATTATTAACCACATTGATTCTCGAGCATGTGTAGTCACACTGCATCATCCTCCAAAAACAAATTCTACCCAAAAAGGCAAGGAAAGTATCATACTGAAGGGACATGGGGCCGGATGACGGAGATACAGCAGCTATCAAGAGAGATGGAAGAAACAGTTTGTAACCTGCAGCACTGCTCCGCCATCATGGCTGCGCTGGTCGCCCAGCGTGGGCCGCGACGATGACCTCGTTCTGTCGCCAACCGTATTGAAGGTGGAGTAGATCGCGAAGGAAGCCCGTCGAGGTCGACAGTTGATTGATCTGCGCGTACGTGTTGTTCTCAGTGAATATCGAAGACTCCCTGACTCTCAGTCGCACGACCACCCTGTACATCAAAATGTGAAGGTTTCACAGGCGGCCTCGGAGAAGCCTCCGTCATGTGGTGCGACACCAGCGACATCGAGCTGCATCCGTCACAGCGCCCCCAGTAGACATTCATTAGGGAGGGGGCACACAGAGCGATGTCTAGCATCAGATGTGGCTTGGCTTGGCTTGGCCAGTGGCTCGAAGATTATCAATTGTACGGAGTATATATCAGATCAATACATTTCTTATCTTGACGGGCGGCCTTGCTTGTAGAACAAATTGGAGCATGCTCTACTCATCAATTGCTTCCATGGTCTAGCGGTTATGACATGAGTCTCATATAGAATTATATGACGCCAAGGAACACCTTGGTGAGCCATCTCAGGGTCGTGGGTTCGATCCCCACTGGAGGCACTTATTTTTTCTTTTTTCATACTACAAGTATCATTGTATATTGTATAATTTGTTTTTATTTTTGCTCATCTCACCTCCATGTTCTACAGTCAGCCAGTATCATGATATATAGTTTATCTGAATAAAGAATGAACAATAGACAAACAGTACTAGCAACCCCCGCAACATTGAATTCCATACCAAAGGAATGCAAACCCATAACTAAGCAATCACCTGATCAATCGCCCAAAACAGCCTAGCGTCGTCCAAGCGAGCGCCCAAGGCCCACACCGCCCCGGCGGTCGGATCGGGGGCAAAAAAGCACACAACGCCAAAAATCCGTCCCCAAACCCTAACGGAACGAAAGAAAGCCTTCACTCTTTCGCTTCATCCACACCCGCCCCCCCAGCGAACGACGACCGCCAAACACCGCCCCAACACACCCCTCCCCCCCAGGTTTTCCTCGCCTCACTTCGACCTTCAAGATGACTCACGAGTCTGTGTGGTACAGCCGTCCTCGCAAGTATGTATAATCTGTCTGGTTGAAGATTCGGTGTTGGTGAATGAATTGATGATGGACGGTGAACTAATGTCTTCGCTCGATAGGTACGGCAAGGGCTCCCGTGGCTGGTGCGTTTAACTACCTCTCCTCCCTCCAGGTTATACCTGCATTTTTAGCGACTCGAAAACGACAGTTGGATGTGGATGCTATGTGATGGGAAACGATCGGAAACGTCAGCTTGACATGGGATACGGATGAACTGACTTCTTTTCTTCGGAATAGCCGTGTCTGCTCCAACCGCGGTGGTCTGATCCGCAAGTACGGCGTATGGATAACCTGATTGAATACCTGGGCGCAGGAAATGGCGCATGGTGGGATCTTCATGCTGACAGGACTATAGATGAACATCTGCCGTCAGTGCTTCCGTGAGAAGGCCACCGACATCGGCTTCAACAAGGTTGGTTTCTTCCTTCTATCCGTCTATTGTGTCGCACTTGGCGCATTTCCTCGAAATACGGCCCACTCGACTTCGCAAGGAAAACACCAAATCTTCTCGACAGATACTAATACATCAACTACAGTACCGCTAAATTACTCGCTCATCTCTCTATCCCTGTTCACGAATTCATTCCGTCATGTGCTCGGCGCCCCGGTCTTCAAACCAACCCCATGGGAGGAACCAGGAAGGAAACGAAAAAATGAAAAACCTAGACGGGAAGGAAAGAAGATAAGCGTTGCTGGGAGGGGGAACAAGAAAGGGAAATTTCGTTTCAGAGGGGAAATTTGTTTACCGGTGTGGACAATTTCTTCTATTCTTAAATCTGAAATGAAATCAAAAGGTGTCAATGTCAACGTGATGTCGGGCGCAAATTCCCCTTACCCTTTTTTCTAACCTTTTTGGTGGTTTCTTGTTTTCTTCTTTTTCGTCGGTTCAAGATTATTTGAATTGAATTGAAATGAGGAATTCCTTTTACTTGTTATCTTCTCGCGCCATTGGCCTGTTTTCAGGCATATATGCATCCGTCAGACTCGACATACGGTATTCGACAACTCTACGATATCTCGACCAGCCAAAGTAGCCTGGATATTCCGACGCAGGCCTCCCACAAACGAACGGTTGAACATCTTCGATACACTCGCCCAAGCCCATCACGCATTGAACCCCGACGATGCGCACAATTGCAATTTGCCTTTTTTGCCCATGCAGCTGCCCGACGCCCGTCGCTCGTCTTGAACCCGTCAGACATATGTTCTCCATCATTGCCTCCATGGCCGGTTGTTGTAGGGCTTTTGTAGTATACCTCGCCTGGTATGCATTTGTAGAAGTCGGAACAATCAATCGCATTGTTGCAGACAGAGTAATTGTGGAATAGTGCGACATGTGTCAAAATCGGCCAAACGTTAGCTGGCTCGCGGGGTCCTCACGCATAGAATTGTTATCTTGGCTCGTCATGTCTTTTGCGATCTTGGGCAGTTATTCTTCACTGCTCTGTGTAGTCATTGGTGGCATTTTTTTTTTTGGCTGTTTTTATCGGTCTTGACAGTGCTGAGGACAGGGAATGGTTATGATGGTAGGTGTATATAGACTAGATTAAGGGAGCGTCTACCTTATCTACGGAAACATAAGAAATACAGAAAGATAGAAAATGGATCTGCAATAAAGAATATTCAAACGAAAGCAAGAACCTCGCATCTATATCGACGCCATGTTGGTGGTACATAGGTACTACCCAAACAACCACCGGCCAGATGCAGGCGAACAATCGAGCAACGACTAGGCATCCAGCAATGAATTTTAACCAAGTATTTAACTAACCAACCAACACCTACCGAAACTCCACAGCCGAATCCAAATCAATCAATCAATTATATGCAAGACATCAAACCACACGACTCACTCTCAACCTCAATCTTCATCGAAAGAAAAAGTAAACTATGACCGCGGAGACGCCAACGACCGAAGATTATAAAAGAGAAGATAAGCGTCCGCATTCAACACATCAGCCTCAGTCACAGCCGTGACCTGGTCATCGTTGAACAGCGCCCACTGGTCGCCTTGGCGGCAGTAAACGTAGTAGTGGCCTGCGTCGAGCTTGCCCTTGTGGACGACGGCGGAGGAGAGGTCGTAGATGAAGCGGGATTTGTCGACTTTGGAGTTGGGATGTGTCGTGTAGGGGAGCATGTTGATTGACATGGGGAAGTCGATGCGGCCTTCGAGCTTTTCGGAGACGGAGAAGGTGTGTTCGAAGCGCTGTTGATTGGGTTAGATGTTTCTGGTGGTGCGGTGAGGAAGTATGGGGGAGTTAGGGAGGACGTACCTTTAATTGCATGCATAGGATGGCTGGTAATTTCTTGATGCGTAACTGCTTGGTCGCTTTCTGGGGGGTGTTCCCACAGCCGCTGCAGTTGTACACGTCTGCCATTAGCTTCTCCGGCGAAGTGAAGCTCTCCAGACAGCCGCTTAGAGTGGGCGGGGACGTTCCATTGCCACCCATGGCGCGTTTCTTTGCCTGGACCTGGACGTCGAGACTGAGATCTACCATCGGGTCTTCCGTGCGGGTGACGTTGCCGCATTTGTCGCAGGTCACACTGCTGCGGAGCTTGCCGTAGAAGGTCTTGTGGAAAAAGCACGAACAGCCACCTTTGTGACTGTCGTTGTGTCCCTCGGTGCTGGCGTGGAGCTTGTCGACAAGAAACTGGTAGTACTCGTGTGCGTCTTGTTGTTGGTATCCCGCTAGCGTCTGGAGACTCGTCAGACATCTTCCCGTGAAATATCTTCCAAGCGGATGAACTTACAGGGCTGGCGCGCCACGAAGCCAAAAGGAGATTCAGCGCCGCGAAGCCTTCGGGCTTTTCACTGCTGTTGAAATCAGCGAATGCCTCCGCAACGGCACACCCGATGCAATCATTGGTATTGCAGTCGTGGATCTGGTGCCCATTGCCCAAGAAATACGTCGTGAGGATGGGATCATGCAGCAATGACTGCAGGATGACGTTTAGGTAGCAAGTCTGCCCGAGGTTGAAGAGTCCCCTCACACCTGTCTTGGCGCAAGGGCGCTTCGTCGCGTTGCTCCTAATGTACAACTCGTCGCTGGAGCTGTCGCTAAATCGCCGTTTTTTGGCGACTGGTGACATCGTTAATTCCTGGGGCAGCACTGACACGGGCCGGAGACATACCTTCTAATGCGCTCTCGGGCGGGGACGACCGCAGCCGTTCCAGGCCGTAGTCGTAAACAAAATCCCCGCAGCCTTGACAGTAGAGCAAACGGCCTCTGGACTCCATATCTAGAAAGAGGTTAGTCAGTCAGTCCGTCCGTTCGTCGGTCGATGTCTCTCGACAAGATTTGATATCCCTACAGAAAGAGTGCCCCGTCTTGTCCGCGTGGGCTTTTCGCTCGTTACTCAGACACGTATCGGCACATGTCAAGCACATGTACTTGGGTTTTAACAGTGTCGAAGCTCGAACAGCGGGGTTCTGCTTGAGCGCGGTCTCGAGCGACTTAGGATGGGGAGCCAGCGCATTATGCGCTTTCATAAAAGAGGCCCTGAACTGCTCGGCCACGCCGGGATCCTGCCCCAGCTGAGTGGCAAGATGCTCTGGAACAAACGGTCAGTATCCATCCGAGTCATACCTGTACGAGGGTCACACTCCGGGGGTGGGTGCATACCGCAGCCAAACTCCGACTCGGAGAGAAGCGACACAGAGATGACACTGGCCATGGTGACAGCTGCCATGATGCCGAGGTCTGGAACAGGACAGACAGATGCGGAAAAATTGCGCGGAGGCTAACCACCGATGGGGTGGAGTACAGGACCCCAAAGTGTGATGCCGATAGAGATCACCAGAGGGTTGCCAAGGTTCTGTACGTGGACGCTAAAGACGGATGATGGCAGGATGGGTCGAAGGGGGTGTGTGTGTGAGAGTAGCGGTTGTGTGAATTGATGAGTTTCAATTGCAGGTACCGCAAAAGTCTATAGATTGTAACACCATCAATCAAGAGGTCTTGTGGGTATGATCACATCCGCATTGTGTGCTATGGAGGCCCGCCTCCAGTGAAAAGAGTGAGAGTGATAGGTGAGAAGGCAAAGGTAGTCCGAGGTACGGATTGTGTCGAGACTGACGGGCCAGTTCGCCCTCCGTGTTCCATCGGCGGACCCGTCCCGAGCGCTAATCGGTATTCTTCTTGACAATACTCCGTAGACCAACAGTCTTTATGATATGATTAAATAACTACGAATTAAGTGAAGAATTAATTGAAAAAATACAAGCTGCTGTGGTTCTTCTGCTTCTCTTTTTTTTTTTTTTTTTTTCTGAACCAAAGTTGACAACGGGCGGCGATAAGAAATCGGGACCGTATTTGATTCGACGGACAACGTACATATACAGAATGGATGTATGACATATAGATGTGTCGATGACTGAATATATGGAATATTGCCCAGATTTTACTGTACTCACTTGATGCTCTCTCTAGTGCTGTAGTATAGTTTACAGTATTGCTTTCCAACTGCACACGTAGACTACCCATCATAGACTCCTCATACAAGCATCAGAAATAAACATTGATCATAACTAGAATCGTCCATATCGGTCATAAATAGCCCCTTCGTAGTCACCCAATCAAGAGGTGCGACCGGGATGAAGCTTTCCACATCCCCAGGTCTTTCAGGCGATGTACCACATTGCCGCTGTCCTTGAAATTGGAATGCTGGGCTGGAGGGTCGTGTCGTGCGATGACTTGGAATTATCTGCACACGCTGGTGTAACCCGCAGTCCCCTGCATTTGCGATTGTACCCATAATCCACCAAATACCCCAGTGTCCAGCCACGCGTCCAGCCACAGCGGTGATTGTATGACAAGGCCATATCGCTCATCGAATACCTCTCCCCCGAGGCAGTGCGCTCGGGCGCGCTCGGTTGGAGCCTCGAGTGGTATAGCGCCCACCGCGTGTCGAGGACCCTCGGGTGGTCCCGCGCGAGTAACCGGTCGATCGGGGGGTAGGTTTGGTCGAGATTGTGGTGGATGGGTGTTCGACGAAGCCGGAGGTGTCGGTGGTTCTGAATCCAATGCCACGGGTCAGCGTGAGGGTCGAACCTGGAGAAATGGGCTGGGACTTACAAAAACGTCTCTTCGGGGGGAGCCTGCGACTCGGCTTCGGCTTCGGCCTCTGCGGACTTGTCAGCACCTCCGTCCTAATTCGTCATTGAGGATCGAGAAAATCCTACCTTTCTGTGCCTCTGCTAGTTTCGCTCTCCGGAACGACTCGGGAATGGGAGCCTACAGTCCTCAATCAGTATGGAAAGATCCCTTTTGGCTCTCGTCCAGCCTGGGGTGATCATACGTTTGGAAAGTCCACACAGAACGCGTTCATATTCATCCCGTAGAGGAAACTCGCAAAGCTCTCGCTGAAGCGCGTCAGACTCTCATGCATTAGCTGGAGGTGCATGAAGTTGGCCTCCAGGTCTGCCATGGAGTCTGCGAGCTCCGCAAACTGCGGTTCCAGCACATTGATGGCCGGCTCGGAATAGCCCGTGTGGCCGATACTGCCTCCGTAGCCATGGGCGTCGCGAAACGATGACCGCGAGCTGGGTCGTAGAGGGGTTGTGGGCCGCGAGGACGGACGGGGGCGAGAGGCGGATCGAGGGGCAGAGACAGAGGCGTCCATTATGATGTGGTGGGCCGGCAGTGCAGGATCGGGAGGCACGAGCGTTTGGGAATGTGGGTGGCTGAAACCGTTTTGATTGACGTCAATATAGTCTGTCCTTGGTCATAACCATGCAACGAGCTTAGAGTTTTCGAGGCGCCGCTTGATCCCCCGTGGGGTTCTGTCTGTGGGAACTGGAAGGTTAACTCGGTGTTTTGAGGTTTAGTGTTAGTGTTATTGAGTTAGTGGTATTGATGCAAACACGGGACAAGTGCGTGGCCGGAAGGACTGTCTGTGCCTCAGGCTGTAATGACAGGTACCAGAAAGATACCTGGAAGTTACCGAGCCAGATAGGTGGAACCGCAGCAGATCCGAGGTACCCTAAATGTACTGGTCTGGATTCCTGGTTGGTCTGTCCGCTTACAGAGGCAAACCCCCGTGGTGGCATTACCAGAAAGATAGAAAAACACCGCCATCGCCATCGCCATCGCCATCACTCCTGATAAACCTCATTGGATCCCTTTCGCTCCCTCGAGTTCTCCTTCTCTTCCCCGCACCCAACGCCCCTCCCCGGAGTTAAACCTTTTCAGAGGCCAGATCGACATCCACCGTCGTGTCTATCATCAGTGGCTGACACCTCCCATCAATTAATTCAGAACAGCCTCTTTCCCCCCTTCGCCCCAGACGAGGTACTGGATCGTTTTAATCTTGATAAACCTTGTGGTCATTCGCTTCTTTACCGAATTGAGCACATGCATGTGTGCTCGCCTTTAAGCCGCCGTCTCGCACATTCCTCGGCCAAATCTACCTTTCAATTCCCGACCCAGCGGCTGCGCCATCCTGTTCGTGTGCAGGTCTCCCGTCCGTTGCATCCTAGCCCAGCCCATCTGGCCCTGTCTTACCCACCTGCGCGTTCCCTCTCCACTTTTCCTTCATTGAAAGAACCGAGGGAGGCTTCATCTTTCTGGACGGTTACATTCACTTTACTCCTAATCTGTGGAGGATCCTGGCTTCACGATAAATACCGTAATCCCCGAGTCGATTCGCTTCCGCAGAACGACGACGTTCCGTCTGATTCCCAACCCTCCGAAGAATCTTTCCTTGGTGTCCTCGATACGTTCAAAGGTATGACGAACGCAGAGGCAGCACCGGGTACCGTGGGGAACCTCACCCCCGAGCAGGAGGCCAAACTGCAAGAGCTTTGGATCTTGCTGTGCAAGGTCTGCGGCATCAAGCTGGATGGCCTTGAAGCGGCGGAAGCCCCCGGCTCCCGACCCGGCTCCCAACCCGGCTCGTCTCAACAGCCGAAACGCCGGTGGACGCTTTGGGGTGGGAAGGACGAGGATGCCAGTGATTCCGCCAGCGTCAAATCCGGCAAGGGAATCTCATCCGGTCTTTCCGGCATCAACCTCGATGGGGACGACAAGCACGGTCAGTCCAAGGAATTCCAGCAGGCCCTGGAGGACATGACTCCCGAGGAGATCCGCGTCACGGTCTGGAACATGGTGAAGCAGGACAACCCCGACTCGCTACTCCTGCGCTTCCTGCGCGCGCGCAAGTGGGACGTCCACAAGGCGTTGATCATGTTCATCTCGACCATCCGGTGGAGACTCCATGATGTCAAGGTGGACGACGATATCATGAGGGGCG
Source organism: Aspergillus campestris IBT 28561 (assembly GCF_002847485.1). Taxonomy (NCBI): domain Eukaryota; kingdom Fungi; phylum Ascomycota; class Eurotiomycetes; order Eurotiales; family Aspergillaceae; genus Aspergillus; species Aspergillus campestris. The sequence continues at coordinate 1,266,259 of NW_020194337.1, forward strand.
GCGAGCAGCTGGCCTATGACCAGACCAAGAGCGCCGACGCCGCCGAGAGGAAGAAGGGCGAGGATTTCCTCACGCAAATGCGCTTGGGAAAGAGTTTCCTTCACGGAGTCGACAAGCAAGGTCGGCCGATCTGTACCGTCCGAGTACGCCTACATAGGGCCAACGAGCAGAGCGCCGAGTCTCTGGATCGGTTTACCGTGTATACCATTGAGACCGCCCGCATGATGCTTGTGCCCCCGGTTGAAACTGCCGTACGTTCTCTTACTCTTACCTGGCAGGGTTGAAGGATAGACACTGACCGATCGCAATAGTGCATTGTTTTTGATATGTCCAATTTTTCTCTGGCGAACATGGTATGTACATCCGTCGGACAATATTGTATTTTCTTTTGCTAACAGTATCGTAGGATTACCACCCCGTCAACTTCATGATCAAGTGCTTCGAGGCCAACTACCCCGAATCTCTCGGCGTCGTTCTAATCCACAAAGCCCCATGGATCTTCTCAGGTTAGTTTCCCCTCTCTCAATATATCGCCAACCAAATCTAACCCACCGTCCAGGAGTCTGGAACATCATCAAAGGCTGGCTCGACCCGGTCGTCGCCTCCAAAGTGCACTTCACCAAATCTTACCAAGACCTCGAGAAATTCATCAACAAGGACCAAATCTGGACCGAGCTCGAAGGCAAAGAAGACTGGGAATACAAGTACGTGGAGGTCAAGCCCGACGAGAACAAGCACATGGAAGACAGCGCCAAGCGGGACGCCATGATCGCCGAGCGCCAGGAGCTAGCCAAGGACATCGAAGCGGCCACCGTCGGGTGGCTCATCGCCTCCCGGAAGAAGGACCAGGAAGCCACCAAGGCCGCTGTCGAGAAGCGGGCTGGTCTTATCGACCGACTGCGCGCCCAGTACTGGGAGCTTGACCCTTATATCCGCGCTACTTCCCTCTACGACAGAGTGAATATTATTCAGGGCGGCGGAAAGGTCAACTTTTACCCTGAGGAGGCTAAGAACCCTTCTTCGAAGAACAGCGCATAGTCGGTTTGATTTGGTCTCCGTTTGGACTCGATCGATTCGATCGTTATATTTCGGCTCATAGACATGGTCGTGAAACTGTTTGCATAGCCTCTATAACATGTGTATAAAGCTTGGACTAGACGTGGTTGATTGATTGATTGATGGGGTTTTGTGTCTGCGGCGTCGGATTACACTATCATGAATGGACTGTGTCTTCATCTCTGGTATATAGGTCCTTTAGATTGCATATTAGCTTATTTTATTCCAGTTGACTATTATATATTATGGGGTGTGTTGCATAGTAGTAAATTGCCCTTTATTTTGCTACGTTATGTACTTACATTGATGACTGCATCACTGTATATTTCCCCATCCTATGATGTCTCATTTTCAACTACGGCGTATGACTTACACATAATGCTAACCTCTCATCCGCACTTACGCCAGGAGCTACTACAGCCACATGAAAAACCACATCAACCCCAATATTGATAAATATATATATAGGGCAGCAGCACAAACACCCCCAGTCCTCCATTCACCCAGACACTGCCTAACTAAGCTAAGACGGTAAGTATAGTATCTACTTTACATCTTCGCCTTAACCTCCTCATGCAAAGCCTTGAGCTTATCCATATCAGACGCCTGAGAAGGCCATCCGATACCGAGACCCTCGGGCTCGTTGGGCTTGGGGATCTTTCCTAATGTTAGTATTGTGTTGCGTTGCGGTTTGGGATGGACTATATTTGGGAATTGATGAGTACGTACCATGTGGAAGTGGACCTGAGTCGTTATGTTAGCGTTGTGTTTTGTTTTGGTTGTGATTTGGGTTGGTTTGGGGAATGGAGGGAGAGAGGGAAAGGCTTACATGGTCGACCACCTGGTGGGCGATACGGCCGTTGTTCTGCAGGATGTTGTAGTCCTCTGCGCCGGTGGCTTTGGCGATTTTCTTCGCGACGGGCTATATTTTTCGTGAGAAGTTAATACTGTGAGCTTGTTATGCTGGGTTGGGTTAGGTTGGGGGTGTAGCTGCGGGGAATCGAATCGAATCAGGTGCCTGTGCCCTTCCCCAAGGTCCTCCTCGCATTCGGTCCATCCTTATAAAAGATAGACAGTATTCCACCTCCGAGGCGGAGGTATATCGATACCCGCAGCTATATTCAACACCACGTACCAAGATCTCTTGCAGGTCCTCATCGGGGATATCAGTGAGCTTTGCGCCGTGGAACTTGGGGATCACAAGCTATATTTTTATATTGACCATGGCGCGTCATATCGTTAGCGACCAGCTCCAGAAAGATATCAAAAATTTATACGCGCGCAAACGGAAGAGTTGGATAGTTCCATCAAGCAGACACGCCGCGGGGTGATGCGGGGCGTTGCGTCATAACAAACGGCTCGAACGACAGAGAAGAAGAAGACAAAACTCACCGCGTGGCCACGGCTCAGAGGCTGGATATCGAGGAAGGCAAAGACCTTGTCGCTCTCGAAGAGCTTGAAGGAGGGGATTTCACCTGTTGGGGGGGACTATTTAGCGACGTTCTTTGTTTGTTTGCGCATGTCGATGGTAGATCTCCGGTGTAAACAAGGAGTTTGACCAGGGAAGTGCAGTGTAGGGTTACCCTTGATGATTCTGCAGAAGATACAGGCAGCCATTATGGACAGATACGGCGTGTTACGGTGGAGATGATTATAGTAAGGTAGGAAGCTAATGTAGGTAACAGTGGATGAACTGAGGAGGTTCGTTTGCAGCTTGAATGCGGGCGGGGTTGTCGGTTGAGGGCGGAACGGGTCGAAGGAAAAGAAAGAAATAAAATAAAACGGTGCCGCCCGGACTCGAACCCGGAGCCTTTGTAGTAACAGAGCAGGGTTAAATACCACAATAGGCCCCCAAAAAGTGACGAGTGCGACGTACTAGTTCAGAACCCATTTCTTGCCTTTTACCAGAGATGGCCGTGGTACGCGCACATCACTCGTCTCCTGAATCTTTGGAACTCTCCATCGACACAGTTGTCGATTTTATTGCTATTTTTTTTTTTCTTTCTTTCACTTTATAATATCTTCTTATCAGATACTTCTTTTTTTGGGCCTTTTTTGTCTAGTTTGAAGGGAATACGACAGCTGGGGTGCGTGTCAATAGAGGGAGGGCCGTGTGTCATTAAACCACCTGACCCCTCTTATCTCCAACTCTTTACTCCATAGTGTCCGCGGACTTTAGTCCGCTACATCCTCCGAATACTCCGCACCGGGGATACTGATACGGCTCATCGGTTATATTCCTTTTGATGGAGTCCCTCAAGTGATGTATTCCTTGAAGATATAGGTCAATTGTACTCTGATGGCATCGGACTTCCTATACAGCGGTGCTATATAGAACCAGTGCTTCATCCACTACTCCAATATCCGAGTTGGAGATACAGCAAGGCCAATCCAGCCAACCCAAATCAACATCCTTCTAGCCTCAACCTGACATTCCCCTAGTTTGTCATTCGATCAAATTGCCGAATCCCGTGGCTATGGAGTCATGGATTAACCCCACTCGATTCATCTTATCGTCTGCACGTTATCTCCCGTCTCCAACGACCGGACCAGCCATTTATTAACCCCCTCCTGCTCGCTCGTAAGCTCGCTCGTAAACAGAATGTCGTCTGCTCTATATCATAGATTCACTGCTATTCCACTAGTCAGGTTGTCCTCGCGCCCAACAGCACTGTCCTGTGGAAAACGCCTTGTTAAATCACATAGATATTTCTCAGTTACCTCCAAACAAGACATGTTGACCACCGAGTTGTCCGAGACCCAGGTCTCTGCCCTGCGGGCTAACAAGGACCGGCTTGCACAGGACCTGCATCATAGTTGTCAGTGGGGTTCTGGGATCCGCTGGGGAGAGTAAGTATATATTTCATCTGTTTCCTAGCATGGTGGTGGTCCCTCGTGGAAGATGACCCTGTGTGGTCATAAATGAGGGTCGTTTCTGTATACAAGACTCTCTTATACTATGTCGCTGGCCCCATAACTAACACTGCTCAGTGGATCGTCAGACACCGGGATGCAGCGTCTGGCTCTGTCCGAGGATGACAAGAAAGTGCGAGACTGGTTTATCGAGACGACAAAAGCCCTAGGATGCACCGTCACAGTAGACCAGATGGGCAACATCTTCGCTGTCCGTCCCGGACGGAGAAAGGACGTTCCCGCGACCTTCATCGGCAGCCATCTCGACACGCAGCCAACAGGCGGCCGGTACGACGGCATCCTGGGCGTCTTGTCCGGCATTGAAACCCTCAAGGCGCTGGATGAGATGGGCCTGGAAACCGAAGGTGGTGTTGGCGTGGTCAACTGGACCAAGTAAGCCTCTTCTCTTCACATTGGGAGATCCCCTCAGACTAACAATATGTAGCGAAGAAGGCGCCCGCTTCCCAATCAGCATGATCGCCTCCGGCGTATGGGCAGAATACATCCCTCTTGAGAAAGCCCACAGCCTGAAAGAAGTCCCCACCGTGGCCTCCCTCCCCACCGCATCATCCGCGCCCGAGACGATGAAGTCCGCCCTGGAGAAGATAAATTACCTCGGCACCACGCCGTGCTCCTACAAAGAGACCCCCATGGCCGCCCACTTCGAGCTACACATTGAACAAGGCCCGCACCTCGTCTCCTCCGGCCAGCGCGCCGGCGTCGTCACAGCAGTGCAAGCCTACCGCTGGTACCACGTGAACGTCATCGGGCGAGACACCCACACAGGAACAACAGCCTTCGAGCACCGCGCCGACGCACTCTACGCCTTCTCGCGGATGATGGTGCGCGCGCGCGAAGTCGCCTCCTCCCACGGCTGTCTCGCTAGCGTCGGCATCGTGGAGACCAAGCCCGGCAGCGTGAACACCGTCCCCGGTGAGGTAAGCTTCACGCTCGACATCCGCGGGCCCAAAGACGAGTTAGTCGCCGTTGTTGAAGCCGCGCTGAAGAAAGACTTCGACGCCATCGCCGCCGAAGAAGGCAGGGGCATCGGCAAGCCGTGCCGCGTGGAGTGGACGCTCGATTTCGACTCGCCGCTGGTGCAGTTCCACCCGGACTGTATCGACTGCGTGCAGCAGTCGGCCGAGGCGGTCGTCGCGGACGCGGGCTCGTCGGAGCCGAAGTCGCTTGTGCGTGAGATGATGAGTGGTGCGGGCCATGATAGCGTGTTTACCTCGAAGAGGGTCCCGACTAGTATGATCTTTGTGCCTTGTAAGGATGGGCTCAGTCATCATCCGGAGGAGTTTTGCTCTGCCGAGGACTGTGCTACTGGGACGTCTATTATTTTGCAAGCGGTCGTCCGGTATGACAGGAAGAGGTTCTCTGCGTGAGGGGATATATACCGTATAGTCAATTAACGATGACTTACCCATAAGACATACTGCCTAACAAGTAGATACACAACATCTACGCATAAACCAAGTAGTGGATCATAATAATCATGGCATTGACCTAGCTAATCCATCAACCATCAAGAACAGCCCCAATGCACAAACATTATCCCCATATTCTATTTTTCTTATTTTTTTTGATCGGACGAGCAAGCAAGCCACAACGACTCTTTCAGCAAAGCCTAGTCAAGCCGCAACCTGCAAGCAACCCATCGAAGTCCCTCATAACTGAGCAACCCCACTTAAGAAGGGGGAGCGCCACGGCCACGGCCGAAGCCACCGCGGAAGCTGGGGGCGAACTCGCCGGGGGCACCGCCCTCCTTGCCACCCTCCTCGCGGCGGCGGTAGCCACCCTCACGGGGAGCGCGGGGACGGCGCTCACGCTCCTCACCGCCCATCATGCCGCGGGGGGGAGCGTGCGAGCGCTGCTGCTTGATGTGGGTGGCGGGGACGACCTCGGCGGGGAGGTGCAGCCACTCGCGCAGGTAGTCCAGACCCTGCAAGTATTTCAGTCAGACTTTATTCTGATACTCTCCGAGCGATCTCGGTGTAGAAAAGGATAAAGCATACCTCGGGGGTGAGGGTGTAGTAGTAGTACTGCCACGAGAACTGGGTCTTGAGGTAACCGCGCGAGGTCAGGGACTGGCAGGCCTTGATCACGTAGAGGTTCTTGGTGTCAATGTCGCCATGCTTGGGCTGGTTGAAGTCCTTCTTGGCCACGAGCACACCCTCTATTCATTCCTAGTCAGCGAAACCGATCGCACACCGTCGAATTCCATCCAAAATTTCAGGTAGGGGCTGGCGTCGGCGACATACCGCGGAAGAGGTACTCGTGGATCTTCTTGCGGTCGTCCTTGGGGATAAGCCTGGCGTAAAGTCAGCGATCATATTCGAGGAATTGAGCCATTCTGGCCCGCGATTAGAGGGGTATGCTCACATTGTTGCGAGTTCCTGGTGCTCTTCGGGGAATCGCTCTAACAACGCGAAGAGATGTGGTTGAAGATAAGAAGTGCTGGAGTGGAGCGCCAGCCGAAAAGTGCGCTGATTCCTCTTTGGGAAGCGCTAGCTAGGGCTGGACCCTAAGTGGATCTAACCTGATCTGTATCTGAAATCATGTGACTTGAAGCTACATCACGTGGACTACAGCCTGAGGCACTGAGTGGCTGCACTTAGTCATTCTCTTATCGCCAACCTCCACATCTCTCTCTCTTGATCTCAACTCATCACCAGATCTGTTCTACGAACCACATCACCATAACATACAGGGCCTTACCTGGAACTTTACCTACCCTCATAGCGCAAACTCAAAAAACCGACCATATCGATCGAAACAGGTGAACCTGCCACCGCAACCATGACGTCCCAAAACATCAACATCCTCCTCTCGTCTTTCCCTGGCCTCTCGCTCCCCTCAACCGTCTCATTCTCCCTCCCACCGACGTCGACACTCATCGATCTCACCGAGAAGATCTCATCCTACATCCCGGCATCCATCCCACTCCGGTCCCTCATCCTTACCACAACCAACAACAAGCAACTCATCCCCTCCTCAGAGCGCCTCCTCTCCTATCTCCCCACCAGCAATGGCGAAACAACCCCCCAATCAAACCTCCTCCCCCTCCGCCTATCCGTACCCACATGTGGAGGAAAAGGTGGTTTCGGCTCGCAGCTCCGCGCAGCCGGCGGGCGCATGTCAAGCAAGCGCAAGGGCAACCAAGGCGACGACAACGGATCCAGCCGCAACCTCGACGGGCGTCGGATCCGCACCGTAAACGAAGCGAAGGCGCTAGCCGAGTACCTCGCCGTGAAGCCGGAGATGGATAAGAAGGAGAAGGAGGAGCGCCGGCGTCGCTGGCAGGCTGTTGTGGACGCGTCCGAAAAGCGACAGGAAGAGCTGAAGAATGGCGGCGAGCGGCGGAAGGTCGATGGTCAGTGGATGGAGGATCGGGAGGAGGTTAATGAGCGCGCGCGAGAGGCTGTTCTGAAGGCTATGGAGGACGGCGCTTGGACGGATAACCTCCGGGATGCTGTTGTTGGTGGGTCGAGCACCAGCGCGAGTGCCAGTGAGGGCAGTGGTCAGGACAGTCCGCTCAGCTCTGAGGAAGAAAGCGATGAGGATAAAGGGATGGCGGACGCGGGGCCGTCGGAGCCTGCTCGTGGACCTGCGGCGCCGCGGAAGTTCATTGGGTTTGATGATGATGACGAGTTTATGAGTGACTCTGAAGAGGAGGAGGACGAAGCTGATCCTAAGGGCAAAGGAAAGGCAAAGGCTTGATCGGAAAAGCGTTCAATCTGTCGACTAAATTGCTATATCCTTGTACTGCATTGTTAAAATTTGGGTTTGGAGCGTTCATGTATTTATTTTTTTCCTCTTCTTCAACTTTACGAAAATTAATATATCTCGCATAACATGTCAATATTTTGAAGCAAACCAAATAAATCCTTCGTAAACTGAATAGAACTTGTAGTTACCTTTGTATTTGGTTCTAGCAGTTTGAACTGAAAATACCTTAATGGGTATGGAGTAGTTCGCCACCAAAACCCGCTTATCAACGCTATCGGCCGCATTCTCCGCCCGGAGCTCCGTTCCTCTTCAACCATCCGCAAAAATTTGCAGTCATGTTGTCGTCGCTTGGGCGCGTACTCCCAAGAGTCCCTAGATTAAAGCAGGCTCGACCGCGATGTCTGTACCATTCGCGAGCGCTCGCCAAACCGTGGCAGCAAATTCTGCCGTCGGCGCCAGTGTTGCGCTCGATCAACTTCCCGAGCCGAACCAGCAGAATTCCGCACCGCGTTTTGTCTACGGCTGCCACCGCGCATGAGAACCCGGTGACGAGCATTGAAGAATTGCTGCCGGTGTGCTGTCCAGGATGCGGTGCCTACTCGCAAATCGTCGAACCGAATGAGCCTGGATACTATGGTCGATTGGGGAAGGGGAAGCAGACGCGAAAACCTCTGTCGGAGGCCGAGGCCACGCCGGACGGAGAAGACGCGACAACACTGAAGGCTGATGGGGAGAGGGCGGCGGATACGATTCAGAGGATTGTTCGCGATCAGAGGGATACACCGAAGCCCGATCCTCGAAGTAAGTTTGTTGTTGTTACCATTGCGCGCTGACCAAATGCTAATTCGTTACATATAGACAAGGCTCTACTCGAAGAGGCGACGGCTACGGCGAATCGGTATCTCGAGAAATCAAGACCCACGGTACATATCTGCGACAGATGCCACGACCTCGTTCACCACAATAAAGCTGTCCCTGCTGTGTCTCCTTCTCTCGAGACGCTCCGGGATTTCCTCGACGAGTCACCCCACAAACACAACCGCGTGTACCACGTCGTTGACGCCGCTGATTTTCCCATGTCCCTGGTCGACAACATACACGAAGTGCTCGGCGTTAAGGACCAGCGGTCGCAGAATCGGCGAGCGGCTAGCTATAAATACAAACGAGGGAAACTGCTCCCGACTATCAGCTTTGTCATAACGCGGTCAGATCTGTTGGGTGCCACCAAGGAGCAGGTGGACTCGAAAATGCAGTACATGCGCACGATGATTCGCGAGATTCTGGATATACCGTCTGATGATTTCCGCCTGGGCAATCTGCACATGATAAGCGCGCAGCGCGGCTGGTGGAATAAGCAGGTGAAGGATGAGATTAGGGAGCACGGTGGTGGTGTCTGGGTGATTGGGAAAGCCAACGTCGGGAAGAGTAGCTTCATTGAGGCTTGCTTCCCGAAAGATTCGAAGAACCTCGAAAAGATCGCCGAGCTGGTCGAGCGCCGTGGGATGGATTCGAGGATTCCCAATACGCCAGATCCACTTGATTCCGATGGTCTTCTCCCACCGGTCCCTCGGGAGGACCTCTTCCCTGTTCTCCCCGTTGTGTCATCTCTATCAGGAACCACAGTCTCGCCGATCCGGATTCCATTCGGGCGCGGGCGAGGGGAAATGATCGATTTACCGGGCTTGGACCGAAGCGAGCTAGCAGAGCACGTCCGCGACGAGTACAAGCGGGACCTGATCATGACGAAGCGCAAGAAGCCTGAGCGCCACAGCGTCAAACCGGGTCAATCGTTACTTCTCGGGGGAGGCCTCGTGAGAATCACATCTACCAACCCGGAGCACACCGTCATGGCAGCTTGCTTCGTCCCAATGGAGGTCCACATCACCAAGACCGAGAAGGCAATCGAGATGCAGGCCCAGCAGCGGGCATACCCGGGGACGGTGATTGCGAACGATGGTATCGGCGAAAACATCTCCTCCGCCGGAGTGTTCGATCTGAAACACGACGTGACCAAGTCCCACCTCCCTACGACTCTGGCGAAGGCCATCGAGGACAAAAGGACGCGTATGCCATCTCTCCCGTACCGCGTCTTCTCGACGGATATCCTCATCGAGGGGTGCGGCTGGGTTGAAATCACTGTGCAGACCCGTGCCAAGCGCAACGACAAGGACGGTGCCGAGTCTTCGGAGTCCACGCCGCAAGTGGAAGTGTTCACCCCTTATGGGCGACATATTGGGGCGCGGGCACCGATTGAGTGCTGGAATTTGATTGCGCAGAAGCAGGCTGCTGACAAGCGCAAGATAGGTGCCCGGCGGCGACAGAACGTCGGACAGCTGAAGCGGGCTCATCAGTCTGCGGACGCTAAAGTTTAGAAGACGTTGAATCGGCTCAGGCATGATGCTTGATCCTATGGGGGGATTTCCCGTGTATAATATTAGCATAGCGACTGGTGTTTTTTTCTTGGTTGGAATTAAAAAAGATCTAGACTCCGCAACTTGTATATTAGCACTACAATGATACCATTGAAGACAATACTTTACTCATACTATGACGTGATACAACGACCTTGGAGTCAAGAAAGAGACGGAAGATCTACAGACATCCAAGGTCCTCGAATGAAATGATTAGTAGTTCGCCAACCAACCTTCCGGTGGGGAAAACCGCGCGCTTATCAAGTCATCTTTCTTACATCCATCCTCACGTCCTCTGTTCTGTTTGTTTCTTCCATACTCTCGACTATATATCAAAATATTCATTTGTCCAAGGAATTGATTAAACTCGCTCAATTCAATATGCTCTCTTCTCGCGGCGCTCGCAGCGCAGCTCAACTTGACCTTGCGTGGCGGTATGCGCCAACTCATACTTATGATGCTGCGTCTAACCCCGCGGGACTTATATCGTTTGGGATGGCCGAGCATGTATGTCTAGAACTATGGCAAAGTTCAGCTATTTTCTTATAATTTCGCTCTATATCCAGAGGAAAGACAAAGCATGGGAGTAAACAAGAAAAAATAATACTAACACGTCCCAGCTACCCCTCCGTGCCGACATGGTAAACTTCATCAACAACAAGGTCCACCACACCGACTGCATTTACTACGAAAGAGTCTCCCATATCTAAATGACCAAATCATCTAGGTCGTCTTCACAGAAGACTCCATCGGCTACCGCTCCAACTCTACATGGGCTAGCCGTCTCCCAAGGGCACTCGCAGCGCACCTGAACCGCATCCTCGCCCCCAAGGCACATATTGAGCCCGAAGACGTCATCGTCGCCTGCAGCGCCACAGCCCTGAGTGGAGTCCTCGGATTCGCGCTGGCCGAGCCCTCGGACGGGATCCTGGTGAGCAGGCCGGTCTACGGCCGGTTCGAGCTCGACTACGGCATCGAGGCAGGCGTGCAGATCGTGTATGCAGACTCGGGCCCCGAAGAGGCGTTTACGCCTGCTGTCGTGGACCGGTACGAGGCCGCTCTTCATGAAGCGCAGCAGCGAGGCGTGACTGTCCGGGCGATCGTGCTTGTCAATCCGCACAATCCTGTCGGTGAGTCGGATCTCCGTCGGTTAACTGCTTCGGGACTGCACTGCTGACTGGTTCAGGGCGGTGCTACCCGGCTGAGACGCTGGAAGCTGTGCTGCGGTTCTGCAGTAAACACCGGCTCCATGTCATTGCCGATGAGATCTATGCGTCTTGTGTCTTTCCGACGGAGGACCCTGCCGCCGTGCCGTTTACGTCGGTGCTGGCGCTGGATATCCCGGCGCTGATTGACCCTGACTTGGTGCATGTACTGTATGGGTTCAGTAAAGTAAGCTCTACAAAAAAGTAGCCGTGTGCAGAGCCGTTCTCATTGGCGCATCTGTAGGATTTTGCCTCGGGGGGCCTCCACCTGGGTTTCTTGGTCACTCGAAACGAAGCCATCCACCGGGTTTGCAAGGCAGTCATGTTAGGACCCCCTTCTCCCTTCAGAATCCCAACCTAATCCACAACAACAGGAGACTCCACAATCCCTCCGCAGCAGCAGTAACCATCGGCACCGCCATCCTCGAAGACACAGACTTCGTCGCCCAATTCACAGCAAAATCGCAGCAGCATCTAGCATCCACGTACGCCATCGTCACCGCCACGCTCAACCAGGAGGGTATCAACTACGTCAAGGGAGTGTAAGTCACCGCCCCGTTGCCCGTTTCTCGCCCTTCCACTGACGCTACGCCTCAGAAACGCAGGGTTCTTCGTCTACATCGACCTGTCACCGTACCTTCCGACGGGGAAGGGCTCGGATCAGGAGCGGGAGTTTGCCCTGGCCCAGAAGTTGCTCGACGCTGGGGTGTTCCTCCACCCGGGTGAGGAACATAATAAGCATCCGGGGTGGTTCCGGCTGGTTCACGCGCACCATGAGGATGTTCTGAGGGAGGGACTGTGGCGGTGAGTAACATGGTATTTGACGAAGGGAGAAATGTTTTCGAATCAAGCTGACGGGTTGCTGTTGGCGTAGGATGATTGGTATTTTGCGCGCAGTGAGAGGCCGGGGAAGTGGAGTCCTTCCTGGCGGCAACTAGTATCGTCATCCGGTCATGCCTGACTTCCCCGGGCTAGTCCACTCACTAATGGGGAAGGCTAGTAAGCATATCATAGCCTGGCGCTTATTTCCCCGCGAACTACTCCGTAATCTCCCGAATTTGAGAGTGATCTTTCTGCCTCTATATACCAGTCATAGAATCAGCATTCATGGTGATAATCCAATTAATCCAATTACTGTATTGCTCTGGCGTACTTTTTGTCTGCCAGCGCGTTACCCTACCTTGGGCATTCTCACCCCTATCTAACGGGATCATATTGAGAGTGGTGGATGACTGGTAAGGCTGAGATAGACGACGTGCCTGCATGATCGCCCCTGACTTGTTGGCGGCTGTTTTACAACTGCATATTTTCGCATAGCCGGCCTCCTGCTTCACCAGATGATAACGACATGCTTACAAGTTGATTTTGTTCGATCTCTCTTCTGTTCTGCGGTTGCTTTGTCTTTCGACTCGCTCAATTCGAACGGGAGGAATGGGTCAGAAAGAGGCCCCGACAAAGGCACTAAACTTTCATTGGAGCCTTGAGAGACTGGTAGTTAGATCTCGTGGGGCTACTCCTTTAAGCGCTCGTGCCACGAGTTTCTGTGGTCGGACTTTTCACTGGAATGCTGCAGTCGCCGGCTGGGACGAATACTACCTACCTTATCTACCTCAGAGCATATTGCTTGACCGCTTTGATCACCGGGACCCCATTCTCTATGGTCCTTTATTGGCGGCACGGTCCTCTCCCCGCCCGATGTGACCTGGGCGCTAATTGCCAGTACTTCATCCTATCAGCTCCTTCACAGGGAACCGCTTAATAGTAAGGATGTTATCTAAATAGTATATAGTATCCGCAGCGTTGCGTCCGGCGAAATACTTAATGGGCCTTGCCCCCCTATCAGTACGATGGAGGCAACTGCACATTTGTCTAAGAAAAAGTCCCATCTCCTATTACATTGATTGTAACAACGAGACTGTCAGACAAATCCAGTCCTGTGCGTTGTAAGTCCTCTCACATGTCGTGTGAAACCACAGGCGTTGCTGGCACAAGGAAAAAAGCAAAGCCACATTGATGCACAGCTCTGGAAGACCAGGCAGCTGCAGAGCCTGTGGTCATTTCAATAATGAACACAGTTATTGGAAATGTCAATCATGTGGAAAACGGAACAGGTGGAAATCATGTCAATCACGGGCACATCAACGGTATATCATCTGCCAGGAATGCTAATCATGCAAGCCGGGCGGAGGCCCCGAGAAAACGGAGCCTGGCGGGTTTTACAGGTGGAAGTGAACTATGAACGCATGAGCCAATCTGCAGTGAGTTGGCGAGAAGACGGTTTGGGACTTGTGTCGTCCCCAGACTCAGAACCATCGGGAGTGAAGTATTCCGAGAAGTCATCTCCGGCGTTCACCCACTCATGGTTGTAAATATTACGTTCACTGGGGGGAAAGCCATCTCCATTAACGGTCACCCACTGGAATATAAGCCTCGTGGCGTTCTCAGACGCACTATCCGGCATAGAGAGTGCTTCGGACGGAAACCGCGTCTGTTGTTCGCCGATGTAAGTCCTTGGGCACGCTGGAGGATTGCTGATATGTAAGCCCTTGTCTTCCAGTGTAGAATCATCCGCGAGTCTCCACGACCACAAGCGATAGCTCAAATAGTGGTCGGCGCATTTCTTGTGCAGGCTGACTGGCAGCGATATATTCTGCAGCTCCATCTCACCAAAGGGTTCCCATGGGGTAAGAGGAGGACTTGGATATTCGCCGGTAATGTAGAGTAGCCGCCAGATATCTGACCGTAACATAGAGTCTGGTGAAGCGGGTACTTGCGGTCCAACGTTTTAAATGAAAGACTGCTCACAACCCACCCAGGCGGCTGCGTCCAAATCTAGCACAGGAAGCCCGCTTCTAACAAAGTGCAGTACAAGCGGGATAGTCCCTGTTAAACAGGCGCCAAGGAACAGAAACCCCATGTTTGGCCGACGGGCCACATACACTCTAAGCAAGGCCTCGTGATAGAGATGTGCTGAACCAGAGATACCTGGAATATCGGGTAGCTGTCTGCAAGGAGGATACAGCCAGGCATGGACCATGTTGCAAGGGATTTCTGGCTCCCAAAAGCCCCCGCAGAGGTTCGAAATCATTCCCCGAGGGTGGCAGCATATAGAAAGATAACGTGCAATATTGTCCCAGAATGATTGTAACTTGTTGATGTTGTTTTCTGACGATTGGAACCGAGAGTTGTCGATTAGTTGCCATTGAAGGTTGACTGGAAGTCCATGAATGTTACTGGCAGGTAGCATAAACGCGATTGACATGGCGATAGGCATCTCAGACTGCGCATCGTGAAGGACACAGAAGTCGCGGAGAAATTCTATGGCGCGAATGGAAGACGGCGGCGAAGAACGGTGTTGTTCGGAAGATTTTCGGCTTGACCTAACCAGGCAAGTGAAATTATCTTCGAGCTGGACAGCCCAAGGCGCCAGAAAGCTCCCTTCGCTGTCAACGGCAATCTCGGCTTTCCAGCCTTGTCCCGTTGCTAATAAAGCTTGCCACCACCTGCAAGCGTCGTCCTCAACCTCGCCGACAAATATGCTAGTGCAAGAAGTAGCAGATTGCGGCGTTTCTGCTTGGGACACTGCAGCAACATTGTTTGTATAATAGAGATGACCGGGGCGAAGAGAGATGCCATCACCTTGGCCCTGTAATTCGACCAGTCGCTTGGAGAAGATATAAGACACAGCTAGTGCAATAGCTGTGATGGTTCTTCTCCTAGGCCAGTCCTTATGGGTCTGAGCTTTGAAAGAGGTAGCCTTTCTGATGCCGAGGATTATAGGGCAGCATTCGGTATCTTTTAATGTTCCGCCTAGCCCACACTGCCGGCATCCAGTTATAGCCCAGTTGGAGAAGCCCAATGCAGTAAGTTGATTGTCGGCAACAACCTTCTTCAACCGCCCATGTTGACCTAAAAGTGAGCCCTCTGGTATCGCCGGTGCATTTTTTAGAATCGCCGTAGGTTCACGGCAGGCACCAGGTAATACATTTCGCTCTATTGTGTCTGGGACAGCGCTATACCATATTCTTTCGCTTCGGCGCAGGACTCGTGTGACCTGCTCAACGTTTGGCATGACAGGGTCATATTCTGCTGAGCTCTGAAAGAATGTCAACTAGTCATCCCAATTGGCGACGCTAAAAGGGAATTGATATACATTTGTACGGGACGACATAATCACGAGCTTTGGATCTCCATCAACATTCTACGACTGTGAATAGGCACCGGTTGGTTTGCACAATTCGAGTATAATGATACGACGCGTCAGATCATTCAAAATCCAGGAGTTTCGTCTCGATGAAACGAAGACGAAAGAGGGGTAGAATGATCTGAGGACTGAAAGTAGCCGGAGAGGAGGAAGCTTTGTATATTTGAACAGGCTGGGATCCAGCCACCTTTCCGAAAGTGGCGGATCTAACTTCTTTAGGGAATACGGTTTAGTGGCCCGGAGCCTGAGGGAGGTAAGGTAAGATAAATTTAGTCCCAGCAAATCGTGTAATATATACAGGAATGGAACTAACTATACCTTTCCTAAATAACAAAGGACAGGGCCGAAACGATATTTCTGTCACATCATGATTTTCGCCATTTACTAGAAGGAATCTGGCTGGTATCCAAGCTATTAGTAATAAGCAATGGCGTCAAGGTACGCAATCAATTTAAATGATCACCCACAGCCCCACACTCAGTAGTGAGGACTTTGTTCCCATTTTTCTGACCACACTGTAGTAGGTTTGCGCCAAAACGCTCCCAGATAAGTCTCTTGAAATCAATGACTAGGGATGAAGACTTTTTTCTCTAGTCTTGGAAATACCATTTTCTCGACCAGATATGATGTGGCTACCTAACTATATCTCTAACCATTATCCAGGACTATCAAGAGAATTGAAAGTGGAGACAACGAGAGCAGGGCGTAGCCAAAGTAGAATTACATAGATTATAAAAAGGCATGAACAATTTAGGCCGACGAAACCATGGCAGTGACTAACTAAATAGGATATGGGAGTCTAGAACCAGAGAAGAAGTACATGTTCATAGCAGTAGAGACACAAAAACAGGGGCAACAGGTGACCAAGAAAATTTTAGAAAGTGGATAAAGACCTAGAACAATCACAAAATGTTCCCTTGACTCTTCAACTGCGGATTTTTCATAGAAAAGAAAGAAAGAAGGATAGGAAATTAGTTACTATACCTCCGGAGCAGTTTTTGCCCACTTCAAGAAGAAGGGCAAGTTGCCAGCCTAACAGACTAGGTAGACTGGCGAAAGCAGCCGACTCAACCAACATCTTTACTCTTTACATCTACACGGGACCACCGCGCAACACGTAGGGCGAAAGAAAAAAAAGCACCAGTGTCGACCTAAATTCTAGACAATTTCTTGTTCATGGAATGGGGGCCGGAGGCTTCAAGTCGAACGTTGTAGCAAGTACACTGGAGTATTATTGGATGTTAAGGCACCTATCCCAGCACTGTACGATTCTATAGAACGTGAATTTGATCCTGTCAACGCCACCTTTGCCAATCCCCTATACACTTAAAGATTAGACTAAAAGACGCGGTGTACCTTAAGTTATCTTTGCGTCCCACTGTTCCCGCGTGCCGGGCGGAAACTAGATCCACCCCGAGCCAATGATAGCTGTAGCCATTCGGGTAAGATGTGGAGCCTGGTACCGAGGTTCCGCCCGGTCTTCTTTACCTACTACCTACAAGGTTAGTACTACCTACCTACTTACCTACAGGTGCCTAGTATAGACGTCTGTATCACACCGGGAACCGCGGGTTCGTGGAACCGGAAAGCCGATTGGCTCAGAAGAATCCCTTGTAGTTTGTCTATAAATGAAATATGAGTGCATCACTATGTTTAGGTATTTTTCCTACAATCTCAAGAAAGGATTTTGCTTTTTTTCTGTTGTCTATCATGTACATATATATGTATACATATGTTTTGTTCCATCCAGGCAAGACTTAATGGATGTCCGTTGGTGAAAAATACTTCAATGTTTGATATAATAACACCATCTGAGAATTATCTTAGCTCTATTTTTCTTTAGCCTGTCTAAATAGTTACTGTATGGAAATCTATACCATTACTCGATTGATTGCTACCCATAAAATCATCTAATTATAGCCATAGTTCTCACCACGGGTGTTGTAGAAGATTCTTTGTGAGTGCGTTGCAGGGATTCATACGAGTGTTTTAGCGAGATTCAGACGGGTGCTGTGAAAGCATCGCCGTGACCGAGTATGGCGAAGGACATGAGCGAGGCGAAAAAAGTCGTCATAGTGCACGTTGAGTGTCCCTAGCAGTGAGCTGTCGCTGAGCCCCCCGGGGTGAGATCGGGATAGCCGCGCGGTTGGTGACAGGGGAGATGTGGGGGGAGGGGGGACCCTACGTGAGTACTTTAGGAAGTTTCCCTAGCGTTAACATATCTTTTGATCTTGACCATGTAGTCAAAAACACCAATTGGCGAGTTGGCGGGGCCTTGCTATCCAATAATACTACTCTAGAGTACTATGTAAAGGTCGACTCCAAGCCCCCCTCGGGATCCCATTCCATGGACAAAGCATTGTCCAAACTCTAAGCCTTCGTGCTAAGCCGCACATACAGGTCAGTACCATCAGTCCCGGTTTGTAAGGCACAACAGTGCGATGGCAAAAGTACCACGGACCCCGGTCGATACCGGGGCTTGCGGCAGCAGAACTGCTATGAAACGCCTAAAAGAAAAGAAACCGGTGCTGTGTTCCTTTGTTTAATAAGCTGCGCGGTGATCCTAACTTCCGCCAGCCTATCTTGTCTGTTGGGCTGGCAACTTCTGGTCCTCTTGCTGAAGTGGGTAAAAATTGCCCTGGGGACATAGTAATTGATTTTTCTTCTTTCTGCCTTTCTTTTCTTTTTTTTTTTTTGTCTTTTTTTGAACTCTAACTTTATTATGTTATGTTTCATTCCACTTGATTCCAATTCATTACATTTCATTCTATTCCATTTCATTCCATTCCATTCTATTCCATTTCATTCCATTTCACTTCATTTTATCTATTTTATTTTCCCTTTCAGTCTTGGTCTGTAGTTCCGTCAAATAAGTATCTCCTGTTATATGATCACACGGCATATATATAATAGCAATAGCTCCTAACAAGCGGGATGGAATACGTAGATAAAAGAGATGAGATATAATAATATGACGCGTTGGTTGAATTGCTTGATTCAGGTATCTAACCTTAGCTGCCGGAAAATGGCAGCCGTGGGTCACGTGCTGGAGAGGCAAGCCAATCATGTCGACTTATATGCGCTGGTATGCCCATACGGAGTCACTTGATAGGTAGGTTGTAGTACCTTCCATAGCAATGTACACACCCCAACCCCGGCTGGAGTAACAAGGATGTCGAAAAAAAGAAAGAGAAAAGACAGAGAAAGGCAGGGAGAAGGAATCTAGATCCAAACAACGATCCTAAACCACACAAGCACTAAAACCGAGACTGATTCCAGTTTCGACCGGAGCAGATGCCCATCTTGCCGCGCGCCCTTAGTGAGGATCGTCAGATTGACAGGATATGCAAATCCACGATCCGCGTGGGGGGGCTTGATCGGATGTCGTGATACGCTTCGTTTCAAGGCAAAAAAACCAATAAGCGGGTCTGGATATTGGAGATCCTTGTATTCCTTACGTATCTACTATCCAGCTGACCAGCAGGGAAGGGAAGGAAGGATTGGAAGAGAATGGGATAGAATGGATAAGGGTCTTTTTCTTTTTTTTTTTTTTTTTTTTTTTTTTTTGACTTTGTTTAAATTAAGCGAACATTGCCCCTGCATGAAAGAAAAGGGGGAAAAGTAAAAAATCATCCATAATTAACCTTTTCTAGGAACAACTACAGGGAAAGAATGGTTGGAAGGATTCATCGGACTGGAGTCGACGACTTAGCCCAAGGCACGATCGATCCTTGATTATTGGCTCAGAGCGGACGGGGCTCAGGTCCACTTATTTATTATCCCCAATATGTTACCCCATCAAAACAGACCGTCAGAGGAGGTACCTGGGTAGGTAGGTAGAGATAAGGTACCCCCTGTCCATGCCCGCGACGTGTATGGCCGTGGACGGATCTCCGGGATGACTACTTCCAGACAGATGAAGCCTTGCTCAGGTCAAAGGATTTCCTGATCAAAGGATTTCCTGATGGAGGTAGTATCCGTTTTTACCGGGTGAGGTTGGAATCTCCGATCTAAAATACCTGAAGTACCTTATTTTTATGCAGCCTCTCCCCCGCCACACCAAGAGAGAGCAGGAAAAATCCGAGTGCGAGCAAGCCCGTGCCGCATTCTCAGCCCCCCAAATGTGCGACGATCGGATCTAAAACGAAGTGAGCTTGAATATCTCATGTCCCAACCGTTGAATCTAGGCAGCTGCGAGATTCGATTTTTTTTTTTTTTTTTTTTTTTTTTTTTCCTTTCGAAGAGTGTATATAAATCTTGCTGATCATTGCCACACATGTTCATCTTCATTTCCCACCACGATAGTACTAGTCTCAGAGTGGAAGGTTTTCAACGTCAACGTGCTAATTGGCATGCCACCCCATGGCTCTTCTAGGACTGGGGCTCGTTTCTAGGAGTGTATTCCGTGTTCAATAGCTTACAGTCCACGACATTCACCGTTTGTACAAATCTCACTTTCGCGATCTTGGTCGGTGACTGGGAACGAGTACACCGTAGTGGTAGGTAGGTCAGAATAGCCTCCAACTAATGTGGATGAACCCCAGATAGGGTTAGTACGCAGAGCCTCTGCTCTTAGAACAATCGTGATTCATTTATTTTTTTATTTACCAATCTCGTCATTATTGTATTTCCTTTCATTCTGGTACTATTTTATTTTCAATGAATCCTCGGAAATGCGAATTGGTCCGGAACTGTCTCCTACTGCAGTACGGATAGACTATCCATCATTAGAGATAACAACGTCGTTCCTTTCTTTCTTTATTTGATTTTATGTATTCATTGATTCATTTTTATTTTTATGTTTTTACGTATTTGAGTTTTTTTCATTCTTTTTTTCAATTCTCATTATTAGTTTGCTCGTGATCTGCATTTTTAATCCCCCAGACCTCTATCGTCCCTGCCTCTTTCTGGCTGGCCACCTACGAAGTACTCGGCCTACTTCTCTTCGTTATACCTTCTTGCTTATCCTGTGAAGACTTAGGGCCATCAGAGTTTGACACTGCCTCCATGACCTCTGGCCAGCCTCTTAGATACGATGTCATGTTAGGTACTGGCAGTAGACTTGTGGGTTTGTTTCGATTTCATTCCTCTATTGTCACTAGGATTACAATATCCCATTTAGATTATCATGATAATATGATTCTACATGTATATTCTTCTCAATTGGAACATAGTTCGACTCTTGCCCTTTCCACCAAAGCTCACACGGTCTGTCTCCACCAATCGCACCACATGGCCTAAGCCCACCTCCTTTTCCTCCCAATGCAGATGACCGTTCATACTCGAATGATGGATCAAGATCAACCCCCGGCATCCCCGGCCCTACTCGCTCTTGTAACTTTGCCTTCTTTTGCGGCCTCGATTCGCCTTTAATCTTATGTTTCGATTGATCCTTTTGATTTTCCCTCCATCTCTCCTCCCATCCTTTGGGGGGTTTATCTGGAATGCCTGTATTATATGCTGGGCGTTCATGGTATTATGTTATTTTGTTCGCGGCCTGCCTCAACCATCGACAACTGATCAAAAATGGTCTTCTTAAAGGACCCCAGATCCCCCCCCCCCTCCCCGACCTCTTCCTTCCACCCATCAGCAGTTCTCTCCTTTTCATATTTCTCTTTTCTACGACAAGTCAATATTTCAAGTGCTGTTGGTCAAGTACATCGACCGCTTGCTTAGATTTCAATTCCCGCCTTGGAACAATCAGTCATGTCCAACGAACCCGGTGTTGTCGCCGATTGCGGTCGCTCCCCCAACTGTATTCTGAATACCACACCGAATAGGACCGGCTTTGTCGAACCTCCCAGCAACCATGATAGCAGCCACCATCATCCCGGTTTGTCGAGCCAGAACTATGGCGCTTCCGCCTGGTCCAGCAGCACGACTGCTCAACCGACCTTATCACTGGCACCGATCGGCTTCGATCGCCAAATGCCCATGATGCCTTACTTTGGGGAGGCCACCATGGGTCCCCTTGGTGGTCCTTTGACCGCCACCCCTCTTAGAACCCAGCAACAACAGCACTACATGCCGTTGAACTCGGACGTCAACATGAGGTCACACAACCCAGGGGGCATAAGTCATCCGACATTATTACCAAACGGCCCTACTGAGACACCGGCTGGCGCTCGGAATGTACCTCAGCACTCTCGTCAGCCCGTCACTGACCCAGTTCGCTCCGAGAGCGGCAATCCACCCTCTCATGATGACAGGTCTTGCTCCCTCCCCGCCGGGAACTTTCTTCACCTGGCAGTCTATGCTGACTTTGATGCAGCAACAGCCCGCAGCCACTCAATCTCCGATGCACATGGCCTAGCTGTACTAACCGAAGACCGTTCGCCCGCAAAGGGGACCTTAAACGTCACGTCAGAACCATACATTCTTCTCCCAGATCCTTTATGTGCAATATATGCACTAAGACCTTCAATCGATCTGATAATCTGAGGACTCATATCCGGCGGCATCGCTGATATCACGCGTGAGTGGGAGCGTTAGTTTCAACGGACACGAGGCACGAGCACATCCATGACCTAGGTACCTAGGACTTTTGACTATGACGGCTATAGTGAAAGTTCTGCGCTTATAATGGAAGAGGGCGAGCTATGTGGTACAAGTTTTTCTTTTCTTTTTCTTTTTCTTAACTTTGTTTGATCTGATCTTTCATTTGCTGCCTTTTTTGCTTATATCCACGGTTCTCCCATTCCAAGTCTTATAAAAACCAGCATATTCCCCTGATTCCCCAGCACTGCATGTTTATAAGAAAAAGTGTTAGTCAGTTTATACTATATTAACTCATGTCCACGCCAACGCTCTGGAATACGATAGACTGATAAACTGTAGTACTGTATAAACTAGGTAGACAGTTCCACTCCCGAACCAATCGTGACTGTGGTACTGTTATGTGGGGCTCGGGATCAACCGAGGTTAGTCTACCGTACTTTAACATTGACACGTTCTGTCTCACGATGGAGCCATGAATGAATCCTTGCTTATAATTCGTGCATAGAACAGTACTATTGGTACTGCATTATTACCCGGGCATTCGTCGCACTAAATATAAGGTTACTCACGAAGCCTAATATGTCACACTATCCTTTTTAAACATGAGGGTACACAATATCTATGCTTTATCATGTATCACAATTAATGTATAAATGCACTCTTCCAAGAATTACCAACAATGGTATTATTCTGTCCCCACTGTCTCACTCCAGCCCACACAGACTAAGCATGGCTGCAGTTTTGACTATATAACAATCCACTATTCTACTCCACCGGAGTCCAACCCCTTTATACACCGACTAGCTAAAAGCTAACTAGGTCAGGCTGACAGATAAAAGGTAACACCCTAATGCGAGCTACTGGTATACTTGGACTGAGTCCCCGCAAAAGCCCAGTTCATCTCGCGCGTGGCATCTTTGATCTCATCGCAGCAGACGGGGTTCAGTTCGATGAGGAGATCGGCGAGGTGCTATTTTCGTATTAGTTTCTCTTTTTATTCTTCATCTTCTCTTATTTTGCCTGTTTTTTCTTTTATAAAAAACGATAAAGAGAAATAAAGAAAGAAAGATACTCACGTAATAGTTCTCCTGCGTCTCCGCCTCACAGCGAATCATATCCTCGTAGGCGGCGTCGCTCTCGAGGTCGTCGGTTTTGGCGCGCAGGGCGTACTGGAGGGCTTTTTCGGCGTGGGTGAACTATACCATGATCAGTTAATTGGTTTAGATAGATTGGGCTTTCTGTGATGGTATGGTATGATAGTATATAGCAGAAGAAGGAAGAGAAACGAGGACTTACCTCCACAAAGCTCCGACACAGATCACGCTGAGCCCCGGGGTAGATATCCGTGCAACTACTCCCCCGGAGAGTGGAGTACGCGCCGAAGATATCGTCTCTCAGTTGGTCCTGGCGGGATTTGAGGCCCTAGATTTATCATTAGTATCATCTCTCATCTTATCCTGTTCATCTCTCTCTCTCTCTCTCTCTCTCTCTCTCTCTCTCCCCATTCCCCCCTCCCTCCTCAATCCAAAAACACAGATATATGAGAAAAGAAGAAAGATACATACATCGACATCATTCGACAACAACCCATTCGACAAACTTCTGCAAAAATGGGCATTATCGTTTGCCTCCCCTGTCAACTGCATCAGGTTCTCGTTGATGGGCTGGCTGCAGTAGTTGCCGCCGTGGCTGTGGCCATGGCTGCCGTGTGGATTGTGAGGGCTGGCGAGGACGGCTGGGGCGAGGGTTGCTGTGAGGGCGAGGATGGTGTTGAGGGGGAATCGCATTGTGGTTTAGATATAATATGTTAAGTAAATAGGTTGATAGGAAATGGTTAAGGAGGGTAGAGTTGGTTGGTTGGCTATGTGTATTTGAATGAGTGGATTGTAGTTGGTATTGAGGGAATGAATGACTGGATGAATGAACGAACGACCGAAGAGCCAAATGAAGGAATGGGTCAGCGAGCGAGTAAGTAAAAGAGTCCACGAACAGGTTGGAGACATCCATCTTATAAAGATCCATTCAGTCAGAGCCAGATAAATAGTGTCAGCCAAGCAAGGGATAATACTAGACATATCCACCTCATAAGGCACTATGACATGCAACTGTAACCTGTATAAGGGTTTTACCCGTCTGTCGGATACAGATACAGATACAGATCAAAATGCATGCATGCATCATGTCATGCAAGCCACGGATGATAGATAGGGTGTCACATACATATGCAGGTGTCAAATAGAACCAACCCCACATGAACGTACATAACATGGGGCCTGTCAGATTGGTGTGTCTTTTGTGGGTCGATTGGATGGGGTATGTGTCAGACTATTCAATACACATGATGGAGTCAGATGGATTCGCTATTGACTACTGATGGGTTGAGTTACTTCATGTCGTCTTTTACCCTATCGAGACTATAGCCGATGATAGATATATGCGATCCAATAAATAGGATAAATCATATAATTCTTAACGTGATATAATTTTATCAAGTTTACTATTCTATTCTACCAAATAGTCAAACCTACTCAATATTCGCAAACTGGCAAGAAGGCTGTCCCGGCACGGCAGCCTCAGCCTGCAGACCCTCGCGCTTCTCCCCAGAGCCGAGCACATCACCCGTCTTGCCGCCCTCATCAACAGCGACGATATCGATCTCCTTAGCGCCGGTCGTCTTAGCCAAGATGCCGCGCATCTCAGAGAGCACGTCGAACTCGTTGAACGGCAGCTTGCGCTCGAAGACGGTGTCGGGCTTCTCCTTGGCCACGACGAGACGCTTCTTGAGCGTCTGCACGAACGGCATCGCCTTCTTCATCTCGCCGAGCTTGCCGACCTTGGCGTTCAGGCCCTTGTCGTCGATCGACAGGTTGATCTGGTCGAAGGCCTCGCGCACCAGGTCGATGTACTTCTCTTGCCAGGTGGGGTATTTCTTGGCGGCGTAGATCGTCAGGCGCTTGGGTTTGCGCGGGTCGAAGGTCGAGGACTTGCCCTTGCTGAGCTTCTTGGCGAGGTTCGCTTCGAAGGAGGTGATGTTGGAGGAGGTCGTGCGCACGTAGTTGTAGGCGGCGGTCAGCTCCGGAGACGGCTCCGGGACGTCGGCGAAGCGGGCGAAGTGGATCGATTCAGACTGTTGTTGTTAGCTACTGTTTTTTTCTTGTGTAATGTGGAACGGATGGGACGGACCTTCTTGAGAACCTCAAGCCAGATGTATTCAGCCCAGTGGGGCGCAACAGGCGCCATGAGGAGCGCCTGCAGCTCGGAGTACCGGCGGATCATGTCGCGGTGCATGCCCACGCCAGCCGCTATCGAGGCCTCGCGGTAGGTGTCGCGCGCGCTGATCAAGTCGTACAGGGCGGACTTGAGAGCCAGCTTGAAGTTGGTACTGTAATTTGTTAGCCAAAATCCCAAGACATGAGGGAGAAGAGACTCACTCTTGGTAGTGCTTCTTGGCCTCGCGAGCCAGAATGTTCAGCTCGTTGTCAAACAGCTTATCCCAGAAGGTGTCGGCCGGGCCCGATCGCAGGGTCTCGTCCTTGATGGTCTCCTCGATCCACTCCTTCAGGGTGTGCATACGAAGAATGCTGCTGTTGGCCACCGTCTCTTCGAAGTTGGCGTCCTCGATACCATCACCGGCATCGGCGAACGCGATGCGCGTCGCGTCGGCACCGAACTTCTCCACTGCGTCCTTCAGGGTCAGGAAGTTGCCCGTGCTCTTGCTCATCTTCTCGCCGTTCAGCAGCAGATGGCCGTTGGCGCGGACACCGCGCGGCCAGTACTCGGGCGCGAAGAGCGCGACGTGGATGTACAGGAAGAAGGTCAGATGGTTCTGGATCAGGTCCTTGCCCGAGACGCGCACGTCCAGGGGGTACCAGTACTCGAACTCGCGGCGCATCTTCAACAGGGAGTCCTTGCTGATGCCGCTCTTGGTCACCAGCTCGTCGCTGAGCTCGCGTCGCGTGAACACGTAGTCCCAGACCTCGTCGATCATCTGGTCGGCCTTGACGCCCAGGAGACCGGGCTGGTTGCCGTAGCGGTCGCCGTGGAGGAAGTGCGCGATCGTGTAGTAGGCCATGTAGACCGTACTGTCACTCAGCGACTCGACGAGGAACTGCTTGTCCCACGGCAGCTGCGAGCCCAGGCCGTACGTCCGCGCGCAGGCCCAGCGGTTCAGCCACTCCAGGTTCTTCTCGAAGCCGTTCTTGGTCTCGTTCAGGTACGTGTTGAGCGTGTTGACGACGTGGTTCAGGGTGGTGTTCTGCCACTCGGCGTCGTTCTCGCCGTAGTTCAGGAACCACTGGCCGAGGTAGGCCACCACGCAGTCGTCTCCGCTGCGGCTGACGACCTTGCCCATCGGGTCGGCGAAGGGGAACGCATCCCCGCTCGCGTAGAGGGCCTGTCGGATCTTGTCCTTGGCCGCGCTGACCGACTCGCCCTTGAACTCGCCCACCAGCATCGTGCCCTTGTAGAAAGCCTCACCGTAGGCCAGCTCCTTGGCCTTGGCCAGCTGGTTGACGTCCTTGGGCGAGTTGATCTTGAGCTGCTCCACCAGCTTCGGGGCCGTCAGGTTGCCGTAGGTCGGGGTGTCGATCAGGGGGAGAATCTCCAGCTCAGCCCACTCCTTCTTGATGCCGTAGAACTCGGGCTTCTTGGCCAGGTCCTTGAGCGTGGCGAAGTCATCCGGGCTGTCGGAGGGCACCGAGGTGACGACACCGGTACCCTTGCTGGCCGAGACGGTGTCCATGGGCAGGATGCGCACGCCTTCGGTGTGGAGGGAGAGCGGGGCGTTGACGAGCGTGCCCACGTACGCGGATCCTGGGGCCTCGACGACCAGCGGCAGCTGGTCCTGGGTCTTGGGGAATTTCTCGCTGCCGAAGAACCACCCCTGGAAGGCCATGTTCCAGGCGGCGCGCTTGGTGGCCACGACGTACTCCTTCTCCTTCGTGCGGAAGATGCCGTAGTCGATCTTGGGGCCGAGGAAGCAGCAGGTCTGGCCGTACATGGTCTCCGGGCGCAGGGTGGCGGGAACGAAGTAGACGCTAGCGTCGTCCTCGATCTTGCCCTTGACCAGCTCGGCGATCTCCGGGGCCCACTCCTTCACCTTGAGCTTCATGGCGGTGTATTCCTGGGGTCCGATGCCCTCACCCTCGGTGCGGTCGTGGTCCATACACGGCTGTCCATCCTTGGGCGAGTAGACGGTGTACCGGTTGCCGTACATGATCTTACCCAGCTCGTGGAGACGGTTCATCTGCCAGCGCACAAAGGCGTCGTAGTAGGGGTTGGCGTCGGTGGTGACGAACTGGCGGCGCCAGTCGATGCGGGCACCGAAGCTGTCGAGGTCCCGGATCGCGAGGGGCGGGAAATGCTGCAACCAGTAGTCCGCGTCGGCGAACTTGTGGATCTCCTCGAGCGGGAGGCCAATGGCCAGCATGATCTGGAACTGGTACTTCATCTTGACGGTCTTGGCAGCGGCCTTGCTCTTCTTGCCGGAGAACTTCTCCTGCTGCTCGCCCTTGACCTCCTGGGTGGGGGCGGCGATATCCTTGGAAGCCTCCTCGTCCTGTTCCTGGTAGCCCTCGAAGTTGGTGCCAAACATCTTGACCTCGTCACGCAGCTTGTCGGCACAGGCCTTGATGGGCATACCCGTGCAGTGGAAGCCGAGCGGGAACAGGGCGTTCTTGCCCTCCATGCGCGCCACACCGGTCATGAACTCGACCTTACTGGCCGTGAAACTGTGACCGGCGTGCAGGGTACCGTTCATATACGGGTAGGCCATGGTGCCGAAGAACTTGGGGTATTTCTCACGGAGTTCGGCGGCGGACATGGTGCCCGCGGGCACATCGGCGAGGGAGGGGGCATCGACCTCGAAGACTTTGTTAGCCTTCCATTGCGCCTGATACTTCTTCTCGATCGCAATCAAGGTATCTCTTTTCTCGGTCTATTTAAGGAAGTGGTTAGCCAAGGATTGCATCTCGGAAATAGAGGGGTAAATGATCGAACATTTTCGAGCTTGAGGGTATTCTTGCTGCTGTTGTTGGGGTCCAGCGCAGCTGCGGAGGCAGCGGCGGCAGCCATGGCTCTTGAGGATGAAAAGTATCAGGAACAAGACTGAAGAGGAGAGCCCAGAGGCTAAGTGGAGGAGGAATATGGGGAATCTAGATAGTAAATCTAATTTTTATCGCCGCGGGGTCGTTGGGTTTATCGACGGGGAAATTTGACGGGTGAGTCAGGCGGTGGCGCGTCTTACCGCCTTCTACCACAGGTACAGTATACTGTATATCCTACAATATAGCCACAAATATCGACAAGTATATACCAGTGTGATTTGTGTGTCTTGGTTTGTTATATTTGAATGTCAATCTATATATTTTGTAGCTTACTGCCAACGTTGTCATGAGTACTGGCCCTGAACCTAGCAAATCCCATGGATAATGTCCCTGGCCTGCCAAGACCATGCCTATCCAGTCTCCACGCCTTGAACAAGGACAATCGACTTATATTATTGGTTTTTACTTGGTTAAATAAACCCAGACATGCTCTCTGGCATATACTCTGTATAAATCACCCAGTCCACCGATCCACTAAGTTGTAGATCACCTCGACACAGTTGCCAACCCTCACGTGATCCCATATCGGAGTCGTTTTCTTTCCGCCGAACGTCCATCATCCACGCCGAAAAAAACACGAGCTCCGACAACCCCCATTCAATCCGCACAACCGGGCTCTTTCACGACTCTTTAATTTGTCGAGTCGTTTGAGTCGATCTCTTTTTATTTACTTGAGTGTTTCAAGGTAGAGAGTCCCGCGGCTTTGTGCGCGACCACCTCGTCATCATGGTGAACTTGTTCAAGCGGATGCGGAAGTTGAAGTCGGTATGTTCACCTCCCCATCATACAGTTCCGCTGGATATGTATAGATTTGATACTGACTGCTATTGTGTCTGACAGAGGGTAATTCTCCCCAATCCCATCTACCACTCCCCAAATCACACACATCTGGACCGGGGATAACCCGAACCCGGACCATCAACCACCCTCCACCCTACCCAACCCCAAAGAAACAACCACCATCACTTCCGACTCACCATAAGACTAATACATATAAAACACAGATCGTCAACATCCGCATCGGCACCGGCGCCGCCATCCTCCCCACGCCCACCTCCGCAACCCCCGACTACCCAGCCATAACCCGCCTGCACCTAACCTACGCGCGCAAAATCTACAACGGCCACCAAGGCGCGCGCCACTTCTGGCGCAACTGCCTCCCGCGCCTGAAGTACCACAATCCGGGCGTCCCCATGAGCGTCAAACAAACCGACGACCAAGAAGGCCCCGCAGCGCTCACAATCTACTTCGCCGAGCGCGCCTCCAAACCGGCCTCCATCACGGCCGCCGTAGCCGAACTCACCGACAAGCATGCGCCGGCGCCGGGCGACGCGGAGAAGACGGCCATCGTGGACTTGCGGAACCTCGACTATCGCGAGATCTGGAATAAGGTGATGAACGTGACGGGGGCGAAGGAGGTGCCTGCTTCCGCGGAGGAGGAGGCGGAGGTGAAGCGGTTTGAGCAGATGAGGGAGCAGTCGGGGCGGGATCGCGTGCGTATCGCTGCTATTCGGCAGGCGAAGAAGGATCAGGAGAGGATGTTGCAGATTGCGAGGGGGGAGGTGGAGAAGTTGAGGGAGCTTTGATTGGGCTTTCTTAGTTTTCTTCTTCCTTCTGTCCTTTCTTCTTCTTCATTCCTTTCTTCACCCTGTTCGCCAAGTTGAGGTCTTGTAACGGAAGAGAGAAAAGAAAGAGTAGATTCCGTTGATAGACCACTCTTGTGGAAAGGGAGGGTCGCCATCTGTAGCATAGCCATTTCCTTTTCTTTTCATTTTCTTCATCTTGTCTGTTGTTATCTGTCTTGTTGTCATCTACTGGCTCATCTACTGGTATGTAAGTTTAGGGATTGTTCTATGGAAATTTCTATATTTTGTTTCTATCTTCAATTTATGCTCCACTAGTTATCCAATGGACTATTGTCATAAACTATGTCATCTATGATTATGTTATGTTATGCATTTATGCAGTGTATGTGCGCGGACTACTTGGGCCAAGGACCAAGGTGGTATGACCCGCTCGTGATGTGACCATTTGTATGGGAACAAATGGATAGAAAAGCAAATGAAAAAGAAAAGCAGAAGAACAAAAAAAAAAAAGGAGGAAGAAGAAGAGGCTGATGCAACACCGTGCGTTTGTACATGAAAACACAGGATAAGTGGGTAGGTAGGTATCAAGATATTAACGCTCCTTGACAAAAGGACGAAAAAAAAGAGAAAATCAGAGCTGCTCGTTATCCAATCAAACCAAAACGCCTAGATAGCTATGCAGCGGCGAGGCCATCCCTTGTGATCCAAGGGACATCCCTCAGTGGTGATCCGGGGTATAGCTGGTGGCTCCCAGCATTCCCTGTCCGGCAGAGACCGTGGGAGTGGCCGTCGTCGGGGTCTGGGTGGTCGGTTGGGGGGACGAGGATGCCGGCGCTCTCCCCGCGGCGGCAGCCTGGAGTCGCTGGTCCAAGGCTTTGAGCGCCAAGGCCCGTCTCCGTTCCGCCTCCTCGCGCTTGGCCATGCCTCGTGCGCTGCGGGTGCTGAGCAGGCTGGGAAGACCGGCTTCGCCGCGGGCGAGAACCTGCTGGTTGCCCGATGCGATATCCTCCTCGGAGAAAGGTCTGAGGATCTTGAAGGCGACCAGGACGTTGTAGACCTGTTCCGACAGAAACGCGATCGGCGGTTGGATGAGGTCGGGGAAGAGCGCGGCAAACGCAAAGGTCTCGCTGGCGTCGCCCTTGATCCCGAGGCCGTCGGTCGAGGTGCCTGTAAGATCGGGCTGGCGCTTGAAGAACCGGAGGTACGTCCAGCTTGTCAACAGGCCGAGCCAGGAAAGGATCGCCGCGACGTGCGTTCCGAAGATGATCCCACTGAGCGTGTTCAGGAGGAGAAACAGAGCTGGGAAGTGCTTGACGCGCATCTTGACCAGGCCTTTAAAGATGGTCACGGTGTGTTCCGGGACAAGTTGTTTAAACGCAACGAGGAAGGAGGCTTGGATCGAGATGCCGCCACAGATCTGTACCACACTGAAGGATGGGTTAGCAGGGGTAACCAGCATGTCGACAGAGAACGGAGAGAAAAGAGACATACCTGCTGGACGAGCCGCCTCGAAGGGCGCCCCCGATCAAATAGAAGGGCACGATCACGGCATTTGGAATAAGCGCGATGGTGACGATGAATTTTGTGAATTCGCGGGAGCTCCATGCGCGCTCGAGGTACTTGCCGCCGTAGAAGAGCGTGGCGCCGTTCAAGAGGACGGTGAAGATATTCTGCTCGACAAAGGTCGCGGTGATCAGGGTCCAGGGGTAGAAGATGAAGCGCGAGGGGACGAGAGTAAGATAGGGAACGATCGGAGTGACGGCGGGTTTTCCGGGGGTGGAGTCCATCTGACGCCATCGGGCGATGTTGTACAGCAGGGAAAGGGACAGAAGGCTGACGAGACAGGCCCGGGTCGCGGGAGGGATGTTGACTCGTAGCGGCATGGTGGAGGGAGAAGACGAGCCGATATGAGTATGAGGAGATTGTATAAGCCTTTGCGGCTGCCGAAGGGATTATGCAGACCGCAGGCTGAGCCCTGAAAAGTATTGAGGTGAGAGAGTGTGCGTGAAAGAGAGAGATAGAAGAGAGGAGGTGAGGTGGTGTGTGTAGTTTGACTGATTTGATTTGGTTTGGCTTAGTTTGTTCTGGTTTGGTTGGAGTTGGCCTGTCAAACCCGTGACATTTCCCCGACCGTCAATTAGCTTGCAGACCACAATGCCCTATGGTCTTGGATTGTACCTTAATCTTCATGAGATATCGACATTAATCTTTATATGGAGACACGTGGAGGTGGATGGTTATCATCATCTAATGTCCATTAAGCCTGTTGACATGACCAACTCTGCCTCAGGATCGGCGTGGTACATATACCGAGATCATTGAACCGGCATGAACCCGTCAAACCAAGAGGAATCGTCTCCGTGGGGTAACTAAAGAGCGACCGGGAGCCTGACTGGGCTGAGATCTGGACAGGTCGCCCAAATAGGCAGGCAGACACCTGAGGGAACAGGCAATACTTTAATTTCAGTCACCCCATGATGATCATGATTATAGGCCATTCCCAGTGTTTTTGAGTGACTTTCTCCATTTAACTGTCTATCTATGGGGTACCTGGAAGACAGGAATGTATGCGGAGAGAGGTGCAGGGAACAAAGAACAAAGACCCTGTCGACCACTGAAAGGCTGGAGACTGGTAATAAATGACATGAATGTATGGTGTATGGTTTGTTTCAATTGTCATGCCTGTAATGGATAAGTAGAGACTGCTCTAGACCAACCGCCGGAAATGGATTGCCAGCCATTACGCTTTCTGGGGGCGTTCTTCCAGCGCCTAAGCTCGTGGTGTGGCTACTAAATTACCTGGTAGGGGGAGAACGACCCGATGAGGAAGGAATGTCATATCCTGGCAGACAGGCCACAAGGACGATTCACTACTGGTGTTGACAAATTGCTGTATCTCACTTTTCTTGATCCCCCATTTTGAGGGATGGGTGAACCTGAGCAGCGGGGAACGGCCGAGGCGGCAAGGATATAGCGTTTAGTAGCTTAGCCACGATGCCATCGTATTGTCTTGACGACGGAAACAGAGTCCGTTTGAGGTGGACTTCCTCTGGGGAGGAGTTGAATCTGAGTCTTGTCGAAGCTTCTAGTATGTTTCACATTCGTTATAATTTCTTTGTGGGAATAAACTCCCATGATTCTGAGGTTGATTAGGGTATCTGATGGTAGACTAGAGAGTCAGACAAAGAATCCATTTTGGAGAATGGAGATTGAGTTGATGGTATCCATTGCGCGTATTGGATACACATCGTAATCTACTTTACTCCATCTTGCTCATAAATTGGGATGACTAGCGTATTTGGGTACTACAGGTACCTCCTACTACCTCTCTCCAGTAGTACTAAGTATGAGTAGGTGGTACCCTTGGACCCAAGCAGATACCTAGGCAGGTAACTTATTAATAATGCAGTAAGGAAGACCCTTAAGTTCGATCTCCGTTACAGTTAGAGATATCGGACTAAACCCAAGACAGACAAGGTCGAGCAGGCCGATCCGGATGGGCGTCAGAACCGCACAAGGGGACGGTGGGTTTCCCAACTGCACGCTAGTCGGTGGGCTAGACGCCACAATCCGAAAGACTTGTTATGATTCTTTTCCTGATCATTCACCTTTGTCACTGGCCATTTGATCTAAGATGTAAAAATCAAAATAATGTAATCTACTTTATTATCTATTATTCTCCTTGAATATATATTATTATAATAATAATATAAGAATTTTTAAATCCTGTAGAGTCAATAAAATAGTATTAGCCGCTTGGGGAAAATAAGTCCAACTGTCCCAAATCTCAGTGGTTGGTGGACCATCCAAGAGACTTCAAGGCCCTGACCTGACTGGCTGGACTTTGAAGACTTTCGTTCTTGACTCCTAGTGGGACTTTTGACTTCTCCAGTTCTCTCTTCTTCCTCTTCTTCTTACCTTGATCACTTCGTTCCCTTCTCTCTCTTACCCTTCTCTCCCTCTACCCATCCAACCCTTCTCTATCGGTCGAGCCCGGCTGCACTGACTAACTGCTGCGCTTGGAGTGAGTAGTGGTCTCCACTTTTGGTTCCAACTGCCTGTCTCCATCATACCCGCGTGCCTCAGGATTCTTCTTCCTTTCCCTTTCGTGAACTGCATCAATCTTCAATCTCCTCCATCTCTCTCCCTCTTTCTCTCTCTCCCTTTCTTTCTCTCCCTCTCTCTCTTCTCATCTTCACTTTGGATTATCTCCCACTGCAAATCTCCTCCCACGGCTCTATCCGTACGCCTTACGCCACCCTTTTGGTTGTCCATTTGTCCCTCCCTCTTCCTCATTCGTCACCTTTTTCTTCCCTGGACCTTCACTTATTGGGTTCTTTCGTTCTTCCCTTTCCCACTCCCTGCTTCGATTCTTCCCCTCCGTTCGCTCGTTTGGTCGTCCTGCACTTATGAAAGGGTGTTGGAGGATGATCTACAGCTAATTACCTGCCCCCCCTTTCGTCGTCCGTCTTGAGCCTAGTCTGGATTTTTTCCTCGACTTTCTTTCCTTGTCAACCCCAACTACAATTCCTTTGCATCTCTTGTCTCGGCCACCGAACCTTGGCTGAATCGTCAATCGTGCGATCCTCCTCATTTCAACACGATACCCCCAAATTCCAAGAAGGGGAAAAGAAAGAAAGACACACAACAGGAACCCGAAGACCAGGAAAAAAAAATATCAAAATAAAAAATCAAAGAAGAATCAAAAAAGATCCAAAAACCTCTGGGCTCCTACCATCCGAGGTTCCCGATCAGGAAAATCGCCTGTCTACCGGAATTCGACCTCCCCGATTCCTTTTCCGAATCTCTCCCCCATCCCCATCCCTATCGTCACCCCGTCCATCGCGACAACGCGGGCATCCTCCACGGCGGAGAAACATTCTCGTTCCTAGCATGCTAGCGGGTCCTCCACCTTACTAGCTGTCATACATGTAACAATGGCACATCCCGATCTCACATCGCATCACGTCAACTACCTAATATGGAGGTATGTCTTTAATGTTCCTGCGAATGGCAACCCTCGCTTTCTCCAGTACCACCTTGCTGGTCGCCTCCTGCAGCATCCAGCATCCAAGCTCCTCCCCTCTACCTCCCATTCCCTACCCACGTCGCTAACTTGAGTTGACAGGTACCTTCAAGAATCAGGTTGGTTAATCGCTTTTATTTCATTTTCTTTCTTTTTTTTGGCTTTTTTTTTTTTTTTTTTTTTTTTCATCTCCACCCCTCTTTTTCATATTATCGCATCAACCGTAGCGGTGATTCCTCAACTCTAACCATGCAACAGGCCATGGCGAAGCCGCAGTAACACTGCAGCGCGCTTGGAATCGCGATCCCCAGAGTCTTCCCTTCGCTCCGCACATCAAAACCCACGCTCTGGTGTCCCTGGTTCAAAAAGGCTTACAGTATTATGAGCTCGAGCATTCCTTCGATAAGGTAAGTTAGCCTTAGCCAGCATCTGCGGTCTCTTCTATTCGCTCGTCATTTGATTCCCTTTCATTTCTTTATTTCTTATTTCCCATATATATTACTATATTGCTTCGCCGGATTTTCCGTACGGATGGTGGAATATTCAAGGCTGATTGAATCAGGATGGAAATCCCATCTCGTTTTCTCCCTCCGATTATTTCTTTGGGTCGACGCCGCTGGAGCCAGAGCCGCTGAAAAGCCAAAGTGGTCCGGCAGAAGCAGCGGGCACAGACCAGCCGCCTGCCTCGCCGCCCACTAAAATCGCGCGCGAGGAGGATGCGATCAACGGTCACCTGACCGCCGAGCCGGCCGCACCCCAACCCGCCCCAAGTGTCCAGAAACCGCGCAAGAGCGATCGCGCCGAGGCGAACGGGGATGAGGTCCCCATGGATGTAGATGCCAATGGCGGGGTCAATGACAAGCAAGCCGCCGTGACCGAGTCGCCCTCGCAGCCCGACACCGCGGTGGACGGAGACGGCGATGTGAGCATGGGCATCCGACCGAGCTCGCAGCCCCAGGAACCGCCCGTACCCCCGACCACCTTGGAGAACGGACACAGCGTCGCCGTCCAAATCACTCCCGCCAAGGCCGCCGACCTCAGCCCCAACACCGCCATCCTCGATGTGGCTGGTGATTCTCACGTGACGCGAACCTTGTGGCGCCCTCACGACCCGACCGTGGTCGTCACCGCCGGGGACACGTTCTGCAGTTTGTGGAAGCTGTCCTCCTTCGCCGCCCCCGTGCAGGAGAAGCTGGTCGAAAGCAAGGAGAATGGCGCGTGCGTGTCGGCCGTGTCCTGGAACCCCACGGGCCAGAAGCTGGCCGTGGCCACCTACTACAACGACGTGCGCGGGTCCATCACGATGTACGATGTGGATGGGCACGCGGTCGATCTCCTCCCCGAGGTGCCTCGCATGATCACCGGCATGCATTGGATGGAGGGCGGCTCCCACCTGATCGTCGTGGCGTCCGACGCCAAAATCTCCGAGCTGGCTCTCTGGGATGATTCACTGCGGCCCGAGGAGTTCCCCCCGCCGCAGGTGATCGACGGATCGATCTTCGAT
This sequence comes from Aspergillus campestris IBT 28561, assembly GCF_002847485.1. NCBI lineage: Eukaryota > Fungi > Ascomycota > Eurotiomycetes > Eurotiales > Aspergillaceae > Aspergillus > Aspergillus campestris. The sequence continues at coordinate 1,302,498 of NW_020194337.1, forward strand.
CTGTGCTGGCTGGGCCGGAACCAGGCGTTTGCCTGCGGGACCGGCGCGGTGTATCAATGCGACGTGGATTCGAGCATTCGGATTGCCAAGACCTTCTCCTCGGCCGACAACGACCGTGCGTGGTCGTTTATCCGGGGTGCGTTCGTGGGGTCGACGCCCGTTGCCGTGGCGGCTTCCTCGGAACACTCGGCGCTCTGGGTCCCCACCCACGATCTGCACCTGGACCAGGCGCACGAGGGGGAGATCACCGCCATCGAGCTGCAGCCCAATGCCTCGGACCCATCCCAGGCGAGCCCCCACCTGGTTCTTGCGTCATCCGCCACGGACGGCACGATCAAGGTGTGGCGCATCGATCTGGAGTCGCGGCGGTTCGACTGCATCCACCAGCTCTCGCTCGGCTCCTCGTCGGCGGCGCTCGCGTCGACCTTCTCCCCCGACGGGTACGCCCTCGCAGCGGCGGGCGCCGACCGATTATTGATCTGGAACGCGCAGCGTGGGGGCACGGCCATGGCCACCTGGACGGTACCGGGCAGCGCAGAGACCAAGAAGGAAGAGCAGAGTCCGACCGTGAATGGACACCACGAGCCGCTACCCGATCGGACCCTGACGTGGGACACGGACGGGAAGAAGCTTGCTTTTGGGTTTGGTCATCAAGTGAGTATATGTCATCTTCTTTATATAGACGATTTACTAATTATGAGCAGATCGCCATTATAAACCTCCAACATTGATACCCCTCACAGAAATGTGTCCAACGACTTTTCTTTTGCCTTTCTTTGGTTCCGGCGACCTGACCTGTCTGTGCTCGGAAATTCATCCTATATTTCTTCTGGTGGTTGTCTCGACCCTTCTCCTTTTACTTTACCCTTTTTTTCCCATTCTCCATCTCCGTTGGTCCTGTTAGGTGGGCGTTGGACTAGCTACGGAACCATAACCATTTTGCAAAATAGTAAACCGCGGAGTCCTATCAGACGTGGAGTTCCTGGTTTATCTTTATCTTGTGTACATAGTACGGCAGGTTGATTATTGATCATATGAGTGAGATTATACAAAGATTATCTGAAGTAGGCGATTATATATTTTAACCGCGAGATGTATCAAAGCATTTTATATCCTCCACATAATGTGTCAGTTCTAGAAACAACATCGTAGCACACCTTAAACTATACAAAATATATACAATACAACACCCATTACCCATAATCCTCCCCAAAGCCAACAGACACATCCAACCTCAACCCAAACCAATCAATCAATCAATCAATCAATAAATCACCCAACAACCTCCCCCCTCCTAACCCTCCTCTCCCTCTCCCTCGCAACAAACCCCTCCTCAACATCCTTCCACCCACGCATCCACGCACTAATCCCTTCCAAAAGCGCATTCTCCTCATCCTCATCATCATCATCATCCTCTCCCAGATCGCCGCCTCCATAATTAGCATTAGCATTAGTATTAATACCCCTATTCCCCAGCCCCCCCGGACTCTGCCTCGCGTAGAATGACCGCCACCGTCCGTGCTGGTTATTAGTATTAGTAGTAGGTAAAACAATCCGGTTGTTAATATTAGTGTTAGAATTGTTGGTGCGCCGGGTGGAGGGTCGGCTGGTGGTGGTGGTGGAGGCTTGCACTGATGCCTGGATCCAGGTTGCGAGGCCGCTGATTGTGCCTTGGAGGGCTTCGCGCTCCGAGGTGGATTCTGATAGGTCGGTTTTTCTGGGTGTGTTAGTGGATTTGTCATCATTATCTTTATCATGGGGATGATGGGATAGGGTGGGAAGTGGGAGACGAATCTTGGAAAGGATCCATGGAGAAGGGGGGGGGGAAAGGATGTAGGTGTAAGTAAACATACAAAACATCAACCTCCTCCATCAAAGCAGTCAATCTATCCTGAAGATCATCGCGCTCGTGCGCATAAAGCGCATAGATCTGGCCCGACTCGTCGCGGCGCGCGGTGAGTTCGGTGTTGATGGATGAGAGCTGGGGGACGAGGGAGGAGAGCTCTGTTTGGGCGATGGGGGGGAGAGAGGGTGCGATATTCTCCCTTTCCTTTTCTCTCTCCTTTTGTCTCTCTATCTCCCTCTCTTTTTCTTTCTGCCTCTCAATTTCCCGCTCTTTCTCTCTCTCGATTTCCCTCGCCTTTTCCCGCTCTTTCTCCCTCTCAGCCTCTCGAATCCGCTCCTCCTTCTCCCTCGCCCTCCGCCTCTGCTCCTCCGTGAAAGGGGAGATCAGCAGCGACGGCCGATACCGGTGCTTGGCGACTTTCTGCGTCTGCCCCGGTCGCGGGTCGAGGAGCGCTTCGAGCGTCTCGAGGCAGTGGTTGAGGGTCGCGAGGTCGACGCTTGGGGGGAGGTCGCCGCCGCTGAGGAGGGCGAGACGGGTGAGGCGTTCGGGGAGGAGGGGGGGTGGGATGGTGCGTGGTTTGAGTTCGGGTTCGGGGTCTGCCTCTGGTTCTGGTTTGGGGGGTGGCTTTGGTTTGGGGGCGGCCTTTGGTTCTGGTGCTGGGTCTGGCTTGGGGGCTAGTTCTGGTTCTGCGACGGGCTCAGGCTCAGGCTCGGGAGCTGAATGCTTAGGTTCTGGGGTTGAATTCTCGGGTTCTGGGGTTGAATTCTCAGGTTCTGGGGTTGGAATTGGCACTGGTTCAGATTTGGGGGCTGGCTCTGGTTCTGCGACGGGCTCAGGCTCTGGGGTTGGGATTGAGTCTGGCTCTGCTTGATGCTCAGGTTCCGGGGTTGAACGCTCGGGTTCTGGGGTTGGAATTGACACTGGCTCAGGGTTAGGGGTTGGCTCCGGTGCTGCTTCCAACTCAGGTTCCGGGGTCGAACGCTCAGGTTCTGGGGTTGGAATTGACACTGGCTCAGGTTCGTGGGTTGGAATTGCGACCGAGTCTGAAATTGAACCCGAATCCGAGTCTGGAATGTCGGGTGAACTGGGGGGTTGCCCGATGTCTGAGAGAGGGGGCGATGGGTGCCCGTCTGGGGGGGCCTCCATGCGGTTGGCTGGGTTTTAGGGGGTGTTCGTGGAGTTTATGGGGTATTGTTGTTGTTGGACTCCGTGTTTGGGGTGTCTGGCTGGTCTGGTTAGTCTGGGTTGGGATTGATTATTATGTATAAAGGATAGAAGATGTACCTCTGTATAATTGTGTATTTGCGGAAAGAACAAATGTCTATGAGAGGTGTTCGTTCAATCTCCCGATCTGATCTCTGCGAACTCTCTCGGTTTTTGTTTTGTTAGCGCTGCGCTGTTATCGATATCGGCGTCCCGGCTCTAACTAAAAGTTCCACTAAACCGCTTTGGTCCTTCAGAATTCCGCATTTCTTCGGTCTGTTCCTCTCTCTTCTTTATTCATTCTTTCTTAACTTCCTGTCCTTGAACCAATTCTGTCTTGGTTACACGACTTTACTTATCTTACGTCGGTGCCTGTCGAATCTCCTGGTGGGTTTTGTCTGTGTCTGACTGCGCTTGTTTTTGGTGTAATTCCATGACTCAGGCCCCCTCGCAACCCCGCTACCGGTGATCCTTGCGTCTTTTCCTTCTTCACGCTCTCTCCGTCTCCCTTCGTTCACTATACTTGCACGATTTTATATCCTTCTGTTCCTGTACCGAAAGAATGACCCCTCCGGTAAGTCGCAATCGTTTCCGAGCGCATGGTGAACACCGGTACTGACCCCCTAGGTCACCGTTGTCCCGTCCCTGGAGACGGCCAAGGAAGTCGTTCACCAGTATAATGGCACCAAATACGCTCCGAACCTGCTCCCTCTGACGACCTCAATCCCGGCCGACCTGTTGACCCCGACCCTCGCCTACCTCAAAATCGCCGAGAAGTGAGTGGTCATCCCTGGCTCGTGATCGGGTTCGTGTCCCGCTGACGGACATGGTCCCACCTAGGTCGAAATTATCCTTCCTCTACGAGAGTGCTGCGACGACGGAGACCATTGGGCGATACAGCTTTGTCGGAGCGGGTGCGTACACTACTCCCATTCTTATCCCTGGTTTGGGCTCCGGACTGACCACGCCTTTTTGAACAGACCCGCATAAAATCCTCAAAACCGGCCCCGGCCATGGCCCCGAATGCGACCCCCTCCCCCTGCTCGAGAATGAGCTCAACGAGTTCCGCGTTGCTACGGTGCCCGGTCTCGTCCTGCCGCCGCTCACCGGCGGCGCCATCGGCTACGTGGGCTACGATTGTGTGCGGTACTTTGAGCCCAAGACGGCGCGCCCCATGAAGGATATCCTGCAGATCCCCGAGTCGCTATTCATGATGTTCAACACCATCGTCGCGTTCGACCACTTCTTCCAGGTCGTCAAGGTGGTCACGTACGTGCCCATCCCCGCCTCCGAGTCGGAACTGGAGGCCGGATACCGCCAGGGCCAGGCAGACCTCCAGCGCATCGTCGACACCCTGCAGCGCCCCGAGATCCCGCTGCCGCCGCAGGGCCCGATCATCCCGAACCAGGAGTACACGTCGAACATCGGACAGGAGGGGTACGAGCGACACGTGACCCGGCTGAAGGAGCACATCGCCAAGGGCGACATCTTCCAGACGGTGCCGTCGCAGCGGCTGTCGCGGCCGACGTCGCTGCACCCGTTCAACCTGTTCCGGCACCTGCGCACGGTGAACCCGTCGCCGTACCTGTTCTACATCGACTGCGCGGACTTCCAGCTGGTGGGGGCCAGCCCCGAGCTGCTAGCCAAGGAAGAGAAGGGACGGATGATTACGCACCCGATCGCGGGCACAGTCAAGCGAGGCAAGACCGCGGAGGAGGACGACGCGCTGGCTTCGGAGCTGCGCAGCAGCCTCAAGGACCGAGCGGAGCACGTGATGCTGGTGGACCTGGCGCGCAACGACGTGAACCGGGTGTGCGACCCGACGACGACGCAGGTGGACCGACTGATGGTGGTGGAGAAGTTCTCGCACGTGCAGCACCTGGTGTCGCAGGTGTCGGGGGAGCTGCGGCCGGGGCAGACGCGGTTCGACGCCTTCCGGTCGATCTTCCCGGCGGGGACGGTGTCCGGGGCGCCCAAGGTGCGGGCGATGCAGCTGATCGCGGAGCTGGAGGGGGAGAAGCGCGGGGTGTACGCGGGGGCGGTGGGGTACTTTGGGTTCAACATCGCGGGGGCGGACGGGGCGACGGAGGTGCCGGGGGCGATGGACACGTGCATTGCGCTGCGGACGATGGTGGTCAAGGATGGGGTGGCGTACCTGCAGGCGGGCGGGGGGATCGTGTTTGACTCGGACCCTTATGATGAATATGTGGAGACGTTGAACAAGCTGGGGGCAAACATTGCTTGCATTCGGGGGGCGGAAGCCAAGTATGCGGGTTTAGAATGATTTATCTAGAAGACTGAGATGGAGGGGGATTACCATGACTGATGACGTTTTTGGATATAGATATTTCTATTTCTATTTTTATTTACATTTTACTTCTCTATATCTTTTAACTTTTACTTTCACTATTTTTAGGTTATTGCCTATTCATATCATGTCGATGGCAATGGTCAAGGCAATCAGGCCAATGCTCTCGTATCAAAGGATCAACGCTGCCTGGTCATCACCAAACTTACGGGTAATGACGTCGACGGAGTTAGACGGACAACCATGCCGTTGCCACTTTTGTATTCTTGTCAATTCCTGACATCGGGCCATCGGATGAACCATGGAGGGAGTTCCACCTGAAATTTTGTCCAAGAGAGAGGGAAAGATAGAGAACAGAAGGTGTAGGACCAGCCTGTAATATATACTGTATACTCCGTACTGTAGATGATATGGATATCAGAACCCCTGAATAGTTAGGAAGTGGATGGATCCGTCGCCTTTTGGGCCGTTGTGCGTCGATAGTCGGTGACTGACTGACTTCTGTCTCCTTTGTAAGGTCTCTTCATCATTATGCTCTTTATCATGCTTGTCGTGTCTTTTTCTCCTGTTCTTTGATGGTTGGGGTCGTCTGGGGTATCTTGTCGATTCGATCCATTGTCCATGGATGGATGATTGACTGATTGACGTGGAGCATGTCAATCATAGGGGATTTGAATTATATGTCATATTCAAGACGGTGGATAGGTCCTATATGGTTGTAGAGTTGGATGTAGAGTGACTGCAGTTCTTTGGGCATCGATGAGAGCGTCGTCAGCTAAGGATCATACTGTAGTAATTCCTTATATTACTGGCACCATCATCATCATCATCATACTAATTCTGGGTAGTAGCATAGTGGTGGTAATCCAAATACACGTAATAATACCGTTCTGCCACCCCCGAAATCTCTCTCTCTCTCTCTCTCTCTCCTTCTCTTCTCTTTCTCTCACCTCTCCCTCTTCCTCTTCTTCCTCTTCTTCTTCCAACATTCATCATCTCCTTCAACTCTCCCTCTCTCTCCTCTCTCTTTCATCCATTCTTCTTATCGCCTCGTGATTCTCTCCCCCCTCATCCTTTCTCCTTTCCATTCTCTCTTTCTTCCCCCCTCTCCTCTTCCTGTTCTTTCTTCTTTCTGTCTCCCCCCGAACACGGCTGACGTCCTCCGTCTCCACCGCCTCCACCACCGCGATAAGGAGGCTCGGACTGGCTCTTTGCTCCTCCTTCCCCCCCCATCGCATTTTCTCTCCCCCCCTCTCCCCCCTCTCCCCCCTCTTTACCCCCGATCGCTGGTCTGAATTGGGTCCCGTTTCGCTGTCCACCCCTCTCTCTCCACCTTATATCCTCCCTCAATTCCAACCATGTCGAAGGTCGTGCGCAGCGTCAAAAATGTCACCAAGGGTTATTCGTCCGTGCAGGTCAAGGTTCGAAATGGTACGTTCCGTCCTATAACCACCTGTTCCCCATCCCCTCCCCCATTTTCGGCATGTTTCAATCCGGAGACTAACTTTGCATCCAGCCACCAGTAATGACCCGTGGGGTCCGACCGGCACCGATATGGCCGAAATCTCCGCCATGACGTTTTCCAGGTAGGCTGTCCCCCAATCCGCTGGTCCAGACCGCCGCTGATCCTCCGCCAGTCCGACCGATTTCTACGAGATTATGGATATGCTCGATAAGCGACTCAACGATAAGGGCAAGAATTGGCGCCATGTCCTCAAGTCGCTCAAGGTCCTCGATTACTGTCTTCACGAAGGCTCCGAGCTCGTCGTCACCTGGGCTCGCAAGAACGTCTACATCATCAAGACCCTGCGCGAGTTTCAATATGTCGACGAGGAGTCTCGAGATGTCGGCCAGAATGGTATCCGACCCTCTATACAGATATGAAGAAAGAAAGGAAGAAGCTAATCAGCGCACAGTGCGGGTCGCGGCCAAGGAACTCACCTCCCTCATCCTGGATGAAGACCGATTGCGCAAGGAACGATCCGATCGCAAACTCTGGAAAAACCGCGTCAGCGGTCTGGACGAGTATCAGACTCCCGGCGTCGACATGTCCCCCCGCCGACCGCGCGAACGTCGCCGCCAACCGGACGAAGACGACACCGAGTACCGGTTGGCGATCGAGGCGAGCAAGCAGGAGGCCGAGGAGGAGCGCCGACGACGCGCCAAGGAGGCCATGGTCGGCGAGGACGACGAGGATCTGGCCCGCGCCATCAAACTGAGCAAGGAGGAGGAGGAGCTGCGCCGGCGGGAGCTGGAGGAGAGCAACGCCCAGTCTCTGTTCGACGACACCCCGACGGCCGTCGGCCCCGCCCAGGCCACCGGCTACAACCAGGGTTACCAGCAGCAGAGCGCCGTCGACTGGCTCGGCAACCCGATCAACGTCCAGCAGCCTTTGACGACGGGCTACCTGAACAACCAGTACGCGCAACCTACCGGATTCTCCGCCCAACACACCGGAATGCCCAATGGATACGGCAACGGCTTCCAGCCCCAGCCGACGGGTTTTGACCAGAACCCGTATGGTCAGCACAACAACTTCCTGCAGCCGCAGGCCGCCCTCCACCCCCAACACACCTCCTTCAGTACGAACAACCCGTACGGAACCGACCAGCAGCAACCGCAGCAGCAGGAGAATTTCCTGTCGGCCGGATCCAACAACCCGTGGGCCAGTCCGAGTTCGTCGCACCTGCAGCCGGCCGAACCCCTCAAACCCATGGCCACGGGCTCCAACAACCCGTTCGCGCGGCCGCAACAGTTCCAGCCGCAGCGGCCGGCGACAGCGGGCCCGCCGTCACTCAACACGCTGAACGAGGAGCGGGCCACAAACCAGTTCCAATCCTCGCATAACCCGATCGCCAACTTCCAGGCGCCGCCGCCGTCGAACAACCTGGCGCCGCCGAAGAGCACACCGCCGCAGATGAACGACCCGCACCACCAGCGTCTGAACCAGCTGCTGGCGACAGGCGACGGACAGGACACGTTCGGCAACGTGGGCGACCTCCGCATTCCGGCGCAGCACACGGCCCCAGGCACATTCGTCAATTCGGCGGGTCAGGGTCTCGACAAGCTGCGGGCGACGCACACGGGCAACAACCCATTCTTCACCCAACAACCCCAATCGTTCGTACCCCAGCAGACAGGATATATGCAGCCGGCACCGGCCAACAACCCATGGGGTGGGCAACCGCGACAAGCCCAGCCGGGTGGCAGTTTGATCGATCTGTAATTCGACGGGAGGGAAAGTGTTGATATTTCCTTTTCTTTTGATTGTTGTGTTGCTATACGTTGGATGCTGGGTGAGGCAGGAGCAGCAAGGATGATGAAGGATACCAGTCTTTTTCTTTTTCTTTCTTATTATTTTTTTTTTTCGTCAGGTTTCTCGTCAGGTTTAAAACCATTCGATATCTCAGTTTGACATCGTACCTACATACCACGCCCCGTTATACACTTTATCATATTATCGTCTATCTATCACACCAGTGTGACCGACCATGCTATCCACTATCCACTATGCTAAACTACCGAAGAGAAAGACAACGATCCCATCGCACCATACGTCTCCTGTTATCTCTTTCTCTTATATCTTTGTATATGTATTTATTATAATTTATTGTATTGTATTATATAGGTTCGGGGTAATATCGTATCTTATTTGATATGTAGTACGGTGTATTTCTTATACTATCTTGTCATTGTAATGTAGGTACCTAGGTCCTTATATGATTCCCTATCAAGCAAACTCGTGTTAGGAATCACTATGACTAGAGTTATAGGTAAGGTAGGTAGGTAGGTGTTATCAGCCATTGTATACAAAGTCCACTGGCGACACAGTCGTATAGTATATACTAACCACTTTGATACCTTCTTATCTACCGTTGACATATACATATACTCTCCACTGGTGGTCTTATGATTTAAATAGATAGGTAGCAATGGATAGAATAGGTTCATGATACTACAGTACTCACTACCTACCTGACCGTTTCTACTAACATACGAAGAGCGAGAGTTGCACCCATATACATACTTGATTTTCTAGGACGACCGTAAACTTCCTCTTCGGGGCATCACTGCTTTAGTGAGGCCGCTCAAGGGTATGCTCAGTGAGTATTGGACATCACAGATCACCGCTTTCTGAACATTCAGTACCTGCTTAGTAGGCAAGTATGTACGGAGTAGTTATGCTGGTGCTGACATTTGACTACCTTACTAAGTCAACTACTAGTCAAGTCAATCCCCTGTTTAAATGTCACCAAAGTGTTTCCCAAGACTTGCGCAGGCTACGGCAAGAAAGGTTCGGGCGATATGGTCAAATTTCATCCAAGCTTCATCTCTGTTTATATAGAACTTGTTGACATCGAGGCTTTTAGCAGTTATATAGTCTATGTCAGTATTATCCATTTTTCTACATTATATATACTATAACATCATACATTAACGAGCGGACCCAACTCCTTTACTGTCCTTTCTTTCCCTTACCCATATTAAGCCCACCCACCACCCTAAACGCCCTCGTAATCTCCACGACACTCTGCCCCGCATAATCTAAACAGCACCCATTAGCACAATATCCCCCCAGAAAAGAAGAAGAATCACACTCACAAGACCCAACCACCATCCAAATAGCATTAAAAAAGAAGTAATAAAACCAAAAGTAGTACCCCTCCGGCCGACAGAACTCCCCTCCATGGAAATAAAGCTCGAACAGACTGGTCGCGTAGTAGAGCACGTCGCCGTAGACCTGGCCCACGGACAGGATCAGTTGTAGGGCGTGTCGGATGGGATGCTGGACGGCGATGGTGTAGGCGATTAGGAAGGAGAGGGGGCCCCAGGCGAACTGTCCATCCATCCCATTATGGGTAAGATTAAGCGAGCTTAGAAGATAGGGATATGGGGGGATCACGCACAGCCGTAACAGCCTCCATCGTAACGAGGAACGAATCCGAAGTCAGGTACCGCGAGTCAGAGAGGGAGTATTCCTTCCAGAGCTGGCCGAAGAGCTCCTGCGATCCGGCGAGGGAGACATGGTGGATGACGAAGTGGGATTCGAAGAAGAGGTGGACGAAGCCCGCTGGTGGTGCCGTTGGTGCATGTTAGTAGTTGAACTACCTGTTTGTTGCTGGGTCTCTGCCCCCCTGCCGGGACATGGTTGATGGTTGATGGTTGAGGTATACATACTCAGACACATCCACACGAATGCTACTTTATCAGAGGTAGACGCTGTCGGGCGGACCTTGCGGATCGTGATCAGGGCGATGCCCAGCACAGCCGCCCAAAGGAAGCCGAATTGGCCGATTAGGGAGATCACCGAGGTGTTGTTTTCGGCAAACAGTGGGAGATCCACGGAGGGGGGGTAGTAGCGATGTAGGGGGGAGGTTGACATGTTGGTTGGATTCTGGGAGAGAGTCATTGAGGTGCGGACTCAGTGAAGAATGGACTTCTGAGTCTATATAGATTGTATAAGTATGGGGTATGAACCTATATATAAACAGAAAATATGATTGGGCGGATCTGAATATCCCCCGGACTCCGCGGCCGCCGCTTGCTCTTCCTCGGATGTGGTTCTCTCCGATCAGACCACCAGCAGCCACAGTAGCCTTGATTCTTGATCGATTAGGGCTTGTCTTGAAGAAGCTGACTTCTTATCGATTGGGGGTTATCTTGCATGAGCTACAGCATATTCTGTGCTACAGTAGACTACCCAGAGTGTATCTGTTCAATGAGAGTCTGATCACATGACCTAGATGAACCCTCAACAGACAGTTGTATTTGAGAAAGTTGACTCCTTCGAAGTAGATCAAAGGCTACACAGTGTGTAGATAGCAGGTAGATATGATGATACACTATTATTCCTTCAGAGGTTACAAGGGTGTAGTTAGGTATGACTATATTCACTTCAAAACCAACCAGATATTAATAACAGTCTTTAATATGAGTTACTACTAGAGTATGTATAATAACCCTATAAGAAGAATCCATCACAAGAAAAGAGACAAAGAAAAGTATTTAACCCCCCCTCTCCCCAAACTGCGCCGCCCACTCCTCATACTCCCGTAGCCCATCCTGACTCACACTCGGTCTGATAGACGCCAGACTCGCCTGGAAGTCTTCAAAGCGGATGGGTCGGATCTGGTCCATGGGTGTGTGCAGCAGGGCTTCGCCTAGATTGCGTAACGGGCCCATGGCGGCGTCTTTGGCGAGGGCTGTTATGTCGGAGCCGGAGAAGCCTATATTTTATCATTAGTATTATTATATTGGATTTGAGGAGGGATTCTTGGTTTTGAGGTGATAGATATGATATCTCTATCAAAAAAAAAAAAAAAAAAAAAAAAAGAAGGAAGAAAGAGGGAGGAGGGAAAAAAGAAAGGAAGAGCATACCATCAGTTAACCCCACCAACGTCTGTATCTCCCCATCCCCCAACTCATGAACCTGATGTCCCAACAGCGTCCGCAACTGCTGTTCTCTAACAGTATCCTCCGGCAACGGAATATACTGCCTCCTCACAAACCGCCGCCTCGCAGCCTCATCAATATCCCACGGCATATTCGTAGCAGCCAGCACCAGCACCCGGCTCGGATCCCCGGCCGAGGTAGCCTTCTTCTGCTCTCTCCCCGCAGCAGCACGCTGCAGATCCGACCACTGGATCAGAAACTCCGTCTTGGAGCGGCGGGAGGCTTCGTTCTCCGATCCCGACGACCGAGCTGATAAGAGCGAGTCGATCTCGTCGACGAAGATGATGGATGGGGCGAGTGCTTTCGCGAGCCCGAAGAGGGCGCGCACGAGCTTTTCGCTTTCGCCGTGCCATTTGGAGGTTAGGGTGGAGGCGGAGACGGAGAAGAAGGTGGATTGGGATTCAGTCGCTACGGCTCGGGCGAGCATTGTTTTGCCGGTTCCTGGGGGTCCGAAGAGGAGCATGCCGCGGGCTGGTTCGCGGAGGCCGGAGAAGAGGTCGGGTCGGAGGAAGGGGTAGACTACTGCTTCTTTGAGGGCTGTCTTGGCCCCTTCCAGTCCCGCGATGTCGTCCCAGTGGACTTCGTCGCCGCGGACGACGATGTCGTTGAGGATTTGCCGAGCGGCTGTCTCGTCTACGCCCTTTGGGAGCTTGGGCAGGAGGTGCGTCATCGGGTCCTCCTCGGCCTCCTCATCACCCTCCTCGTCGTCCAGATCCGTGGATCGGGGCCCCGATGACTCGGGGTCGCTCGACGGCGGCGTCATGGCCCGTGTGCTGCGCGTCTTTGGAGCGGGACTGTCACGGTCGATGGACATCTTATCTACCCCGGACGCCAGGCCCGCTGCGGCGGTGGGGCGGGGACGGGGTGTGGCATCTGTCCGCGGCGAGTTCGACACCGGCGGAGGCGCCGACGACGGTGATGGCGGCGCCGCCTCGGGAGGTACGGACGACCGCAGTGCGGCAGGCTTGGAGCGAATGGATGGTCGGGGGGAGTCACGCACGCGCGCCGTCTCCCGGGGCTCGGTCGACGACACAGTACGCGGGGTAGCGTCACGGCGCGGCGTTGGAGGCGCGGACTTAGCAGGGGATGCCGCCTGCGCGGACGACCGCGAGGCCGGCGAATCCAGCTTCCGTCCCGCGCGAGGGTCCTCGGACGTCTCGCGACGGACGACCACCGGCCGGGGACGCAGCGCGTCGCTCTGGCGTGATCGGTCCGCGGCCGCCTGACGAGAGGAGGCCACGGCGGCCTCGGTGGCGGTGCGGTCCGGCCGAGGCGGAGCAGCGCTAATACTGCCCCAGGCGAGACCGGCGGCCTGGGACGCGGCAGCCGGCCGCGGGGTCCGTCGGGGACTGGTCTTCTTTTTGTTCTTCTTGCCGCCGAGGCTGCGCAGCGTGGACGGCAACAGCGAGCGGCGTTCCGGGCTGGAGTTGCGATTAATGCTAGAGGAGGAATGCGACTGGGTGCGTGGGGCGGAGGGGCGGACGGATGGCCCGGAGATCATGGGGGTGCTGGTCGTCGCGAGCGGGGCGACGGGCGGGTCGGGAGGGGAGGCGGTTTGGAGAGGTCGGAGTATCCGACGGCGGGGATGGTGCCGTCTCCGATCCAACCGGACGGCGTGGCGGCGGGCGATCGGCGCGTGGGAGCGGACGACGAGTCCTTTCTGCTCTCGCGGAGGGCCTCGATGAGGTCGACGCGCTCGCGGCATTGGAGCTCCAGCTGTCGGAGGGACTCCTGCAGGGCGCGCTCGGTCTCATTCTTGGGGGTGTACTTGGAGGGAGCGCGGTAGGCATTGTGGCAGTAGATGGCTTCCAGGGCGGAGCGCCACGACTTTAGGGCTTCGTCTTCGTTATTCTAGAAGGTGAGCAGTTTTTCTTGGTGGGGGGAGGATTGACCAACCTGACCCTCAAAGTAGACGGCGGTAGAGCACATAAGATAGCACTCATCGTAAGTCTTCTGCAACGAAGACAGATGTTTAGGGCGCATCATTCGCCGCGTCGATCATCAATTGAGGCTGATCTAGATGGTTCGTGATGGGGATAGATTAATCCCCACGGATGTGCAGGACCCGCCCGCACCAAGAGACCGGTGGATCGACGGATCAAGATCGAGTGATTGAAGTTGTCCGTCTGCCAGTACGCCAGCGACAGATGTGGTGAAGGCGGAGGAGGACGATGCGAATTGAGATGATTCAATCCATGAGGACGACGTTGCAGAGAGAGGTGAAGTGAGAGGTGAAGTGAGAGTAACCTTAAGAGAAAGAGAGATGAGTAAGAGAAAAATGAAGACTGGACAGTGACGTCGTTGGCTGCAGGAAGAGGAAGTGGATGGATCCTGCCCCACCATGTAACCATGCAAATGAACGATATATCCAACAGAGAATGGAAGGAAGACAAGAATGAGAAGAAAAGGATGCGAAGACAAGAGCAGAAATGAAGAGAAAAGAGGTGAGATACTCACCAGTTGCCCCTCGAACATGTTCCTACAGTCTACAGACTATGATGAGAACCAACGTAGCATCGCGACAATTGTCATGCCAAACGATATATGATCACACCACCACCCATGGTATCTCAATCGCTCCAACATACCAACAACATAATAGAAAAGAAAGAAACCCATCCCAACCCAACGGGGAATAATATAAAACACGTTATCGGACAAAAAAGTACAAGAGGCCGTTGTCGAACCGCCCGAATGAAGATCACCACCGCCCTGGGGGTTTCCAACGCCAGTGCAATCAATCATCAATCACACAGACACATGTCAAAAAAACAATGTAGTAAGGAAATGTAGAAAAGGAAATACTATAGCATACATCGGCGTCCTGACACAGGCTCCGATCCAAGAATCATATCATAACCCATCGATTCCCTTTTCCCATGCACTAGACAAAAGATATATCCAAATCAAATCAATCAAATCAAATCAAATCAAATCAAATCAAATCAAATATGCCGGACCGAGTCCACGACGGATCTCGTCTCCCTGGTCCACAGGAAGACAAGGATAGGTCTCACGACGGAAACCATCCCAAGTCGTGGACGGCATGGCGGCAGACCCCTTGGTCGAACGGATGCGCCGGCGATATTCCCACCCCGCGAACCAGTTCGCCTCGCAGGCCTCGTTCTTCCCACGACGGACGATAACAACCTGGCCGGTCGTGGAACGGATGAAAGTTAGTCATTAATTGTAAATTCGTTTGTGCTTTTAATTTTGTAGTTTTTGCTTTTCCACGGTGGTCAATGAACTTTTCTATTGCTTCTTGGTATGTCTGAGGTGGGGAGAATTGGGAGCTGGGGGGGGGTTCGCCTCCCGGTGTCGGCGAAGAGTCGGAGAGCGCACGCGCAACAAGGAAGTCGGAAGATTGGGGATGGTCGAGAGGATAGAGTCGGGATTCATGCGATCGGGGGCCCGGAGCACAACAAGGCCTTAGTCCAGGCCCTTGAAGTACGCCTTGGCCATCTCGTAGGATGTCCTATTCGGTGTAAGTTTAGCTTTTCCCGGATGATGCCAAAGAAGGAACTCACCAGCAAATGGCAGTGCTGGGCATCGTCGAGATGATCCGGGGGCGTGCGCCTCGGAGGAAACCACTCCACCCGAATTGCCGCTTGATGATAGATGCGGCGTTGAAGAGGCCCTTGGCGGACCGGATCTCCTCGTTCTGCGCCATGCCGCGCGTCTGGAGAAGCGTCTTGACCACGTCCAGCGGGGTGGTGATCCCGGCCGCGAAGGCACCGGCCAGACCACCCGCCATGCAGTGGGTGAATGGGTCGTACTCCATGGAGGGGTTCATGACTTTAGAGATGGATTCGTAGGCTACGAACTGGGTGGCGGTGAAGGGAACGGTCATGCAGAGGGTGGTGGGGTAGGAGACGTAGAAGGCTTGCAGCCCTTCGGTCTTGTAGACGGTGCGGGCGCATTGGGCGAGAGTTTTATGGACGGAGCCGTGGACTTGCATCCGTTGCTTGATGACTGTTGGAGTTAGCGCATGAACCAGGCAGAAACAAAGAATGTCAGAACTCACCATCAAACGGGTTCATCAAGGCATCACTGGCGATAGTAGCCGCAGCACCACTCGAAGCTAAATCCAATCAGTTGCGGTCCATAGGTGTATGTGGTGGGCTACTCACCGGCCGCTAACGGATGGTGGCCATCGTCGACGTTCCCGCCTGCGAACTCCTTGACAACCTCGTACGTGCCGAAATAGACCGCATGAGCCGGACCTGCGTCACCGTCAGAAAGCCACGCCCCAATGATTCAAAAGGATGGCATACCCGCGCCGACAATCACACTCGAGACGCCCTTCCATAGTGTCCGCCAACCTTCAATGCGATAGATAGTCGAAAAGGCATTGGTCAAGCCGGTGTAGAGGCCACCGGACGAGGGGTGCAAGACTTGCATGCGAGTCTGTTTTGTTAGACGGGAGATCGAAAAGACCGCGATATAATAACGGCTTAGAAAAGAGAGAAGAAAATACCTTGAGCAAATCCACCGGATACATGACCGCATGTTCCTAAACCACCCCATTAGCAAGCGCTACACCTAAGCGTCCAGAGACACATCTCAACATACCGCTATCCCTGCAAAAGCACCCGCCAACATATTCCGGCCGAGGCCATAGTTCGAAGGAAGGGCCTCATAGCTAGAAAGATTAGCCTGACTTTCTATAGAAAATATATCCTCATGTGTCCACATCTTTGGATAGACGGAGCTCCAAACAACCGATCCCGATCCGATCCAAGGGCGGACCACAGAATCTTCCCAAACTCCTTCGAACCGGGCATTGTTTTGTTTCGACGCGATCCTATCCAACCGGCAAACATAACAGAGAAAGATATCCTAAACGTACTCGAATTCCTCCCCGGGAACCTGCTCGGGGGCCGCCATGTCGCTAATTTAGGAGCAGCCGGAGCTGCGACTGGGGAGAGGGAGAGGGGGCGGAAGAGAAGGCGAGGACGGAGAGCGCCACGGGATAGCGAGGCGCGCGATATAAACTATCTCAATCTATGAGTCGACAGTGTCGGGGAGATGGGCGGAGTCGGCGTCGGAGACAGAGGAAGAGGAGGAGGGAGAAAGTTGGTTGCGGAGTGGAGAGTTTGGCGAACCGAGGGAAGATGTCAGGGTCGAATAGGAGAGGGCAGATCGATAGGATGATTATCGACCGGGGTGATCCTCTCGAAGATATCAACAGAGAGAAAGAGGGGAAGTAAATTGCAAGGGAAGGGAAAAGGAAAGGGAAAAGGAAGAATGAAATTTATTATTATGGGGAAAAAAAAGAAGTTCAAGCAAGAATATTCATCCCAGCTAAGCTGACGGATTGGGTTTAGTGGGGGCTTGATGGACACCGAGATGCCGATTATTCATTTCACTTACCTATTCTATAGAGATACAACATTGTTATTCTCTCTCTTTAGTACATCTTCTTCATATCTAGAGTTTCTGACTAGAAGACTACCCTTCTAGAACCCCCCGAACAAAGTCAAACCAGACGAACCCTTCCCTACAGCGCCTTCCTCTCCTCCGATGCCGGAGAACTAACCAGGTCACCACTTACCCAGGCGGTCCTCTTCCAACAGCCAACACAACAGGATCACCACAGTCTACATACATCCGGTCATGATCAGTCTCAATGAATATTATGATCTATAATAATCGAGTATACCTACCTACCAAGCTTACTTACTCACGTCCAACATCACTGTCCATCCCCGTAGCCCAATCAATACCGGCAAATCCATCAGATAGGTACACCTCGGTCCCAGCCAAGCACTCCAAACCGCCGAAGCCCGGAGGAAAATCCTCTTATCAGATCCCGCCAAGGAGGAGTCTGACCTACTAGGACGGATGAGTCTTAGACTGTTGCTGGAATGCCGGTCGCCTAGTTGTTCCCCAGACCTGCTTGAATATCTGTCAAGTGGCTTACTTGGTCTTATACGTAATGATCAATGTAATCAGTATGATCAATGTAGTATAAATGATGAAGTAAATAATGCCAATTCATCCTACTATCATACTAGATACATCCATGCTACCTACACGACTGTCCGAGGTCGGTCATATGCAGTTCACCCTCCATGGTGAAGATACTTGAAATGAAACAAATGAGAAATGAGAAATGAGAAAAAACCGATCAAACAAAGTCAGATCATACGCTATAGTCATGCAGGTCGTCAATGTCTCGTCCTCCGTGCGTCGCGAGCCGGCAATCCAGACTGCCCCTCTCTCTATAAAACGTCTAGCCTATCTACCAATCACCACTCCATGTTGAATGTCCATTCCCCTGTAACAGTGTTAGTGGTGACCTCAAAGACACTAAGGAGAATAAGGAGAAGAAAAGGAGGGGGTACCATTTTTCAGATTCTCCGCCGTGTCGCTCAGCAGAATCACCCGGCGCTTCGTGCAATAAGCCGTCTTGTCCAGAATGTCCACCTTCAGCTTCGACAGCTCCGGCACCGGCTTCTCGAACATCTCGCTCAGACTCTCCACCGCCATCTCCAGATCCTTCTGGTTGTCCTCGAAGATCTCCGTCAGGTTGTTCCGCGCCAGGTAGTAAGCGAACGCGTACGTCCACTTCAGCGTCTGCCGGCACTGCTGCAGCGCCTGCGACGCCGTCTCCAGGAACTGCACCTCGATCCACGACAGCCCCGACTGCGATTGCAGACTCGTCATCTTCTTCTCCGTCTTCAGGTACAGGTCCTTGTCCAGCTTGGCCGACTGCTCGTGGTTCGCGTACCGGTTGTAGTAGTGCAGGTACCGCTCCAGCGACGCCCGCGACCGCGCCTGCTCCGTCCGCGCCTCCGACCCGGACTTCTCCTCGTACCGGTTGCAGTTGTACCAGCTCGTCCCGTGCTCCGACCACAGCCCCATGCACATCCAGCAGAACTCGTGCTTGCACTTGCGGCACGTCATGTGGTTGCAGCCGCCGTTCTTCTCGATCGTCGAGTGGCACCGCGGGCACTCCTTGGTGTTCGCTGAGATCCAGTTGGCCGTCTCCGAGTCGTCCTCGCACTTCTGGAGCCACATCTTCACCAGTAGGCACGGTGCCGGCTGGTGGTCGTTCAACGTGCACCCGAAGCAGAAGAAGTGCTTGCAGAAGCACTGTACTGTCGGCACGACGCGCCGGAGATCCCGCTGCTTCACGGGACAGTCGATCGCATACTCGCAGTTGGGCGCCGGGCACCACCGCAGATTCTCCTTGTCGTCCACGTACGTTCGCATCAGAAGGGCATGATACCTGCATCCGTAAATCAGTAAGCAATCCTTAACGAACAACTCCCCCATAGAGATCAGTGCCTCACCTATCACGCAGATCCCTCGTGACCAACAGCTCCAGGGACTTAGAGTCGACGATGAGATGACAGCTCTCCCCCGGGCACTCGATCCGGGCGGCTTCCCCTTCCTCCCGGATCTTCTGTCCGAGGTAGTGCCGGTAGCAGTCGACGCAGAACCGATGCCCGCAGCGCATCGCGTAGGTCTCGAGGTCGGGTCCGTCCTCGCAACAGATCTCGCACATGAAGCCCGGAACCTTCTGGGTCACGGGGTTCGTCTCGAAATGGTTTCCCAGGCCGGCGGCGTCCAGCGTCTGCTCGGGGTGGTCCATATACGATTCGATCAGCTTCTCCCGATTCCACCGCCCATACCGGAGGAGGATGGCCGACGACTCTGGGGGGAGACCCAGAATCGAGGACACCTCGGTGACCTGAATGTTCTGCTCGCGCTCGATGTCTCCGGGACTTAACACTTTGAAGTCGACCTCGTACGGCTTCCGGGAGGTGGCGATGATGTCCTTATCTTTGGAGAACCCGCCGTCGAAATCGTCACCGAAATCTGCCGCCACAAAACATGCATTAGTCCTGAGTCACGGTCGTCATGTCTAAAACGGTGAGGGGTACCGACCTTCTAGGCTATCGTCGTCGCTGTCCTGGGTATCCAGAAAGTCATCGTTGCTGGAGCCTACGCTCATGAAATCCTCATCCGACTCCATACTGGTCGAGGCCGGGGTGACCAGATCAGGCACCTTATTTCCCACGAGAGTATCGGTTCGGTAATCGCCCGAAGTCACCGACGTCGCGTCGTCGTGGTCGGGGTGGTTGTCGGGCGGCGAGGACGAGTCGGCGGAGGCTGGCCTGGTGGCGGCAGGCGAGCGGGCGACGGAAGCCTTGGTGGCGGGGGCAGTTGACTGGTCGCTTGCAATCGCCGCCTCGGCCGCCTTTCTCTTTCTCGTTATAGGAGGCGTGATGATCGCGACGGTGCCTTGACACGGGGCAAGGGGGTGAAATTCACACAACAGGAACCAAAAGGGGGAAGAGACAATACAGAAAGAAAGAAAGGGGGGACGAGAGCAGAGGTCGGTCTGGAGAAGTGACGTCGAGACCGTCTTTTTTTCCCGGGACAACTCCCAACACCGAACCAAGCTGACCAAGCAAGCGGTAGGTGGGGATGCTTTACTATCTGGGTTTCTTTTCCTTCCTTCCTTCGTTTAGAAGATAAACGCTCCTTTTTTTTCTTGATGAAGAAAGAAAAATAAAAGGATATGTTTACAGTGTTCCCTTTTTAGTCCTCTGACTCAAAGGCAGAAAGACGTCAGAGAAGGCTGTACAATATGGACAGAAGTAGTGGGGAAACAAGGACAACGCAGAACTAGACAAGCAGAAAGAGCCTCTTAGCCGATCGTTGCAGAGATAGGTCGAGTCGGTGACATGTGGGCTAGGCTGAGAGCTTATCGAGTCCTCGAGCCCTGGGTGAGCCAGACGAGGGGTATAGAGAGAGGAGGAGGATGGAAGAGTGGGGAAGGGAGATATGGAATGAGGGCCGTACATCAACCACAATAATAATACTCCATCAATCATGCAGTATCTCGTAGATGATGGATGCAAGGGTAGATAGATCTGTTCAAAAACTAGGTATCAAGCCAAGAAGTCAGAACCACAGGTGGATAAGTGGACACCGACAGGGACGAAAGAAAGAGAAGGAAAAGAAGGAAGAAAGATTGAAAGAAAAGACAGGGGAAGAAAAGGACCCAGCTAGCTGAGGCTGATCTCACTGACTGGGGAAAGAAAAGAAAACTGGACGTGTCAGTGGCGGTTGGACTATTAACTAGTAGTTAGTTGATGGACTGACTCTCTATCCCCGCAATGGTGACTGATTGACTGACCTATGTTTAGTCTGTCTTCAAGGACGTCACCCTCTCTTCTGTTCTCTGCTCTCTGTTCTTTCTTTTGCTTCTCTATAAAGAACCAGTGATAGATAGAAGTAATCAATCTACCACTCGACAGGTACAAGAAGTACCTAGATAGTGTGAACAGCAACGCGACCGCTGACCGCGCACGATGATTAGCTCAAGTCAACGATGATGTCAGATGAATCCTTTGTGGATAACAGAGGGTCACACAGCAAACTCTATACAGAGAGCTCACAAAGATTGCAGGTTTAAAAAGAGGGATTAAAGACGAAAGAGGGGAAAGAAAGATGAGGCTTGGGAGATGGAAGAGACGATAAATAGGTAAATAGGTAGACACCTGGTGGGTGAGGATACCAGGCAGCCAGGCACTGCCCGATCCTGCCTTGTTGACTCACGATCGACACAGTATACTAGTATTTACTCCTACTACTACGATTACTTCTTCTGACGAAGATCAGGTATATGGTTAAGGTAGAATGACTCATTTAGAGGCTTTACAACTCCATCGATATAGATGATAGATTCTATTGGGCATACAGACATTGTTTTACTTCCTTCTACTCATCATCATCACTCTCCTCCTCACTCCCACTCTCCTCCTCACTATCCTCCTCCTCCGCATTCGCCAACCACTCCACAAACTGCTGCGTCTGACTCCTCACCTTCTTCATCTCCTCACTCGCACTCGACCGCTCATCCACCCACCACTGCTCAAACGCCTCCTCCTCAACCATCTCCAACTCATACAGCTCCTTCGCCGCAAACAGCAACACCGTATCCCCCTTCGGCCGCTGCGCCAGATCCTGCTGCAGCAACACCAGCAGATCCACCTGGTCGGGTTTCGCCCCCGTCGCCCGGTCGAACAGCGTCCGCTCCACGATCTCCCGGTACGGCCCGAAGATCGACCGCACGGCGTCCCCGGCGTGCTGGTTGTCTTCTTCCATCAGTTGCTGGATGCGTTTCATGAAGGCGGAGATCACCGCCCGTCGCACTTGGTTGTCGGAGGCGTTGGCGGTCATGCGCAGACTGACGAGCTCCAGGTTTACGACGTCGGGTGTTACGCCTTCGCGCAGACTGTCGTAGACGCTTGCGGCTGCGTCGTGCATGAAGTGGTCGCCTTCTTCGTCGTCTGAGAGTGAGCTGTCGTAGCTGCCGGCTTGGGAGCCGCCGTAGCCGGAGACTTCCGAGGAGAGGGTTGAGATGGATTCTGTGGAGAGGGATAGGTTCGCCATGTTGTAGACTGTAGTCCGCGAGTTAGCTGTTTACTTCCTTTTCCTGAGAATCCACCAATGGGAGTATGATAAGAAGAGACATACCTAGTCCAGATGAAACGGTGCTCTCATCATCCTCATCGTCCTCGTCCTCTTCGGGAACGTATTCGTAGCCCATGCCGCCCTTACCCACGACCGCCGGCTCACTGGCCGGAACGTGGCCATCCTCGCTCGCAGCGTTCGTGAGCCGTCTCCCCTCAGCCACAGTAATTCCGTCGCCGATCTTGACCCCGTACGAGAGCAGGGCGCCCGACTCGACCGTGCAGTCGTTGCCGACCACCACGCCGTCCGCGATAACAGCCCGGTGGATCGTCGAGCCGTCGCCAATGACAGCACCGTCCCAGATGTAAGCCCCATCGAGAGTGACATTCTTGCCGATCTTGCAGTTCCGGCCCAGCACGGTGTTCTTGACAGTCGTCTTGTCCCCGATGCTCGTGCCCTGACCGATCACTGTGCGCCGGCCGACGACGCACGACCGCGCCAGCATCACCCCCTGCTCCTGGTACAGGTTGCCGGCGCGGAGATCGTAGCTGTGGCCCGGGAGCAGGTTGGTATCCGGGCAGAGCGGGTACGCCCAGCGGGCGATGATGTCCCTGCTGACGGCGTCGTAGGCCTTGAGGTTCCGCACGCGGGCCGCGTAGTGGTCCTCCACGATGTGCGTGTGGATGGTCTTGCCGTTCAGCTCGTAGTCCTTCAGCACGCCGTACAGGAACTGCTTGCGCGGCGTCTGGTAGTCGAAGCTGTCGGACCACAGGCTCAGCACGTCCGGGGTGCAGATGTCGATGCTGCAGTCGATCAGGTCCTGGCGGATGTCGAGCTCCTGGTGCGTCTCGATGATCTCGGTGTCGATGTTCAGCCGCTTCGACTCGGGCGAGTGCCGGTCGATCTCCTCGTAGTGCAGACAGCGGTCCTTGGTGGGATCGATCACGAAGATGGGCATCTCCGACGACGACTTCGTGCGGTGATTGCGGCCGGCTTCGCGCAGGATCATCGTCATGATAGCGTTCTTGTCGGCCGCGCGACGGGTGCGGTGCGCTGTCAGCGCGCCCTCGATGGGCAGGTTGCTGATCACGTCTCCGCTGACGACGATAAAGTCGCCCGTGATGAGGTGTTTTCCGTCCAGGTCACGCATGACATCTCCGACGGAGGTGGATGTCGATTTCAGGAAAGTCAACTTTGTGAATGGCGAAGACGACGCTCTCCATTTCGACGCACTGTAGCCGTCAGTATCTCCCTCTTCTCCTCACATCCCTCCTTCCAACCACATACTTGATATATTTCTCCAACTTATCCGAATGCGCCCCGCCATACAAAAAGACCTCCTCAACACCAGCATTGGCCAAGAATTCAAACGTATATTCGAGCAAGGGCGTATTCGCAAGCGGCAGTAGACACTATATCCATTAACACTCATTATCCCACAAAGTCACGTAGGTAATAAAACACACCCTCGGCTGATCAAGCGTAAACGGCTCGAATCGCGTCTCAAAGGTATCAGCGAGGACCTAAAATCATCCCATCGTTAGCAAGCCAGCCCGTAAAGCACCCAACCCAACAAACAACCCCCAAGAAGAAGAACAACATACAACAGCCTGTAACGTCTCCTCTACCTCCTCCGTCGCATTCCCCCGCGGCTTCGACGAGCCTTTCCCTTTCGGAGCCATCTGCGTACTTTGAGGGGAGATCAACCACCCCACTTCAATCAAGTTGAGAGTTGACAGGCGATCGATTCAGCAGCAAGTTGAATCCAAAAGGTCGAATCAGTAGTAGCAGCAGCAGCCAATTACAGGAACAACCGCGCGCAGTCTAGACAGAGACAAAGAGCCAGACACAAGCAAATCCGAATAATGCTGCAAAATCTCCGCCAAGGCCGTCGGAGTCATAATTCCTCATCCCACCCTCCGCCATTTGTCCTGTTTTATATGTTTGTCATGTTTGCCATGTTTGCATACTTTCCCTTATGTATGCCCCAGGCACCCCATATATGTACATATGCCCCAGGCACCAACATCAATCCACGTGATAAACAACACGTGATGATGCACCGCCCAACCCAACCCCGTCAGCCCCGAAAAGTCCAGAACGACGGGTCCAAGGCCCAGGCCTGGCTGGACTGGGGCAGGGCAGGGGTATATGGAACCTTCCTTAGGGAAACGAACATCCCTTGTTCAGGGACCCAATGGGGTCTAGAACACTTTATTTTGTTTGTTGTTATTGTTATTTATACTTCAACCTTGTGACGGTTTGTGGGGTGGTGAGACATGTTTACTTTTTTTAAACTACTATGTCGTCTTTTTTGTTGGATTTGGATTATACCCCCACCTTCACATTGTGACTATAGGGGTTCGTTTGTGTATGATGCTCCCCCCCTCCCACTTGGGGAGGGAGGGATTATATTTAGATTTAGATTGGATGGATGGGTGGATGGTGTTAAATTTAGCTTCTAGAGGAACGAACTGATAGGTTCCTGACAGGGCGAACGACTACCTGGTAAGACAATGCAGTCGGAAGAAAGACACTATTACATACTAGTTATTTACTACCATGTTGGAAGTTGGAAGTTAACTTTGATGACTGGGTTACATTAGCGATAGAATCTAGGTACATGGTAAGGTAAACAGCTTTTTCCCTTTTTCGATCCCCACACAGGGTCGGACACCCATTCCTTCACTTTAAAAGTCCCAAGCATCAATCTGGTCAGTACCCTCCAGAGATAAGATAAGATATCGATCTCTCATCAGTAGTGAAATGACATAAACTCGACAGATATCCACCCAAACCCCTCGCCCCTTAAACCTAAAGTAAGGATGTAGTCACAAGCAGATGCAATCGCGGAAAACGCCCCCTTGAACGCCAGTTCCCCAGGAACACGAAGAGACAGTATCATAGAAAAGTGGGACGTCGTAATGGAAGGACGCAAATTCGTCAGAGTAGAGAAACAGCGGCTAAGCGGGGGGTGTGGATGTGAGAAGAACGGTCGACGGTGTAGAAAGGGTCGTGGTTTGTGATGAGTGATGTGTGATGAATCGGATGGAAGTTCCACCCCCTCGCGATAATGGAAGAGAAAACAGTATATGAAGAAAATCAAAACCTCAACCGGTTCGCGTCGCCGGGACGGGGTTGATCATGGGCTGTTGCGGCACGTACATGCGCGCCCGCTTGGCCAGGACGGGGTTCTCCGCCGCACTGGACATGTCGGATAATTGCCGACGGGGAGGTGGACGTGGGGCGGCTCCGGCCGGGATGGCCACCGGCGCAGTCTGGTATTGCACTCCGTTCTGGTCCACCGCGTACGCGGCCGGGGCGGGGGTCGCCGGAACATACTGGGCAGGAACCTGCGGGATACTGGGGTTGACCGCCGCGGCGGTCGCCATGGGTTGGAACTGTCCCGGGGATTGCCAATTGCTCATGGACGCAGCGGGGGACTGGCCCGGGGAACTATCCTCCTTGACCGACTGGGCCGCCGAGCTCTGGGCCGCCATGGTCACGGCTGCAGCCGGCTGCGTGCCATCGACGGCCTGTGAGATCGTCTTCAGGTGCACCAGATGCTTCTCGAGCATATCCAGAAGACTCTTCCGCGTGAACGGTTTCGGCAGTACGTCGTCCATCCCTACACAGGTTAGAAAAGGTCCCGGGTGCAACTGGTGAGGGGAAACATACCGTGTTGGAAGTACAGCTGGATATCATCACTGCGAATATTGGAGGTCATGGCGATGATGGGGGTTCGGTCAAATTGGCGGATCAGATGGCAGGCGGACACTCCGTCCAGATTCGGCATGATGATATCCATCAGGATCAAGTCGTATTTGGAACCACCCTGGATTTTATTCACCGCCTCCAAACCATCGAGCTGGAAAGGAGATTAGTCGAGATTGAAAACGTGTATATACATATAAGCCTGAAACTTACCGCTGTGTCAATCACGCAATTGAAGGAATACAGGAACTTTCCACCAATCTGGCGACAAGTCGTATCGTCTTCGACCAGTAAGATGTGGGGGCTGCGCATCCACCCCGGGTCGACGTGGCCGCTCTTTTTCCGATTGTCCGGGAACTGGCGTCGGGTGTCGTCGACCTCCGGCTTCGGGGGCATCGCGTAGGGGATGTTGTTCACATGCTCGCTGTACATGGGGTCGATGCCGTTGGTCGCGCCAACCGGGTAGACCACCGGCTCGATCTCGCCGTTCATCTTGGGGTACGCGGCCATGGCTTGGGCTTGGTTGGTGGCGGGCACCGCGGTCGGCGGGCGCACGATCCCGTTCCGTGGGGTGGGCTCAAGGGCGGGCGTCGTCGCCGGGACCACGGTGGGCTTGGTCTCGCCGGGCATCGTCTCGAGGCCGCCGGGGAGATTGAACTGGACCTCGGCGTTCATGTCGTTGAGCAGCTTGGAGGCGTTCTGCAGGGGCGACGACGGCACATCGTCCATGGCCACCTGGGGGCTCATGCCTTGGCCCTGGGGTTGGAAGGAGGTGGCCTTGCTGTCCCGTCGCTGCCGGGCATCCACCGACAACAGGTAGGTCATCAACTGGTGGATGACGTTCTCATGGTTGAGGACGGTCTTCTGGACGCGCATCACCTCCTGCAGGGTGAGCTGGTGGTCGACCGTCAGCTGCGCGTGGCGGTCGGAGAGGTGCTGGATCTGCTGCTGCTGGGCGACAATCTGCTGGTTCAGCAGATCGAACTGCTGCGCTGGCACCGAATCCTCGTTGGTCTGCGCCTGCTTCCGGGGGGCGGGGGCCTTCCGTCGGATATTGTCAAGCGAGTCCTTGCTATTTGCGCGGAACTCGGGGTGTTTGAATTCCCAGGCCTAGTGTCGCGCGGTCAGTTTTCCCCATCCCCACACGGCAGGGGGGGTGGCACGCCTTACATTCTGCCCGTAGGGAGACTGTCCATTCTCCTCGTTATTCTGTCTCACTTTGTGGAAATCGTATTTGTTCAACTGTCGCACGAAACTGGCAAAGTTGCTATGTTTAAAATGTTTGGGGAGGATGGTCTTGGTGAATTTCTCGCACTGCAGCGACGATGGTGTATTAGTCTCGGGCGGGCGCTGTCACGGGAGGGTGGATTTTACCTCAAGCACCACGAAGCTATCTCCTTCGTCACCCCACCGCACAATTTCTGCATAGGAGGGATCCTCCAGCATTCTGAATAGATGGCATTGTCAGTCACGCTGATACAGTCGGCATTCCTGGCACTCGATTCCATTCTGTTTGGGGGGGAAGGGGGGTATTCCCGCGTCGCCGCGACGGGGAGAGGTCACGGGAGGGGCACCGTCAAAGTCGAGAGACTCACTTGTAGAGTTTGCGAACCTAACAAAAACATGGCGTCAGTAGGGAAGAATGATAACATGATCAACATCAAGTAGTAAAAAGATCAAATGAAGCCATCGATGAGGGACTGGAAGTAAAAAACAGTGGACGTACAAAATCACTGGAGTTGCCCGAGGGGGCGGTGTTGGTCGAGGTCTGGCCACCCTCCATCGTGGGCTAGATGGGTCGCGACCGATCGAACAAGCAACGGGCTCAACAACGTCGCAGTCTGGACGGGAAGGCGAAGAAACAAGGTTTACCACCAGGGAGAACAGCTCCAAAGAATCAGAAAAGAAAGTATTTAATGGAAGGAGGGAGAGGGGAAAATAGGAAAATACAAGGAAATGGATCAGGAAGAATAGAAAGAAAGAAAGAAAAGAGGGAAAGGAAAAAAGAAGAGGGAAAAAAGAAAAAGAGGTAAGGATGAACCGGTCGGATAGAAGAAATCAACTAAAATGATGGAAAATGCAAAATCAAATAGAAAATAAGATGAAAATATAATGAAAAAAAAAAATAATAATAATAAAAAATAGAACAGAATAAATAGAACAGAATAAAAAGATGAGAAGAGAAAAAGACTCAGAGGATAGACTGGAGAGACAGAGACAAGAGAAAGAAACAAGAGAGAGAGACCGAAGAGAGGAGGAAAAACGGAGGAAACGGACGGTGACCAGTCAGAGTGTGGTTTGGCCAGGACCGAGTTAAGCGTGGTGGAGAGTTTGGAGTAATAATGATAATCTAATTCTTCTGATAATTAGATTAAATTATCATAATTAGAATTCTTGGGTTCATTCTTAGTCAATCCCCAGGTTCCTTTGTTTAATAATAGTATCTTTGGTTGATCCTGTGAAGGAGGTGAGTATCTTCAGAGTGAGTCCGTCTCAGAGAGTCAATCTTCTCAACAATGAGAACATGATCATCAATATCATCAATAGACTTAGACACAGGAAAAGAAGAAAGAGCAGCTCCAGACACCAGACAGCCAGACAGCCAGACAGCTCCAAGTGGATGAATGAAAACCAACAATGGGTTAGAATTAATGACGATCGCGCCAGTTGCTTGCCTGATTCGGCCTAGTTTCGTTCTCTTCTTCGGTTCCCACGAGCCACATCGGCCTTGTCTGTCCCTCATCTCCTCTCTTTCTCTCTTGAATAGAACTTCTAATGGAATGACGACTGACTACATCTGGATTGAAGACTATTACTAACCGTGTCGGTGTCGGCAGAATCCCCACTTCCCTCGAATTTCCTGTTCAAGCAACGATCGCCCTTCTTCATCGACCAATCTAGTATTGATATCCTCCCGCTTTCTCTTGCCACCGCTCTAACCCTTAGGCGTCATTCTCATGAGGAGAAGAGGGGAGGGCGATGGGAATATCCGCACGAGGCCAAGGGAAAATGCGGCCGAGACTGTCAGTGCGGTCCAGCTTGCAGACGACGAGATATGCATGACGGAATGGAGGGGGGGCAAAGAGTATGCAGCCGAGTTGGAGGGGCAGACAATTGTTGCGCAATGATCATCCACCAACACTAGATTCTGCTTGCCGATCCCACGACACAGATGGTGCTTGCGTCTACAGGTTGATATCAGTGGGTGCACAGACACCATCCTGCTATCAGGATGACTTCCTGGACCTATCGACCGAGTTGATTTCAAATGTCAGTCATCCTGAGAAAGTCGTCGTCGGGAAACGGGGCGGTCGATTCATCCCGTTGTGCGGATGATGGTTATTACAAGGACTCCACTGCTAATGACCCGTTGGTCCCCTACTAAACTCTTTCCGGCACCGGATGCAGATCCTTTTTTTGACAACCGAGAGAGTCTGGTTCCAGTATGACACTGACAGATGAATTCCTCCTGTGTATATCGGATGTCTTTCCTCTGTCTCGTCCTGTCTTGTCGGTTGGAATCAACATCTCGTGCCAATAGCGGATATGCATTATAGGGGCCCGATCGCAGAGTGGAGAAACTCGTTAGATGGCCGTTGTCCATGCATTCAATCAGATCCTCCGATTCCTAGTCAGGCTTCAGAATCCTTACCCGCCCGATCGCAATATAGATTAATGGCCGTGGGAGAGGGCCGGGAAGCCATCTCCGGACTAGACAGGGGTATCATGGACAGGGTTGAGCAATACTAGTACTCTTGGACACCGTCTGCCTGGCCGTTCTTAATGGGCCTTACACATTCTGTTGATTCCTTTCATTATTATACTAGATAGTAGATTCAGCTGTATTATTAGATCGATCTACCATTTACCAACAATCGATCACATAGTAGCCCCCTATTCTTATACACCTGAATTTGTTTGTTGTGTCAACATATACTCCTCAAGGTCTGCCAGTAACTTACCCTAGTAGTATGTATGGTTGGTACCAGACCAGCTGACTAACCCACCACCCCAATGACGAAATAACCTCGCCCTGTCTCATCAGGAACCTCCTCAGCTCCGTCAACACCATTTCTCCATCTTCCTTCCACCTATCCCCAATTCAACTCAATCAACTCAATCCACCTACCCCCATTTCAACAAACAAATAAATCACAATGTTCGCCGCCCGCCGCCTGACAAACACCCTCCCCCGCGCCCTGTCGCAGCGCGCCGCCCTCTTCCACAACACCGCCCCGGCCTTTGTCCAAAAGGGCGATGCCATTCCCAACCTGGACGTCCTGGTCGAGGACTCCCCTGGCAACAAGGTTAACCTTGCTAAGGAGCTGAAGGGGAAGGGCGTTATCGTTGGTGTTCCTGCTGCGTTCAGTATGTTCCTACCAGATATTTTCTACCTTATTTACCCACCTGCCTACCAACCTAGCTAGCCAGCTAGCTACTTTGGCGCTGAAAACCACGGGGGATATATACTAACGAGTGAACAATTAGGCCCTGCCTGCTCCAGCTCCCATGTCCCGGGGTACATCAACCACCCCAAGCTGAAGGAAGCCGGTCAGGTTTTCGTCGTCGCTGTGAACGATCCTTTCGTGTATGTCTTCGCCTGTCACCCATTTGCCCAACAAAGAAGATATCAACAAATTCAAAAATAGAGAAATAGAAAGAAACCAAGCTAACAAATACCAACAAACAGCACCAAAGCCTGGGCCACCGCCCTCGACCCCACCGGCAAGAGCGGCGTACGCATCCCCCTCACTTCCTCCCCTCTCAATCAGCTGCAGGCGCATAATACTAACCCAATGATAACATGATACAGATCCGCTTCCTCGGTGACCCCACCGCTAAATTCTCCGAAGCCCTCGACGTCCTCTTCGACAGCGCCTCCATCTTCGGTAACGCCCGCAGCAAGCGCTATGCGCTGCTGGTTGAGGACGGCAAGGTCAAGGAGGCGTTTGTGGAGCCTGATAATGCTGGGTTGAATGGTTTGTTTTTTCTTCTTATTGATGTTCTGGAAGAGTATGTTGGACAATTGCTAACTGCGTTGGTGTAGTCTCTGCTGCGGAGAAGGTGTTGGAGTCGATCTAAATACAGATGGATGGATGGATTTGGTGCAGTGATATAGACGGTGCTACTGCTGTGAAGTAGGTAGTATTCATATAAAATAGCTAGCTATAATGTAAATGTAGTCTGTATTACCGTTCCGGTATAAAGTAAGAGAAATTGACATATTTATATCCAGTGGGATCCCCGTTTGTGCATTATTGAGGGTTTAACAAATACAACCCCAAACTAATTGATATGTATGTACATGCAAAGAACAGAACAATAATCATAAAGAAAGAAAAATGAAATGGAAAGAAAAATCTAACTCAACAACACCCTTATCTCCCCCGTCGTCCTCGGGAAAAGCCTTCTCAACCCAGCACTCTTCCCCCCTTCCTCCTCCTCCTCCTCCTCCTCCTCCTCCCCTTCCGCCTTCTCCTTCTCCCCATCGCCCTTCTTCTCACCCTCGTTCTCATCATCAACAACCTTCGAAATATCCACCTTCGCACGCGCCTCATCCGCCCCAATAATCATACCCTCCACGAACTCGAAATCGCGACAGAACGCCTCGACCGCTTCCTCCGTGACGCTCTTGACGAACGCCGCGCTGCGCACCCTTTTCAGGTAATCGGTGGCGTCCATCAGCGCCGACGAGAGGAAGTCGTCGAGTTGTTGGCTGGTGCCGAGGAGGGAGTCCGGTTGGAAGGCGGGGAGGGAGGCGATGTCTGCTATGTTGGGGGGGTGTTGCTGTTGGTTTTGGGTGTCGGAGACGGGGGCGAGGGTTTGGAGGTTGAGGAGGGGGAGAATGGTTCGAGGGCTGTGAGGAGGGCGCGGAGGCCTGAGGCGTCGAGGAGGTGGTTGTGTTGGATGGAGAGGAGGTCGACGCGGAGGGAGGAGAGCGCTGTGGAGAGGGGCGCTAGGTGCGTTGAGCTCGCGAAGGGGTACTCTGAGATGGTGGAGCGCGCGGCGAGGTGGATGTTTGTGAGGTAGATTGCGCGGGCGGTTGCGTCGGGGAGTTCCTCGGCGGAGGACTTGGCGAGGTCGAGGATGGGGTCGAGCGCGGCGCGGAGGATAGGCGTGAAGCGGTTGGCGCCGTCGGGGGCGGTGGACTCGAGCTCGTCGGCGCCGAAGGAGGCCTCGTGGGTTTTGGCGAGCGAGGTCAGGACTTCGAGGGCATCGAGGAGGAACTGCGGGGCTGAGAGGTCTGAGGCGGGGAGTAGAGCCGCGTGGTCGGCGGAGAGGGCGCGGACTGCGTCTTGCATGATCGTTTTGAAGTGGTTGAGGGTGAATTCCTCGAGGGTCTGGAGCAGCTCTGCGAGGTTGGACTTCGGGCCTAGGAGCTTGGTGAAGGTCGTCTGGTAGAAGGACAGGATGTTGGCGACCTTGTAGCAGGTGACAGGGTCGTCGTGGCCTTTGATGACTAGTTCGACTCGCTGCCGCAGGGAGCGGGACACGCCGGTCAGGTCGCGGTTGACGAGGTCGCTGAGAGCCTTGGTCCCGTTGAACGTGATCTCCTCGTCTTCGTCGATCCGCGCCCAGGGCTCACTGCTCAGTCCGACCTGGATGCCCTTGGCCAGTTCCTCGCCGTCCTCGACAAAGAGAGACTCCAGCGCTTCGCGCTCCGACACCGTGGTCGAGTGGACCCACGCCAGCATGTCGCCGATATACCGCAAGGGATCGTGGGCGGAGAACTCGATCGGTTTCACGTTGCGATCGCCCCCGGCACCGGACACCGCGTCGGTAAGCGCGCTGTGGAAAGCATCCGACAGTACGTAGTCGCGAGCTTCGGCGAAGAAGTCCAGGCAGCTGTGGAAGAGACTGGGCCGCTCGGCCAGCACCCGCAGGGCCCGTCGGATCGAGCGACTGATTCGGGGATCCTCGAGGTTCAGATCCTTGAATTCCTTCTGGATCCAGCGGTACAGCTTTTGGTAGGCCGAGTTGAGGTTCCGCGTGCTCCTCTCCATCAGCTCCAGTCCGAGTCGCTGGTTTTCCCCGCCCAGCAGCACTTCGCAGTCCTTGTGTACCTGCTTGACGTGGGCAAGCACGGTAAAAAAGTCCTCGGTGACCGGTTCTTCGGCGGCGGTCAGAATCAACAGCTCCTCGTCCGAGATGATGAAGTGTTTCGCGAACGCCTCCAGGAGTTGCTGCTTGGTTTCGGCCTCCTTCCGGTGGTTCATCAGCGCGGACGCTTCCTCGAGGACGGGCGTCGTGTCCTGTCTCGCCAGGACGATATGCTTCCGCATTTCATCGCACGTCTGGTTCAGACTCGATATGACCGTTCCGATCCGTTTAAGTTGCTGTATATACCACGTGGGCCCGACGGTCAGCCTACATGCTACCCCGAGTCCAGCAATTGTTTTCAACACCGGCGCATCTCACCTCTGCAACTTTCCCGAAATCCCGCACGATCTCTGCATTGCTGTCGACCACTTCCTTCTGAACGTCCAATCGCAATTGCCTGCGCACTTCTGCCGTGTTGTGAGTGCCTCGCAGGCTGAGTGTCTCCAGCGCATCGCGGATGTCCGAGTCGGCGTACGACGCCGACAGCACGCTGGTCAGCCGGTTCGACAGGGCATTGGAGCGTTGCTGGACGGGGGGTGAAAGCGGGGAGGGTGCGGGAGAAGGTGTTCTGGTAGATACATGGCTAGAATTAGCCCCTAACTGGGGAGAGAAATAACTAGCCATGGTGGTGGCGGTGATGGTGGTTGCGATGAAGCAGACCGACGCGTGGCCGGAAGAAAGATGGACGAAGGCGGAGCCGGGAGAAAACCGCCCAGGGGCTTTTCCCCGATCCGGCATCTTATTTATCTATCCTAACACATCGTCTTTCTACGTCCTGCACGCTAAGAATCTAGAATCCTGGCTACTGCCGCTGCCTTTTCGGACTTCTAGAAATAAAATTATCCCATTCCATTCGCCCAATTACTGCTACATTCACCATGGACAGCCCCCTCCTCTCCCCCGCAAAAGCCCGCCAAGCAGCCATCCAGGCCAAAGACTGGGCGTACGTGAACGCATGGTTGAATCGCCAATATGCCCCGAATTCTGTCCCATCCTTCGAGCGAAACGAAAACACCTTACGAACCTTGCTAGCGCTGGCAGCTGCCAACGACGCCGCGGACGACGAAGCCACCCTCCTCCACCAGGCACGCGAGCAAACGGTCGAGTCCTTCAAGACGCGCGAACGCCAGCTGGTCAAGCAGAAAGAAGAAATATTGGACACGGTGGAGCTATGCCTCGACGACAATGCGCAGCGAAACCTTGACGACATCGCCGAAACGGCCGTGAATTTGAACGCCCTCGGCACGGAGACTACCGACCTCAGTCAATCCGCTATTGAACTCACTAAGGAGGAGTTCGCGACCCGGGAACAGCTGTCTCGGGTGGAAACCCTGCGCAATCATCTGGAAGGGGAGCTGGA
This sequence comes from Aspergillus campestris IBT 28561, assembly GCF_002847485.1. Taxonomy (NCBI): domain Eukaryota; kingdom Fungi; phylum Ascomycota; class Eurotiomycetes; order Eurotiales; family Aspergillaceae; genus Aspergillus; species Aspergillus campestris. The sequence continues at coordinate 1,336,917 of NW_020194337.1, forward strand.
AATGCTCCGGGGACAACTCGATAATCTGCACTCCAACCCGGCCTACGAAGCGGCTGCCGATCTCCCAGCGCTGACGGCGGAGTGGACGAGAAGCACGAAGCTGTTGGTTGCCAAGGTCAACGAGTATCAAGACAAGTATACGGCTTTGGAAAGGAATAGGCCGAGGGGCCCGACGCTACAGGAGGTAGTCGCGGAAGAAGAAAACATTACGAGACTCATCGACGCTACGCGGAGACTAGAATCTCAGGTGCGGATGTTTCATGACCTCCCCAAGGACGTCCGGGGTGCTCGTGCCAAATACAAGGAGTTGGAATTGGAACTGGACAACCTCAGGCAAGAACGAGATTCCATGTTTGAGAATCTTATGGGTGGATGATTTTGGAAATATTACGTAAAAGTACATGATCATGAACAGGTTATGAATAGGTAAAAAGGTTATCATTCACATTCCATGAAAGCTAGCTCAACTAAATTACAGTGGGCAGTGCGATCATATCATAACTCGTAAGGGTATTGTGATAGAGTCCGCGATTTAACACGCAACTAGACCTGTGCACAGGACTTAGTTGCCCATGCCGAGGGCATTCTTGACCTTGTCGCCACTGCAATGGGTTAGTAACTTGCTGCAGACATCTTGCGCGGGCAGGGTCGGCTCTTACATGGAGTTCGTGGCTCCGCCGTGAGACTCGTTATCATGGGCGCGCTGGGTCTTGTCAAAGGCCTGCTGCCCGGTGGACTTGCTGTCGTCGGACTGGCCGCCGCGGGCGACACGATCGGTGGTATCGGTGAAGGTTTCCTTGACCTTGTCCTGGGTAGACTTGGTGCTGTCGGGAGTGATCTCCTCCTTAGCCTCTGCGAATGATGTTAGATTGATGTCCGGAAATTAACCGAGTCGAGACAACATACTCTGAGAGAAATCCTTGCGGCCGAAGTCAGACATGTTGATTGAGGGAGTTGTTTAAAGGTCTTGAAATGACTTTGTAGAGTAGATTGGAGTAGAGGTGTTTGCGATTGATTGAATGCAGATGGATGTTGGAATGATGAACGATTCAAGTCGAAGAAACAGCGACCTTATATAGCCTTTGAGTTCCCTCCATCCACGTTATCATCATCTAGTTCCCCGGTTATGACGTCGGTCATTTCCTTTTCCACAGTGATATCCTTGAATGCATATACACTCCATAGGGGCAAAACCAGGACCCCGGAAGGGAAGCCAGCGAATCAAAGCCTATGGATACTAGTCCATCGTCAGGGTGACCTCAGAGGAGCTACTGAATGCAGGGGATCTGGAACTTGGACCATGACGTCGGCGTGACAGATGACGGCTTGAGCTGGAATAATCTGGAACATGGTCGACGGGGATCCAAGGATGGCGCAGGGCGATGATGTCATTCGAATTACCCTGGCATTGCTGTACTGATCCGATATAGCAGGCGGTGACTCCTGGCAGATCATGTGCATATCACGTGCACACACCCAATGCACTAGTCCGTTTCGAGTAAAATTGTTTGGCTGTATAAGGCAGGCGGTGTCGGCAGGCAGTATAGGGCCAGTTGTCCCGCCACGAAGTCAGGCAGTCATGCTCCTTTGCAACTCACCATCTCTTCGTGTGGCATCAAAGAATCTGGTCCTTGACCATCATGTTGATCTGCGTCTGCGATCTTTTTATATCTTTTCTTTGTTCTTCCGCTATCGTTATTCTATAATCGTTCTTTGTGTCTTGATCTGTTATCATCCGTGGTTGGCTTAGGCGCCGATCTACTATCTAGCAACCTCCACTGCGTTATCACCAAAGCAACACGGCCCCGTTTGATCGAGATCGCTGTCAATGCCCTCATCGAATCCCCCACTTTCGAATTGGGATTTCACTCCGGTGATTAACCTCCTCCGTTCGCCTACGTACAGCGGCGGTGATCAGGCGGGATCTTCTCGCCACTCTGATTCTCTCGCCACGCCGGTTGGCAAAGAGACTGCCGAACATGCTACCAGTTCTAGTGCCTCGGTGCCCAGCATAAACAGGGGCTCGGGGGACAGCGCTGCACCCCAACTAGGTGACTTTGGGTCTCTCTGGGGCCTTCTCAGAAATGCCTCACCGCCGACTGCTCGCAGTGAAGCTCGAGCCGAATCTCACCCAGAAGCCCGAGTGCAGGTCGCTCAACGACCTGCGGAGCAGGTCAAACGACTTGAGATCCTCCAGCGGCCTTCCAACAAGAGCAAGGGCGGTAGCCCACCGACTCCTCTCAAGATTCTCAAACGTCCCTCGAACAACAGCAACAACAACAACAACAACACCAACAACAACAACAACAACAATGGCACCGCCAATAATGACGACAGGGCCCGTGCGACCCCCGCCAAGCCCATTCCTATTCCCAAGAGCATCCCGAAAACACCGCAAGTGGTTTCCCAACGCAAGCCGTTTGGAACCGCTCAACATGCGAATCGAGCCTTCTACGACCCGAACTCGTCTGAGAGCAATGCAGAAGGGGAGTCAGATGGCGTCTTTGACACGCCATTGAACAAAAGCCGTGCTTTTGTTATGGTTCCTCCCCAGGTGGGTGCAACCGCAGCCACTTCTGAGCCATTTGAGACTCCGCCGTCTTCCTTCGACGAGCTGGACGGGGCCCTTACCCCCAAAGCCGTCAATCGACTACCCAGAAATGGGTCCACACCGGCACTGCCTACCTCCCGCAAATCGGCCAAAGAGCGACAAGTCAGCCTCCTGACCAAGCTCATGACGAATTTCCCTGAATATGCCGAAACCGTAGCTCAGATGGGGCAGCCGACTCAGTCCCAAGCGGACGCCGTCCGCTCGCGCCCTATCCATGTTTTTGTCGACATGTCTAATGTAAGTCCTTTGGCGCGCTCGATCTGTCTTGTACTCACTAACGGTCTGGAACAGATTATGGTTGGGTTCCACGACGCCGTAAAGGTATCGCGAAACATCGCCATCACAACGAGAATCCGTCGACTTCCTCTCTCGTTTAAAAATTTCTCTCTCATTCTTGAGCGTGGCCGGCCCATCGCCAAACGGGTCCTCGTTGGCTCGGATCGCTTCGCGGCGATCAACGAAGGTGAACGCCTCGGCTACGAGGCCAACATCCTGGACCGCGTCCACAAGGTCAAACACCTGACGGCCCGGCAGCAGCGGTTCCGCAAGAACCCGTCTGCGCGGGCCGGCTTGCACGATGCCGTCGGTGGCAGCGGGTCTGAAACGAACGATGCCCCCGACGGCAGCGGCGGCGAGCGGTGGGTCGAGCAGGGTGTGGACGAAATTCTACACCTGAAGATTCTCGAGAGTCTGTTGGACACGGACGACCCGGCGACGATTGTGCTGGCCACGGGCGATGCAGCCGAGGCGGAGTTTTCCGGCGGGTTCATGAAAATGGTCGAGCGCGCGTTACGGCGCGGGTGGAACGTCGAGCTGGTTAGCTTTTCCAAGGTGACGAGCAATGCCTATCGCCGGAAGGAATTCCGGGCGAAATGGCGGGATCAGTTCCAGGTTATGGCGCTGGATGGGTATATTGAGGAACTGTTGATGTGATGTTGATCATCATGCATGATTATGCACAAGCTTTAGAGCGGGGACAAACATTACCACATTATAAGACTGGATCTACATCCAACGGTGTATTCCGTACATAGCCTGATAATACACGAATCCTCTACAATCTATTTTCATAGAGACACGATGAATTTAGCATCCCGTTCAATCGATAGTAGTGCACCGTAGTTTGGAGTATACAAATTCTTAGGCCCGCCATGTTGACGGCTCTCCTAATCCGGTTAGCGTATCGCAAGATCACGTTCCGATAAGCGATAACGACCCCGCCATAAGATTCACGTTCATCGCAAGGCTGCATCACCTTCTTTTCTATCTCTACTTCTCATTCCCTCAGTCGAACCTGTCAATCAGCTTTCTTCGCAGCTCTGAACATCCTTTTTGCTTCACCACTCAAGAGCACCGCTCCAACCACTCCCCACAATGGCCACCTTCACCGAACAAGCTTACTACGGAGGAGCCATCAAGGGCATCATCCCGCAAGGCTGGATGGATTCAAGGTGAGTCACGCCTCAGAGGCGTCACTACACGCCCATACACCATCAGTGCCACAAAGACAGAGAAATGCTAACAAATCATAATAATAAAGCACATTCCGCGAAGTCCCCGACCACCAAGAAATCTTCCTCTCGCCCACAACGCTCTCCTCCCAAATAATCGAACTCAACAGCCGCGTCTCCCCCGACGAAGCCCTCGCCCACTCCACCGGCAGCACCACCACCACCACCCCCGACCTCGCCGCCGCCCTCTACCACATCCACGACGTGTGCGACAACGAAGACACCCTCGAGATCACGCAATCCCCTTACCCAGTGACCATGGCGCGCATGCGCTCTGTCCCGGGCGTGACGGCCTACCGCGGCGAGGCGACCATTACCTCCCGCAATAGCGGCAGTGACCGCAACCGCAACCGGGACGGATCGGTTGGTGGAGCGGCGGCGGGGTCGAGTACAGAGGGCGCGCTGACGACGCTGACGAGCTGCTTCTTTTTGTTGGTGCGGTTGGCGGCGCAGGAGACGGATTTGTTGGTGTTTGTTAATGTGCCGAGGAAGGAGTTTGAGGCTGCGAGGGATGAGGCGGGTTTGGAGCGGGAGGAGGAGCTGGCGAGGGGGATTGTGGGGGGTTGGTGGAGAGGTTGGAGGTTGTTGATTGGGGGTTGTTTGTTTGATTTTCTACTCCCTTTTTGCGGTTGCTTTTTTTTTTTTTTTTTTTTTTTTTGGTTCTTAATGTTGGGTGGGTTTCTGGGAGGCAGCTTATGGATGGATCGACAGCTGATGGCGTTGTATAGCTATGGAAAGGAAATGAGTGAGATGGTGGGATATGCAGGATCTGCTGGACTGAGAATCGTCATATGGAAGACATTATATATAGCACAGCACTTAGATAGATAGATAGGTATATAGATTAATCAACACATATCCACATGCTATTTCTTATTCAAACCCAGCCCCTGATATTGCAGGCTATATATTCCCGGCACTTAGGCATAGGCGTATAATTATATATATAGATATGTATACACTCCCTAGGTTATAGGGGTAGGTCAGCTCAGTGGGCTGACTGGCAGGAGTAAGTCACGCGTGTCTCCCTTATGCTAAGCAAAAGAGAGAGAAAAGATAGACAAGGTTGAATACAATGAAGTAGATGGATAGTTGACTCCACTTGAATCACATATAGCGGATTTGTTAATGTGAGCATAGTGGTCTCTTATATAAAGAGACCGATAGGAACCCTATCAACGAATATCAAATTGGCTTGATAGATATTCCAAACACGGCGACAATTTAAACCAGGCTAGATGCTAAACAACAACGCTACCTAACACCAAGTCCATACAAACAGCCAAACAACAACCAAGAAGAAAGAAAACAAAGAAGGAAAAAAGGTTATGCTCAACTCCGTCCCTCCAACTCCATCCCAAACAGCTTCTGCGGAAGCGCCGGCATCCTCTTCCTCGGCGACACATTACGCGGCTTAGGCTTAATCTGCTGCAGCGAGCCCTTGCAGAGACCGCAGCGAGAGCGCGCAGGGTCAATACTCTTGGAGTGGCGCCCGTAGTTCTGGCTGCAGTCGACGCAGCTCCACACGTACTTGAAGTCGATCTTGTAGCTGTGTTTGGTGGTGACTTCGACGCGGCCGCCGCCGTAGATGGGGTGGTCGTGGAGGGCGTTCTTGCAGCGTCGGCCCCACTGCTTGAAGCTCTCACCGTGCGGGTTGTTGTGGATGTTGGAGATCATGAAGTTCGCTAGGTGGCAGTATTCGTGCGCGATGGTGTTGATTAGCCGGTGTTCGTTGTCGATGATGCGCTCGGCGAGCTCGATTCCGGCGGTGTGTTTTGCCGTTGGGTCTTGCGTTGCGTCTGTGCATGTGGAAAGGGAGCTCTTCTTTCTCTCGCGCCGCCAGCTGGCTCGGCCTGCGGTTGTCTGGAGTGTCTTGCTCCAGCTGATGCGTATACCGCCGGTTGCGCTGGCCATTTGCTGTAGGCGGCCGTCTGTGACGAGGTCGTCGAGCGTCTGCAGGAAGTGCTCTGCGACGCTGGCTTTCCTGCCGTCAAAGTCCTTCTTGGCTGCTGCTACGGCCCTCCGCTGGGCGACTTCGGCTTTCTTTAGGGCGGTTTTGCTGGGCGTGCGTGAATCTTTGTTGGTGGTGGTGATGGGGTAGCTGCTGCGCGGCATGATATCCATATCGGCCTCGGGGTCGGACTCGTCGAACTCTTCGAGCAGCTTGTTCGCTTTGCGTGGAGAGTGCTGGTCGACCCAGTCGTTGGTGATCTGCTCGCTCCAGAAGGCGTCAACGCTCTCGCGGAACGGCGTCGGTGGGACGGCGACTCTTTCTTTGGTCGGGGACCGGAGACCCTTCTTGGATGGGCTGGATGGGGGTGTCTCCAGCACGGGCTGCATTGGTTTCTTTGGCTTCTGTAGAGGAGACTCGGGCTCTACCGCTGTGCTAGGAGATTGTCAGTATTGAGTGGGTTTCTGAATCTTGGGTTGGGGGGTGCGAACAGGAACAGGTCATTTTGTAGCTGGGACGAGGGGTCATCGTCTTCCAGCTCCCGCTGTAACTTGAATGAAGTGTCGTCGTTATCATCTAGACTCAAACAATTCACTCTGTCCGAGAGACTGGTATTTTTCTGAAACAGGCGTCGGGGGGTGACACCCGTCTGTGGTGGGGGCAGAGTGAATGCAGAAGGCAGGGAAGGCTCCAGCTGCAGATCTTGCTTTTGTGGTGAATTCACCAACGCCTTCAAAATCTCCGCCTCCGGGTTTGGACGCCTCCCCCTGACCAGTTTGCGCCGGGGCTGCGGCGGGGTGGGCGCTTTAGGGCTGTCTTCTTCTTCCGCTGTCTCACCATCAGAGCTGCCGTGATAGCTAGGCTCGTCATCATCGCTGACAATAAAGTCATCGAGCGAGTCCGAGCCGCTGTCATCGTCCTCTGACTGCTGTCGGTATCCCACGAACCGGGAGTTACCTCTGCCAGCTGCAGGGGCATTTCTTCTAACCGGTGAGCGCTGAGCAGAAGCACCCGACGAGCTCCGGCTCAGACTCGGCGCATCCACCTGCTCCTCTTCTTCCTCCTCGACGGGGTCATTCTCTTTGTCATGATCGTATGTCTCCGATTTTGGGGTGGGCCGGCTGCGCGGTGGTTGTTGGTGTCGACGGAGGAGGGAGTTGACGCGGGATAGCTTCAGCGGGTCTGAGGACTTATTGTCGGACGAGGTTCGAGATGAGCTGCTAGTTCCCTCTGTATCACTAGATGCGTCGTGTTCGGAGAAGATGTCAAACGAGGTGCTTGACACCGTACCGCTGCGTTGATGGCGGCTACGGCCGCTAGACGCTGGCTTGTCTGTGGTTCGGACGGACTTGCTGCGAGTCACTGACTCTTTTGGCACTGGGCGTGTGTCTTCATATTTGGTTTGCAGGTATGTCTTGGGCCGGTTCTCGCCGGAGCTTCGAGTGTTTAGGCGGGCCATGGTGGTTCGCGGGGATATACCCGGGCAGTGTGAAGGATACTAGATGTTAGTAAATGCTGAGGTCGGAAGTTATATGGGTGTAAAGATATTCCCCGAGTAGCAGATGCAGGACAGCCTTGATATATGGAATTGGGAGTGAATGACTGCATTATGTTGGTGATTGAAGTGAAGATGAAAGAGAGGTGGTTGGCAGGGCAACAGGGGTCTCCACTGATTGGCAGTGATATATCACGACGGTCTCTTTTATTTCCAAGACATGCCTAAGTCTGTGCTATCTACGTGGCGAATCACTAACAAGAAACAGGTAGCACTACTAGAAAAATGATTACAATTATCAAATTAAAACAAAATTCATAGCCCAACCAAGACAGTTGGAAACAAAAAAGAAAAGTCAGGCCCGAGCCGCGGATCGAACGCGGGACCTCTCGCAGATATGCTTGGGGTTTAAATCCCTAAGCGAGAATCATACCACTAGACCACCCGGGCTAACTGATGGAAGAGGGTTTCCTATCAAATTACAGAATCTTGCTTGTCTCATCTCTGCTGGTTTTCACTACATCACTATCCATATATACCATGGATTTTGCTAGTGAATTGTTACTTTAGTATAGCATTATTATGTCGAGTTATTTATATATGTATCTAGTATGGGTTATCAATACCCAAGTAGTAGAGCTAGGTACATATTCTCCGCAATAAATATCCATCCAAGATATATCAACCGTACACAGCATCAGTACTATATATTCGAGGCAGAACCCGCCATCCCCTACTGAACGAAACACACCACTTACTGAATACACCCAACCCCCCACACTAGAGACCACAGCATGGAAACAAATCAAGCAAGATACCAATAAAGCCATATGCATATGGATACTGTCCAACCTTCTCCCCCACCTTCCACAAAAAGATAACTCCATACATACAGAGCACAGCAGTATCCTTCCTCCCCCTCCACTGAAGCCAGTGTTGTATAAATGTAGCCTCGAAAGTGTAAACCACTCATGCTACACGAATGTATCATGAATTGTCAGAGCGGGTTGTACACCTGTGGCATGTGACGGTGCGAGTATGTGTCATGGAGGTCTTACCGTCTACTCTCGTGATAGAGCGGTCGTCGTATTCGTATTCGAAGGGAAAGCCTAGGGATCTCATAGGGTACTGTACCAGTGCTAGGAAGTCTATCACAACATAGTACCACCTACAGAGATAGTCGGGGAGATAAAGATAAACGAGAAGTCAAACAAAGAAGAGCATTTCTATTTCTATCAAACGCCGCGCAGGCTGGGATCGAATACATACAAATCAACTAAGATTAAGAAACCAAGAGAATATAGATAGATAGATAGATAGATAGATCGATTACCACGTAGTCTCTACCACAACCGCGGGGGAGGTCTTTGCATGCGTACGGGGCGTGTACGCCGAGTTAAAACGGAACAATGAAACCAGGTTGAGCTAAAGCGGAGCAATCACAGGAGAACAAGTCTCCTGCTGGTGTAGACCACATCTCTAATTAAACGTGCGTGAAAAGTGGGGGAAGAAGAGAGAAATGTAAGAAAAGGTTGGATAATAAGAAAAGCCGTTTACAGGAGGATCATGCCCGCACCGGCGACCATGGCGGTGACGACGTAGGCACCGATGTGGACGAAGCCGACGTTGACGCTGCTGGGGGCAACGACGAAGGCGGCGCCCTCGGAGCCAGAGGCGGAGGCCTCGGAGCCCTCGGAGTCGGAGCCGCTGGCGCCGGACTTGATGGTGCCGGTGCCCTTGGCGCCGGCCTCCTTGAGGAGGGAACCGCAGGTGCCGCTGGGGCTCTTGGCGGACTTGGTCTCGGCGGCGCCGTTGAAGTCACAGGCCTTCTCGCCGTTGCCCTGGGCCTTCTGCTGCTCGTAGTAGCGGTTCATGGCGAAGGACAGCTGCTGCTTGGTCTCGCAGACCGAGTAGGCGCCGTACTCGCCCTTGGTGGCGTTGCCGCTGATGCCGTCACAGACGCCGTCGTAGCCGCAGACGGTGCCGAAGACCTTGTCCAGCTTCTTGTCCTCGATGTCGTCCTTCAGGGCGCAGCCCAGGCTTTCCTCCATGCAGGAGCAGAGATCCTCGTTGGGGGAAGGAGGCAGAGGGCTGGAGGTCGCGAGCCACTTGTTGTTGACCTCGGGGCACTTCTGGAGGGCGGTGTTGGTGGGCTTGTACGCATCCATCTTGGTACCGGAGGGAGTGGCCTTGGCGAGCTCCTTGGAGAGGTAGCTGTAGTCCTCACGAGGCTTGGCCTTGCCGTCCTCGACCTTAACCAGACCTGTCGATAGAGTTAGAACGATGGTCTGCAACACCGTAAGGGATGATGGTTAGAACATACCGTAGTCGTTGTCCTCCTGGAAGTACATGTAGACGATACCACCGGACCAGACGTTGGACATCTGGGGACCGTACAGGGCCTCGACCTCGGAGAACTTGCGGGGCTTGACGGCGTTGCAGCCGTACTCGGCGAAGAAGACGGGAACGTTGTAGTCCTTGAACTCCTTGGTGCGGACGTCGAAGCCGGACTTCTTGAAGCTGGAGTCACCGCACCACGAGTAGATGTTGTAGCCCCAGAAGTCGATGCTCTCGTCCTCGTCCTCGCAGTTGAAGTAGTCGGCCATGTCGTTACGGATGTCAGAGTCATCGCTGGTGGCGTAACCAACACCCATGGGGCGGTAGTTCTTGGACTTGATGTAGGCCTTGGTGTCACGGACAGCGGCCTTGACGTAGGCGCTGGCGTCTGTGGTCTTCTTGTCGTTGGAGACCTCGTTACCGGCGAAGAAACCGATGACGTTCTTGTACTGGGCCAGCTCGTCCACGACGGAGGTGTAACGCTTGTAGAGGTCGTTGTCCCACTTGGCGTCCTTGCGGTTGATGGACTCGCCGGGCGAGGACAGATCGGAAATGACGTAGATGCCGGCCTCGCTCAGGAGATCCATGCACTCCTTGTGGTCCTTCTTAGGGTCAATCGCGTACACACGGATGGCGTTGGCACCGAGCTTCTCAAGCATGGGGACGTCACGCTTGCAGGACTCGGCGTCGGCCAGAGGATCCTTGTAACTGTTAGGCCCGCCGCTAGTGGACTCCTCTGTTCAAAGTCAGTGTCCAATTCCTGGAAAGACATGGCTCATCAATCTTACCCTGATAGGCAACACCACGGATGTAGCTGTGGTTGACGTGGTTAGTATACAGCGACCGAGTTCGAGTCAGGTACGTGAGTTCCATACAATTGCTCTCCCTTGTTCTCATAGAAGAATTTGGAGCCCTTGATGACGATGGGGTCCAGGTCGGCAGCAGCGACGGTGCTGGCGAACAGCGCCGCACCGGCGACGACGTTGGAGATCTTCATGATGTAGTTTCTTGCTTCTTCTGTTCAACAGCAGATGGCGAATTGATCAGATACCAGACCAGGGTTTCTGACTGTACTGTAGAGATTTATCCTGGATACCAGGTTGTGTGATTGTGTTTACCAACGAAAGGCTGAGACCCAAAATGGATGTCTCGATAAAAAAGAGTGTATAAAAAAAGATCGCACCAAAGGAATGACTTGCGACCAACAATAAGCAAAAAAAGTGAAAAGTAGGTGAAGAAAAACTTAAGAAAAAAGAAAGACAGCGGGTGATGTGTATATATCTACAAACAAAAAGGACGGTCGCCACGAGGGCCTTCAGTTCTTCTATGTAACCGACGGATCCAACTCAGGGACACACAGGGTGAGCAGGACCTCAGGGACACAATTTCCTTCCGTTGTGCTGGGGCCGCCGACCGTCAGAGACGGCACAGTTCTCAGGGTTAATCCACCATGGTCTTCTCCTAAGGACATAGATTGATGTTGATCAGTGGTGATGGGCGGTGATTGACCCTTCTGGAGGCTGTCATTTGTTCGACGGGATCCCAGATTCACCCACATGAGAGGATGCTCTGATATCAGAGGCCGCAGGAACACGCAATCCAGACCCACTCTCAAAACCGATCAGGGGTGAAAGCGCCCAAGGACCAGAAGCTTAACTTATCGGCGGGCGTCCACCCCCTCTTCTTAGGTTGTGATATATATAGCGAAGCCCCGTACATTAGGAGTATCCCATAGAATCTCTGCCAAAAGCAACGCCGGTGTTTGTCCCACAGAGTCGCGCCGCTGATCAAAGGATGTGATCATTCGAAGGGCACCACTCTCCTGAGTATGGCCCCATCTAAGGATTTGGGGCTCATTGGGTGGGAGACTGCGAGTGTCGCGTCCGCGATATGCAAAGAGCGCACTCGGTCGCTGAACACGGGATGTTACTCACCACATCAGCTTTCCCCGAATCTTGGGTATGAATATCACGATAATCATGACACCGTCCAGGAAAGATGATGTTGCACCGACAACTGTCTGGAATAGAGTGGCTCTGTGGCTACGACGTATGCATTTTGGGGTACACTTGCGCAAGCTTCGTTCTGCATGCGGTGCCTCCAGGGCGCTCTCGGCCTCAATGGCTCCCGTTATTACCATGAGGCATTCATCCAAGGTTGGTTGCCTTGCTCATAAATTCAACAGTGCCGATCTCGTAGGCTAGACGACCAGTCCACAGCACACGGTTCGACGCTTGTGTGGCGAAGCATCTCATCCAGACGATGTGAGTGGTAGACAGTGGAGGTCGATCCAGGTCCCAAAGTTCCTTAAATGATGATCATTCCTCCTTGGTCGGTGGACCATGGCTCGATATTCAGACCGCGGTACCCTTCAAAATCGAAGCACTCCCTCGACATGGGAGGAGGGTCTAGAAGAACATACGTTGTAGAAAAAGCTTGGTCTGTTTGATTGGAGTTTCATATCAATGATGAGAGTCTGGAGTCTGGAATCGAAAGAGGTTGTTGACCTGCCCCCGTTTCTTCTGTCTTCTTCGGTTCAAGAGGGGACAATCATGTGGAGGGGCGGGTGTAGCTACCAGTGGATTACTAATACCCTGTTGGGTAAGATCGTCAACTGGTGGATTGTGCCTGCATCAAGATAATGCTATTGATTCCATCACCTGTCAGCACAATGTCATCATACCGATCACACTTTAGGATGGGAATATCCAATACTTGTAGAGACCAAAAGACAAGTCAATAGAATATGAATATAATTAGAATCAATAAAGGGGGGATCATTGATAATGATACTCCTCTTGTCATGATATTGCTGCATTAATCAGGAGTGGTCCCAGTGAGTAGACGGGAGAAGCCGATTCGAGGACCGTCATCCAACATGAAACACCAGCCCCTTTTCTTTTCCCCCACCACCCCCTGGGGCTTTCTTAGTAATCTGGGATCTTTCAGGCACCTCCCTACCTGGCGACTGTTACTGTCTTTAGAATATGGAGTAATCTGGACGGTGATTATGTTTATTACTTCTCCATATTGCTGTCCTCCATTTCGCCACCTCAGGCTGACTGCTGTTAAGGGGGTGCGACTATCCGATTGGCCTGAGGCCCCAGGAACGGATTTATCCCTTAATCCTCTTCATCTGCATGAAACGGACTAATCCACCATTGAGTCCCACCATCCAGTCTGTCATATTCTGGACATGTATCAATTCATTTGTGATCCTGGTAAGGTAATTCTAATTCTAATTCACATGATGGAGCCAAGGAAAATTATATTAGAGTATCAATGGGATGATAGTGCCCTTCTAGAACGCCGGTCCATCCCACTTTTTATTACCGCTATCGTTGAGATGTTACAGACCAGATCGACCTATATAAATAGTATGGCCTGCAAGGATACCATCATACCAGTTTCAGGGCCGATCCAGACATGTGCCAGACGATATTTTTATCTTGAGGGATGTTCAACCCTCCTTTTGAGGGGTTGGATAAAAAACACACAGATGGGAAATGAAAGACAGGGTTATGTTGACGAGACGAGGGGTGGTACGGCCGTGTTAAGTTCCGTGGTTGTTGTATCAATATTAATAGGATTATTGAGATCTAGTGCGGATAATCGCTGGGTACGATATTCTTGGAAACGTCCCGGATTACCTTCAGATGGATCCGTTACTCAGGGCTCACACACTAGATTCTCGCTTCCAACGTCATTGTATCTCCAGGAACAAAGTGGTCGGAAATGCATAAATCGACCTCGAGAGGCGGTCTGTCTTAGTGTCGACTCGGGAACCCGTACATAGCAACGATCCTAGGTGATTCTCCTGGATACCCGATCGGCTTGGTATGTTGGCTGGGAATGATGGTGGCGTAATTTTAGGTATGTGGGCCCAGAGTCAGCGAAATTTTGAACCACCAACCTGGAGGTAATTTACAGAATCCAAACAGATCAGAAAACAAAAAAAGTACTTCTGTATCCGTTGAACTCAATCTCCATCGGCGAGGTGGCCATTGTCCTATTGTTCTGAATTTCTAATAAAATCCATCCGACGGTGGAGCTGCCTAAGCGGACCAGACAGCAATCCGACAGAGTTGTCCCTCCGTTCAAGAGACCAAAGAGTATTGCGGCCGTAGATCATCCTAGGCTAGACTCGCCGAGGTCGAGGCTCTTTCATTCTTTTTCATTGGGTCCGGCGATGGATTTGATTGCCATTTGCCAACAGGAATGGCCGCAGGGGACAGAAGGCCACTTCATCCACGCTTAAACTCTTTCAATCATGAGTCGGTCGGGACCTCAGCCATGGAATGGACATCACATTGACTGGGATCGTGGTTGGTATCTGAGACAGTTGGCAACTCTCCATACTAGTCGATACTAGTCGGTTGTATGTTTAGTATGTGACAGGTGCCCAAGTCCCGGTGGCCATGGAAGTCTCCCTCAAGAATAATCAGGCCAAACACCGCACTATCGATGAAGAATGACGATGTTTCAGAGGGGAACGCAGCGGATCGGTCCCTTAGTCAATGGACTCTATGGCTTGTGGACTAACTAGATTTCATCTCGCAACGGCCGGGTGGGTTCCGTCCGAAGCTTTCCAGCGCACAAGGCTTGGAGTGCAAAAGCTTGGAGTGCAGCCAAGGGGACCGAAACTGGATTGCAGCAAATGCGATCGAGATTCGATCCAGTGCGCATCCTTCCCCTATTGTTTTGAACATGCGTAATATATTCGTCAAGACAAGACGACAGGTCGCATATCCGGTGGCAGGGCTTTTCCATTGGAAGGCTCCCGGGTGGCAAATCTGGTGGATTGTCCAGCTGCATGCGAAGATGGGAAGGTCGTTTGGAACACACACCCCCCGTCTCCATCCTGTGTCCTTGTGTGTTCCGTAGGTCATTGGAGGCAAAAAGTCAAGTAAAAATAGATAAGTAGCTGATAATCGTAAAACATGTTTATTTTTGATTTATCATCATTCGATAGAGACTCCGGCTTCTCCGCTCGTGGGATACTATAGTAGGTATAATCGGTATTGTTTTGTTGATTTCTATGCTCTTACCTGTCCGATGTACGGAATATGGCAGTGTGTGTTTGGTACTGACCGTACCTTGGTACCGACTGGAGGAATACACTACTAAGTTATCAAGTTGTTCCAAGGAACTGTCCAAAGAGTAACAGGACTGGTTCAGGAACCAGGTCGTCCATGGATATGGATACCAACCCCATTATGATTCGACATCTGCTCTCTAGACGAACACCACAACAAACAAAGAACCACGTAGCGACGCATTCATCAAGTATGGAACGATTGACTCGAGCGAGAGTTTGCTGGGGGAACAGGCAATGGATCCTCCCCATCCCTTCATACCAAATTCTCTGGAAAGGTAAACAAAACCATGTAATAACACGAACCACCATCATTACCAATCAATACCCATCGTGTATCACCTCGGTATTATTCCTTACCCTTCCATCAGATGGAACAAGTCTCTGGAGTCGGTGGGTCGGGTCTCAGGGGCCGCTCATGATTTCCCAGGAATCCCGGACCCATGTAGCCAGTAATGTGATGCCAATCCACCGCTTGCCCCCCCTCTGATTCTCGAGGCTCACTAAATTGGAAAGTTGGAAGGTTCTCTCGTTCTCTCTCCCAGTTGCTTCAGCGGGGTGTTCGACCACGACGACCCAAGGCATCCTCTGTAAACATGTGGAGTACCGCAAGTTTTGCATAATCCAGAAGGGGAGGTAAGCCGGCCACAGACACGAATCAATGGAGAGGATGTATGGAGTACTGTAGGATGATGCAGCAGTACTGCAAACAGACGCTTTACGTACCCGCGCCCACGTAACTATAGACCCTGTCAGCGTGGACAGCGTTCAGGCCGCCCCAGTCAAGGGAAGGGTCCTCCGTACATCAGGAGTTGTACTCTGTACCTGCTCCAGGGAATGTCTTTCTCTCTTACTGGCTTGAGCCACCAGGAAAACGGGGGAAGAACCCGCACCAGCCTTCCAATAAAGGGAGGTTGGTGGCTTGTCGGAGTTGAGAGTACAAGCTACGTATGGTAGGGTACGTTGCTTGGCTGTATATCTGGTATCTGAAGGTACCAAAATAACCGCGAGGTACACGTGGGCGTGTTATGTTCGATCCTGATGTAGGTACGGAGTACCTCGAGGCTGCCTACATGAAGTAATGCATGTATCTTACTGCTAGTAACGATGTAATACCAAATACGTGAATTACGCAGCTCTCCTATCAGCGCGTGGTAACTGGTTCCAGTGATGTATTATTATTATGGTTTTCCCTGTCTGGTCTCCTTCGGTCAACTTGAATACTTGAATACCATTTACCATACGATGTGTACACTCTTTGTGAGGTAAATTAGCAGATCCAGATCCCAAAATAACCACAATCTCCTCTTTCGCCCCCCTCCTCCTCTTCAGTCTTTTCCCTGCTGGGTTGGTCAATCGATTCCCTTTTGACTATCCCCGTCCAACTCAGGCCCTGTCCTTTTCCCTCCCCTACGTTAGCACCCGTTCATCCTGACCCTCTCCAGCTTCTTTTGGGTCCTTTCTTTCCTTTTGGTTCTTCCCTTATTATTTTTTTTTGGGGGGGTTCCTAAGTTCGCTCTTTTGATTGTTCTGTACCCGAAACTTACATCGACACCTACTTACTGCCTACCAACTACATCCCTTCCTTCCTTCTTTCTCGCCTTCGTTTTAAGGAAAGAAGAGGGAGATCGTTGTGGGAATACTTGCAGCAGCTACAAGCACCCAGCCTTGTCGGTGTTGAAGGCTTGTTCTCTTCCTTTTTTTGTTCTTTTTTTTTTTCTCCCTCGCTACATCATCCGCCCCCCAACCCCCTTCCATTCGTTATACAACACCTCGACAACAGCACGCCCTAGCGACGTCGCGTTGATATTCCATCAAATCTTGGTGTGTTTCGATTTCGCCGATTTCGCGTTCGAACAGTCTGGAACTGGTGCGTCCGAGAGAGATCGCCACGGATTCACAGCGCGCTGGGTTGATTGCGGCTTCTACAACCCTCCTGTGTACCGCATCCACCGTTCCATCGACTTTATGTCCTAATATTATTCAACGAACCGCTCAATTTAATTTTAATGGGTCTTGACTGTTGTAAGTGTCCTTTTGTTGCCGTTTTTGCCGTTTTGAATTAGGAGACAGGGCGCTAACGGTCTATGCCTTGAATAGGAACAATAAACAAGAAACATAATACTGTCGACGGTACAGTCATAGTGGCTATCTAGCATGTCAGGCTATCAAGGAGGCCACTACGACGATGGCTACGGCCATCAACAAGGCCAAGGCCAAGCCCAAGGCCAAGCCCAAGGCCATGGGGATTCCTATTACCAGGATGACCACGGTCAGGGTTATTATGACCCTCATGATTACGGCGATGGGTACTACGATCAAGGGTAAGTGATGGATGGGAGCATCGTCTTGTGGTGATGTACATGGCCAGCTGACCCTCGCAGTGGTTATTACGGCGATGGAGCACAGGCCGGGTATCACCCGGATGGTGGATACTACGATGCCGGCCACCAGGACGAATACTATGGCGACCAGTACTACGACCAGGGTGGCCGAGGAAGACGCCGTGGTGATTCAGAGGAAGATTCCGAGACCTTTAGTGATTTTACCATGAGGTCCGAAACCGCTCGTGCGGCCGACATGGATTACTATGGCCGCAATGATGATCGGTACAACAGCTACGCCGACAGCCAGTATGGTCGGGGATACGGTGGCTACCGTCCTCCGTCCTCGCAGATCTCCTACGGTGCCAACCGGTCGTCGGGTGCTTCGACTCCAGTCTACGGCATGGAGTACGGAAACGCCTTGCCGGCGGGTCAACGGTCCCGCGAGCCGTACCCCGCGTGGGCGTCCGATGGCCAGATCCCGGTCTCCAAGGAAGAGGTCGAAGACATCTTCCTCGACCTGGTCAACAAGTTCGGCTTCCAACGGGACAGCATGCGGAACATGTACGACCACCTCATGACGCAGCTGGACTCGCGTGCGTCGCGGATGACCCCCAATCAAGCCCTCCTGTCTCTCCATGCGGACTACATCGGCGGTGATAATGCCAACTACCGACGCTGGTACTTTGCTGCCCATCTGGATCTGGACGACGCGGTCGGCTTCGCCAACATGAAGTTGGGCAAGGCGGATCGGAAGACACGCAAGGCCCGCAAGGCAGCCAAGAAGAAGGCCGAGGAAAACCCGGAAAATGTCGATGAAACCCTTGAAGCCCTCGAGGGCGACAACAGCCTCGAAGCCGCCGAGTACCGCTGGAAGACCCGGATGAACCGCATGTCCCAACACGACCGGATGCGCCAGGTCGCCCTGTTCCTTCTGTGCTGGGGTGAGGCCAACCAGGTCCGTTTCCTGCCCGAGTGTATCTGCTTCATCTTCAAGTGCGCCGACGACTTCTACAACTCCCAAGAGTGCCAGAACCGTGTCGAACCGGTGGAGGAATTCACCTACCTGAACGAGGTGATTACGCCCCTCTATCAGTTCTGTCGCGACCAGGGCTATGAGATCCTGGAAGGAAAGTATGTCCGTCGCGAGCGCGACCACAACAAGATCATTGGTTACGATGACATGAACCAGCTCTTCTGGTACCCTGAGGGCATCGAGCGCATTGCCTTTGAGGACAAGACGCGTCTGGTCGACATCCCACCCGCCGAGCGGTGGACCAAGCTCAAGGATATCGTCTGGAAGAAGGCCTTCTTCAAGACATACAAGGAGACCCGTTCGTGGTTCCACATGGCCACCAACTTCAACCGTATCTGGGTCATCCACTTGGGCTCTTTCTGGTTCTTCACTGCATACAACGCTCCGACCCTGTACACCCACAACTACCAACAGCAGATGAACAACAAGCCGCCGGGCTCGTGGCAATGGTCTGCTGTCGGTTTCGGTGGTGCCCTCGTCGCTTTCATTCAAATCTTCGCCACTATTATGGAATGGATGTACGTCCCTCGACGCTGGGCCGGTGCGCAGCACTTGAGCAAGCGTCTCATGTTCCTCCTCGCTGTGTTCATCGTCAACCTTGCGCCTGGTGTCGTAGTCTTTGCCTTCAAGGACAAGGTCGGGGAGACCCCCGCCTTGATTATCGGTATTGTGCACTTTTTTGTCGCTCTGGCTACCTTCTTCTTCTTCGCGGTCATGCCCCTGGGTGGCTTGTTCGGCAGTTACATGAAGAAACATGGCCGCCAGTACGTCGCGAGCCAAACCTTCACCGCGAGCTTCCCCCGTCTGAAGGGCAATGACATGTGGATGTCCTACGGTCTCTGGGTCTGCGTTTTTGGTGCCAAGCTGGCGGAGTCGTACTTCTTCTTGACTCTGTCTTTCAAGGATCCCATTCGCATCTTGTCCCCCTTGAAGCTCCGCCAATGTGCTGGTGTCTTGTACATTCCCAACAAGCTCTGCCACGCCCAGCCCCAGATTCTTCTCGGCCTGATGTTCTTCATGGACTTGACTCTCTTCTTCCTCGATAGTTACCTGTGGTACATTATCTGCAACACGGTGTTCTCGGTTGCGCGCTCCTTCTACCTGGGTGTGTCCATCTGGTCGCCCTGGAGGAACATCTTCTCTCGCCTTCCGAAGCGTATCTATTCGAAAGTCTTGGCCACCACCGACATGGAGATCAAGTACAAGCCCAAGGTCCTAATCTCGCAGGTTTGGAACGCCATCATCATCTCGATGTACCGGGAGCATCTCTTGGCCATTGATCACGTCCAGAAACTGCTCTATCATCAGGTTCCTTCGGAGCAAGAGGGCAAGAGAACTCTTCGCGCACCGACCTTCTTTGTTTCCCAGGAGGACCAGTCTTTCAAGACCGAGTTCTTCCCGGCCGGTAGCGAAGCCGAACGTCGTATCTCCTTCTTCGCCCAGTCCCTCTCCACGCCTATGCCGGAGCCTCTCCCCGTCGACAACATGCCCACGTTCACCGTGCTCATCCCGCATTACGGCGAAAAGATCCTGCTTTCGCTCCGTGAAATTATTCGTGAAGACGAGCCCTACTCGCGTGTTACTCTCTTGGAATACCTCAAGCAACTCCACCCCCATGAGTGGGACTGCTTCGTGAAGGACACCAAGATCCTGGCCGATGAGACCTCCCAGTTCAACGGCGAGTCCGAGAAGAGCGAGAAGGATGTGGCGAAGAGCAAGATCGATGACCTTCCGTTCTACTGCATTGGTTTCAAATCTGCTGCCCCTGAATACACGCTGCGAACCCGTATCTGGTCTTCCCTGCGCTCTCAGACCCTGTACCGTACTGTCTCTGGATTCATGAACTACAGCCGCGCGATCAAGTTGCTGTATCGTGTGGAGAATCCCGAGGTCGTGCAGATGTTTGGTGGCAATTCCGAGAAGCTCGAGCGCGAGCTCGAGCGGATGGCCCGCCGGAAGTTCAAGATCTGCGTTTCTATGCAGCGTTATGCCAAGTTCAACAAGGAAGAGCGTGAGAACACCGAGTTCTTGCTCCGTGCCTACCCCGATCTTCAGATTGCCTACCTGGATGAAGAAGCACCGCTTGAGGAGGGTGAGGAGCCACGCCTCTACTCCGCTCTGATTGATGGCCACTGTGAGCTGCTGGACAACGGCATGCGCAAGCCCAAGTTCAGGATTCAACTCTCCGGCAACCCTATCCTTGGTGATGGCAAATCCGACAACCAGAACCACTCCATTATCTTCTACCGCGGTGAATACATCCAGGTGATCGACGCTAACCAGGACAACTATCTCGAAGAGTGCCTGAAGATTCGTAGCGTGCTGGCTGAATTTGAAGAACTGACCACCGACAATGTCTCGCCGTACACCCCTGGTATCCCGACCCAGAGCACCGAACCCGTCGCCATTCTCGGTGCCCGTGAATACATTTTCTCCGAGAACGTTGGTGTTCTTGGTGACGTTGCCGCTGGTAAGGAACAGACGTTCGGTACCTTGTTCGCGCGTACTCTGGCCCAGATTGGAGGCAAGCTTCACTATGGTCACCCGGATTTCCTCAACGGTGTTTTCATGACTACTCGCGGCGGTATCTCCAAGGCGCAAAAGGGTCTTCACCTGAACGAAGATATTTACGCTGGTATGACCGCTCTCTGCCGTGGTGGTCGCATCAAGCATTGCGAGTACTTCCAGTGTGGTAAGGGTCGTGATCTGGGTTTTGGCTCTATTCTCAACTTCACCACCAAGATTGGTACTGGTATGGGTGAGCAGATGCTCTCTCGCGAGTATTACTACCTTGGTACCCAGTTGCCTCTGGATCGCTTCCTGTCTTTCTACTATGCCCATCCTGGTTTCCACATCAACAACATGTTCATTATGCTTTCGGTGCAGATGTTCATGATCGTCTTGGTCAATCTGGGAGCCCTCAAGCACGAGACGATTACTTGCACCTACAACCCCGATCTGCCTATCACCGACCCCCTGAGACCCACATTCTGTGCCAACCTCGTACCGGTCGTGGACTGGGTCAATCGCTGTATTATCTCCATCTTCATCGTGTTCTTCATTTCGTTCGTGCCCCTGGCCGTCCAGGAATTGACCGAGCGAGGTGTCTGGCGCATGGCAACCCGTTTGGCCAAGCATTTCGGTTCTTTCTCTTTCATGTTCGAGGTGTTCGTGTGTCAGATCTACGCCAACGCGGTGCACCAGAACTTGTCGTTCGGTGGTGCCCGCTACATCGGTACTGGGCGTGGCTTTGCCACGGCGCGTATTCCGTTCGGTATCTTGTACTCGCGTTTTGCGGGCCCTTCGATCTACGCGGGCGCTCGCTCGCTCCTGATGCTGCTGTTCGCCACTTCCACCGTCTGGACTGCGTCTCTGATTTGGTTCTGGGTGTCGCTTCTTGCGTTGTGCATTTCGCCCTTCCTGTTCAACCCTCATCAGTTCGCCTGGAACGACTTCTTCATTGACTACCGTGACTACCTGCGTTGGCTCTCGCGTGGTAACTCTCGTTCGCACGCCTCGTCCTGGATCGGTTTCTGCCGCTTGTCCCGTACCCGTATCACGGGCTACAAGCGCAAGCTTCTCGGTGTTCCTTCCGAGAAGGGGTCCGGCGACGTCCCCAGGGCCCGTATCTCGAACATCTTCTTCGCGGAGATCCTCGTGCCCTTGGTTCAGGTTGCCGTCACGCTTGTTCCGTTCCTGTACATCAACTCTCGGACTGGCGTTACGAACAACAAAGACAAGGCGTACAATGCCCTTATCCGTATCGCGATTTGCGCCTTTGGACCGATTGCGATCAACGCCGGTGTCGCCGGCGTCTTCTTCGCCATGGCGTGCTGTATGGGCCCGCTCCTGAGCATGTGCTGCAAGAAGTTCGGTTCTGTTTTGGCTGCCATTGCCCACGCCGTCGCTGTTGTCATTCTCCTTGCTATCTTCGAGGTCATGTTCTTCCTCGAACAGTGGTCCTGGCCTCGTATGCTGATGGGAATGATCTCCATGGCTGCCATCCAGCGGTTCATCTACAAGCTGATCGTGGCTCTTGCGTTGACCCGTGAGTTCAAGCATGATCAGTCCAACATCGCGTGGTGGACCGGTAAGTGGTATAGCATGGGCTGGCACTCCATGTCTCAGCCGGGCCGCGAGTTCCTGTGCAAGATCACGGAACTGGGTTATTTCTCTGCGGACTTTGTGCTGGGACATTTGATCCTGTTCATCATGCTGCCCGCTCTCTGCGTTCCTTACATCGACAAGTTCCATTCCGTCATTCTTTTCTGGCTGCGACCCAGGTATGTTCCTCCCTTTTCCATGTCCCACGGGCACTAGTGCTAATGCCAATCAGTCGTCAAATCCGACCCCCGATCTACTCCCTCAAACAGTCCAAGCTACGAAAGCGGAGAGTCATCCGTTTTGCTATCCTCTACTTTGTCATGCTTGTCCTCTTCCTTGTGCTCATCATCGCGCCGCTGGTCGCCCGTACTATCAAGTCTCTGAGCTTGCCGGACATCCCGATGCAACTTTTGCAGCCCTTGGATGCGAACAACAATGACACCGTTGCTAGCTACACGGGTAGCAACCTTCCGAAAGGATTCAAGGCCTGGACGCCCAGTCCTCCGTCATAGAGGCCGGTCCGCTCCTTCCCTTCACGTTAGCACCGCATTTTGCTGCATTCCTTCTTTTTTCTTCTTTTTCTTGCCCCCCCATCTTCAGAAATGGAATTATGGAAATGAGCTGTATAAAGTAACCAGCGCCCTGACGTTGTTGCTGCGTCCCATACATTTGTCGCGTGTTCTCTTTCTTGTCTTATCTGAGCGCACGGATCTTTGCCGTCGCCAACATTAATGGGTGCGATCTTTGTTAGCTGTTGTATTCTCCAGGTGTCGTGTGTTACTGTCCCTCATGTATGTGATTATTAGACTTGCAAATTCTTTCTTGTTCTCTTTTGTTTAAGGCAGTCCTTTTAAAGATGATCTTCTTGTAAATCCTGAGCCGAGGCCCGTTTGGCGTGATAGGACACCCCTGTACCCCGTAGTCGCGCTTGAAGAGACTAGTGCAACCTGCAGAAGGTCAATCATGGCAGTAAAAAACACCATGCAGTAGAACAAACGTAGGAAATCAAAAAAAGAAAGCCCGTCAACACTTGACTGTAAGGGCGCAGGGGGGTCACGTGCCACCACGCGAGGATCCGGAAATCGATCGCTGGTGCCTCGACCTTCTCCGTGTCCACTCCGTCCGGCACGTCTACTCTTCTTGCTGCAACTCTCATTTTTCTGACCGTCTCTCCTTTCTTCACTTCTCATGGTATCCTAATGATTCTTCTGGTGACCCAATTTATCGCTCTCTGAATTAACCCCCCCGATCTGGGCGCTGCTGCGTGCACACTGCCCGCCATGGACATCCAGGAGACCCAGCGTCTCTTGTCAGAGTACCTGCACGAACTCTCCAATCTCTTCCATCGGCTCCCCGGCTCAGCCATCTTCCTGCGCTACGTCAAGTCGAGTTATCAGAATGATCCGATCCGTTCCGCCGTCGAGTTGTTCCTGTTCCTCTTCGCCGTTCGCTATCTCCTTGCCCCCAAGTATTCGACCAAACCGGGCGTAGTCCAGCTCTCCGAGGATGAGATCGACGATTTGGTGGACGAGTGGACGCCGGAACCCCTGGTCGGGAAGCCGAGTGCGCTGGAGGAGATGGAGGTGGATAAGCGGACGGTGATTGTCGGGTAGGAATATCTTCATCCATGTGTTGCTTCGTCGTTGTCGCGAAACACGGGCTGGTTGTATGCTGACGTTGTCGGAATCCCGGAATAGGCCCGTCGGTCCCAAGTCAAAATTGTCGAATGGCCGGACGGTTACGAATCTCGGCTCTTACAACTTCTACAACTTTAATACGAACGAATCGCTCAAGGAAAAGGCTATCCAGACGCTCCGGAACTATGGCGTTGGCCCTTGTGGCCCCCGCGGTTTCTACGGTACTCAGGACGTGCATATGAAGACGGAGGCTGATGTGGCGTCTTTCCTTGGGGTCCCTGATTGTATTATCTACGCCCAGGCTTTCTCGACCATTTCTAGTGTGATTCCGGCGTTCTCCAAGCGTGGGGATATCATCGTGGCGGATAAGGGTGTTAGCTTTGCGATCCGAAAGGGTATCCAGATCTCTCGCAGCATCGTTCGGTGGTATGAGCATAATGACATGGAGGATTTGGAGAGGGTACTTGCCAAGGTCACTAAGGAGCAGGCCCGCAAGCCTCTCACCCGGCGGTTCATCATCACTGAAGGCCTGTTTGAGTCGTACGGCGACTTGGTTGACTTGCCTAAGATTGTGTGTTCCCTCCCAGCTTCATTCGCCGTAGAAATGGCCAGGACAAAGCTGACTGTGGAGTTTAGATCGAGCTGAAACTCAAGTACAAGTTCCGACTTATCCTAGACGAGTCGTGGTCGTTTGGCGTCCTCGGAAGAACCGGACGGGGCGTGACGGAGCACCAGAACGTGGACGCGGCGGAGGTTGACATGATCGTGGGCTCGCTGGCCGGCCCGTTGATCGCGGGAGGTGGCTTCTGCGCCGGTTCGGAGGAGATCGTCCACCATCAGCGCATTTCCGCGGCCGCGTACACTTTCTCCGCCGCCCTGCCGGCGCTCCTCTCGACTACTGCCAGCGCCACGATCAACATGCTCCAGAACAGCCCCGAGACCGTGTCCCAGCTGCGCGAGTATACCAAGACGATTCGGGCCCAGCTGGATCCCCGGAGTGATTGGGTCTATTGCATGAGCGCACCGGAGAACCCGATTTTGCTGCTTGTTATCAAGCCGGAGGTTGTTTCTGCTAAGAAACTTTCCATTGATGATCAGCAGTTTCTGCTGCAAGATGTTGTTGACGAGGTACGTTCATCTCTGTCTTTCTTATTCCCCTTTTCTTCTATCCCGTCCTGTGTCTAACAATTCGATGCAGTGCCTTGCAAACGGTGTCCTCATCACCCGTTTGAAGACCCTCCAGGACAACTTCGAACCCAAGCAGTTCATTCCACCGGCATTGAAGGTGTGCGTGACGACCGGCTTAACAAAGAAGGAAATCGAGAAAGCCGGGACGACGATCCGCCATGCCGTCACCAAGGTTCTCAGCAAGAAGAAATAAACGCTGTGTACGCCTTTGATCTCTTGGAAGATTCGACCACGAAAACTCATGCTCCGATGACGCTTGTTGCCCCCCCCCCTCATATCTCCCTATGTCTTAATTTCCTCCCTTCGTCCCTTGTACATCTTTCTTCCGACCCTGTTGTAAGCACAGTTCCCATATGGTCGTCATACCCACCAGGATGCCGTTTACTCCCCGAGGATGGGCGGGCATGTTCGGACTGCATTGACAGCAGAGAAAAACAAGCGGTCACCTGCCGCGGGTTCACTTTCCGGTTGACGAATAATTCGTCGAACTTATTCTGTACTGCACATTATTAGAGAATATTTTGTTTAATATGAATTTTTATCCTTTCTTCACAGTGATATCATCAGGGGTAGGATAGGAATTAAGGGTGAATTGGAGGGGAGAAAGGGATAGACGGGGAGTGACTCCTTGGCGCCTGGGAAAACAGGCCAACAATCACCAACACAGACAACTACCTAGTTAACTATTTCCTCCCACTCAATAGAATGCTCAAAAGCTGACGTCACACCGTGAAATAGAAAGGACCGTCTGATTCAGTCTGCACGACGCGAAGAAGTTACACGTGGGGTGTGTGAAATGAGTGAAGAGGGCAGGGACATTCCTCTAATATGAACACAGGGGGTTTCACCGTTTCACCTAGGTATGGGCGGGCTATGGGCACTGTGAATGCTCCCGCGGGGGGGAACAGGGTAAGAGGGCACGCTCGTGGATTCTCACCCTCTCTCCACATTCTTCGCGGTGAATTACACAGGGGCCTGTGCCGGATTTGGGATGGAACATTCACTGAGATCAGACAGGGCTGGAATGGATGGATGGGTCCTTGGAGGGTGGTGTCTCCTGGAATCCCCAGCTGAGGATTCTTCTATACGATATTCTTCTTCTATAACTTCTTGATCTTGTCTTCTTCCTAAGGATTGATTGTCCATCTTCATATTGATCTGCCCTGGTAACAGAACGCGTCTGTGGAAGCTTGGAGAGCTAGCTTACTACCAAGAACTCACTGCACGATCTCAACGTGGATTGATTGAAGCCCCGAGCAGATCAACAATGAAGTGTATCATTCTCCTTCTGGCTGTGCTCCTGCTCAGTATCCAGGCGACTGCGCTTCCTCGCGTCGTCGCCAGAGATGGGCCTTTCGATATTGTGATTGCGCTGGTCGACGAGGCCGGCAATCCTATCAAATACGTGACGGATGCTGCCAATGGCGTAAGTCAAGTCTCTCTCGCACATGGCATGGAAACTCGAAGTATCTAACGGTAAAAACAGATCTTGTCTCAGTTCCAGCCCAAGCCGAAGCCCGACCCTAAGCCTGCCCCGAAACCCGATCCCAAACCCGCCCCCAAGCCAGACCCCAAACCAGAGGAGACCAAACCCAACACCGAAGCCCGCGTCCCCCACGGTATCTCCTACAGCCCCTACAACGCAGACGGGACCTGCAAGTCCCAATCCCAAGTCAACGCCGACATCGCGCGCATCCAACCCCAATACGCCTTCGTCCGCATCTACGGCGTCGACTGCGACCAAACACACACAGTAACAACCGCCGCCCGGAAACACAACATGCAAGTCTTCGCCGGCATCTACGACCTCCAAGACTACTCCTCCAGCCTGCAAACCCTCATCAAGGCCGCCTCATCCGACTGGTCCACAATCCACACCATCTCCATCGGCAACGAGCTCGTCAACCGCGGCCAAGCCACCCCGCAACAAATGGTCCAAGCCCTACAGCAAGCGCGCGACACGCTCCGACCCGCAGGCTACAAAGGCCCCATCGTAACAGTCGACACCTTCTCGATGCTCCTCGCGCACCCCGAGCTGTGCACCGCGTCCGACTACTGCGCCGCGAACTGCCACGCTTTCTTCGACGCAACACAGTCGGCGGCTGGCGCGGGCGCCTACGTCGCGGGCAAGGCGGGGGAGATCTCGCGCAAGGCGGGCGGGAAGCGCGTTGTGATCACCGAGTCGGGGTGGCCGCATGCTGGGCAGGCGAATGGGAAGGCTGTGCCTTCTGTGGAGAATAATCGGGCCGCTGTGCAGAGCCTGAGGGAGAGCTTTCGTGGGAATCCGGCGGATTTGGTCCTGTTTTCGGCGTTTGATGATGCTTGGAAGAAGGATGGGGAGGGCACGTTTGGGGCGGAGAGATTTTGGGGGATTCATGGGCTGTAGTCTCCTTTCTTCTTCTTCTTCTTCTTCTTCTTCTTTCTCTCTGTCTCTGTTTTTCTTTCTTGGAGGGAAAGAAAGAAAGATGGACAAAAGCTGTGCTTTTACTTTACCTTCCTTTACCTTCTTCTGTGCCTAGTTTCGGCATTCTCGTTCATGTATTTAGTTTAGTTCTTTACTTTACTTGACTTGGGAGACGAATCATTAACCTGTATAGTGACCAACTGACTAGCCGTGGTCCAGTCTATGATTTTGATATTTGTAGAACAAAAGTAAATCTTGGAGTATAAAAGTAAATGAAGTGGTACCTTGATTATCGACCTGGTCTAGACTGAAATTGGAGGAAAGTAGGAAAGTAGAAAGAAAGTAGAAGATAGAAGCAAGTAAGAATAATGCCTAGCTATGCCAAGTAAATGAATAATAATGATAATAATGATGATAACCCACCGATGCAAGAAAAATAAATAATTACTATTGATCAGAAAGATAAACAAAACCCAACAAGAAAGCAAGCACGCCGTTATGCGGTGTGTATTATAAGATGCATGCATGCGTTCTGCATGTCAACGTCCAGCTCCATCGTTGATCGACACGTTCTGCACCGCTTCCTCCACACTGACTTTTGCTTCATCCGGAGGATGGGTGTTGTTCGGCGTGGTTGGGCTGTCCGCCCCGTCCTGTCGGATGCTGCCTGCTCGCCATCTGCGCGTCTTGGGCGGCTCGGGCTTCTGCCCGTGTCTGCCGGGTGTAGACGGCGTCTGTGGGAGGCTGTGCTGCTGTCGCGAAGGGCTCGTCACGGGCGTGCAGTGGCTTGAGAAGTGTT
Organism: Aspergillus campestris IBT 28561; assembly: GCF_002847485.1. Taxonomy (NCBI): domain Eukaryota; kingdom Fungi; phylum Ascomycota; class Eurotiomycetes; order Eurotiales; family Aspergillaceae; genus Aspergillus; species Aspergillus campestris. The sequence goes on from NW_020194337.1 coordinate 1,365,409, forward strand.
GCACGGCTGGATGCGCGGATCGGCGCGGGGGCGGCACCGCGGGCGGGGGATTGGAGGCGGAGCGGCGGGCGTGTCCTGGTACCGGCGGCGGCGCCAGGGTACTTGCCGCGGAGTACCGGCGATCTCCGTGGGCGTGTAGGTGCGCGCTGGGGAATGGGGACGGGGATGCCGGGGTAATGGGGCTGGGAGGGATGGACGATTCCTCCGGGATGCGGTGGGCGTTGGCGGCGTCTTCATCTTCGACGTGGGTTCGTCGCCCGCGCCAGCGTCGTGCTTTGGGCGGGAGGGGCTTGACCTTGGGCTTGACGACGGTGTGAGTGGGCCGGTTTTCGGGGCCGTAGTTGTCGTTGCGGCTCGGGGTGATTATGCCGGGTTTCTCGTGCTGCGTGGCCACCTCTTGGACGCTGAGGGACGAGGACGAGCCTTGCTCCAGCTGCATGCCAAGCCGCTGCGCCTGGCTGGGCTTGCGGTCCGCGTACGGCGTCGATGATCCGTTGGGTCGTGTTGGAGACTGGGCGTCAGAAGAACTGCCGCTGGACGAGTGGGTTTGCGAAGGTTCCAGCGGTGTGCCGATCTCGCTCGTGTCTGGGACGGAGTCTTTCCTCTGTGCCGCCTGCTTCTGAGCCTCGTCCGTCTCGCGAAGCCAGTCGACCGTGGCGCAGCGCGCAACGAGCCGCCGTGTTGTTTCGTCCACCTCGTCGAAGTGCATGATCTTCTCGTGGTCGACCTCGCCCGCGGTCGTGGGCAGCTGGCCCCTGACGAGAATGCTGAGCATTCTGTGAAGTTCGTCCCGCTTGTAGAACGGGGGGTTTCTCAGTTGGGTATGCGCCAGCAACGGGTACAGCACGCGGAGGTAGGTGTGTCGCAGCGCCGCCGCCTCCTCGGGGAGGTCCAGCAAGTTGCGGATGAGGATGTCCACGAGGACGTGGAGATCGTTCGTATAAAAGTACTCGTATGTGCTGGGGGTCGTGAATATTAAGTAGAGGAGTTTGAGGGTCAAAAGCTGAAGAGAAGTTTCGGCTGGGACTGTTAGAACCTTGCTTGGAGGAATTCAATCAGGAGACCGGGACATACCTTCTCGATTAATGAGGAGGATGATGTTCTCGCCAAAGGTCTTGTAGAGATTGCCGTTCATAGACAGGACTTTGATTACTCGGTTGGTCAAGGTGGTTGACGACCGTTCGCTGATAGGATCGTGGGCCGAGATCATGAATTGCTCGTTTAACACCAACTGCATAATGAGCCTCTGCACCAAGCGCACCGGACTGCCTGTCAACACTTACCAAAACACGAATGACCGGATAGTGGTACGGATCGTTGACATCGTACGAGAGATTTTCGATGATATTGAAGAGACCCTTGATGAAGTCATCGTCCACGAGTACTGTCACCTCGTTAATCATGATCTCCCACCGCCATTATCAACCAAGGAACCTACCCAGGTCTTCCACCTTGATGCGCTGAACGCGGGACATTTCATACAGCAAGTCCATCAGGAGTCGATGGAGCCCAGCTCCATCGTCACCCATAGCCTTACCCTGCGCCTGGAGAAGCTCCATCAACCGCGGAAAGGCGCACTCCTCATTCATCATGCGGAAGACGATCTCATTCTGCTGGCCGTCGAAGAGAAGATACGAGGTGATCAGGAGGAGAGTGTTCGGGTCGTCGTCCTGGGAAAGGATCGAGTTGTCAGCACAAAGGTTCGGTTGGCGCAGGAGGGATTGGCTGTCGCTGGTCGTACCTGCAAGAGGCCATAGATCATCTGTCGGCGCACATAGTCGCCATGGTGAGCGAAGATGCTCGACGTGAGTAGCTTGTAGGAACAGCGCGAAACGGCCAGCGCGGAGCGGAGATATTCATCTGGAGGTGGTCAGGGGATATTGATCGAGAAGACGGAGATATTATCGAGCCGGAGACGATCTGAAGGACAGGACGGACCTCTGTAATGGGCAGCCAGACTCAAATAGTTCCGCAGGGCATCGTCGATGCTGTCTTCGGAGGAGCAAGGGGTGGAAACAATCTCTTGGATTTCTACGCCAGTCAGCTTCTGCATACAGATTTAAGCAACCAAAGTAAAGTCCAAGCGAAGAGAGACGAAAGAAGCAAGGAAGGGCATGTAGATCGTTTGCTAATTGGACTGACCATCCCAGAACTGGTGTTCGGAGTCGACCACCATCTCCATTGCCCACGGTCGATCGGCGTCTTCGTCGTCGGATGAGTTGGACCGTGACACTCATCCCGGGATGTGTCTGACCAGGGGTTGCAAAATAGGATGACTGGAGGGGGGTAATTAGACAAGGAGAAGGAGGGAAAGAAGAGAAAGGAGGGGAGATGAAGGTGAAGCCGAAGAAGATGATGATGATGTAGTGACCAAAGCACCATAACAAATCAAGCGGGAGTCGCTCGACCCACACTAACCCTATCGGGTTAGCCTCATCTGTCTATACTCTCCGTCTATTTACTTCTTCTCTTCTTCCTCCACTTCTTTTGACAACTACACCTATACACCTGTTGAATTTGTTATTTCTGTATTCTAAACAGGTGAAAGAATGTGATCCTATCTGCGAGAGATTGGGAAGGACGGCAGACAAGACACTGCTACCTTCTACAGGAGATACCATCCACACCACCAAGACGAACGACTAGTCAATCGCTCTATGATGGCGCAGGTTTAGGATCTGATTGCATTCGATTATGGATGAGGTATTGCTTAACAATACAGCAATCAATGGTTGTGGTCATGATCCACCCGCACAGGTCTCTTTAAAGGAGTCTCAGTCAAGTCACCTCCAGTCCTTCTTCAAGGCTTCCATACTTGGCAAACAACCATTCGGACAGATAATTATCATGTGGACACCAGGGTTTTTGCTTTGCCGCGCGGGGCAGGACTCCTGCCCCCTTGACTATGTACGTCGATTTCAGGTCCAACAGCTGCTTCTCCTCCAGCTTGGAACCGCCCTGCACCCGAGGCACGGCCATGGAGTGCTGGTGGTCCGCCATCGATCGCAGCAGACGACAGACCAGACGCATCTTGACGTCGACCCCGAGCGTCCACGAAGCGTTGGTGTATCCGGTAAGCATGACCATATTCGGAAGGTCCTGCAACATCGCCCCGTTCCACGTGTACTTCTCCGGCAAAGGGTATTCCTCGTCGTCAACATAAAACGACGCACCCCCGGCCATCTGCAACCGCATGCCCGTGGCTGTCACAATTATATCCGCCTCCAGCTTCTTCTCGGAGTCTAGGATGATACCGTCGGCAACCACCTCCCGGATCTTGCCCGTCTCGACATCCCCACGGCCCGAGTGCAAGCTGGCAAAGAAGTCTCCGTCCGGACAGATGCATAGCCGCTGCTCCCAGGGGTTGTACTTAGGATCGAAATGCGGACTGTAGGGGATATGTGGGGGGAGTCTGTTTGAAACGATCCACCGGAACAGCCAGCGCGTAAAGCGGGGAAACGTCTGGCAGAAGAGCACCGTCAGGCGCGAGGTGACGATCCACTTAGCACGTTTGAGTCTGTGAGCCACTCGGGGGGAAAACAAGGCGTCTACAGTCGTGCGTGTGTTCTTGTTTGCCATGGGCAGGATATACGTCGGACTGCGCTGCAGCATCGTGACCTTGGCTGCCTTCTCCACCAGACGAGGCAGCAGCGTCACGGCCGTAGCACCACTACCGACGATGACAACCTGTTTATTGTCGTAGTCCAGATTCGCAGGCCAGAACTGCGGGTGGACAACTTGGCCCTCAAACCGATCCAGACCGGGAATAGAAGAATCCAGCGGCTTGTCATAGTCGTAGTACCCAGTGCCCAGGATGATGAACCGCGTGATATATAGAACTAGCTGGCCCTGGTGGTCCACCAAGAGCGTCCAGAGGTTCTCGGTGGAAGACCAATGATAGGAAAGTACCCGATGCTGGAACACGACATGGCGGTCGATGTCATATTGAGCCGCCGCACGGCGGATATAGTTTGCAACGGACACTCCGTCCGCAATGGGGTTATATGCATCCCAGGGAAACCACGAGAAGCCAAAAGTGAATAGGTCCGAGTCAGAGCGCACACCAGGGTAGCGGAACAGATCCCAGGTGCCTCCGATGGCGTTGCGGGCCTCGAGGATGGCGTACGGGTGATCCGGCAGCTCAGATTGCAGACGGTAGGCGGCGTTGATACCAGCGATGCCAGCACCGACGATGATCACGGAATAATGATGCGTCTCCATGGTGGTGTGTTTAGGGCAAGACAGGGTGGATGATGAGGTTGGAGGACCCAATTTACTTCACCTGCTCAGGGAAGACTTACAGACGGCCTGCAGGTGCCTGCCTATATCGCAGCTACCCTATTGGAAAACCACCAAGTCTGCTCGTCACTGCCTTGTCAACCAATTGAGTCATGCTAATGGCAAGTGCGGTCTTTCCTCTCTTCACGGAAAGAACGATGTGGAACATTGCTTTGCATTCGAAGGAGTGACGCAAAGAAAAGGCACATAGAGGGTGTCCTACACAGGAGACCAACCCTGATGTGCCATCGTCCACCCACATGACCAAGAAACCAAGGGACCATACAATATGGGAATAGAATACATAAAAGAGACATCTCAAGAGGAACCGTGTCCAGCACCGCGAACCAACCAGAGACATAATATGAACAAAGAACCAGGTCAGACAATCCATCAGGCAACGAAACTTCCCAGCACCTTCCCACTCCGCTTCTTTATCGGAAGAAACTGAATCTATAATGAAGATTGGTAAGTATCTATCTAACAAGATCTAGGGAAGGAGAGAGAAAATATAAGGGAGAGAGAAAGAAGAAAACAAACCTCGTATCGCTTAAATGGTCCCTCATAGACTTCTCCAGGCTGAATAGTCGCCGACTCCCCCAAGCACTTGTTTTTGCCTGTATCATCAACGAGACCCTGGTAGACGGTGACAGCGAAATCTCCCGGGACGCCCTTGACGAAACGGACTTCCTCGCCGTTGGACAGGTCGGCGCATTTGACAACGTTGCGGCCGCTGGCAAGGTCTTCGTATTGATCGGGTTTAGGGGGTTTGGCATCGTCTGCCTTAGTCTTATAACCTCGGAGGGACCATGATCCTTCGCCTGAGTCGGAGTCTGCGGTGACTAGGGGGACGAGGGCGAGGGGGAGGAGGATGAGGCTTGAGAGGTGCATATTGTTTTATAGTCTTCCTTGATCGGTTGATTAATCTTAGGAGAATGGATGGAATGATGAACTTGAGTAAGTACACAACCCTGACCACAGGAGACAAAAATATATTTATAACTATCTACCCATGCAAAACCGCCCCTCAAGGCTGGCCTCCACGGCCGAAAAAAAAGTACAAAATAAATACCATCCCGCTAACATAGGACAAGGCTGGCTGCGCCTCGAGAATAAGCAAGACTACCAACGGCTCCCATACTCAACTCTAGCTTGCCCCACGACCTGAACGGACCCAGTCAATCACAGACGGGAACAAGCCCTCGGTCTATCACATTTCACATCTAAGCGTTTCACCAAAATAAGTACCTAGTCTGGCTCGGGCCAACAGCTTGTCGAGAGAGGCCTATAGAGAGGACCCAAGCCGTGAGCGGGATGGGCGAAGGAAGGCCTAGCGTCACGATTGTTCCCCTAAATATACACTCTCGGACAAAGAAGCAGGCACCATCAATCCATGCGGGTAGCCATAAGGAGTACGCCACCAGGGATGTAATCCTAGGCAGTTAATCAATTCAAATAAAGAAGATCAGTGTGTATATCTGAGGTGGAAGGGGGTCAAAAGTTCAGGTGAAAGTCACTAAGCCTAACAAAGAGGTCATGTGATGTTTCTTCTGTTCATGTCAAGTGGGTCTTGAAATACATGTTATTATAGAGATTTCTTGACAGTTATAATTTCTGAAGACTAGGTTAGAACTGTTTAAAAACGATTTAAAAGCTAGTTTCTTGAAAAGAAGTAGAGACAAAGTATAAAAAGAATATAGGCAGGGAAACAGGTGAGAGAGCAGGGAGAGAGACCCGAAGAAGACCTGGGAAGAATCAGGGAGAGAGGCCCAAGAAGAGGCCCGGGAGAGAACAGGGAATAATCGAGAAGAGAAAGAGAAGTCGTCTGGCAGGGTGCCTGGGAGGAAGATAGGAAGAGAGATGTATAGGACGAAAACAGTGGAGAAAGGAAAATGCTTTTGACTTGATCATGTAACATGATCGAAACAGGTTTAGGCAGTGCAGGCCCAGTTTCATCTCAATGACACTACAAAGACAGAAGAACGTCCTCCAATCTAGCATACCCGATACGCAATAGCCAGTTGAAGGTCTCATCTTCAAACTATTCATAGCATCGAACATGACTGGCTAGCCGACTGTGTGCTGTACTCTAGTCGCAAGATCGGCGCCATCTCTCAGCCCGCTTGATCAAACCGCTATAAGCATCAATGCAGGCTGTGTCTCCTGTTAGTGCAAGATCGGCGCTGTTTCCCAGCTCGCTCGACCAAACCGCTATAATCACTAATGCAGGCTGCCGTAGGTGCCATTGGTCAGTTTGTCCGTTTTTGGAACTTGTGATCCTGACTCGATTATAACCACTGTTATAACACCCTTACCATGACAGCCTTTCACTCTCATTTACCTACTATCTACGGAGTACCTAAACAACGAACCAGTCAACCATATCATACAACCCAACAAGAAAACCAGACAGATATTCCACCTTTAAATCACTACCAAGTAATAAAAAATAGAGAGAAAAAAAAAGAAAGAAGGCTGGGCATGACAAGTAAAACCCCACAGCCGTCAGACAGTCAGCCCTGAGAAAACCGCTAACCCTACTTGACATTGACGTACATTGGTAGTCTGCGCCTTACGCCTGTCCATCCTCAGCCTCGTTCGCCTGCTCTTCCCTCTTCTTTTGAGTAGATTCATGTATACATACTAGGTAGTTGAATGAATCAGAAAAATAGATCCTGTACGGTTGGAATAAACCATGATAATGCTTATAGAACAGAATATACACCCCCACCCCGTAATCTACCATGCAAGGTACATACAATACCCGAAAAAAAATAAATAAAGCCATACCCGCTCATAAGCAATCCATATCCTTTTCATCATCAGTAGTAAGTAAACAATAAACATCATGTGCGTGAACTCGTTGGTGTTGATGTAGATTTTTCATGATTCTACACCGCTGGACGAGATAGCCCTGACTCCCTGAGAAAGATTCATGAGGACGTTGAGCTGGGTCGTTTGAGGGGGTGGGCTTCTGTGTTTCTGTGAGATGTCAGTTGTCAATTCTTTGCTTTCCCTTGAGAAAAAGAAATGGAGAAAAAAAGGAAAGAGAGAAGGGGAATGGGAATGGGAACATACAAAACATAATCATCCAAACTCACAACCCCCGGATCACAAAACAGCAAATAGAAATACTTCAACGTCTCGGCGAGCCAAAACGACTCCATCTCATCCAGCAGCACCGGATCCGTAACGGTGACATCGCTAATCGCCGAGTGCGCGATCCCTGTTCTTGTGATCTTGGAGACCGCTTCGAACATCTTCCACCCGCGCTCGCGCCAGTACTCGTCGCCCGTTAGTCGGAACATGATGAATACGGACTCGATCGCCTCGGGACGAAGCTTGTAGAGACGGGAGGTGATGCGTGTTACGCCGGGTGGGAGGTGTTCGCTTGTTATGCGCGAGGATACGTATGCTTGGTGGGATGGTGGTTCCTCTGAGCTTTCCTCGGGTGATGAAGATGACGATGAGGATGATGATGATGACGACTCGGGTGACTCGTGGGTTGGGATGTCAGTTGGTCGGCGTTTGGGTTGAGCGACGACGTGCCAGCGTTTGCTATTTCTCAAGCCGACGCTGCCTGGCTTCTTTGGCCCTTCTTTTTGCTGCTCCTGTGGGGGTGGTGGTGGACGGGCGAGTCGCTGCTCCATGTAGGGATCTAACGCGCTGTGATAAGCGGTCTCGTCCCACGGGCAGGTTTGCGGATCTTTGCAGGGGACAAGGTCGAACCGCTCCGGCATGATGCCAGTCTTAGTCGCCTGGTAAGCCCACACGCAGCCGTCCGTCAGCTTGCGGGCGAGATCCATGTCACTATCAATGCCGAACAGCTTCGCGCCGATGGCGACCATGCCGCCTGCAAAGCATGACAGGTGCGTGCCCTCGTACTTGTGTTTCATCTGGTCTGGTGTAGCGTGGGAAAGCGGCGTCGACAGGCTCACGGACGCTAGGAAGCGCACGTCGGTTGTGCCCTTGGCCATGGGCCGGAAGACGAGGTGCTTGCGCGCGGCGGTCATGGCCTTTTCGTACATGGTCTGATACTGCGGGTTCAGGCCGCCTAGCAGCATGTGCTCCTTTGGTAGGTACTCGTATGTTGAGTCGGCTAGCGCCCCCATCCCGAAGGTGTCGAACTCTGTCGCCGGGCTGCGGAGGCTGTCCTTGCAGTTTGCGTCTGCGTCTGCGTCTGCGTTCGCTTCTGGCAGCGCCCTGCTTTCTAGTCGTACGGCGTCGGAACCTGGTGTCTCCGTGCGGGAAGCGTCATGCGACTTGAAGTAGTTGGTGTAACTTTCTAGGTCCGAGGGTAGCGCCTTTGCGCCTGTGTCTGAAGTAGAGCCTGTGTCGGAGGTAGAGATCTCTGGATCCTGCGGGGCCTTGGCTGTGGCTGCCTTGCACCCCGACGCGTCCACCTTGATCGGCCACAGACCCGGCAGTTTCGTCGAGTCCTGCATTTTCTCCAGTTCGTTCGTGATGCGCGCAATGGCGTCATAGTACTTGTCTTCCTTGGTTAGTTGCGCCAAGCGCGTGAACTCCACCGACAGAGAGCCGAGCTCTGCCAGAACGGCCTTCGCATCCGCGCTGTGCGGCTTGGAGGTGTAGTTCCTGCAAATACAAATACACCAATTAGCAACACCGCACACCTGACCACCCCAAAGATATACTGCTTACGGCGCCCAATTGTAAAACAGAGCCGGCATCCGATTAGGCGTATCAAACGCGCCGATCAGAATCTCCGCCAGCTCTTTAGCCTTATCGAGGAGCACCGGATACCGATGTTCCGACACATCGTACGCCCCCAGCAGACCCCCCAAGTAGCGAATGACCGTCTCAAACATGGGGATGTCCTTGCGCCTGCACGTCGTAAAGTCAATCATCTTGACACGATCCACCGCAATGACGAACTCCTCGCGCAATTCCATGATCCACAGCGTGTCAAGCGTATCCACCAACGTGGCGCCCCAGCCGTTGAACGGATCGCGCGAACCCCCACGGACGGGGGTGACCTCGTCGTGGCCCATGGCGGCGACCTTGTACCCGTTCCAGGCGTGCACGAAGGTCTCTTTGATTTGGGATAGACGCTGTAGGCGCTTCATTTTATCATGGGACGACTCGTCTTTGAATGTCGCTTGTAGCTTGGGGAGTTGGCGGGGTTGGTCGTTTGGGAGCTTGATTAGCTCTTCTGCGGCGAGTGGGAAGTGCTCGCGCGGTTTCGTCCAGTGTGCTGCTGGCCGGCTCGACTCGGGTGACTCGACCTCTAGTCGGCCTTTGGCGAAGGAGCCATGCTCCGTGTCGGGGGCGTTCGGCCAGTAATCCTTGTCTTTGCCTGGCTCTGCGGGGGACGCATCGGGGTTCTTCTCTGCGGGCGATTCCACGGAGGCGGTGTCGGTGTCGGTGTCGGTGTCTAGTTTGCTGGGGCGATCCTCTGGTTGTTGGAACAGGCCGGGACCGGACTGGAAGTCGTGCGACAGTGGAGGAGGAGGGGGAGGAGGGGCGAGAGGGGCCTGCGGCGACAGCGGAGCTTGCTGGAGCTTGTTTGCGTTGACGTGGGGACGTAGGGAGAAGGGAAAGCGCTTGGTGTTTGCTGAGGGTGGAGCGCGAATAATGTCGTATGGAATCGGGTGTTCGCGAGAGCGCGTAAAGTGGATTAGGGTCAGGATTAGGATGGTAGCTAAGACCAGGAGGATACGGTAGCGACGGGCTCGAATCATGATGTTCGTCTAGAGAGAGTTAGGTGGACGTAGTTTCGGTAGGAGTAGGTCTTACTATTTGGTTATTATTATTATCTCATTACCTAGGTATAGAGTAATCCTCAGTCAATCAAGAATCAATAAGATGAGGATAGATAGAGCATGGTGGGGAGAACCCAGCTCTGTCAACGAGAGAGAGAAAGAAAGAAAAAAAAAACAAAGTCAGCCCGACTCAAATCATCAAAACAAAGAGATGAAGAGAAGTGAAGTGAAGTGAAGAAGAAAAGAAAACAAAGTGAGAAAGAAGAAGAGAAAAGAAAGACCCAACAACCAACTAGTCCCCCAGCCAAGCCCGTCTAGACCGCAAAACCGTCTCTCTATTAGGCTTAGGCATGTGGTATGTACCTCTGTATATCAGATGGAGACTATAACTACTATGTTACTATCTGACAACAACAAGCTTGGATCCAATTGAATACCGGATCGCTGCCAGATGTGGATCCTCCTGCAGGAATGATAATCCATTATTTGCCTAGTTCCTGGTGATGCATCATTCCTTTTGCTCACCTCTACTTTGCTGGACAGAGTTGGGTTAGGGTGGTTTTTAACACTTCCTGAGTTTCTGTGCAAAATTTTGGATCCTGGTTTGGGCTGGGCTGGGCTGGGCTGGCCAAGGCAGGGGGGTGTTAGATTCGTCTGGCTTTGGCTTTGTTTACGCGCCAAGGGCAAACATTCCCCTCTTCCAAAGGATGCCTGGAGAAAAGAACGGTAGATAGGTAGGTGTATGATCGTTAAATTCAATAATAAACTATTAGAGACCCACGGTCGTCCGTCCCCGGTGGTCTTTGTTCACCTTCTGGAACTGCTGGATCAGTCCCAATACCCCTGCCCCGCCGGTGATCGCATCGACTTCCTCCCCTTCGTCCCCCTCGTGCGTTTCCTCTCCCATGAGGTTCACCCGCCATGACTCCCCCAGATTGCTACCGCTGGCGCCGACCCCGCCCCCGCTGGATCCCGTCCTGTGGTGGGGAGACCCCCCGCTGCCCCTCGCGGGTGGGGATTCATCGTCATCCTCGATGGGACTCGACACTGTCGGCGCCGCGCGCGCGGGACGATACCGCGAATAAACCCCAGGGCGGTGGGAGGACCGGAACCCGGACGCAGAGGGCTGGTGGTGCGGGTCGAGGAGAATGGATGGCGCCGGAGACGCGTGGTCACCCACCCCCGAGGGCCCCGCGCGCGGTCCTAGGTATGACTGAGCACCGCCGGGGGGCGTGTGGCGCATCCGCGCGGGGTCTGGCCGCTCCCCCCAGTGACCCATGTCAGCCATCGACGGCGTTCCTAGGGTTGGAAACGCCGGGGGTGGGTGAAACTGGCGTCGGGTGGCTGGGTGACCGCCACGGTTATTGGCCCCGTAGTTGTCTAGAAACCCGTAGTACGACGCCAGCATCTTGCCGTCCTTGGTCGAGTAGTAGTCTCCGCGAAGGTCGGGTCCCCCTCGCACCCCTGGGGGTCCCTGGGGGATCACGTTGGTGCCCTTCTTGAAGTCGAACACCGCGAAGGAGCACAGGTACCCCATCCCGTCCACGTGCACCGTGAACTCCCGGAAAAAGTCAATGAGCCGGTCACTGGACTTGGGCAAGCTGAACCAGAGGATAAACGGCGTGAAGATCAGACTCAGGATCTCCTCTGCGAAGCTGACAATCTTCATCTGGAACAACGCGGCAAACTCTTTGCGCACGTCGTCACTGTGTAGCCGGCCTTTCCAGTGACTGGGGCAGTAGTGCGTAAAATCGATCACCTCCGATAGGGCAAACTCGGGGTCAAACACGTTGGTCTCTTCGGGGACCAGCCCGTTGGCGACGGCCCAGACGGACCCAAAGATACCCAGATAGAAGAGCACCGTCCGGTCCGGCGTGATCTCAAAGCCTAGGAACAGCTCCGGGTCCACCAGGGACGCCAGCGCCAGCACAGACGCCAAGGCACCGGCGACAAAGGCCACAAAGCCGGCAGCCTGGATGGTCTTGTCTTTGGGGAACTGGTCCAGATAGCGGTTGGCGAACGGATAGGACATGTTGATGCGGCGGTCAAACAGATGCCACAGCTCGTTGAACTCGCGGAACTTCCATTCGGCCAGCGCGGTGTACTGGCGAGATCCGATCCGAGACGGGTTCTTCTTGTACTCATTGAAGTAGCGGAAAAAGTAATGGATCATGAAATAGACGATGATGAACGGGGCGACGAAGACGTTCATGATGCCCGCAAAGATGAACCGTCGTCGCAGGCCCTCGCCCAAGGCCTTACGATGGGTGTCTTTCAGGAACAGAGTCCGCACCTGGCCCTGCTCATCAAACACGTAGTCCATCACACAAAGGTTGAGGTTCCATTCCAGCGTCCTCGAAAACAATGGGCGATTCCTGAAGAAAGGAATGGGCAGAGTGAGGTCTAGGATATCTTTGTTGATCAGTGCAATCAGATAATTCTCCTTGCGCATCAGCCGATTCGCAATGTCGTGGGCGTCCATGCGCTGTTTCGACTGACTGCCGATGTACTTGCGGTGTTTGGCGGACACAGTGCCAGCTGTCGCTGGGTTGGAGTCGCGCAGGGTCATCAGCCGGCTGACGACTTCCTGCCACGAGATCGTTTGGATTTCCGCATCCGTGATTCCGAGCAAGTAGTGGAAAAAGTCATGCATATGCTTTAGTCGTCGGAGGTCGAAGAGATACTGAAATGCCTTGCCGATCCAGAATAGTGTCAACAGCCAGAGTAGAAATGTCGACGACATGGACATCTTGTTGGTACATTTCTGGATCAGTATGTCGTCTAGTCGTCTACTTCCCCGAAACTCGCGATAATCGATGCAGTTGGTGAGGAACACCCCGAATCCCACGATGAACGCGAAGGTTCTGCCATCTGTTAGACCACCGGCCTCCTTGCAATTCGATTGATCGGGAGTCAGGGAAGCACATACAAGAGGTTCAGAAAACGGTTCAGCAATATAGACCAAATCCCATTCCCGGTAAAATACGAGTAGACGTCTTTCAAGAAATTGTCCAGGTTTTCTACGTTGGCCCACATCCACAGGGCCTTCTCTTTGGGGTCTACAGTCGCCATATTCGGAAGGCCCTGGGACCAGATCACTCCAGGACGACGTCTCCGCCGGTCGTCGTGGAGCGGCAGCCGTTCTCGGGCAGAATCCCAGTGAACTCGGTCATCCCGAGACGAGGGTCCAGCGACCAAGGGCTCTGGTACGTGGAGGTGATGGGGGCTGGGCGGAGGCGGCAGTCGGGACTTCAGGTCATCGTCATCGTGCCCTTCCACCAGTAGGGATGCCGGGACATCGTCATCCCCATCATCCGGGTCATGACGTGGCGACGCACCTCGCATCCACCGTGGTCGGCTGGGTTTGCGACGGCGAGAGCCCGCTTTCGACGGCCCCTCGCTGGATGTTCTTTGCGGGCTCCTTTGTGTCAGGAACGCATCGCTCTCGCTGGGCATGTCATCTCTCTCCGCCTCGGCCATGGCCTCCTCCAACTCATGATCGGTATATTGTTGCCTCGCTCCATCTTCGAATTCTAGTCCACCTCGTTCCTCCACGTCTAGATCCGAATCCGCATCGTGTTGTCGGATGGTCTCGTATACCGAGGGCGAGCCGTTCGGAGGGAGGAACCGTGATAGGATGTTGGAGGCCATCATCTTGAAGGTTACTCAAAGAATCTGATGCGACTACAGTCATACAGTAGAAATCAGTACGTAGCAAGCTTCACCCATAGCCCGAGTCAGAACTCAGAGAAGGGTCCAAGAGTAGGCCATGTGATGGCAAGCGATGTGGAACAACTCGACTCTCCTCTAAACCAGGCACATCTATGAATAGATCTAGATCCACAGGTCGGGGGGGGGGGGTATAGTATAGAAGACAGAAGAAGAGAAGTGAGGAAGTAAATCAGACAAGTAAAGAAGTAGATAGAAAACAAGATGAGGAGTCCAAGGCAGGTCGTTTGACCAGTCGAGGAGGTGAAGATGACCGGTCGAATGACACTGCTGGATGATAAGCTGCTTCTTGCCGCCCTATGATGCAAGGCGGTCAGCGCTGGCGCCGCTATCAGTGGTGCCTGAGGCTGCCACACAATCAGCTGATCTGGTACCGGAACAACGGTTGATCCTGTTCATCGCTCACGTGTTGTCACAGACTCTACTGCTATGTATGTACAGTGTTAACAGGGTAAGATACTGGAGATATTACTCGGTCGAGACGGAATACTTTTCCAAGCTACTCCGAATTGTCTCTGACGACACGAGTCAGGTCCAGGCGGATTGGACTTGCTCGGGATGAGCCGCCAACAGCCATCTTTCCAGTTGATTGGTGCCGTTGGTTCAGAGATCCTTCCCATCTATGGTTCGTGCGGGGTTCGTCTTCTCCCAATGCATCATTGTACCTTGGATAACACTATTCTTTCGTACCTTTGTCGAGAATCAAATCTCACCTGGTCTGCGGGTGATTGGCCTTCACGGACATGTAGGGATTGACTCCCTAGTGTTCGTCGAATTGTCGCCACATAACAATCGAGGGGGTGTGATCCGCTTTTCCCTCTTTTCTCTGAGAGGGAGAGGGGCAAGAGGAGAGAGAGGAGGGGCGGGGGGGTCTTTTTCCAAAAGGTGCATATTTTCGGAGTAGCCCCATAGCATCAAGTTTCTACCGACATGTCGGGTCACGAGCGCGGGATTTGAGCAGAACGGGGCTTAATATCTGCCGCTGTGTCGCCGCCCCTCGAGTGGCGTCAGCGATTGTGACAAAGATAGTGCGAGACCGCGAGGACGGCCGAAAGGGAAAAAAAAACCCACACAGACCACTAACTAGTGTCCACTAAATCGGAGGTGACCCATTACCGTGATAGTCTGCAGCGTACAGGCCACCCAGGCCACCCACTAGGTCGTGGTCATCACCCCGTTTCCACCGGCGCGGCTGTACGTGCGTTGCTTGGTGTCAATGACGAGCAGCCAGGCGCTAACCCATGTCTTTTGGGGCACCGTGTTGCAGAATGACCACAACCCCTGTCGGGTATGGGGAGATGTTCTGGCTTCTCAGGGATCTGGAGGTTCTGGACGCTTGAAGCAAAAAGCGGGCGTATCCAACTGGGTGGTTCTGGGGACAGGAAGCGCAAAGCCTCTTGCTGTTCCTTTGTCCGCCACAGGCTCAGTTTCACTTGGCTTGGTTTGATGGAAACCGAAAAACGAGCCCTCCGCCAACAAAGGGAAACATCAAAATAGGAACATGGGGGGTGACAGGGGAAAGAAGACAAAAAGCAAAGAAAAGAAGAGAAAAAGCCAATTGGCACCAACTAATCACATTCAAATTTGGATTAGGCCTGTTGTTAGCTTTTTGTTTTTTTTTTTCGAGCCCCCCTCATCAACGACCAGATTTGATCCGCACAGCGAGCAACAGCCGGAGGTCAGGTGTGGTAGTGAGTGGTCCAGCGAGCGAGGGTTGTGAATCCTTGTGTGATGTTGGTCCTACTCCATCTGGTGATGGCGGTGGCCCGGGAGGGCATGGACCGACAATCTCCAACGGACCCTGGACTAATACTTGGAGTGATGCAAGGATTTGCCATTCAGCAATTGACTTTGGCCCTGATGGAAATTGGTTACCCAGATAGTCCACACCCTGGACCAATGCACTGCACTATTGAAGACGGGATATATCCCTGGACGGACGGAGTATATGGACTCGACGCCTCGATAGGTAGTTTGGGTCTGGAGTACCACTCGCTGCAAGGTGCAAAGGTAAAATCAGATCTAGTTCTATTTGTATAGGACTAGTCAAACATCGCCACCTCCGCATTAAACTTTGGCTACGATTCTAGCCACCATGTCTCTCGTATCTGTGTGCAGCACTAATTCCTAAAATATATCTGGCAGGTGGCTATAGTGGACGAATCTGCGAATCGATAGGGGGATCGTGCATGCAAGGTAGGGCGTACATGCTACATGATAGACAAGCCACAGCTGAAATGACCTCGTCATCATGATATGGAATATTTCTGATTCTTTTCTTCTTCTTTGTTCTTTGTTTGTTCCATTTCTTTTCTTTTCGCCTGGCTTACTATGATGATTATTGACTTATTTTATTATATTATATTTCATATCTTGATTCAATCCATACTCATTTATTCTCATTTTTTGCCCCTCTTTTTCCCTATTTCTTTCCACTTATTCCTTGATTAGAATTGATATATTTTATATGATTTATATGATTTATATAGTTTATATAATCTATAGAATTATAATTAATCTTAAAATGTCCACTTGTATATCCAGACCCTTGGTTTCGTCCCAACCAACCCGCCCGAGTAGATCTTAATCCAGAATTTCTCGGGGCTGTCCCAATGCGGTAATACCTTCATCCTCAGCTTCAATGGGGATCAACAGATACAACTCCTGCCAGATTCGACCGGATAGATGTGTATCTTCATCATTGACGTGAAGGAGCACATCTGATATACTTGGTCTATGTAATTTGTATGAGTACTGAGGTATGAATATCCATGTCTGAAGGATCAGGGGCATCGATCCATGCGTCAGATGGATGATGATAGGAAGAAGACTGGACCATCATCAGGGATTTTTACCCACCAGGATTGACCCTCAGAATCATTCAATTTCCAGGTTCCTTTCTGCCAATTTCTGGGTCGATTTTCCTCTGGATGGACTCAATTCACCGAATATATGCCCGATCGACCCCAAGACTCACCATTCCTCCTCACGGGTAATTAATTCCTATCCTGGTTCTTCCCTGGGTCTTGATCCTTTTCTTCTGTTCATAATTGGATCTTTCATTTCTCCCTCTTCGACTCTTCATCTCTTCATCATCCTATTCCTCTGCCTCTTCCTCTTCCTATCTCCTTGTTTCTTCTTTCCTTCTCTTGATCCACTGTCCCCATCCGTCTCGTCAAACCCGTCCACTCCCCTCCCCACCCACACACCAACCAACTTCCGAACAACCACCTCCACTACTACTACTAATCCATCCATCCATCCATCCATCTTTCCCCCCCTAATACCAATACTTGCGAACACTACTGTTATCCGTGATTTCTTCTACCACTACCTTTTTCCCCCACCCAACCCACCCACCCACGTACCACCACCACAACTACCACTACCACTACCACTACCACTACCACTACCACTACCACTACCACTACCACTACCACTACCACTACCACTACCACTACCACTACCACTACCACTACCACTACCACTACCACCACCACCACCACCACCACCACCCACTACCATCATCTCGACAGTCGAACTCTCTTCAATAACAACGCGCCCCGAATTCGACCCGAATGTGCGACTCTACTCTGCTCCCTTTCCCCGGACTCCATGCGTTCAGCTAGCGACCATCTCATTCTTGGACGACTCAAGGCCCTCAATTGTTCGAGGACCGTTGTGCAGCGCATGTTACGTATTCAACGCGCTGCAAGGTAATCTTTCATCCAACTGATCGACTACCATTTCTCTCTCTCAACCAGTTCATGCTCGTCCCTACGTTCGTCCTTCTACCTGTTGCGTCTCTCCGTCCCAGCCTGCGTTGAGTGCGGCTACCGCCCGACCCGCCCCATCCTCGCGTTCGCGGAACCCAAAGAAAAAGGGAAGAAATAAGGGAAAAAAACAAAAGAATAAAAAAGAAGGAGGAAGAGAAGAAGAAATTTCTTGATTTTCTTTTTCTCTTTTCTTTCTTTCTTTCTTTTTTTTTTTTTTGAAAATAAAAAAAATACAAATACACCCAGAAGATGGAGTCGGAAAGTTCAAATGGGTTCAAACGGAACTCCGTACACCAGGGGGTCTACAGTCGTCCGGTGGAACGGCGACCGAGCAAAAAGTCCTCCTCTAAGGACCGTCATGGCATGGTATACCCGGATAGCTTCAGGGACAGGGGCATCCGGACGGTGACGCCGGACTCCACCTCCGATGCGGGCCACCATTCGCATTCGCCCGTGTCGGAGGCGGAGTATCTGTCCTCAGGCGCCGCTGCGACCTCGCCCCGTGTGACCCCCCGAACCCGACCCCTCGACCTCGAGTCTCACCATCGCGACTTTCACTCCTATTATTCCGCCGGGGACGAGGACGAGGCCGTCATGGAACCGAGGAGCCTCCGGGCGCGGTCCCAGACCACCACCCTGGATGACCAACGCAGCGAGATCTCCTCCAGCTCCTTCTTGAACCGGACGCGGAATCCCCTCGCTCCTCTCAACGCCACCGCACCCCCGTCCAAGACGCCCGATGAGCAGCAAACATCGTCCATTGGATATCCGTCCGTCCTTGCATCACCGCCATCGGCCCGTCGACGACCCAGCAAGTCCGCCGGGACCTCGAGTTTGCTGGCCAGTGTGTCCGCCGCCGGCCTCTCGAACAGCGATGCTTCCAAGATCCTGAAACTCATGAAGGACACCTGCGGCCGGATGCATGGGATCCTGTCGTTCCGTACCGCTAACACCACCGCCTGGACCTCCGGCTACTGCGCCATCAACGTCGCGACGGGGAGCCTGATCTACCAGGCCAAAGGCGAGCCGGCGCTGGCAAAGACCCTCATTCCGGACCTCCGCGGCTGCCAGGTTCGCTCCCGCGTGGATCCCGAGCAACGCACCAACTATCTCAGCGTCTCCACCTTCACCTCCGGCCTGGGCGTCGAACTCAAACCTCACGTCAGCGAGACCTACGACTCGTGGCTGGCCGCGCTCCTGTGCTGGCAGCCCATCCGCCCCAAGGGCGTCCAGAACAAGATGACCAAGCCGCAGTCGGTCGCCATCGGCGACCGTCGCGTGGCCGAACACCGGCGGAACTCGGAGAGTACCGTCCCCAAAGAGGCGGCCATCATCAAGGTGGGCAAGATGCTGCTCTGGGACCGTCCGAGTGCGTCGGGCGCCCGACCCACCTCCGCCCGCCGCGTCTCGACCTACCGACAGCAGCGGGCGCTCTCGTCCTCGTGGCTGAAGGTCAGCTGCACGTTGCAGGAGAATGGGGTCTTGAAGCTGTTCACCGAGTCCGACATTACCCTGGTGGCCTGCATCCAGCTGTCCCAGCTCTCCCGGTGCGCCATCCAGCAGTTGAACCCGTCCGTCCTCGAAGACGAATTTTGCATTGCCATCTACCCCCAGTACGCCGCCCACTCCGTGTCCGGATTGACGCGGCCCGTCTACCTCGCCCTGGAGAGCCGCGTCCTGTTCGAAGTGTGGTTTGTCCTCCTGCGCGCCTTCTCCATCCCCGAGCTCTACGGCCCCGAAAACTCGATTGAAGATCGCCCTACCCGGGCCCCGACCTCCGGCGACACCGCGGTAGCATCCACCACGGACATGTTCCGCATCGAGAGGGTGCTCACCGTGGGAGTGACCGAGGCGAAAATGTTCAAGACCGCGACCGACGAGCTCCCGCGCAGCCGCAAGGCGTCCCGGTCCCAAAGCCAGTCCACCACGACCTCGGCCGTCGACGACTACTACACCGAAGTCCTCCTGGACGGCGAGATCCGCGCCAAGACGGCCGTCAAGTTCCGGACGGCAAACCCCTTTTGGCGCGAAGACTTTTCCTTCAGCGATCTCCCGCCGGTCCTGTCCCAGGTCTCGATCCTCGTCAAGGCGCTCAACCCGACCCAGAAGGATTGGTCCCTGACCGCCCTGGGATCCTACGCCCTATCCCAGGACGCGAACGCCGCCGGGGTCGACGACGTCGACATCTCCTTGTCCTCGCAAGATACCACGTACGGGAGAGTCGACCTGCGGCTCGATGATCTGGAGCCCGGGGTGAAAACCGAAAAGTGGTGGCCGCTCCTGGACGAGCGGGACCAGGCCGTGGGGGAGATGCTGATGATGGTCCGCATGGAGGAGGCGGTGGTCCTCATGGCACACGAATATACGCCCATGTCCGAACTCCTGCACTCCTTCACCAACGGGCTCACCATCCAGATGGCGCAGCTCCTGTCCTCCGAACTGAACCAGCTCGCCGAAGCCCTATTGAGCATCTTCCAGGTCTCGGGCTCAACGGTGGAGTGGATCGCGGCGTTGGTGGAAGACGAGATCGACGGGCTGCACAAGGAGTCGACGGCGAATCGTCTCCGGTATACCACGCGCATCCACTCCAACGATTCCCGGGAGACCGGCCAAGAGCGGGAGGTTCTCGTGCGAGATCTAGGCCGCACGGCGACGGTCGAAGCGAATCTTCTCTTCCGGGGGAACTCCATCCTCACCAAAGCGCTCGACCTCCACATGCGCCGACTGGGCAAAGAATATCTGGAGGAGACGATCGGCGAGCGGCTCCGCGAAGTCGACGAGAGTGACCCGGAGTGCGAAGTGGACCCGTCCCGCGTCCATAAAGCGGATGACCTCGAACGCAATTGGAGGACCCTGATCGCTCGCACCACCAGCATCTGGAAAGCAATCGCGAACTCCGCCTCTCGATGCCCTCCCGAACTCCGACTTATTTTCCGACATATTCGAGCGTGCGCAGATGATCGGTACGGCGACTTTCTGCGGACGGTCACCTACAGTAGCGTGTCTGGGTTCCTCTTTCTGCGGTTCTTCTGTCCGGCGATCTTAAACCCAAAGCTCTTTGGATTGCTCAAGGGTACGTCACCGTCCCCCCCCCCCCCCCCCCTTTCCTCTAAAATATACTAACTGTTGTTCACGGTAGATCATCCTCGTCCTCGCGCCCAACGTACTTTGACCCTGATCGCAAAGGCTTTGCAGGGACTGGCCAACATGACCACGTTCGGTAGCAAGGAGCCGTGGATGGAGCCGATGAACCGGTTTCTGGTCGGTAACCGGGCAGATTTCAAGACTTTCGTGGATTCGATATGTGCGATCCCGGCCGATCGACCGACGCCGATGGTCACACCCTCGTACGCCACGCCCATCCAGATCCTCGGTCGTCTGCCTCCCACGTCCCGCGAAGGGTTCCCGAGCCTTCCGTTCTTGATCGATCACGCCCGGAGCTTCTCCACTTTGATCCGATTGTGGCTTGACATAGCACCGCACCGGCTGACCGAGCTGGAAAGTATTGATGGGTGCCTCCAGAAGTTCAATGAGCTGGCCACGCGTTTCCATCAGCGGACCAAGGAGTGCCTCGGCCGCGCGGAACAAGCGGAACGGCCCAATGGAACCCTGGAGATCAAGTGGGAAGAGCTGGTCGACTCGATGGAACGGTCCGCCACCTTTTACGACGATAGCTCGAAGCCTACCACGCCCGCCACCGAGACCGCCGCCGCCGAGACCGCCGCGGCGGGGAGTCACCGCAACTCGATCGGGTTCTTCACCTCGCGGCCGTCGCTGCCCCGACGGTCGACGGACTGCGCCCCCGAGGCCGATGAGGATACCCCGCCCAGCTCATCGTCGGCGACCTGGGACCAGGGGCGGGTGCCGTTCTCCCTTCCGCGGTGGTCGGACACGCGGGATAGTACCGGAAGCTCGAAGAACTCGTCTACCTACTCTCTCGACTACCACGAGACGACCAAGGCGCGCCGATCCAGCCTGTCCCGCGACACGTCCAGCAAGTACCGGATCTTCGACTTTGTGCCGGCGCCATCCCGGCGCAAAGCCAAGGAGCGGGAGGCGGCACAGTCACGCGAAGATTTATGAAACCCGCTCCATACGTACCGGCGCTCAGTAGCTGCCATACAGGAGACGGATTTACCATGATGATGACGATGCATCTTTGACCGTGGATAGCGCGCAAAGTTTTGTATAACAGGCGGGCGAAGGGGCGTGTCAGTCCTGGCATCGCATCTTTGGTGTACATTCTTCTCTTCCTTTCTTTCTTTCTGATTGTCCTTTGGCCCATGTGCTCATGATTGAACGCACTCTCCTATCTGTATCACGTTTTTCCCATCTATTCTCTCCCATCTATCCCTCTATCGACGTTTTGACTCTTATTTCTCTGACCTACCTGGAAAGCATTTCTCTTGGTGTTGATACCCTGCTCTGGTTTTTCTGTTTTGCATAGAAAGCGAGAGAATCGCGTGAGCAGATGGCTGGATAACGTGTGATGTGGTTTTGGAAGGTTTTCCTTTTATTTATTGATCTTTTTTCTTCATATCTTTTTTCTGTATTGGGTGGTGATTTTACTTTATTTATTTATCATCCATCTATCTACTTATTTATCTATATACTTTGATCATGTCGTCAAGCTGTTCTTTTCTGTGTGTCTGTAAATAGTTTTCTTGATCTTGTGGTTGGTTGGTTGGTTGGGTATATTATAGATGTTATGTGTGTCTTACGTCCTGTCTTTCAATGGATGGATGGATGATGGTGGTTATATTCACTATATTATTATATTATACTTATGATTGTTATACAGCTTATTTTACCGTAGGGTATACCTACTCTGTACGCGGTACTTCCAGAGTCAACCTGGTTAGAGTTTTGTCCAGATAGGAAAGTCCATTCTACTGCACAGCGGGATCAGTAGGCAAGAATTAACCTACCTAGGTCTGTCTCCCTACCTAACACACCATTCCTCAAAACAAACAGCAACAACAACAAACAACAATTATAATAGATATATCTAGATCTAAACGAACATAAACAATCAAATGCTACAGACAAAAAGAAAAGAAAAGAAAAGTTACATCCACAAACAAAGCTTCCCACTCGCCGTGCCCCCCGCCACCCAATTCTTGCTCCGGTGGAAGACAGCCACGGCTGGCACGGCGGTGATGCCGTCCCCGCCGAGCTGCGCGAGCTGGTCGCCGGCGCTGCTGTAGATGTCGACGAAGCGGTTCATGTTGCCGATGCAGAAGCGTTGGATGGGGGATTGCGGGTTGAGTTGCCATTGGGGGCGGAGGCTTTTTTGTTTCTTAGTATTAGGGTTGTGTTGTGGGTTGAGTTGATGGGATGGTGGGGTTGGTTGAGTCTGTTTGGGGTTGTAGGAGGGAGGGAAATGAGGGAGGGAAATGAGGGAGGGAAAAGGGAGGATGGAAGAGAAACATACATTGTGACCCAACGGCCTGTTTGGCAATTATGTCGCACGACGGTGTCGGGCTTGACCTCGTCTTCGGGGAGGGTGTGTCCTGCGGACCAGGATGGGAGGCCGCGGGCAGCGAAGTCGTAGATCTTGAGGGTATCGTCGTAGGAAGAGGTAGCGATCTGGCCTGCTGCGTTGAAAGCCGCGTGCGAGACGGACAGCCGGCTGTGGTGTTCTGCGACGGGGATCGGATCCGAGTGCGACAGCTTGCGCAGGTCCCAGAGACGCATGGTGCGGTCGAGACTGGCTGTTGCGACGAAGTGCGGCTGCGTGGGGTGCAGCGAGAAGCCGCCGATTTTCTTCTCCGATAGTTGCCAGGTGGAGGGGGTGGTGGAGGAGGAGGAAGAGCGCGTGTCGTGACGCCCGAAGGTGCCGTCTAGGGTCGTCCAGTAGAGGGTGTTGGGGTCGTCGGCGGCCATGTCGAGGCCGGAGAGGGGGACGTCGTCTGCTGTGGATGCGGGAGCGTATTTCTCGACGGAGGTGGTCTTTTCGAGGTCCATCTCGCGGATGGAGCTGTCGTAGCTGGCTGTGTAGAGGTGGGTGGGCTTGGAGGAGTGGATGTGCATGGAGCTGATGGTGCGGGTGTGCGGTTTGAGGGTTGTTAGGACGGGGTCCGGGTCGTCGTCTTCTTCATCGTCGTCGTCTTCTTGTTTCACGGATGTGGGCTTCTCTTGGGATGCGTCTAGGAAGCCCAGGTGGCCCATTTTGTCGCCGGCGAAGATGAGCGGTTTCGTTTCGGAGGGGTGGAAGGTCATGGTGTAGATGCGTTCGGGGGTGAGCTTGATGCCTGTTCATTATCAGTATGACTGTCTCCTCTTTTTCTTTTTCTCTTTTCTCTCTCTCTTTTATAGAATAGGGATAACTGACGCTGCGGCTCCCACGGCTCCCACAACTCCAACCCACTCATCTCCTCCCTCAACTTCCGGAGATCCTTATCCGTCGTCTTTTCGATCTCCTCGTCCCCAAAGGTCCGCTGGTACGGCATAGCGACGCCCTTGGAGATGACATCCACGCCGATGAGGGCATCGCCACTCAGCTTCTGACCCGCAACGACCATCTCGCTGAAAGAAAAC
The DNA here is from genome assembly GCF_002847485.1 of Aspergillus campestris IBT 28561. NCBI lineage: Eukaryota > Fungi > Ascomycota > Eurotiomycetes > Eurotiales > Aspergillaceae > Aspergillus > Aspergillus campestris. Next base: position 1,389,455 of record NW_020194337.1, read on the forward strand.
GCATCCGACTTGCGCAATCGCTTCTCGCGCTCCTGCTGCTGATGCGCCTCGAAGGCTTCGTCCGCGCGCCGCTTAGCGACCTCACTCTCGGCAGCGATGCCCCTCAGGCGCGACGAGGTGCGCCGGGGCAGGACGGGCTCCTCCTTTTTCACCTTGGGGGGTGCGGCCTTCTTCCGGGCGCTGCTGCTGCTACTACCACCGGTGGATGCACGAGGGATTTTTGGAGGAAGCAGGCTCGAGGATTTGGCCCCTAGGGAGAGTTTCTTGAGGAGGGCATCGCGTTCGGCGATGTTGGCGAGACGCTGCTTTTCGAAGTCGGAGATTTCGTCGGAGCCCATTTTGGGGGATTTCCTCTTTCTTCTTTTTTCTTTTTTCTTTATTCTTTCTAGTTTCTTTCGTCTTCTTCTTCAGTATGAAAGGGTGGGTGTTGAGGTGTGGATCATGGTGAGGGCGAGTGCGAGGATGGAGAAGATGGATCTCGGACGCGTGCCTGGTGCCGCGTGGTCACGTGAAGATATATCACTTCCGCCTTTGTTAGTTCACCTGCTCACTATAGGATACTTGATCTGATATTTATGGAGATGATCTGATTGAGTATATCTTGAGAGATGTCACGTTGAAGGAATTGTGGAGTGATCTGAATTGAGATTGATCTGTTAGTATATGTACACTCATCCTAGTTATGCCTACCATGAATCAGCATTCCATTGTAGTAACTATAGTAAGTAGTATCCAGTCTTCATGTCAACTCTATCCTGTATGATGTTTTAAGTGGCTCCTCTGGCGTGGAAATTACATCCTGATAACCCCACGTCCATGCATCCATCTGTCCATTGAATTGGATGATCTGATTGATCAATGCATGGAATTGATACAATTCTGTTGTTTTATTGTTGTCCTTCCTCTTCCCCTCTTCTCTCTTCTCTCTTCTTTCTTGCTTCTCCCTTCCCCCCTCTCCTTTCCCTGTTTCTGTCTCTCCCCCGTCTTGTTTATCTCTAGGTACCTTGTTAGACGTGATCTCGGGAGGATCTATCCTCATTCTATCCTCATTCTATCCTCATTCTATCCTCATTCTATCCTCATTCTCCTGTCTAATCTATCAGGAATCTCCATCCATCCATCCACCATGGGTATGTCTATCAGTTTCCCTTCCCTTTTGTTTGTTTCTTTCTTTTGGTTATTTCCCCAATGATGATGTCAATGATTGAACTACCCCATAAACATAATCACTCCTGGGACACTTCCTGGTTCAAATCAAGGAGATCTTCCCATCTTATTGGATCCATGACTTGAAGATTTATAATCCTCTTCCTCAACTGTCCCTCTTCCATCTCTCCTCTATTCCTATTCTTTTCTTTCCTTCTACACTGTCAACTCCCTTTTGATACTCCACTACTGTAAGTATGTACCTAGTCCCCAAGGTACTACTAAGGTACTGCATCTCGGATGTCCACGGCAAACACCAATCAAGACACCCTGATCCTCTGCCCAGTTGTCTCGTCTGACATTCCTCTTCTTTTGCTTTTCTCTTCTTTCCCCGCCGTTACCCTCCTTTCCCTTTTACCTTTTACCGTCTTCCCTTCTTCTCTCCCCCCTTTTCCTTTTCCCTTTCATCTTCCCCTCCGGTTCTCTGCTCTCTTTCTTCTTCTCCCCTCTTTCCCTTCATTTCTTCTCTTTCTTCTCATTGTTGGTCTCGTCTTGCATCCTTTTCTCTCTTCTCTCTCAAGTCTGGTTCTGTGGCTGACCGTCTCCGTCATCCAGCCGACGTCTATCGTCCCTATCCAGTAAGTTATCATTTTCAATTGAATTCATTTACCTTTTTATCTTTCTTTCTTTTTTTTCTTTCTTTCTTTCCACTGTGTTATTCATGCCCATGTGTATGATCTCCACCGGTATCAATCTCCACCAATATCAGCCTAGTCGTGATTCTGACGACCGTGATGGTGATCGCACGCGCTGTACTGCCGGTCCCACTTCCCCCTCTCCATCTGCCCCGGTCGCCTGGTCCGTCCTCTGTCTATATATATCCTTTTCCATACATATCCTTTTGTCGATAAATACATATGGATTTAGTTATATGTGTAATCATATAATTACCTTCATTTGTATATTTTATCATTCCATTCATATCCTCAATCATCCCTCTCAGAGGACCTGTCAGGCTGTCCCCCAGGTCCTTGTGCTTGGTGCCTGAATCCGCTGCCTGGACCGTGCTTTGTCATCTACCATCCCCCGTCACATGACATCCCTCCATCCTCTTCGCTTCAACCAACCTCACGCCCGCTTCTCCATCCATTCCCAATTGACTCCATCCATCCTGACCTCCCTTTCAAACGCGTCCATCTCTCTCTTCCTTTCAATCTTCTTTTCTTTTTCTTTTCCGCTTCCCCGTCCTCCTCCCTGAAGGGTCCCGTGCCGATGCCGGCCGATTACTACGATACTGACCACGCTCAGCGTGAGAGGTCTCGTTCCCCCCGACGTCGTTCGCGCAGCCCTCGTCGCAGCCGTCGCTCCTACTCGCCCCGCAGTCGCTCCCGTAGTCGCCAGGACTACCGTCGATCCGATCGCCGCTCGCGCTCGCCCTTGAGTAACGCCCCCGGCATCGCTGGTGAATCCTCCGGTTCTGTTTACGGTGGTCGCAGCAGCTACCCGCCCCCCGCCAGATCGTTCGAGGATCGTGCCGTCGCCAAAGAACAGATGATGCAGACCGTCCGCGATACCTCCCAACAAGACCGTCGCGTCTATGTGGGCAACCTTTCCTACGATGTCAAATGGCATCATCTGAAAGATTTTATGAGACAGGGTGAGCAGGGTCATATCGTGCCGGGCGTGTGATGGACTTTTTTTTTCCTTTCTGTTTTCTGTTTTCTTCGCTCTGCTGGTCTTGGAATCTCGTGACTGACCATGGATGGGGGACTCTTTTCTCCGCGATTCGAACTTTAGCTGGAGAAGTCATCTTTGCCGATGTCTTACTGCTTCCAAATGGAATGTCGAAGGTGGGCGCCAATGCGTAGTGTGGCTGGTTTTCTTTCTTGCCATTTCCTTTTTTCTTGACCGTTCCCTTTGGTTTCTGGAACTTTTCCCCACCCCTTTCGTTGGTTTGCTTGGACTGTTTGGGTTGACGGGTTGGGCCTGGTTGTCCGGGATACTGTAGGGATGCGGGTAAGTGATCTTTGGATTTCGCGTGCCCTGAGTTCATCGCACTGACTTGGCTGTCTCTTAGGATTGTGGAATACGCGACCAGGGATCAAGCGCAGAATGCGGTCAACTCCCTGAGTAACCAAAACCTGATGGGCCGACTCGTCTACGTTCGCGAGGTAGGTCCACCGTCTGGCCCGCGCTCCAGTGCGCGATTGGAAACTTACCGACCCGGTTCTCTTAGGATCGTGAGCCCGAGCCGCGTTTCAGCGGGGGTCCCGCCCGTGGAGGCGGCTTCGGCGGAGGCTTCGGTGGTGCGCCCCCCGGCGGCGCGCCTGGCGGCTTCGGTGGCGGTGGCCGACAACTTTACGTGGCCAACGTTGGTCCCCCACTCCCCTCCCCTTCCCGCGATTGCCCGGGATCCCACCGGATCAAGAGGTATTAACCGTTGGCATTGTAGCTTCCCTTCAACGTTGGCTGGCAAGATTTGAAGGATCTGTTCCGCCAGGCCGGTAAGTGGTCCCGGATGATGCGATTGGCATCCTCGCGCCGAGCGATCTCCCCTTCCCCGGTCGTCTCCGTTCCCCTCTCCCAATGGTTCTGATATTGACCCCCGTTTCTGGACAACAGCTCAGCAAGGTGCCGTGATCCGCGCCGATGTGCACACCGACGCTACGGGCCGCCCCAAGGGCTCCGGGATCGTCGCGTTTGAGTCCCCCGACGACGCGCGCAATGCTATCCAGCAGTTCAACGGCTACGACTGGCAGGGCCGCCCCCTGGAGGTCCGGGAGGATCGCTTCGCCGGTGCCGGACCCGGCTTCGGCGGTGGTGGTGGTCGCGGGGCTTTTGGCGGTGGTGGTCGCGGGGCCTTCGGCGGCTTCCCCGGTCGCGGCGGTTTTGGCGGTGGTCGCGGGGCCTTTGGCGGCTTCCCCGGTCGCGGTGGCTTCGGTGCTCCTCCCCCTGGTGGCGGCGGCTTCGGTGCGCCCGGCTTCGAGGGCGGCGGCATGGCCCCGGCGCCCCCCAACCCGTTCACGGACTTTGCGACCTCGGGTGGGGAGAAGAGCCCCGTTATCTACGTGCGAAATGTGGGTGATGGCTCCGTTGGATCAAAGGACGGGACTGTGCTGACCGGACGATAGTTGCCGTGGTCCACCTGTAACGAGGACCTGGTGGACCTGTTCTCGACCATCGGCAAGGTGGATCGGGCGGAGATCCAGTACGAGCCCAACGGCCGCTCGCGTGGCACGGGTGTGGTCCAGTTTGACAGCGCCGACACGGCGGAGACCGCGATCTGTAGGTTCCAGAATATGCCGGGGATATGGCAAGATGGCTAACCCGTTTCGCAGCCAAATTCACCGGCTATCAGTACGGCGGCCGCCCCCTGGGCATCACGTTCGTCAAGTACATGAACATGGTCGCGGGACCCGGGGACCCGATGGACGGGGCCGAGCCCACCGGACTCACCCAGGATCAGATCATGTAATATACCCGACGTCGTTGTCTCTTTTCTCTTGTCCTCTGTCGAAACGGCGGGGATGTCACGAAAAGCGGTCCCTGTTTTTGCTGTTTCTTTATGCTTGTTTTCCCGTCCTGGGCCCCGGATGATCTGATATTGGTGTTTTCTGTTTCGTTTTTATCTGTTTCTCAATCTGGTTTCCTCTCCCCTTCGTTTCTGGCGGTCTGTTTTTTCGGGTTCGTGTCTCGGATCGGGGCGCCCCGACGGACAGTCAAGCGGTCTGATCGATCTGTACTTCACATGGTTGGACGGACTTAATTTGATCTTTGATTTGGAGCATGAGTGGGACATCACAGAATGAGATGATCTAGGCAGCAAACTGTAGTATATCCGTATGTTCAATGGCATGTACTCATCACCATCTCATCCCCTCACCAACATATCCGGTCTTATCCCAACCAACTAGAAGCACTTTGAAGGTAGAACGGTAGATAGAGAATGGATACGATCAGAATTTGATACCTTATTGCTCTATAATTGTGTTAAGACATTCCCATAAATACTACAAACACATGTATACACATCTATCTCAGATGTCTATATACATACATATATCTTTCTACAAGTGAGATAGAGAGAGAGAGATATATATATATCTCTCTCTCTTCTGATTAATGTGATAGATAAGGACATCAGATGTAAGTAATCTAAGCCCCTAGATGGATATTTGAGTAATAGGTAGATAGCTACGGAGTAGGTAGGTAGATAATCACTTGATTTCATTTCACTTCAGTCCAGAGTTCAAAGTTCAGGGTAGATAGGTAGGTAGCATGGCGTTATCGTAAATCAATCAATCAGTCAACCAACCAAGAGCAAACAAACATAGGGCAGTAAATCAACCAACCAATCAATCAATATAAATCAAGAAAGAAAAAAAAGGGGAAGGGGGAAAAGGGGATAGAGTAATATAGTACAGATGAAGTGAAGCGGGTAGATAGATCGACTTGGGGGGAGAAAGAAATGAGATAGGAAAGGAGAAAAGCAAATTCATAACCATAACACCGGTGTTCGCCTTTCTTCTGTTCTTCTTATACCATCTCACTCATTCACTCACTCACTCGCTCGCTCAGCCTTTGGTACTGGGTGGTGTGAGGCGGATTGACTGACTGACTGATTGATTGACTGACTGATCACTCGCTCGTGTATCAGTGGTAAGTCAGTCACTCATCAATGGTCAACCAACCACGGAGAAGAATGAGATAGGAAGAAGAACCGAACGCCTGCCCAGAGAAGTAAAAAAGAAAAGAAGAAAAAGAAGAAAAAAAACCAATCCCAAGGGTATTCTCGCCCCCATCATACCATCCACCGTCCGTCCATCCTCCCAAACCAACCAACAAAACCGACCAAGTCCAAAGGAAAAAGAAAAAAAGGAAACAAGAAAAAAAAAAGAGAAAGATCCCCATCCTCTCAACAGGACGAGAATCAGAAGAAGATAATGTACATACAGACATCAGCGGGACACATCAATCGATAGATACAAAAGGAAGGGGTAACAAAAGAAATAACAAAAGGAAAACATCAAGATAAAGGAAAAAGAAAAAGGGAAAAAAAGATATATACCCCTCATTTCGGAGAGATAGAGATATATCAAAGGTCCAACCAGGTTGTTCAGGTGAGACCAACCCAAGACTAAGCTGGAATATTAGTCGGCGGATAGTGACCTGGAATCCTCAACTCCACAGCCGACACACTGCCCTTCCCAGAACGCGGAAACTCATCATTAGCGAGGCCCTTGGGGGTCGACCGTTCCCAGTCGACGGGGGTAGTGTGCGCAGAGGACGAGTCCGCGATGATGGGGGGCGAAGCGAGGAGAGCTCGCTTGCCGTCGCTGGGGTATTCGTCCATGTTCTCGTCGACGGAGGTTGGGATCGTGTTATGCGTGTAGTGGGTGTAGTCGGTGGCGTTGGTGCTGGTTGGTGCTGTGGAGGCGCTCTCGCCGCGGGTGCGCTGGGGCCCCCATGAGGGCTCGCGGGAGGTGCTTGATCTTGATGCCCCTGCTGCGCCGGACATGGTTATGGATGGTGGGCGTCTGCTGTCGGAGGAGATGCGGTGTGGTGGGCTGTCGAGGCCGGAGGATGAGAGTCCTGGGATCATGGCGGAGGGTTGTGTAGTGGGATCATTAGCTGACCCGGCGAGCTGGCCGCTGTGACGGTTGTGATCCATCCAGTGGCCCGGCGGACCACCCGGTTGTTGATCGCTCACACGGCTACTGCTACCGCCGAACGGGCCGTTGTCCGTGAGCGACCCCGCCGCAGCCAGCAGATCCTTCTCGCCGCCGGAGCTCTCACCGCTGGACGGCGATAGTGGGGCCTGCAGGCTGCGGTCGATCTGCACGTCACTTGGGAAGCGGCCTCCCGGCTGACGAGGCTGGGAGGTAGGGCGCTCTTGATTCAGGACGACCGACTCTGGGGAGTACGGTGTCCGGTCAGCCTCGTCTTCGTCCATGACTCCATCACTGCTGGCAGATGTGGTCTGGCAGCTCGTGCCACTCACGGTCCGGACGTGGCGCCGCACAAACGCGTTGCGGGCCTCGCCTGTCTTGGAGATCAGGCTTTCAATGTCCTCGTACCACGCCATCATGGTGTCGTGCGACTCGGCGCGGAATACCCACGAGTGGCCGCGGTGCATCGTGCCCGTTTGTCGTCCTTTCAGCATGAATTTGTGCGATGTTGAGTCGAGTTGGGAGTGTGATCCCAGCTTTTGCTCGGGGAGGTATAATGACATCACCGGGGTCTGCCATGCTACGCGATCGGCGGATTTGAATTCGTGGAGATGGGTCGGCGATAGGACATACCTAGACCAGTCAGGAAATGAGATGCAACGGGAAAACCAAAAGATATACATACCAGCCAGGCGTATAGCTTTTGAGGTACTTGCTTTTCCGCTCCAGCATGCCTGACCGCACTTCAACGGCGGCGGGATGATCTTTGCCCGGGTAGGAGATGTTCTCCACATCTCGCAGAGGCACTCGCGGATCGACGAGTTCGTCCGTGTTCGAGATGAACCAGTTCCACTCGTGATCGTGAGGCATGGAAATCGGCCCCGAGTGCAGCTTCTCCGCGGTATCGTAGGCCTCGTCGGCTTCACGCTTGAGAATGCTGGCATACGCGTTGTAGGCCTTTTGGATTTCGCCGACCACGATCGATTCCAACTCTCGTCCCGAGTTTTCTAGATTCAAAAACGCCTATTACTGGTTAGTCGCTGGAACCTCTCCCTTAGGTGTGACTGTGACATACCCGATGCAGGTAGTTCTCCTCCTCGATCTGCCTCTCAATCTGCTTCTCCACACCCAAGCGGACGATAAACGGATCCCCCTTCCCCGAGGTTGCGGCCGGGTCGGTGTCCACCAGACCTAGGGACTCGTGCAGGTGTCGCACCGTCTTGCGCGTCGCATCCACCTCCTTGTCTACCGAATTCCGGAAATCGCCCGAGAGACCGCGGATCTCCTTGGTCTTCTTCTGTAGGTCATTTCGCAGACCCATGAGCTGGTTGACCACCTCGTTTTCAACCTCGGCGGCCTTGTTCGCTTCCATGTAGCCCTGGCGGTGAAAGTCTCGCAGGATGTCGGTCGCATCGGCGAGGCCGCCGGAGTCGAGGAACGAGGGAGGGAGCGCGGCGCTGTTGAGGATGTTGGACGCCGAGAGGAAGAGCTTGGATCGGGTTTCGTAGGATTTCTGGAGCTCCTTGAAGAAGAGGATGAGGTCCTTGAGGATCTTGCGCCATGCTATTTCGCGTTCGTCAGTAACCGGAAGAACAACACCATCACCTGCCTGTCGACATACCTTGAAAGCGATTGGCCAACACCTCAGTCGGACTCCCACTCGTGGGGATGGGGATGAAGAATGCGCTGTTCTGGTCCTCGGCGCCCTCGGAGTGATACTTTTCCTTATCGCCCAAGACCAGACTCCGGACACTCCCTGCGCGCATGCTCTTCCGACTCCCGCTGCGACGAATACTGCCCTTCTTGCTGAGGGAGGATTTCTTCTTCAGGGTGGTGGATCGGGTCGGGGTCGCGGATCGGGATTGCGGCTGCGGCTGCGACATATGCGACGCGGACCGTTGGAGAGCCGAGGGGGGTGTGTCGAACGCGAGGGAAGCGCGGTGGCTCGCAACATCCATATCCCTGTGAAACCGACCGGAGCTGGGTTCGCCCATACCGTTATGTGCGACGTTGTATGCGGAGGTGGTGGCGACAAAAGAGTTGGGTCGGGAGGATAAGCGGGGAGCATAGCCTCGGTGGGGGAAGGTGGAATCGGCGGGCTGTGGCAAGGCGCCATATGCATCGGGCGTGTGGGATCGTAAGGCCGTCGCCATGATTGGAGAGGAGGGGGTGGAGGGGCGAAAGGGAGGGGAAAGGCGTTGCGAAAGGCGGGCGACGATAACGAGCACGGGGGTGGAGGTACGGAGGTACGGAGGAAGCGTACAGTAAGGGTGGCAGTACCGACCAAGCCCGTGTCACCAGTCGATATCAATCAGTCGTGGAAGCTCGGTGGAGGATCAATCAATGCGGGCCGTGATAAGGGAATAAATAGAGGGCCGATGACGGTTGCTCGAGTTGTAGATATAGGGTCAAATAGGAGGTTCCAACTCATGAGTGAAAGGGAAAAGGGACCAAGTAAATAAAAATAAATCTCATAGACAGGTGATGATGATTTAATTTTATTTCCCCTTCTTTTTTTTTATGAAAGGGAAAGAAAATAAAAGAATAAAAAAAAGAAAAATAATAATAATAATAATAATAAAAAAGGAGACGGGTAGAAAACGGACGATTCCAGACCTGATTCCGATCGGAGAAAACCAGGCCTAATTTAGTTGATTTAGTAGATGTACTGATGTAGTTCCCAGCTGGAGCTGTTAGCTGGTCACCCAGCGAACAAGATCCGAGAGCTGTATGCTGTGTCTCGACTGGTGTTGCGGGGGGAGGGGGGGGGGGAGACTAGACAGAATGTTGACTCCTTAATTGCAGTAGTCGTCACCAGTGGCTGTCGTAATAGATAGATGGATAGGTACCTAGTATAGGATAGGACTACCTCCCACCCGACCACTATAGGAGGTTACCGTATGGTTATGGAAGAAAACGATCCAGGAGCCGATCGTGGACAAGTCTCGGGGAGGGTTAATCTTGTAGCCCCACCAGTCTAAGAGCCACTAGAATGATATAGGGGAGGATCAAGAGAGAGAGAGGTATGGGTGGGAAATCACCGCGGGTTGATGGTTGAAGAGGAAGAGAAGACAACAATGGATAGAGAGAAGTTTTCTCTCTTCAAAGGGCGATCGAACCAGATAAAGAGGAGCATTTGATGAGGGGTAGAGGAGATCGATCCTTGGATTTGGTGATAACCACTGGACTGACGCTTGCGGATGACGTCTACGCCAGCTTAACCCTTTAAGCTCTTGGATGCGACGGTAGGACGGATCACCAATGACTTCCGATGGAACGGAATCTCCGGGAAGAGAAGTGGACGGTTTTTAATGGTTGTTGTGATTCTTCAACTTAGTGGTTGATAGTGAGTTCAGGTGAAGATGGTGAGAGAAGTCGGGCTATACAGATAGACAGATAGTAGAAAGTAGAAGTCATATCTAGATTGGTAGTTCTCTAGTGCTCGATAGATGAGAAGCCGGTGGCAGGAGTACCGAAACCGGGCATGTATCGATGGCCTGTATCTTACAACGTCTCCCCCTTTTCTGGGTTGGTTCTTACAAGGTGGTATAATTAGGATGCTCACTAACTGCTACTAGTTTGTCATATTGAATGATTCTGGCGTGGGATAATCTAAAGGAAATGATGTTTTACCCTTATTACTTACACGTTGCAGTTAATTATAGCAATGAATAGTGACCATTGCTAGCAATGTACAGCTATCGATCTCTGGTTATACCTGGTAGCAGGTATTGATATGCTGTAACTAATACTCAATACTAGGTAGACATGCCTAGCCACCGCGTCGTCCATCACAGCCCCTTGGGCACCAGCCAACAGCATCTTGGACGTTAGGCTCATGTGCAAGTACTGTACAAGCACAAGTACAAGTACAAGTAAAGCACAACAAGTAGGCACAGGGACCAGTATAAATGTAGAACCTGCATAAGTACGGAAGCACTTCATGATTACCACCCGTAATAAAAAACTATGTGGCTGTGGAGGCGTCTTGGCGGAAGACTGGAAAGAACTGGGGCGAGGAGTCGGACCCATGGAGGATCCATTCCCATTCCAATCCAATCCAATCCAATCATCCATTGCTCTGGGTTCGAGGAATGGATGGATGGATCCCCCGAGTCCTCATCATCGAGTAAATCATCCTTCTAGCGTCGGCACAAATCGTTCTGCTCGTCTTCGATGGAGTCCCCCTTTTCCCCTCCTGTCTTTTTTGCTTTCCAGCCCAGTGGCGACTTGTTCCTTTCCCCCAAATTAATAATAAAATAGTAAGTTAAGCTAATACCGTTAGTAAGAAAAAGGAGAAGCGTTCGTTTGATTGACACTGGCACTTTTTCCTTTTTGGGAATACCAAGATTCTCAACGTCATGCACTGTTCATCTTTCTTCGAACGCCGATCAGCTAGGTAACCACCATGCCTCACGGGATTATGTCTAATAGTATCAGGGGAGGACTCCAGCCCCAGCCCAGTTGACAATGGATGGATGGATGGACGGATGGATGGATTAAGGTTCCCATGATTCAGTTCAAGATGCCCATTGTCCGCACAATTATTCAAGATGAACGTCATCCCGGGCATACCGGGTTGGGGAAGTCATGATAATGATGCCATCGACCTGAAGAGCCATTGCAATCCGTGGATAGATTCCCCAGGGCAAGCCCCGCCCTCTTGTACTTGTCACGGTCGAAAGTCAAGTCATCATCATCATCATCATCATCATTGTGTTTTGACTCCAGAGTAGACCCGGCTTTCAGAACCACATCCACATTCCTCACTTACCCTTTGATGTCTGGAACTGGAGACGATGAACGCTGAACATTGTCCTCCATCCATTCATAGATCGATCAATGTCCTCCTTGATGTGATCTGCTTCGATCTGATATTAACACCCGAGATCAACCCCTCCCAGCAGGTGATATCATATATGCTCCGTTCCCCTGCGTCCTTGAACAATCTGGCCCAATAAATCAACAGAACTTCCTCTTCTGGAGAATCAAATTAGATTGGTTGGTTAGGTAAACTCTGGGGTTATTGTCGCTGGCCCGGGGTAATGGGTTGCACTATACTCCGTACAAGGTGGGTAATTAATATATGCCATGTCCGGAATATACTCCAAACATTTCTCACAAGGGTAGCTTCTACTTCAATCTATACGAGTACGGGGGTGTTATGCCTGAGGTAACAATAATAATGTAGGGCTTACTCATCAGTAATGATTTGATAACCGCGACCCCTGATTGGTGGGAGCTCCCACCTGGATTCCAACGGTATCAGCAACGCTGAGAGGTATGGATAGATCATGGTGGAAGGTCTTGACCGACTCCAGTAGATTAGAATAGATATCTGCATCGTAGCTATCGCCTACAGGAACATAAACGCGGTCAAAACGCACAGCCCGACCCCTAATCATACCCACCAAGTCCTTGCTACTGGCCTGCAGATGGTCCACTCTCCCCCTCGCAGATACTCTGACGTACTGCGATCAGATCGTGAAAGCCGTCGTTCACCGAGTTTGCACTGTGCTGTTATGGGACAGACCATGTCTCCTTTCTCTTCTCTTTTGGGAATTGTAGATAGATTGCCCATATGTTTTGGAGATAACTTTCACTTGACCCATGCTCCGCCATGTCTGACCGTGTCTGAAGGAGTAGATATGGGGAAAAAACAAAAGAAAAAAGAAATCTTTATTGATAGTTATGCCGCGGAATGGCAATTGACATGATATAAGGGTGGTTTTACACAAAGGAGACGGACGGGAAACGGGCAGAACGGAAGAACATGATTTCAGACCGGATTATATTCATGAGGCCGGGGCCTGAGTTGTGGGAACATCGATGCCATACGCCTCCTTGATTCTTTCTCGTCGTCGCTCCGCATATCCGGGGCCGTAGACGCCTGGGAATATGTTAGCAAGGCGTCACGTTAGGCGGATGAGATGGACTTACCGCGTCCCTCGCCCAATTGAGCAACGGTCTCCTCCCCGGAAGTCCGGTAGGCCGTCCGGAGCTGTTGCCGACGATCAAACTCATCCTCTGTATTTCCCCTGTTGTAACCCCACAGCGATCCGCCCGTGAACTCGAAAGCGCCCATGGAGGCGGCCAGGGCGGCACCGTATCCCAGAAGAGCGGGGAAGGAGCGGGCTGCAGAACGGTTAGACTGGATATCCAGCGATTGAGAAAGAAGCAAGGTGAAATTGACGAACCCTTCAGTCCCAGGATCGCACCAGAGAAGAAACCGCCAATTGCGACGTTCCAGTGGTCGTCCGTCTCCCGCAGGTTGGCCGAGGCGTTCTTTGCGAACTCGTAGGTACCTCCCATGGCGGCTAGAATGAAGCGGGGTCAGCCACAGGCACAAATATCCAAGGATCTCCGTCCCCAGTTCATCGCATACCGAAAACTCCAATGGTGCTGCCGCTACGGACGAACACACCAAAGGGTCCAACATTCTTCCGGGTGAGGGTGTTCTGGACGGCCGAAGCGAAGAGACCCGCGCCAGCTGTCAGCATGGACGTCTTCAATGCCCTCTGAACAGTGGGCTTGGGGTGATAGGTGTGCTCCTCCGTGTGTGTGGCCATGGTGGCGGATGGCTGGGTGAGATATAACTCGACTGGATTGCGTATAGAGAGCGAGTAAGTGTCGCGGTCGAGGACGTTTCCGATCGGATTTTGGCACGTCGTACTTTCTGCCAATACACACCGCCTACCCCGGCTTCCCGTGGAGCTTCATGCAATGACCGCCGGGAGGGAACAGGACATGATCATGCGCGTCTAGTCATTCTGGATTGATGATTTATTTTCCTCAGTGCTAGCTCGCTCTATCCTGCTTTCTACTTCCTTTTATATATCGTTATCTAAGGCTTTTGCCACGTCTTGCGACCAGACTTCATCGCTGTAGGGTGGGGTTGGTGAACTAAAGACGCCCCCAGCTTGCCGCCCGCTCCCACTCCCCACCATTGATTTGCCAGTCTGCTGCTACCTTCGAGCTTAACTGGATCTGTTGAAGGTTGATTTGAAACATATAACACCATTACGGGAAAGACCGGTTGGACTGATATTGGATGTCGGTTTAAATCATTCTAGACCCCGCCTGGATTCTGTGGTTTGGTCCTCTGACTCTTGTGAACTGAGCTCAGAGGTACCGACCCATGTCGTCGCTTCAGAGGTCAGGTACGTGCGATAAGGGTTTCCCCCATGGTATACAACTCATTGGTGATGATGGAATCTAATTTGGAGATACCTGTTCAGGCAAGACTGCCCCGCGGCTTGTTCAAGACATCCGCGACTACGACCCGGCTCATCCCCCAAGCAGCGGCCGCAATCTACTTGCAGACGTCCCTCCGGTTTTCCCTGGAGACTACCATGGGCCGCGCGAATACAGCTCCCCGTCAACATGTCACCACGATTATAGGCTTAAGACCGCTCAAAGTTTCCTACAAAAAGCGGATCAGAAGGGCAGCTCCGGGGCCCCAACCAGGGTGTCCTCCTTCTGCTACAAGTGTCGATATCACCTGGAGGTGAAGGTAACCTCAAATCCGGGAATCGGTCACTCTGGCCATTTTCCTTCCGATCATATCCATCACTTGGTTTACAACTCAGGGAGACACAAAGGCGGGCCATTCCCAGAAGAGACCACCTCCAAGGGACAGACCGCGGAGACCTTTAACTATGAATGTTCCTACTTCACCTGTCCCGCCGCAGTCACGGTACGGGTGACATCTCCTGTTTTCGACCACCAATCAGTGCAACTCTTGATCGATCAGGAACTGTTGAAAACGCGTGCGGAGGAAGCTGTTGCGGCGTATCCCGAACACATGGAAGGGATCGGTGCACCTCAACCGATCACCGTCCTGCTCACCCTGCGCACCTACCTCAGTAATGCCCTTCACGATCCGCAGCAGAACAAGTCAATCAAAGCGACCAATAAGCGGTTTATGTCATGTTTCGGCACCGAAGGGCAGCCATGTAAAGAACTGCTAGAATCCCTGGGGTTCAGTGCCAAGGTATGGCGCCTCAGTGCTTGCCCTTGCTACAATGTTACTGATGACCTGCATAGGACAGGGAGTTCTGGGAACCCCCTCGGCCGAGCGCTTGGGCGGAGTTTCCTTACCGTGATCAGCAGAAGATTTTCCTTGACGATGTTATCCATGAGCTCTGCGCACTCATAGACCAGCGGCCATTGATGGAGAAGAAAGGAAATCAGATTAAAGATTCTTATACGCCAGCCTTAGAGAGTCTGCTTGGTGCACTTGATGCTTATAACTGTATGTACATGGTTTGTCACCTGTGAGCTGCAACTCTAACCTAGTATCTAGATCCACAGTCGCCGCGGTCGAGTGAATTTCAAATGGCATCCGGACCGTTCGTTTCCCCGTTTATCCATTGTCCAGACAAACCAAGTTGACCAAAATATAGCTATTATGAAGACCTGGGTGTCGTCGAAGACATGTCCTCCGCTGCGATCATCGAAGCCTTCAATCGCCAAGTATCCGTGGATCCAGAAAGAACCTCTCTCTATCTTCAATGCTTAAGGTCTATTGGCCATTTAAGAGGAGGGGATGATGGGAGTGTTATCGACCAGGCTGTACAACTTGCTTACGCAGAAGGCAAATATACCGATGACGACATCGCCTCTGCTTACAAGTATTTCGGACTTCAACATGATGACGCGTGGCTCACCGAGGAGAACATTATCGGGAAATTTTATGCCTTCCTGGGAGCTACCACTAGTTCCCAGGAGACCGAAGTTCGCCGGCAATTGTGGAGGATAGGTGACAGCAGAAGGAGCGAGCGACTCAAGTCAGCAGCAGAAGACCGTATGTCTCTTTCTACATCTGCCACCGTCGGGCCAGATACCATCTTTGTTTCTGAAATGCTGACCGGCGCTATAGGGGTGGCCACTGCGGAACAAGCTCAGGTATACCTCGGGGTCAGCAGCGATACGCCTGATGATTTCGTCATGACCATGTATACCACCAAGGTACAGGATGGGCAGACCGTATCGCAGATGGATCTCTTGACTGACTTTCTCCCAGGTCAATGACAGTCCTACAAGCAGAGATCTCGCTCGGCGAGCCATCGAGCTTATTGCAGCATCACGAAACTCACAAGCCCTCAAGCACTTCCTTAAGACTGGCGAAACGACTGCTGGTCAGATGGATGTTGCTGATGCATATCGTCTCCTTCAGATTCCAGACCGCACTGTCGATGAGAGCGCAATCATGGCGGCATACACTATCTGCGTGAATGAAGCTCCTGCACAAGCTGAAACATACAACCAAGCTTTGAGCCTAATCGCAAACGACAAAGAAAGCCCTATGCTTCGCGGTATGATTTCGGGCTCGGCAGACAAGCCGGACCGCAACATGTCGCACTGGCCCGTGGGATTGCACAATATCGGCAACACTTGTTACCTGAACAGCTTGCTGCAGTTTTATTATTCAGTGCAACCATTTCGCAACATGGTCCTGGACTTTGAGAATTACCGGATGGATCTGGGCGACGACGAGGAGTTCTCAAAGAAGGTAGGGTCTCGCAAAGTGTCGAAGAAGGAGGTGGAGCGCTCCCAGAGATGTAAGCACCGTATCACTTGACCTGTGCATGTCGCCAAGTCACTGACTTCCTGCGCCCAGTCCTTCGTGAGCTTCGAATCTTATTTCAGGACATGATGACCTCGCCCAAATCCTTCGTCACGCCGGGCCGGGAATTGGCACGATTGACGTTAATTAGCCCGTCGAACGAAGCCGCCATCCGTCGCCGCTCGACCATCTCTGCCAGTCAGCCTGCTGCTATTGGAGAGATTAACGGATTACCGATTTTGGGACCGCAGGGGCCTCCGCAGACAGCCACCACCGGCAGTGAACCCAAAGATCTCGTGCCTTTAGGAGTCGAAAGGTTCCAGCGTTCAGCAACGAGCGACGGGGACAGCGAAGCAACATTGGTCGCGGACGGTTCCAAAAACGCAGCCCCTCTTGCCAAAAACGATGACAAGGAGAATGAAGCACCAGCTGCCGACACGGTCATGACCGACGTTCAGTCCGAGCCCACCCCAAAAGCGGCAGAGGAAATATCCCCTTCATCTCAGCCGTCGGCGGCGGAGCAGATGCCTGCACTCCCTGATCAGCCGCCGCCGGTGCCCCCACGCCCGACACTGCAGCTTGACCCCCAAAAGCAGCTCATAGAAGAAGTGGAGATCGGAGCCCAGCAGGATGTAACGGAAGTCATCAACAATGTTCTTTTCCAAAGTCAATGTGCGATCCGACCGACTTCGATCGCGCCCGATGGCGAACAAGTCGACCTTGTGAAAGATCTGTTTTACGGACAAACTAGGTCGTATATTCTTTCTGGAGAGAACACGCGATCGAAGGACGAACGATGGTGCGATATCAAGGTCGACGTGGCTACCGGGTCTCGTGATATCTATGCGGCCATAGATGGAGCCTTTGACATCCAGAATGTCAACGTCGAGAACACCGTGGCGGAGCAATATGGCGCCATCAGCAAACTGCCCCCTGTCCTGCAAATCCAAGTGCAACGGGTCCAGTTTGATCCGACAACGAAGCGCTCATTCAAATCCACGCACCACCTGGATCTGAAGGAGACCATCTACCTAGACCGATACATGGACACTCCTACGCAGTCGGAAATCATGCAACGGCGCCAGCAATGCTGGCAATGGAAGAGCAAATTGAAAGAACTCGAAGCTCGCCGGGAACAGCTACTGCGGAAAAATGTGCGGATTCCTATACCCCAAAGAAAACAAAGACTTATCTCTGACTGCTGCTTTAGGAATCCGATGGTCTTGACCTGCCCACTCTGTTCGACACTGCCAAGGAGGTTTTGGATGATCTCAACTCTATGAAAGAAAGCCCCGAAAGTGCGCAAGATGCCATCGACATCAACCCCGAGTTAATGCCCGAACTCGGCCAACTTTCCCAAATTGCGAGGGCGGAGTTGAAATGTAAGACACCCTCAACTGTTCATGATGTGGTCACCGCACGGACGGTATGCTGACTGAGCCCAGACATTGAGCACGAGATCCAGAACACGCAGACCATGATATCCAGCCAGTTTGTTGATTTCAAGCACCTGGCCTATCGGCTGTTTGCGGTCTTCGTCCACTCCGGTACCGTTTCCTTTGGTCACTACTACATCTACATTTACGACTTCAAGCAAGATATCTGGCGCAAGTACAACGACGAATACGTGACCGAGGTCCAGAACCTCGACGAGATCTTCAAGAGTCAAGACCGCCAGAACCCCCCGACCCCGTACTTCCTCGTCTACGTCAACGATACCATGAAGGATCGTCTTGCCAGTCCCGTCTGCCGAGAGATGGTTGACACTCCGCCCAGCGCCTCCCATCAGTCCGACAGCCATGCCATGGAAGGGGTTACCGCGACCGGCGGGACACCGCCGGCCCCGACGGAGGATACGGACATGAACCCCCCGCCATACGATGCGGCCTGGGCCGGCAAAGGGGCATCAGGTACGGCAGATGACACCCACATGGGAGATCCGGAGACGAAGACCGTCAATGCCGAAAGCAGTTGGACAAATACTGGAAGGCAGAGCAGTGACACTAACAGGCCTCGTGTACAGTGGTAGGCCCTGAGACGAAATCACCAATGCTGGCTGCCCCTCCGAACCCTCTGAAGCGGAAGAGTGTGGACTGGGGGGTGAGTTCCGGTCCGATCGATCGGAGCTTGGGGTGAGCCGGAATTTGAACAGAACAGAAGGTCTTCTTTGGCGCTCACCATCTACCGTGACGTGAGAAACGATCTGTATAGGGAAAAGATATCATTGCTCCTGCACATAAAGCATTCGCATGTTCATTCTCATGGTTTGCTCACCATGCGGTATCGGAGTGAGCTTGCTGGGATATGAATAATGATGTTCGGCTATGGTTTTATGCTTGGGCGGGACTTATGACTACTACATTACTGTTGTAGATACTTGTTGATATCATCACGACTGCCGATGATGTTTATGAATACATATCACTATGAGTTCACCACAATTTACATACCATCTTCATATACTGGCAAGATATAATCCTGGATACCATTGAGACTAGATGTATACACGTGACCCAGGCGGGCCGCGGATCGGATCGGAAAGCGGCAGCCAGTCAGCCACAGTTGGTTATCGGGAGTCGATATCGGCAGTGGATCCAGGCATCCATACCTCACTCGCAAACCATTATCAGTCTCTGCTAGTATTTGAGAAGCAAGACACAGAACCATTGACACAGGTGGGCCAATTCCACACAATTACACAGAATTATCCACATAAACTATGGTTCATTGCAGTGATTACATAAGCAGCCCCAGGCAAGTGCGGGGAAGATTCCGGGGATTCAGCCGGTGGCTTTCCGCAACTCCGCGTCAAACCGCTGTTTTGCTTTCTCCCCCGGATTTATAGACGGGTTGGTTTCTTTCTCCTCACTGACATCTTGTATATCTCCACGGAGGCGTGTTTCATAATTCAAACATCTAATTGGAACTGTATTAAAGCTGTGGTGTTGAGCTGCATCGTTGGGAGGATTTGAGATTATTTTGCATTTTCAAATCCCATACTTGAGTCACGTTCAGTATGCCTTCTCAAGTGGCGACGTGTCTGCGGTTTGCGAGGCAGTTTTCTGCTGACCCAAGCAAGGTGTGTTACAAGTCCTTCAATACTCCAAGAGGGAATTGGATAGAAAGACTGACATGAACCTGTTCAGCATCAACGCTTCCTCGCGCGGGCCTTTTCCAGTAGCGTCCGTCGACCTGAAATCAACAAGGTGTTTTCGTCAGCAGATGTCGCGATCAAGGACATGAAATCCAATACGACCCTGCTGGCGGGCGGATTCGGTCTGTCCGGTGTGCCCGACACGCTGATCAACGCGGTGCGCGCCAAAGAGTCAATCACGGGCTTGACGGTAGTCAGCAACAACGCGGGAGTCGACGGAGCCGGCCTCGGTCTTCTCCTGCAGTCGAAGCAGATCCGCAAGATGATCGCCAGCTACGTCGGCGAGAACAAGACCTTCGAGCGCATGTACCTAACCGGCGAGATCGAGCTCGAGCTGACACCTCAGGGCACGCTCGCCGAGCGGTGTCGCTCCGGCGGCGCGGGCATCCCGGCCTTCTACACGCCCGCGGCGCTGGGCACGGTCGTGCAGACGGGCGAGCTGCCGCTGAAGCACAACCCCGACGGCACGGTGGCGCTGTACGGCGAGCCGCGCGACGTCAAGGTTTTCGACAAGAAGAGCTACGTCATGGAGGAGGCCATCAAGGGCGACTACGCCTTCGTCAAGGCCTATAAGGCCGACAAGCTCGGCAACTGCCAGTTCCGCTATTCGGCGGCGAACTTCAACGGCGCCATGGGCCGCAACGCCAAGATGACCATCGTCGAGGCCGAGCACATCGTTGAGCCCGGCGAGATCGAGCCCGCCGCTATCCACCTCCCCGGCATCTACGTCAAGCGCGTCGTGCAGAGCACCGCGCCCAAGAACATCGAGAAGTACACCTTCGCCAAGGACGAGGCCGACAGCGCCGACGCCGCCGCCGCGCTCGGCAAGGGCGACACGGCCTCCAAGCGCGAGCGCATCGTCCGCCGCGCCGCTAAGGAGTTCAAGAACGGCATGTATGCCAACCTGGGCATCGGCATGCCCATGCTTGCGCCCAACTTCGTCGACCCCTCCGTCGAGGTGCAGCTGCAGTCTGAGAACGGCATCCTGGGCCTCGGTCCCTACCCCAAGAAGGGTCAGGAGGACCCGGATCTGATCAATGCGGGCAAGGAGACGGTCACGCTGCTCCCTGGCGCGGCCTGCTTCGGCAGCGACGAGTCGTTTGGCATGATTCGCTCGGGACGCATCGATTTGACGATTCTGGGCGCCATGCAAGTGAGCGCGCGTGGTGATTTGGCCAACTGTATGTCCCCTCCCCCCTCTTCTCTCCCGCAAAACTAGAGACCTCCGTGTCCTACTACATATTAAGAACTGTCGCACTAACATACACGACAGGGATGCTCCCCGGCAAAATCAAGGGCTTCGGCGGCGCCATGGACCTAGTGTCGAACCCGACCTCGACCAAGGTCGTCGTGACGATGGAGCACACTGACAAGAAGGGCAACCCCAAGATCGTCAAGCAGTGCGAGTTCCCGCTGACGGGCAAGACGTGCGTCAGCCGCATTATCACTGATCTGTGCGTGTTTGACGTTGACTTCACCTCGGGCTTGACGCTCGTGGAGCTGGCGGATGGAGTGACGGTTGATGAAGTGCGGAGTAAGACGGAGGCGCCGTTTACGGTGGCTGATGATGTGAAGCCGATGCTGTAGTTTCTTTTTTCTTGCCTTTTATTTCTTTTTCTTTCTTTGTGGTGTTGATCTTTCTCTTGCATGCTTGCATGTTTAGCATTTAGCTTGATTCAATTGGTATATACTTATAACCAGGTATACAAATAGTTGTGAACGAGATATATCTCTTGTTAGTTTGAATTCAATTCATCCAAAGGTATCGTATCGTACACACAGTACTATAACACTCCTAACATCAAAATCACTCTTTCCTCCCCTCCAATAATCACAATCACAATTACAACAGTAATAATACACCCAACCAAGCCCCAACCCAATCCCTAACATAATATAGTATACACCTGCCCCCTCCCCACGGCTTTCTTCTCAGTAGTAAAAAACAGACAAAACCGAAGAGAGCATCCCCCCTAAGTAAACCGAAACAGCCCCCTCACCTTCTTCCCCAACCGTCCCCACCAATCCCGACTAGGGGCCTCGTCGAACTCGCGCACGAGATCATCGTAGTGGTCTGGGTTACTGGCGGGGCGGCGCACACGCGGGGGGACGGGATAGCGACGGACGTAGCGGTCTTCGAGGAGGGAGGAGAGGGCGTTGAGGGAGGATTCGGAGATCGGGGGGGTGTAGTCGTGGATGTTGTTGTTTGCGATGGGGATGTGGCGGATTGAGGTTGTTGTGATTGGGGTTGGGTCTGAGTCTGCGGGAGGCGGGATTGGAGGAAGGATTGGACGGAGACGGAGGCCGGGCGGACGTGGTCGGTTGGCCAGTGGGTGAGGAGGTGGGTGATTCGGTTCTGGGGGTGTTAGTTGGTGGATTGATTGGGGTATTGGGGTGTCGGGGTGTATGGGAGGGTATTGGAGGGTGGGATGGATGGATGGGTATGGTAGAGGCATAGCTGTATAAAGGGATAAATAAGGAAAGGGGGAGACATACAGCTGGTTTAGACATGTTGAAGTAGACGAGGATGATTGACTTGAATTATATTGATACGCAGGTGAAGCTCAAGATGAGATACTGAGATAGATAAGAATCTAACCGTCATCACGGGATCTGCGGCGGATTGGTCAGAGGTGCCCCAGGCAGCGCCGGACTCAGGCAGCCCATCCTGCTCACTTCATTCTTCCCTTTCCTCTCCATCATCATCCTGTCTCTCTCTTTCCAATCATCCCCGTTCATCTTCACCCTCACTTCCTCTTTTTCCTTTTTAGATTTCGTCCTTTCTCTTCTCTTTCTTTTGTCTGTTCTTCACTGTGTTCGGCTCTCTCCTTTTGCTCAAACCTCGCGGATCCCTTGCCGGACTGGTCGCCTCCCGCTCGTCTCGTCATGAGTTCGCAGCGGTACCAACGGGTATGTCTCTTTAAACCTAATCCTGCTATATGTTATAGGAAGTTTGAATTCGTCTAACTCGGGTCAGGTTAATCCCCACGAGGTCGACGACGAACCGCATCACCAATCCTCCATTCCCTTACGACCAGACCAGACTCCCTCTTCGCCCCCGCCTTCCTTCCGCTCTCGCTCCTCCTCCTTCTCCTCCAGGCGCCTCCTCCACGATGACCCCAACCGATCGAATGCCGACCAGACGCTGGCGGATGCGTTCGACGACAGCAGCGACTCCGATTCCGACCACGAGCCCGATGATCGTCAGCGCTTAATGCGGGCCCAGCCCGACTCCCGACCGGTGGCGGATACCCCCAGCACGAATATGCCAGTTGCCTCATCCTCGGGCGGCAACAGCGAACAGCAGCAGTCACAGTCGGGTGGATCGCAGAGTTCGGGAATTCTACGGAGACCGACGATGTTGCCATTCCTGGGGTCGACCGGTTCATCTGCCAACCGGGTCGTCACCTCGTCTAATGACGGCGTCTTTGCGAACCTGGCGGCCAAGCCCGAACGGGGTGAGAAGAGCGAAGATCTACCTCCCGTATGTATTTCTTTTACCCGATAGAGGGTTCTCTGCTGACGGTCCGGATAGTCCTATGAAGAAGCAGCCGCCGATGCGACTCCGCCTTATTGGGAGACGACGATCCTGGCACCCGGGTTCTCGTCCGACGAGGTATTTGTGGACGGCTTACCAGTCGGATCCGTCTTCTCGTTTGTCTGGAATGCCATGATCTCCATGTCCTTCCAGCTGGTCGGTTTCCTCCTGACCTACCTCCTGCACACCACACACGCCGCAAAGAACGGCAGCCGGGCGGGTCTCGGCCTGACCCTGGTGCAATATGGCTTTTATATGAAGGGGGGCAGCGACCCTCAGGACGAGGATGGTGACGCAGATTACGTGACGCCGCCGGACCCCAACAGCCACACCTTCGACCCGGACTCGGTGAACGGCCGAGGGGATGGCGGGGCTGGGGGTGGTGCGCCGTCCGGTATCTCCACGAGCGAATGGATCTCCTACGTCTTGATGATTGTCGGTTGGTTTATCTTGATCCGGGCCATCAGTGATTTTCTACGGGCTCGCCGTCACGAGCAGCTGGTCTTGCAGAGCCCAGAGCGCGGACTCAACGTCCCGATCATCGCAGAGGGCGAACGATCCGAGACCGTTGTCTGATTTGGCATGTGGGCGTGTTCCCACAGTCGTATCGCACAGTCGGAAACCGATCTGGATCTGTCGACTTCTGTGGTAGAGGAGGGTCTAGCTTAGGAGCTCTGGAGCTATGGAGTTTTTCGTTCATTATTTTTCATTCATTATTATTTCCTTTTTTCTTTCATGATCTGCTTTTGCTTCTTCATGTGTTGGTCGCGTTTTTGGAGGAACGGATGGACAATGGGCTTTTTTCTTTTTTTCTGATAATATTCTCCTGGTGATTTCCTGTCAGCATCACCACCACCACCACACCATCGTGATTCATCATGTAACTATTGGATATACTGCGTCTTTTTTTTTTTGTTTTATTTTCGTTATTATTGTTGTTGCTGCGAGATACCAATGTGAAAGAATTGATTGCTCTCATTCGTTCCGTCCATCGCCACCCAAGATGATCATTTCAGGCAACGCTGTTTGACCCCCCAACAGAAATGTTTTCTCGGGTTGGGCCAAAGGTGTTCTAATGCTGATGTTGGCTTGATCTGATTTGATTTTTTAGGGCCTCGTACAACCCGCTTCGATTCGTTGTTGGTGGATTCCCAGCCTTGGCTCAGCCTGGCTTCATCGCCACGAAAGCCCCTCCGTCGAAAGGAAGTCAGTCAACTCAACTCTTCCTCTGTCAATGACCCTTGCCGCGCCTTTCCGCCCTTGTTTGTTTGTCTTCTTGTCCTCTCCACCATTATTCCCCATTTTCGCTTCACTTCCTCATCGAGTCTCCCCTGGTCCTGACTACCCCTGTTGATCTACGGTCGCCATGGCCAGGGTCGACGTCACCGCGGAGTCCGATCCCGCCGTCTCGGGTCTCCCCCGCGGTCCCATCGAGGCCCGATCACTGTCCTCGATCACCGCCATCGCGTCGAACCCGCCCGCGTACCCACGCAATCCTACCCAGACCAGGCTGGACCCGCTGTCCTTGTACATCGTCAGGGTTCCTGGTAGTAAAGGTAAGTGCTCGGTGTATGCGACCGTGACCGACCCCTCCCACGCGGGCGGCATTCGGAGAATTCATCCCCTAGATCTTCTGTCTCCTCGCTCATCGATCACTGACCTTTTTACCACCACCACAGATGTCTTTCTCTCCCCTCTTAAACCCCCGACGAAAGCCAGCGTGTCCGCCGAAGCGATCAACGCCTCCCTCTACTACCTACATGTAGCCACCCCCGACGACGATGCCCTGCTCCAGGAGTACGCGGAGGAGCGCGAAGAAGAGGCCAGGCTGCGCAAGGAGAGGATGGAAGATGAGGACATAGATCTGCCGCAGAAGTTCGCGCAAATGAATCAGGTCCGGCGCAAACCGGTCGCAGCGGGGGAGAACCCTCCCTCCAATGCGGATTTCGACCCTCCCCCGCCACCCTTGCTGGCTCGTCCATTTAAAGCATCGCCGGAACTCGGGGATCTCCTCCAGCTCAACCCGTTGTTGACACCTTCAGACGAAGTTCCTCCGACGCCCCCTCGGCCAGGAGTTGCAGCCGGTCGCGAACAGAGGCCACTCGAGGATGCGCCGCACACGAGGAATCCTCTCTCGCGACGACCGCTCCCGCCGGTCCCCGACGAGGCACCGTTGTATCAGCCCCCCAGCATGCCCAATCGCTGGAGCGCATTGGCCGAGATGAACAGCAACGGGATGGAAGGTTGGAAAGGTCATTACAAAGCTCTGACCGAAGGACATCAGGACCGCGAGTCGAGGAACTCACACATGCGACCCCATTCGGCCCACGAGAGTCCATCTCATTCTCGTATGGGATCTCCGACGCGAAATGCACGTCAATGCCCAATCCGACAGCCTTACGACCACAGACCACCAGCACCCGCCGTGGCTCGACCGCGACCGGGCTTCCACATCACGTTGATCCGTCGCGACCCGACGCATGGAATTCAGTGGAATGTTGCGACCATGTCGACTCCCCGCATGGACGGCAGTGCCATTGACATTGAGGTGTCCACACCAGGATACAACCGATTCCTGGCGCAGAACGAGCCGCTCGATCTGGCCAGTTTGGGGGTGAACCTGAGCAGTTTCAAAGCGGGTGGCCTGCCACCGTCGTCTCTTCAGCCTCCACAAGCCGCTGAACCCAAGGAAGCCACGAACCCGACTCCGGACCCAGGCAAACCCCCTAAATTCCAGCGCAAGCTGTGTGTCTCCCGACCCTTCCTCCCAGACGATGCGCGGGGTTCCCTCGACATGCCCGGCAACCGCTCCTCCCAAGACACCGTCCCCGTTGGAGGGAGGGCCGGCAGTCCCTCCAGGTGCAGTAACGGGGGACAGAAACTCAAAAGCGGGTACTACACCTTCACCTCCCCGTGGAACGGCAACTGCACATTCTTGACGAGCGTCAACGGCCGCACCCTGAAATGCAAACACATGATTCCCATGCCGGGACAGGGTCAGGGACCCAACGGCGTGGAGAATCCCGCCGTAACAGTGGCCGAGATCCGGTTCAACACGCCATTCCAGGCAGGGCATCTCGCCCACCAACCGGGCTCATCGCACCTCTCACCGTTCACCCTCAGCCAGACCCCGACCTTCAACGAACCGGTCTTCAACCCATCCGGCACAGCACCTGCACCATCCGGCCCTCCAGTCTCCGGCATGCCCCCTACATCTACAACCACCACCTCACAAGCCTCCAAACGCAGCTCCTTCGCCCACTTCCTCAACCCCCACACCTTCTCCAACCGCCCACGCTCTCGAAGCAGCACCACCTCACACGACCCAACCCACGGCCACCCCAGCCATCGCCACAAACCTCACTTCCGCAAATCCTCCACAAGCAGCACCGACAGCGACAGCCAACCACCCCCACCACCCCTCCCCGCCGCCGTCCCGCCCCATCCCCGTCCCCAGCCCCAACCCCAACCCCAGGCCCCATCCCCCACAACCCCAACCAGGGCCACGCCCACCCCATCCGCCGCTTCCCCAGCGAAGACCGCCTCGACCTATCGCTCGCAAGGGAAAACGCGGGCGGCGGCATGCGCGGGAAGAGCGCTAAACTGGGAAAGCTGGTCATCGAGGATGAGGGCATCAAGATGCTGGATTTGGTCGTCGCGGCCTGTATGGCTGTTTGGTGGAGGGGGTATTATTATTGACTTGCCCCTTACTTTTTTTTTGGAGGGCTTTTTCTTGATGAATGGTTGATGGTTGATGAATGTTGGTGTTTATTAGCATTGCATTTACTTTTTCTTTTTGATGGTTTGTTTCGTTGAGTATTTTATATCCAATCATCTATCTTTTTCATTCTGTTTCTTGACTTGGATTTGGTGTGATATGATATGATCTTCAGTAGGCAGTAGGTAGTAGGTAGTCGGTCGATGTGTGTTTATTTATTGATTTATATATTTGTTCCTACTAGGCAGAGGTGTACAGGCTGGATAGCCAGTAGAACATACCAACTAAAAGTAAGGAATACAATAAGTAAGTGCCTGGGAAGTACATGGATGTGTAGGACGCATGGTACTTGAGGATTGTGCCTTGGGTAGAAGAACTACATGTGTTCCTACCTATCATAACAGCCAGCATAACTACATAACTAGTTATATCAAGTTATACGACTAAAGAAAACTGAAAAAGTAAATACAATCCTATACTCTATCAATCAATCTGACATTCGCACTACTCGCTTAACGGACTTGACTTGACTTGATCCAGTATACAGACCTCCCGACGATACGGAAGATGGATATATAGAACAGATACACTGATTCTTTCGACACGACAACGACAACAACAACAACAACAAAGATATGGATAAATAAAATGAAATGACAGGACACCAGCATCCACGAGAGCTAGAAATCACAAACAGCGGATTAAGCAATCAAAAACAACAAAATCAAAAAAAAAAAAAAAAAAAAAAAAAAAATCAAAACTATATAGCATATAACATCTATTGCACATCCATCCCGCGCTGCAGCGACGATTCCAGATCGTTGGGGGGTCCTCCGCTCGCGGCCAGCGCTTCCTGCGGCTTGGGCTCCTCGTGCTTCCATCCGCCCTGCTGGTGGTTCTCCGGGATGGGGACGTTGGTCTGCTGGGCCATCTGCTGCTGCTGGGCGGCGGCCTGCGCCTGCGCCTGCTGGCGGACGGTGGCGCGGAAGGCGACCACCTCGTCGTAGATCATGCGTCGCATCTCGCCGACGTCTTCGACGACTTCGAAGTGGAAGTCGAAGGTTGTGGGGCAGTTGGGCTCGTCGGAGGCGTCGTGCCAGATGTGCAGGTAGGGGTGCTCCAGGGCGTCTTCGACGGACATGCGGGAGGTCGGGTCGAAGGCGAGCATGCGGTCGAGGAGGTCGAGCGCGTCGGGGTTGGCGTTGGGGAAGAGGCGCTGGAAGGGAATCTTGGGCATGTAGGGAAGGTTGCGCACGTAGTCTTGGGCTCGGGGAGAGCCGATGCGGCTCAGGGTCTCCTCGTTGGGGGTGCCGAGGTAGTGCAGGATCTGGTTGAGCTGATCGACGTAGTCGCGGCCCTTGAAGAAGGGGCGGCCGCCGAGCAGTTCGGCCAGAATGCAGCCCACGGACCACACGTCGACTAGGGCCGTTAGGAAGACAACTAGAGAAAGGAGGGGGGAGGTGACGAACTGGCTTTCGTGTAGCTCTGGAAGCTCAACATGATCTCGGGCGCCCGGTACCACCGCGTCGCGACGTATTCGGTCATGTATCCCGCATTCTCCTCCGGATCGATCGAGAACCCACGAGCCAGACCGAAGTCGCAGATCTTGAGCTCACAGTCCGCATTGACCAGCAAGTTTCCGGGTTTGAGATCTCGGTGGAGGACATTCGCCGAGTGAATGTACTTCAGACCGCAGAGGATCTGGTAGACGAAGGATTGGAAGTGGGCGTCGGTCAAGGGCTGTCCGGAACGGATGATGGCAGCCAGATCGCACTCCATCAATTCTAGTATGATATCGGGTTAATGGATGGGTAGGTAGGTAGGTAGATAGACATCGGGAGCTCCTCACCTTCATACAAGTACGTCTCATTGAAGTTGTCAGGTCGCGGAATATCCATATCATAGAGGCACGTAATCTACCCCACCGTTAACTCGACATGCGGCGTGGGGGGGGGGGGGGGGAAGCGGAAGACCTACGTTGCGGTGGCCCCGGAAGTGCTGGAGGAGCTTGATCTCTCTCAAGGCGCGCTTAGCCAAGATCTTCTTGCTGAAGACATTGGTGACCTTTTTGATAGCGACGCCATCGCCGGTCTGAATGTTCTGGGCGGCACTATAGAAGAATGAGATGAGCATTGGTTCCGTGAGGTGGAACCGTTGTGGTTATGCGACTGCCACTGATGTCGCAGTAAAAACCGAAGGACGGTAGATGCGACGTACCAGACGATCCCGTAGGCACCCTGACCCAACTCCTTGGTGACGTTGTAGCGCTCATCGACGACGAAATCCTGGTTGAAGACCTTGAAGACCTTCCGACCTTGTAAATCGGCCATTGCGATCGGGGAGAGCCGAGAACGATCGACGAAGAGTGGACGAGAAAGGAGACTTGGGGGGTAGAGAGAGAGGAGGAGGGGGAGAGAGAGAGAAAAGAGGGAAGAGAGAAGAAAGAAAGAAAGAAGAAAGAAGAAGGAAGAAAGAAGAAAAGTAGAAGTCGGAAAAGGTGGAGTCGGATAATCAGAAGGAGATGAGCGAAAGAGAAAGAGGACGAGAGGAGGGGCTTTGGATGTTCAGTCAGGCGAGACTCCGAGAGTTGGTGGGGGGTGGAGAGGGGGGAAAAGGTGGGTATACGTTGCTGTCTTGGATTTTTTTTTTTGTTTGTTTGTTTGAGGGGGGTGTTTGAAGAGAGAGGGTCTCTTCCTATTCCGGGTGTCTTGTATTAATGAGATGATATATACGATTGTCACTTATTTCAGGACAACCGACTAGGCAGATGAGGACAGTTGAACAGTCCAACGGTCGAGTAAAGAGAGAGCGTGTGTGAATCGACGGAACGCAGCCCCGCACTGGTCAATCTTCCGTTGCGGCTGATCGGTGCGATGCTGTCAAGTCAGCTCAGGACACGGTGAATAAAAAAGGAAAAAAAAGGGTTCAGACGGAGAAGAGCCGAAAAAGAATAGGACAGACAAAAAGAACTAAATAAAAAGGGGAAGGAGTGAAAGACAGACCTTGATTAGATGTGGGTGATGGAATTATATTGCAGGTGATTGGGGGGGCTGGAAGGTGGGACGTGCAGGAGTTACAGTAGTTACAGTAGTTGGATTAATCCTGCATGGGGATTGATTGATTCTCATGTGGATATCGTTGCAATGGAGTAGACGTTATATAGAATAGATCAAGAAGAAGAAAGAAAGAAGTGAAGTGAATGAGAAGAAGAAAGAGAGAAGAGAAGAAGATGAAGAAAAAGAGTAAAAAACAAAGAAAGGTCTAGACCGTGTGCCTGAGGCAGCCATGACTGATCTATCCAGCATGATACTACAGAGTTTATTACTTGATACTCAAGGATACTCACGAATGGTTTCGCTATTCATAACGCCCACAATCAATGCAAACTATAGACGAGAAAGAATCATACCTTCCACACTATCTCCAACACCCGAGGCGGCCCCTCCCCCGGCTCATGCACGTAGATCTGTCGAACCTCACCCGCCACCTCGACCGCGTCCACCAACCGATACGACACCTTGCCCTCGTCCTTCTTCCGCACCGGGCCCAGACTATATCCGAACGGGTCCCACCCGTCGTACTTGCTGTCCAGCCACGTATGCTCCATCCCCACCAGCGTGTCCTCGTCCGTGCCCTCCGAGTACTGCACCACCGAGTACCCGTTGATCAGATACCACCCGTCCGCCAGCCGCCAGCGCCGCAGCAGACAGTCGTCGCCGCAGATCCGGGCCACCCGGCCAAGCCCCACCATGTTCGCCGCGTGCCACGACTTCCAGTGGTGAACCGACAGCGGCAGCGGGCGCCCGGACTCGTAGAACCCAGACGCGTCGTCACGCAGGTCCAGCTGGTGCAGGTCCCGGTCCCAGGTGAGCTTCGTCGTCGTGTGCGCCTGGATACACCGCGCGACCATGCGGTCCCCCGCGCCCTTAAAATCATAGCACTCGTCGAACTCGGCGTAGATCTGCGCCAGCAGCGGCATCGACAGGAAGATGCCGGCACCCCCGTACGCCATGAAGCTGCCCATGTACAGCTGGTGCGGGTCCTCCGTGACGCCGCCGACGTACAGCGGCTGGCTCGCGTCGTACGTCGCGAACCGGTCGACCAGGTTGCGCATCGACGGGAAGAAGGTGTCGTCGTCGATGAGCACCGCCCACTCCGTCGTCTCCTCCCGCTGCTCGTACAGGATCTGGATGAGCGTGAAGTACCGGTCCAGCCGCTCGTCGTCCGCCTCGATGAGCGTGAGCCGCACGCCCAACCGCTCCGCCTTCCTGCGCACCTTGTCTGTGAAGCTCGCGCCTTCGTCCGTCAGCGCGATGATCCGCGTGTTGGTGCCTGCCGCCCAGTGCGCGAACGCGTCCAGCGACTCGAGCAGTCGGTC
Organism: Aspergillus campestris IBT 28561; assembly: GCF_002847485.1. Classification (NCBI taxonomy): domain Eukaryota; kingdom Fungi; phylum Ascomycota; class Eurotiomycetes; order Eurotiales; family Aspergillaceae; genus Aspergillus; species Aspergillus campestris. Next base: position 1,420,626 of record NW_020194337.1, read on the forward strand.
CAGCGACGTCGACACGCCAAAGGTCATGTGGGATGCATCGGGGGGAGGACGCGCGGGGGGGCCCGGGATCGTCAGGGTCGTTGCGCACTTCTCGTCTGGTAGGGGTGCGTGAGCGGCCTCGTCGTCGTCGCTGAGGGCGAGGGGCGCGGAGTTGGGGAGCTTGAGGTCGAGGGCGTCGGAGTAGCCTGTGAAGTTCGCGGTGGGGGCGACGGCAATCTCGAGCCGGGAGTATTCCACCGAGCCGTTGTATCCGTGCGATCGGAGCAGGTCCAGATCCACGTAGCAGGTGTAATTGGCGGTGGTGGCCGACAGGGGACGGTGGACGTTCGATCGCGGAGAGTCGGCGGAACCAGTGCGCGAAAAGAGGAAGAGTATGGCACAGCCGGACACGAAGGCTCCTGCAATGGCGAGGAATCGTCGGATGGTGGGCTGGCGCACCTGGGATAAGAATTGCGGGTGATTATGGTGAGGTTGCTGCATCATGACCCGTACATGGCTGATTTGCGCTGCAGGCTGACACTCAGGTTCATGAAGGGGCCAGTTAACGGGTGTAGAAGCTGTAGTGTGAAAAAGAGAATGAGAGAATGAGAGTTTAAAAAAACACGACTGATTCTGCTACCAGGGAGAACCTTGATTGCGATGAACGATCAGCCAGGGTGTTTTAAGGGGACGGTGGGAATGTTTGATCGGCTCAATTCCCTCCCGTCGATCATTAATTCTTTCGCTTGCCCTGGATTCACCATCCGTCGTCTCTGGCAAGGGCAGGATATCCATTTCGGATTAAACGATTGGATCCATCTCATCACTGGCAGAGATTGACCGCGTCTTCTACAAAATATCAACTTGAAGGATGGACCAATAACTAAACTAGCTAAACAAATAAACATCGGTTAGTAAGCACTAGGTTCAGCGACCAGTGCGCTGTATAAACGATTATGCAGTCCACATATCCATCGTTACCATCGAATCTGTACGTGGAACATTCCCACTCGTACTGGGTGTCTACTACTGTCTTCTAAAGTGTACAATCACCAGATATGGACTTCTACACGACTGTGACAAAGCCTAGTGATTAGGGTTATCCACATGGCTCTGACCACCGGGATCAACCACGTGGGCCGAAGATAGAACAATGAATCGTCAAGCCCCATACGTGGCAAGGTAGAACAAAGGAAAGAAAATATTCATTGATTTAGCAGAGAAATCCGTCACATCATCTCCTTCATATCCTCATGCACGGACAACCATCTTTTTCTTGTTGTCTGGCTTGATTGAAGATCCCCGTCCACACAGCAAAGAACTGATTGGCGCACCCTTGGCTCTAGATCATCTAGTCTAGATCGAGAAAAATAAGATGTATAAACAAGAAGAAAACAAAGATAATCAAACAATCTACAGAGAGTTGACCAGTTTGCGCTCCTTGCGCAGCGCGCGCAGCTTCACGCGCGCATCCTCCAACGGCACCATGACGCCCTTGTTCTGCGTGGCCGGGTCGTCGCGGTTGCGGATGTTGACCGTGCGGGACTCCTTCTCCTGGGCGCCGACCACTATAGACAGAGTTAGTAAATCAAATCCCACGGTCGGATGTTCTATGGCAAGACTTACCGAAGATGAAGTTGTACTGCGCCAACTGGCCGGTACGGATCTTCTTCTGCATGGTGTTGCCACTGACGTCGATGTCGACGTTCAACTTGTCCCCCCGCAGGATCGTCTGCAGCTCCTCCACGTAGTCATTCACCGCAGGCATGACCGGCACGATCAGGATCTGCCGCGGGCTGATCCAGAACGGCCACTTACCGCCGAAGTGCTCGATCAGGATACCCAGGAATCGCTCGAAGCTGCCGATGATGGCGCGGTGGATGACCACCGGGCGGGCACGGCCCGCGGCCAATTCGGCGGCCTTGGTCTCCGCCTCCTTGTTCTCACCTTCCTTGGGCTGTTCCTTGGAGTGTTCCTTGTGTTCCTTGGAGTGTTCCTTGGAGTGTTCCTTGGAGTGTTCCTTGGAGTGTTCCTTGGGATGCGCAGCGCCCGGCTGGGCCCGCTCGTTGGTCATGTACTCGAGCTTAAAGTTGAGCGGCGCCTGGTAGTCCAGCTGGATGGTGGCGCACTGGAACTCCCGCTTGAGAGCGTCGGCGATGGTGATGTCGATCTTCGGGCCGTAGAAGGCACCGTCACCCTCGTCGATGATCCAATCGTCGCCCATGAACTTCGTCATGGCCTTCTTCAGCTGGTCCTCGGCATAGTCCCAGGTCTCCAGCTCGCCGAGATACTTCTCAGGGCGGGTGGAGAGCTTCAGCTTGAAGGTGAAGCCGAACAGCCCGTAGATAGACTGCAGGAAGTCGAAAAGACCCTCGATCTCCGACATGATCTACAGGGAGTTAGTTGGATGGCCACTCAGGGTAGATGGTAGGTACATACCTGCTCTTGCGTGCAGAAAATGTGGGTGTCGTCCTGCTGGAACTTGCGCACCCGCGTCAGGCCGCTCAGCGCACCGGATGCCTCATTTCGGTGCAAGACGCCGAAATCAGCAATACGCAGGGGCAACTCCCGGTAGCTGCGCTCCCGGTGGCCAAACAGAACAAAGTGTCCCGGGCAGTTCATGGGCTTCAGCGCCCACTCCTTCTTCTCAACATCCAGCTTGAACATGTCGTCCTTGTAGTGAGCCCAGTGACCAGAGGTCTTCCAGATCCCCACGTCGTACATGTTGGGGGTCTGGACTTCCTGGTAGCCCCGCTTGCGGTACTCCGTCCGCAGCAGAGACTGCAGTGCGTTGAAGATCTTGGTGCCGTTGGGCAGCAGGAAAGGACAACCCGGAGAGACCTCGTCGAAGAAGAAAAGCTCCTGTTCCCGGCCGAGCTTAACATGGTTGCGCTTCTCAGCTTCCTCCAGGAACTTCAGGTGCTCTTGCATCAGCTTCTTGTCCGGAAATGCAACACCACGAATGCGCTGCAGGGAGTCGTTGGCCTGATCACCCAGGAAGTAGGCAGAGGAGTTCTGTATCGCAAGTCAGTCTGCTTTCTAACCCAGAAAAGCAAAGAAACCCCTTGGCATTCATACCTGCATGATCTTGAAGGTCTTGATCTTTCCGGTGTTCTGGATGTGGGGTCCACGGCAAAGATCGACAAGGGTACCGCAGCGGTAGACGGTGCTCTTCTCTCCAGTCACCAACTTCTCAATGTAGTGCAGCTTGTACTTGCTGTAAGAGAACATCTTGCGGAGGTTCTCTTTCGACACCTCCAGGCGGTCAAAGTTCTGCTTCTCCTTGAACACCTTCTGTGTCCTGGTATCCAAGGACTTCCAATCGGTCTCCCGAACAACGCGACTATCCAAAGTTAGTATCGACACCCGAATACGCGACGTTTTAAACATACCCCTCCGGCATAGCCATGTCGTAGAAGAAGCCCTGCGGGGTGGGCGGACCGTGCGAAAGCAGACACCCATATTCGCACTCGCAGGCCTCACCCATACAGTGCGCGCTGGAGTGCCAGAAAACCTCCCGACCCTCGGGGTTGTCGAAGGGCACATAAGAGACGGTGCAGTCGCCCTCCAGAGGACGGTTCAAATCCCAGAGTTCCTTCTTGTCGATCTTGGCGAGGACCACAGTGGCACTCAGTTCCTTGGGCACATTCTTCAGCAGTTGGGCCGGGGTGGTCTCGTAGGCTTTGGCGGTGACGGAAGACGTAGCACCATTTCCGAGATCGAGGGTGACGTTGATTTCAGGGTGCGCTCGGTTCTTGGTCTCCTCGAGATGTTGCTGCCAGAGTTCCTCGAAGAGTTTGTTTCGTTCGATAATGAAATCGGGGAGCGAGTCGTCGCCTGGCGCGAGGGGCATTAGGAGGGGCTCTCACTTTTTTTGCGGGGTTCTGCAGTCTCATTTGAACTCACTTTGCGACCTGATAGGCAGGTCCTTTTGGCCTTCCGCTGCCATATTTGAAGCCAGGATTGATAGTCAATTGATCAAATTGTCGGAAGAGCGAGGAACAGGGCTATAAAGGCAGGAAACGATTGAATGACTCGAATTGGTGACTCAAACCTACTATATCGACAATAATCCACGGAGATCAACCAATGCGGGAATTGGGCAAACGCCCGAAGGCGGTGAGTCACATGACGGCCAACTGCCCTTGCCTCAGGAAAAAAAAGCAGAAAAAAAAAAAAAAAACCCATCGCCTTCCCTTACATAATCCTGTCCTCGTCGGAACTAGCGACACTTTACCGCTTCGAGCCTCCCACCAGCCCGAAGAAAACTTCTCCGTCCATTCAGGCCGGTATCTCAATCCGCTCGATCGCATCAATCATATCGCCAGCATGTCTTTTCGCGGTCGTGGTGGCCCCAGAGGTGGCTCCGGCTTTCGTGGTGGTGAGTTTGAGAATCCAGCGACAGGTCGATCTTGGTGGTGGTTCAAGCCCAGCTAACGAAATTTTCTTGTGAACAGGTCGGGGAGGTTTCCAGCAGCAGTCGTTCGGTCCTCCCGCGCAGGTCCTAGGTAAATAGCGCTATTCCAGTTGGATTTGGGAGGAAATATGGGCTTGGGCAGACAGTGACTAATATTTGATCAATTGGATAGAGATGGGATCGTTCATGCACGCTTGTGAGGGCGAGATGCTCTGCGAGTCGATCAACCCCAAGATTCCTTATTTCAACGCTCCGATCTACCTTGAGAACAAAGTACGACCCGATTCCTGAATTGCATTCGAAGGTCGTTGATAACTGATTTGGTTTGCTCTAGACCCCCATTGGAAAGGTCGACGAGGTCCTCGGTCCCATCAACCAGGTGTACTTCACCGTCAAGCCCCAGGAGGGAATCGTCGCGACCTCGTTCAAGCCTGGCGACAAGGTCTACATCGGCGGGGATAAGCTCCTTCCTCTGGAGAAGTGCGTGTTTTCCCCTCAAACTCTTTTTTTCGAAGGGATATATGCTAATTACATGACTATAGGTTCCTTCCCAAGCCTAAGCCTCCTCCGGGTACGTTTTTGGGTGTTTGTCACCTTACTTCTTTATCACCGCTAACCCAAACGCAGGATCCAAGGTCAGGAAGCCCGCAGCCGGTGGCCGTGGTGGACGGGGCGGCAGCTTTGGCGGCCGTGGAGGCGCTCCCCGAGGCCGTGGTGGTCCCCGCGGCGGCGGTGGTTTCTCCCGTGGTGGTGGTGGTGGTTTCTCCCGCGGCGGCGGTGGTGGCTTTGGCGGCCGTGGAGGTGGTGGTCGCGGCGGAGGCTTTGGCGGTGGCCGTGGTGGTGGTGGCCGTGGTGGTGGTGGTTTCCGTGGTGGACGTTTCTAGACAGTGTCTATCTTGTTTCGTCCTGTCTTATTATGGCGTTATGGGAAAATGGGAGCTCTTTCAGGAACCTTTTTGTCTCGATATTCTTGTGCATCCTAAGAAAAAAAGAAAGAAAACATCAAGCCTGTCGATACCCTCGGGCCAGTGGATCAACAAATATTATTGGATGTCACCTTTCAACAGACTCTAGTAAACATGGAAAATTTATAAAATAATAATGTAGTCATGGATAGGATCCCCAATAGAGAGACAAAACAAGGAAAATATCGGACAGTTGTGGCTGGTGGATCAAGCAACACCGCCACCGACAATGACGTTTGGGACACCGCCCGGCTTTACGCTTGTCAACACTCAACATTCCCTTCAACCACCCGTCATTCTCTCCGCACTTTCTCCTCTCCCACCCTCCCCCTGATATACCCCCGTTGAGATACCCCCAATTCCCCTGTGATCTGTTCGAAGGGACTATATTTTTCGATTTACTTTTTTGTCTGAGCATGTCTCGTCGGACATCCGCCATGTCTTCGAGCACTTCTGCGAATAGCGGTGGTTCGCCAACCGGTGATGGCGGTAAGCTACATTATCTGGAAACAAATAGAGGGGGGAAGAGCCCAGTGCTCATGATTTACAGGCCAGGAAAAACAGAAGATGCTGCTCTCTTCAGAGACTGGGCACTTTAGCATGATCAAGTAAGTCCTGATCGTTCAACGGCTCGTTGAATATGGCACTGACTGGACATGAATTGGGCAGGGCTTTGCATTTGGCAGATCTAGTAACTGAGCTCAATGGTACGTTATGGCTTTTTTACCCTTTTTCTTGCACTGTGGTTCAGAAAGGGATGTTCGATATTGTTGTCGAGTGTCCTGATTCTACTGCTGTCTTTCTCTGTTTTTATTTACTTGTTTTTTCTGGTTCCAACCGCTGACATGTGATAGGATTCTGCGGAGGTAACGCTCAACCCAAGTCGCCCACCTGAATGAATATGCCACTGACGATCACATCCAGTCATGTCTGTTCTCTCGTCTATGCGATACTGTCTTGGCGATCCCACTGAATACGGTGCCATCTGGGCCGCTCTCGCGTTCATGCCCTTCGGCCTGTTTTTCGACTTCATGGATGGCAAGATCGCCCGGTGGAGGGGCAAGTCGTCTCTCATGGGACAAGAGCTGGACTCGTTAGCGGATCTGGTAAGATAATTCCCGATGCGAGGGCGGATGCAAACACGTCATGTAAAGGAATAAATGAGGGTGACTGACGGTTCTTGCTATTGAAGATCTCCTTCGGAATGGCGCCCGCCGCCGCGGCTTTTGCGCTCGGCGTTCGCACCCCGGTCGACCACCTCCTACTCTCATTCTTCGTTCTCTGCGGCCTCACCCGGTTAGCTCGCTTCAACGTGACGGTTGCCGTGCTCCCCAAGGACAAGACCGGCAAGTCGAAGTACTTTGAAGGCACTCCGATCCCCACCACGCTCTCCATCTCCTTCCTGATGGCCTACTGGGTGTCGCAAGGGTGGATCCAGGAGGATCTGCCGCTGGGACTGATCGCCGCGGGCACGTCGTTCGAGTTCCACCCCGTGGTGCTGATGTTCGTCCTGCACGGCTGCATGATGGTCAGCAAGACGATACACATCCCCAAGCCTTAGACGAGGGGCACTGGAACGAGCTGCCCAGATCCTGTCGACCCTTGGTTGCATGATAGATGTTTTACGAGCATATATAGGATAAGAAGGGCAACTTGATAAGAGCGGAGCGGAGGATTCAACATACCGCGGATGCAGATATGAATTGATCGCATTGATTGAGTTGGCCTGAGCAAATATTGGAGATGACATAAAAAGGACGAGTGTGCCATGTGCCATTGGAAAAGACTTGATTCATGTGCAAGTGAGAAAAGTTTGCTGGCTGGATAACCAGCCTTGAAAATACCACGCATAAAGATGTTCCATCCTAGCTTGATAGAATCACGGAATAGACAAGTTGATAGATGTCTTTCCTGTTTAGACTCGTATAGAATACTCGATTTCGAGCCCTCTTCTCTAATAATTATAGAACGGGTGTCTACGTCCGTAATACCAGCTATAACTCCAGTCGATGGCTACTTTATATATATCACACATCCGTCATTTTGAATCACCCTCAATTTATCCGTCAAATCATTGTACTCAACCCACTCTAGCCATGGTCATGTTCTCTTATGGCTCACCCATTTTCTTGTACCATGCCAGTACACCTGTTTCTTTTCATCCCAGCCTCCTATTTCCCTGTCCAACATGCTACTGGCACGCTTTCGCCGTGTCTTTAGCATCTAAAGCCTAGAAGAGGAAGACGAAGAAAAGAATATAATGCCCAGTTCTAGACTATCAAACACAGATAAGCATTCTTTTCTCTGTCCCTCCCGTCTTCACAGCGCCCTACCCAGATAGTCAACAAAACGGTCAACCTCACAGCATTACCTTACCCTCGACTAGGACGTAAACACAGCGCGAGCAGCACCTGGGATTGTCATCAATCTAAGTCGATGTCCCGCTGAACAAAACCAAAACCCTGGTCAAGATAGCTATGGAAGCACTACCTTCTCTGCCGAGGATTCTGTTTGTTAGTAGTACCTCTTGTGGTAAATCGACCGGATGTTGAAATCGATTATATATTCCCATGGCTGGAAGAGTAGTCAATTGTCAAAACGGAAATGGTCAATTCTCTACCCTGTGTTACCATTGTATATATGCACTATCTATGTTCCTGGCGGGTTTGGAACAGTTCAAGCACCGACTGCATCGATTCGTCTCATCCCAATAAGCGTCTTCTCAATAAGACTGACTGAGGACCTTTAAACGCATCTTCATACTATACCATGAATTCAACCATCACTTGGTACATAGGAGTCTTCAGCGCTACATGCTACAACGGGTCCGTACAAAACATAATACTACCTACCACACCCCCATCCATATCCCCTTCCAACCTTACGTATATATATACCTACATACCTCAGATAAAAGATACCCCAACAACCCCTCCATCCAAACCATCCATCCCCATCTGACCTGTCACCATAAACCCCAACAAGAACCACCTCGTGCCAACACGAAACAAAAACCCCGACAATCCAGCCCAGCCCAGCCCATTCCAGCCCGCCAGCCCGCCAGCCCACCAGCCAAGCACGAGTACCCCGTAGAAGTGGAGAGGCGGTGTCAGCAGCAAGCCACACACGCGCATTGTCAACGTCAGCATCAGCAGTGCTCCTCAGTGCTTGATAACTATCGAATAGGGGCAGGCTGCTGTGACTTGTCCAATACACAACTATTCACATGTATATATCTATCCACGCGCGTAGATGCATATCTCCTGCGTTCTGCACGAGAGACAAATAGCTGATTGTATGTCTATTGGTGGGGTTAGATGGATAGACGGGGTGTTGCATTGAGTGATATTGTTTTACTATCTCCTTGGATTAACTAATGAGCCATCTCTGGATTTCTAAGCGGGACTTGGTTTTCGAAAGTTGATGAGTGGTTGGTGTTTGCTGCGTCAGACTCCAGTCTGTAGTTAGTTACAATGTTTACTTCTAGCGACTGCACATGAATGGGTTGCCATTATATCTACTGAATGAGAGGGGTTTAATGTTTTCCTGCTCAAGACAATAGACACGATAGGAGTACGGAGTACAAATGATGAGGACAAGAATTGAAACCGCGAAAAGATTGATTGATTGATTGATTGAATGAATAAATGAAAGATTGACTGACAGGTGGAGACGGTCCAGGGGTCTAGATCGTGGCCGCTCCATTATCCAATTTATTTATATTTCACTCAACGTATTCTTTTTTTTTTTAAACTGATTTGACCCCTTAGAATCTACCATTTATCCATATTTATCCACGGATTGCTGAGTTGGCTATCTATATTTATTCTCTATCCGTACTTCATGGATAATACGAGTGATACGGAGTAGTAGACGGATATAATACGCGAACCAATCCACCAAGCCATCATCAACAACAGAGCCCTCAAAATCCAGAGTTCCGAGTCCCGACACAGCCGGAAACCAATTCAGTAATCGGTTTTCGCCGGCCGGGTTTCCGTCCGCATTACACAGATAGTATCCGTACTCCATACTGATGCGGCTATCTTCGTGATGGCGCAAGCGCTTCCAGTGTCCAGTGTCCAGTGTCCACTGTCTAGTGTCCACTGAATGGAGACGGGTCCGCAGACAATCCCTGCTGTGTTTGTCGGGTCGACGGCTGACAGCTGTGGATTTGGGATTGGTATTAGTATTCCGACAGGCGACAGCGCGTCTGGGTGATGGGATTGGCGGTGGAATCTCAATATGGCAGGATAACAAGCGGAACGGTCTTCCGACCGATGGGATTGGATATACAGATAGATACGTCTGCCTGTGTATCCGTAGATAACGTGTTATTACTGGAAACGAAACTTTCCAGTGGAAACCAACTCGTGGTCATTGATTGGTACAAACCCCGAGTTTGCATGTAAGGAACAGGAACATGAACCGGAACAGCCAGCCCTTGAGAGCTGAACACACACCCCGGTCATGCCATCCGTAGGTTCATCCGTCCATTGCCCTTGCATGCCCCGAGGTTCGAGGCGCGGCGTGTTCTGAAACACTGTCATAAGCTTAATCCACCACGTATGTGTTCTGGAATTGTTCAGTCTCCGCTGGATGGAGACGCGTGTGAAATTGGATGAGTATGGACTCCATAGTATGGACTCCATCAGTCCATACTATGGAGTAAGTATGGAAGGAAAAGAAGATTGATGGTAAGATGCCGGAATAGCCGTGCATAAAACAGTCCAGTAGAGGGCTGATTCAGTCATCAACTCAGGCACCTGCATTAATATTCATAACTCCTTACCACTAAAATCAACCCGGTAAATTACACGAGGGACGCACTCCGTCCATTCTGCCCTTTCCCCTCCAGTGATCATCGGTCGGGGCGCGTGCCCCGTGTCCAAGTGGATTAGTGTTGGCTGCAGATGTAAGGTTGGGTTACGTGTATCTCTGTCGCTCCTTTATGTATGGTTGATTGTGTTCTCTCGGTGTTACATTGTCTTTGGTTCAGTTGGATTTTGTCATCTTTTCTTGCTTCTTTTTCTTTTCTTTCTTTGAGACTCTTTCTCTCCTTTCTCTAAGCTGGTTGTTTTCATTTACACGACCCAACCAGGACATACCCAAGGAAAGAGGTAGGGATCTGGTCCACCGCCCGGGAACGTCCGTTTGAACCCATGGGACTGTCCCGTGTAAATTTTCCAGGGGTGAAAAGTAAACAGGAAAAAAAATACATCAAAAAAACAAACCTCCAGTAAATGAAAGACTGATCGTGAGTGATGACGATGATGACCAGCAGAATGTGACAGCTGTCGTCACAGATAATCCACCAGACATTTGCCGCCTTCCTTCACTACCAAAAAGGATAAGCCGGTAAAAATAATAAATAAATTGGTGTGTGTGTTTGTGTGGAAGACGGCTCGAGGGGATCCACTGCAATCAGCGCGGCGGACGATGATTGGGTGTCACCCGCAATACCGAAGCAAAGAAAAGAAATGAACTGACAGGAGACCGTCGGGGTTATACCCCCGGGGTACTTAGGTAGTACCTGATACCTAGGTATCTAGGTATCTAGGTACTCTACCTAGGGATGATAAGTATAATGATGATTATGGAAATATTGATGACGATGATGGTATCTCTACTCCGTACCCGATCTTGTATGTCATGTCCTTTCTTTTTATATCCACGTCGGATGATTTCGAATGACGGCGTCTGCTGGCCCCTCTCCGTTCTGCAGGGAAGAGTGTACCTGAGACTAACCCTATTAGGGATAGTCATAGGAATCAAACGAGACGGAGGACTTGGCGGGATGAAAGACGGCCCTGATAGGTAATGGAGTGCGTCGTCGTGGGGCATGATCTGCTGGGTGGTCGGTGATTATTGGACTGCAGGTCCGAAAGGGCAGATCATGGTCCTTGAGTAATCTGTTTGTTTGCACTCAGCACTTTAATTCTCATGTCATGGAAGACCCAACGAGGGGATATATATCAAGAGCGAGCACGAGTAAGTATAGATAAGGAATGTTGTATCAAGAAGAAGAAATAAAAAAGAAAAAGAAGAAAGAGAAAGAAGGTAAGGTAAGGTAAGTAAGGTAGTACTCAGTCCGTACTGGAAACCCAAACAGGAAACAGACTTACAGGATACATGGTGATACACGGGAAGTAAAATACGAACCAGGGTTCTTCCCCATCCGATCCAAGTTTCCCCCCATTGTTTGTTATTGCTTGCCTGTCCGTCGTAATCCCCCATACTCCATCCTCCAAACAATCTAGTATTCCTTCCGTTGCAACTAGTATTCTGTATTCCGTATTCTCCTCTTGGTGTCTTTCCCTCTCTCGCTCCCCCCTTCTCTCTCCCCTTCTCTCTCTCTCTCTCTCCCTCGAACTGCTGTCAGTCATTCCTGGTTTCCCTTCGAACCCTCCTTCCCCTCACCCCATCAATCACTCGTTTCGTCGCCTCGACTCTCGCATTCTTTTTTATTATTATTTGATTTTATTTTTTATTCAGTGGAGGGTCTCTTGACTGATTCCATTTCACACTACCTTCTCGAATTATACCTGGGAAATTCCCCATCTACCGCCAAACCGTTTCTAATCGGTTGCTGTGAAGACATCGTCCGGGTTCTCGCCTTAGGACGCTCATTAAATCTCTCCCGGGAGAAAGGGGGACTTGAAACACCCGCTCTTCAGACTCTTCCCCGCCAGGGTCCGTCTTTCTTCAGTACCACCCAACACTCTTTTCTCATCAACTACTTCCACCACCACCCTTCGATTTTCGCCCCTCCACGTCTTTGACTCCCTCTATCGTCCCGGTCGTTCCTCGTGTCAAGAGGATCTTCTCTCCAACCTCTCGTCCGATCACCCGTTCACGTCAAACCCGACGGTCGGGAATACGCTGACGAGACCCATCCGTTTCGAGGTCCTATCGCGACAGACTCGACGTCGCGACAACACTTCCCCAAACAAACGGACGTAGGAAAATCGTCGTGGGGCTCCCCAAGGGTTACGCAGGTCGTCCCTTATCCTTCGTTTGAAATATCTACCAGTGTCTGGAGCCGGTGCCCAGCCACTACCATACGAAAACCACCCCCTATTGTATCGCCTTCCGCCATCCTCCTCCCAACACACCATGAAGTCCTTCACGATGCGATCGGCTATCGCCGCCTCCATCCTGTTGCTGTCCGTCTCTCTCCCGGCAGTCACCGCTGAGGCTTCCGAGTATAAAGGCTGCTTCACCGAATCCACCGGGTTAGACGACGAAGGGCCCTACACATATCAGAGTGACGGGTATTGCCAAGAAAAATGTCTCAAAAAGAATGCCGCCGTCTTCGCCCTGTGGAAAGGTTCCAACTGTATGTGTGGTGATGAAATGCCCGAGAAATCCTCCAAAGGGGACGACGACAAGTGTAATACCAAGTGCTCTGGCTGGCCTGATAAGATGTGTAAGTCATGACCCCTCCCCCCTCCTTTGTTTCGTCGGTGGAAGGCCGACTAACGCTTGACAGGCGGTGGAAAGGATGCCTACTCGGTGTACTTGACTGGAGCCAAGAAGAATGTCGATTACCACGGTTCCAAGTCCTCGACCAGCAGTTCGTCCTCCTCCACGGACTCCAGCGCGACCGGTGGACAGACGGTCATCGAGACCTCGGAGGCCGAAGCGACGGAGGAAGCCGACAAGGATGACGGTCCCAACACCGCCGCCATCGCCGCCGGTGTGGTCGTCGGTGTGGTCGGTTTCTTTGCCCTGATCGGGGCCGGCTTCTTCCTCTGGCGGTTCCGTAATCGCAAGAACAACCAGGGCCAGTTCGATCGCGGCACCGGTGGCGACCAGTACGGCCAGCACATGTCGCAGAATTCCATGTCCGACTCGCGGTTCGACGGCGACTTCATGGCCCAGCGACGCCAGAGCAACGGCAGCATCGATGACGACCAGGACTTCTCGCGGCGGATTTTGCAGGTAACGAACGGTGATGCGGATCAGACTCGGTACTATGGGCGCTGACCGGTGTCTGCAGGTGAGAAACCCCGATGGATCGGTGATGCATTAATGGAGTTGAAAGTGGCGTTTCGGCTACCCACAGCTTGTGGCATGTCGGATCCATTAGCCCCTGCATCGCATTGTGCCCATGCCGTTCCATTTTACGACCTGTCATTTCACCTTTTGTTACAATTGTGCATTTACTTTATTCATTTTGTTTCTGCCGTACGCGGCCGCCGCATGGTTTTAACCGTGCGGTTGTATTATCTGCCCTCAGCGTTGCCTGTCTCTGCCTTGCATCACATCGGTGCCCTTATACTCTCCGTCCTTGACGGTCGAGGTACATCGATGAGCGGTCGAGCGGCCCTGGACAGTCATGCTCTACTGGGACGGAACTGTATTTATCAAAAGGCGTTGAAGTGGAGCTGAGTTCATTGTTCGACCATCTCCGACCGCTCGTGATCTTTTCTTTCCTTGACTTGGTTTTATTTGTATGTCCTTTTTTATACCTTTTTGTTTTTATTCTGAACGGGGGATATCCCTTTGGTCAACTTTGACTTTTGTTTTGTGTCTTGCTATCGTGACTCGACTCTTCGTCATCCCCTAATTATACACTTTCTGGGGATCGTACCTACCTAGACCGGGGCTGTACCTAGACGACGTGGTCTGTAGTTAATGTGAAGAATGAAGATACCAGTTGCCTGATGTGCCATCAACAAATCTACCTATTATATCAACTGTCATCGAACCCGATAGTAGATCTCGAACCACCCACCGTCCATCTTGTTTATATACTCCACCGTCCAACGAAATATAGTTATACATAGACGCAGACCACAAACCAACAATGTTTATCTCAATACCAACGCACAATACCCAATAATCTTTCATCAAGGCCTAATCTTCTTACGGAGGAGAACACAGTATGGTATAACCCACAAGGTCAGCAGTCTCATGATCGATATGATTGGCATGATCGATATGATATGATACGATAAGTGTGATATGATAAATCAGGTGAGATGGTGTGGTAGAAGATGGAGGGAGAGTAGGTGTATTGCTACCTGGTACCTACCTACCTGTCTACCTACCTACCTGTCTACGTTATTTACATGAATGCTTGGTGTGTCGTTGGATGATGGAGGAATGGCTGATGGAGGAATGGACTGTCTAGGGGCGTTGTTTCTTGTCAGGTCTTTCTACTTACTACCCACCCTACTTGTATGTATGATTCTATCCTAGCTTACGATAGATAAACCCAAGATAACTGGTACAGTGATGACAGGTAAAGTGAATACCTTCATACCTGCCAATATCTTTAAACCATCTCTTCGGGAATATGAAAGAATCGAATGATATGATATAATAAGCACATAAGACTGTTGTAGTGTTACTATATACTGTAGGAATAAACTTATAATATGTTCATCTCTTCTATCATTATAATTTATGGAGTTACCACGTCTATTATTGATCTCTGTGGTATACATCTATAGGGTACGAGATATGTATATAGTATGCGGTGGCTAATATGCACGTAGTGCATTCTACGCAACGCAACGAAAAATATAGAAAAAAAGTAGCGGAATAAAAAGGATTCATCTGAAGTGCAAAAATGTAGTTCTCTTTTCCCTTTATTATATCTAATTCTACTCTCTTCTCCATTATTTTTTTTTTTAAACTACTTATTTTTTATTATATTCTCACTCTTCAGAGCAAACTATGACCTAGCCCTAAGATAGGAGATGCACTGCCATGGGTATGTATATATAGTTTCCAAAAGTATAGCTCAACCAGAGCAGCAGATAAACCAGTAAACTTCAAGATAAAAAAGGACACGCTCATATATTCCATTCCTAGATATTAACTACACACTAGAGTAAACCAGTAAGCTCTGAGAAAACGCCAACGACTGTCTCAAGCATTGCATGCACATTCTCCTGACCTTATCTCTGCGTCTGGTTTGTGCCTGGTCCACGCCCAGTGGAATGCCATCTAAGTGATAAGAAAACACCATACCTAGTTCTAGTTACAAATTTCGATGCTCAATCTACTGTGGTCTATGTACTTGGTAGCCATCAGTTGCCGTCTCCAGTATAACCAGTCGCAGGGTGATCTGTCTCTGGCTGTCAGGGAAGACTGTACTATCCTAATGGACTATTCTACACTGTGGATATTATATCCAACATCGCTGGATATTGAAGATCTGGTCTTTATACTCCATCATCACTGTAAACTAGCTATGATCTCGCTAGTATGGGTGTCTATACAGTATCTACCATATACAGCACATCAACAACCTACCCAATAACACAAGCAAAACATGTACACTGTACAATAGGTATAAACATAACATAAATACATACATAAAAAGGCATATACATACAAGAACCACACATATACAAACAGAAAAGATAAAAAGAATAACATAGCATGGGTATATAAAGTGTCAGATCTCATGACAACAAAGGAGAGTAGTTAGTTCGTTAAACCCGACCAACCAGACAACCAACAACAAACAACCAACCACTCCAATCCAAACACCACTTATGCGCCTGGCGATGACAAAGGAAAATTTCATCAAAATACAAAAGGAACAGGACATGAATCAGACATAAACAAACATGAGAAAGGAAAAGAAAAAAGGAAAAAAGAAAAGGAAAAAGAGGATCGACTGGTCGATCCTGATCCCGGAGACTAGCCTTTTCGTATATGTTGGTGGGATGTAGATAGATTGAACATCCCAGATTCAGACGTATTGAGAAGAAAGGATTACATCGTCCACGATCTCCACGGCATCTCATGCGAGTAGTGCGGCGTGTCGTCGTAGCTGAGGTGGTGGGTGGAGGGCCACGAAGGCGAAGGGTAAGAGCAAGGCATGGCGACGGGGTGGTGCATGATCGCGTCGTGGACGTTGAGCGGGACGGGAGGCAGCGCAGGCTCGGCGTCCCAGCGGGGTTGATGATGGTGGTGAGGGATGTGAGTAGCGTGCATGGGGATAGGCGAGGAGGACAGGGTAGACTCGATGATGGTGCCGTTGGCGCTGCTGGTGTCCGGGTAGTGGTCGATGACGGCGACGGGGGTAGCGGAGAGCGAGGAGCGCGGATGCGACGGGATCGACAGGGAGGTTCCGTCGGAGGACGGCGACGGGCAGCTCTCCGGGGTGGCGTAGAAGCGGTGCTCCTCGACGGACTCGTGGACGTGATGGCTGGGGTACATCGGGGGGTGGGGGTCGGCGTGCAGATGGTGCTCCTGGCTGGGCCACATCATGCTGTAGTCGGTTTGGAGGTCGGGGTGGATGGCGGGCCCGACGAGGGACCCGATGGACATGGAGTTCGTGACGGCGAGGTACCGCGAGGCGGTCTCCACTTGGGTGTTGGTTTCCTTGGTGGGCACGAAGGGGACGTCGACTACTGGCGCATGGGTGGGCTGTTCCCAGCTTGCGGTGTCCAGTTGCGTTTCCAGGTCACTGGGCTTCTGGTTAGTTGGGGGATGGATGTGTAAGGGTTTTGGGTGGGTGGACTCACTGTCTTTCCATGTGACGCGCGAGCAGGTCCGGACGGTGAAAGGCTTTGTTGCAGCCATCCTGCGTGCAGCCGAACAAGGCTTCGGGGTTGTGGTTCAACTCATGCCGTCTGTTGCGTGGGTTAGTTACACGAAGCCCAGTGGTGGCGCAAGGACTGCGAGTGGTTCGTACCTCCTGTGTTCGGCTCGGGTAAAGACCTTGGCACATCCGGGATATTGACACGCATGGACCCGTTTGCCCTTCTTTGCCTTGCTGATGCGATGGGTGGTGGGGGTGTAGGTGACGGGGAGAGGGACCTCCTTGGCATATGTGCTGGTGCGAGGCATTGTGTTGGTAGAGGGAAGGAGGGAAAGGAAGAAGGAATCAGAAGGATGATTATGAATCTGATGTCTGGATGGAGCTGGGAGAGTTGAAGGATATATAGTGATTATTGTGTGCAGACGATCCGCTCAACATATACTAGACTTGACTTGATGTTGGAAAAGGGGATGATCGTAAGTGGGGATGAGGATATTTAAAAAAAAAAAAGAATAAGGAAGAGAAGAAGGATGAAAAAAGCCTCGCTGCAAGTCAGACGGATAAGAAACGGTACAGGGAGAACGGGCCGGAATGGAGGCAGTAAAGGGCTTGAAGGGGAAGACGATGATGCGAGCAGAGCGAATTGATATAGAACGAGCGCGAGTCGAGATGGGCGTCGGATCGACTACAATATACACCAATGGAAACGAAATTAAATCTATATTAAAAAAACGATATATAAATAAATAGATAAAATAATAAAATCAAAAAATAAGAAAATAATAAATCACAATTATAAACCCATCCAAATGAATCAAATCCAACTAGCGACTAATCTGCAGGATGATCATCCAAGCAAATCAATCATGGCTATGTTGGTTAGTTGGTTCCTTAGGCTGCCCCAAAGCCATTGTTTTCCCCGCCGTCCATTCTTTCTGTCCCCCCCATTCCAATCGAGTTCTTCTAATTTTACCAGCACATGCAGGAATGCGTAAAAATAACCACGAGCTCGTGGTTTGTACTGCGGCTGAGGCGCACCGCCATGAGTTCTCGTCTCGAGTCTGGGGAGTGTGGATGGGTAGATTCGAAACTGTCCCAGAACTACAGATTCATGCAACGGTTGATTCATGGAATGGGGAGGCAATGAGAACGCCCCAACCAAGGAGAAGGATTTAAAGGGGATCATCATGCAGTGAAGTCCACGAGATAGGTCTTCCTGTCGACTTGAGATGAAGAAAACGTGGACCCATTTCGACAGGATTCTGGACTACGGTCTTGATCAGGATAGCAGCCCGTTCCCGTACTATAATATACTATAATCTGATCCAGTATCATCACGGAGAGCATGATTAGAGCATGATGATAATAGTCGAATAAGAAGAATGACAAACTTTACTGCTCCAACGGTGGACCCTCCGCTGTCGAACCCGCTCGGCGCTTTGTCGTGTATGCCTTGTCTTGCGTCCATACTGGATCGAGTAATCCGACCAACCAAATTATTTATTTTTTTCAAGCCCTCTATATCTCGGGATGATTAGAATGTTCTGACAAACGTCAGATTATCGACTGTATCGAATTGCTGACATGCGTCCTTCGGTTAAGGATCATTTACATTGGAGGTCGGCTCGTACCGTATGGGAGTATAGAGTATACGGAGATACACTCACTCCACTCCAGAACCAGGAGGGGAATTCAATAATCATATCCTCACGCTAATAATATAATCACATAATACAAATATAAAATAATAATCACAAATCACATCGTAAGATATCGTGTAGAAAAGAAAAATGATTTGATAGAATTAGATCCACCCAATTGTTGGTTTTTCTCGCCCTCTGATTGGCAGGGTTTTTCGCAACTGACCTGAAAGTCGGAGAAGTTCCTCAGGCTCCCCAGCGTCAAGCCTTGCCCAGCGGAGAGAGGACACTGGAGTTGATTCCGACCTGTGGAGACGCTAGTCCTTTTTTTTTTTTTCTTTTCGTTGCTCTCTTCGAGTGATATGCTCCGACCTGATATTCATTATTGACAGGAGAAATAGGTGTCTTCTCACTAACTATGTACAGTATCTAGTATCCACGGGGTTTGACTTCGGACCGAGATAGGGTTCGGGAGGGGCAGGTGGGTTCGAAGCCCTATCTGGATCTGGTGTCTTCCTAGGTAGGTAGTATTCTACGAGAACACCAACAAGTCGAAAGTACATCGCACATAATAGATACTCAAAAGAATGAGACGAAGCAACAGGGATCACGTCGTATGTAAAAATAGACATTAATTAACCTGCTTGACACCCTCAAACCCAGATAAATATAGACCAAATCAGACTTCAAACCATCCCAGACGAGAATACCGATGGTTAATTTAGCAATTTGTCATGGTTCCTTTTTACCCCAAATTTATTTATTCCCATCTGCAGAGCAAAGCCTCCCTCCAGCCTCTTCCCCTTGACTAGCGAGATACTTAGGTTGGGTTAGGTACATGGTTTAGTTAGTCGATGGACGGAGTACTAAGAACCACGAGCTAGTTACCAGTCACTCACGACCTTACCTTAGCTAGGAACGATGCCTACTACCGGCCTTCCTAGTCAGATATCATCAGTTGTTGATTGGCGCTTTCAAATTACTCCTAATCACCGTGTCTCCATTTATCTACCTATCATGGACTTGATTATTGATTTAAATTAATTGATCAATCAACTGATTGCAGAAATCATCGTTTACCACCACAGGCACCGATAGTCAAAAGTGGAAACCGCTGCAGTAATCTGGAGCCCAGCAGGGTTGATTGACCAGTGGGAGTCTCCCCCAGCAATGGACCACCCCCTCCACCCCCCAATCCCGCTTCGGAATACTGTCCGCGGTCCGGTTGGAGACTTGTGCGCTCCGTTGGGACAAGCACGGTTCGTAGGTCCCGAGGTGGAAAGCACTAGCCTTCGATTGGGGCTAGTTTGGGGAGGTGTGCTAGTGGCCTTGACGGTTAGCAGCACGGGGCATCATCCCCAATTCCTGGGTCGGTTCGGTTGACTGACGGACTGAGTGGCTTGGTTTTAGACTGAGGATGGACTGTGGTGGATTCCTAGGAGACATGTGTTTGATGAGGTGTTATTAATATAGTAAGTATTATGAGTGATGTAAGAGAAAGTACGGGGAGAGATAGGAGAAGGGGGGTTATGCAAGGTGACGAACAGGCAATCATATTGCAATGCGCGGATTGGATTGGAATCCGAATCGATTGATAAGCCATTCAACTGTCTCGTAGTATGACACGCAGGGGTATGGTTGCCCGTGAGCGAGACAAGGAGACTGCCTTACCTGCCTTACCTGCTGTCTCTACTCTCTACAGGTCTGCCCTGCCAAGGGGGTCGGGGCTAACCTCTTCGGGTCAACTGGTCAGAGCTTGACCGTTGTTTTCCACATTTCCTTTCTTTGTTTCTCCATTATCCCTAATTTATTTGACTGATTAGTTTATTTTTTCATGCCTTGTTTTCTCTCCGGATCATTGTTTAGCGATTGCTGTGTATTAAATGACGACATCATCTTATAGGTCAGATGTTTGCGTATACTCCAAAAAGGTACGTAGATTCCCCTGAATCTACTACTAATGCCATAAACGCTGTTGATCAGGATCCTGCCCATCGATCGCAATCCCCCTGTAGTCATGTGGCCGGGGTGACAATTAATCTTCTGCTAGGGACTGACTCCTGAGTCCACCCGTCCCGTTAGTACCCTCGAACGGGGCACCGCAACGTGATTGATGCAGCGTCCAGCCCTGTGGGGCACTTGTCAACCCCCTTCGGGTCTTGGACCACCGCTTTCTTCCCCACCGCCAACCCACATCACATGTGTCAATGGCGTGCCTGCGAGAGGGGGGGAAGCGAAATGGACACGCTGACAGAGAGCTGACAGAGAGAAAGATAGATTGAGGGGAAATTGTGTCTTAGAGCTCGTCCCGAAAGAGGATGCGAAAAAGTAGACGACCGGTCTCTCACCGACTGATGCTTTTAGTGTCCAGTCGATCGATGCTGCTCACAGATTGAGAAATGACCTTCGCGACGGATGGAACTAGAGGCCTGTCTAGTGTGGTCTGGGGAATCGATGGCTCCCTCTCCACGACTGGTGCATCTCCAACGCCACGGCTCCCCCCAAAGTCGATCCATACCATGTTCCGTGTCCATCTGTTTGGACCTGGGCTGTGCTGGAAGGGGCAGACGTTGGCGAAAGGACAGGGGACAGGGGACCACCGGGGGGGCAGGAAGAAAGTACTTCTGCGGCCAGACGGTCAGCGTTTCTCCTCTGACGATAACAATGATGATCACAATGGATGCCATCCTCATCAAGTCCCTAAACAAATAATCTACAACGTATATGCATTCTGTCGAATTCTGTCGAGCGCATCGGCGGTTGGCTTCCACGATCATTCTGTAGACCTTCTACGCTTGAGATCAATGGTTTTTTTCAGAGGGTTAGATCCTGGAGAGACTTCGCCGGGAGTGGAGAGACAGCGACACTTTGCAGATGGTTGGGTGCTGCTCTCTGCTCAGTGGGAACCATCATCCATGGTGTAGCACCGTTTGCTTTAGTGCGTCTAGAGCGGGGCGGCCCAGGGATCTGGAGGGCGGTGCTGGCACGTATAATGGGGTCAAGCTGACGAGAGCTAGCGACGTCAGAGACAACCAACACCGTAAAGATAACCCGTCAGGTGTGGATGTACTCTATACTGTGTACTAAGTCAATAGTTCAAGTCAAGACCTTGGAAGGGAGATTGCACTTGATATCGATTGGGCAATTGTCGGCTTCTCCCGTCGCGAGCTGTTGAAGTGTCAGGCCGATTCAAGTCAGTCCATCGCCGCCACAATCATCATAATCACTAGTATCATCTTTGTCGATGTCGACATCACACCCGACTTTACCAGGTTGCGATCCTTCCATTGACAAAAACCGTCTAGGCAACCAAGGAGACGATCCCTTCACAAAAGCACCCCATGAATGGACACCACCACAATAACCTGGGATATTATTGACTGAGGAGCACTAGGATATAATGATAATAGTGGTGGTGATGACGTCTGCGGGAGTACCCCGGTTAGCACGAGGCCGTTTGGGATCACCCAGGTATCATACCATATAGTTGACAAGCGGTAGAGATACCCTTGTTCTGTTTCAGCAAAAGCTAGCACGCATTTCCCGATTCAAACGATGGGTCGAACGACAGCTACCCATATCGGCGGTATACTAGTTGTATCTTGGCATCTGGCGTTTGTCTGCCACGGACCTTTCCATCTTTAGCAGTTATATGGAACGCTTGAGTCTCCCGGGAGACGGAGGTGACGGGTCCGATGGATAGATAGTACATACACCGCATGGACAGCCGTATTGTCCAGAACTATACGCTGTTGTTAGCCCGGGTCTTCAGGCCTGGAGAATCTCGTCTCAGGGAGAAATGGATCGACAAATCGCCAATGGTCTGTATTTCCCGTGCCAGTGGCCCAGACGAGCCCACTGTGATTAACATGACGGCTGATGGTGGTGCCGATGATGAAAATCAGCATGGTAGCGAATCCTTCGGTGGAGAGAGTGGTCAACCTGTCAATTGAATTGGACTCCGTTCACTCAAGGTGATTGTATGGCCCTGGGTCATGTGCTGGGGTAGTTAACCGCACTAGCCCGATATGGCACGATCCACCCCCGTCACTTGGTCTGTCTCCCCTTTTTCCACTTCCTCTGAAACCTTCACCCATTCCCAATTCTCCCATCTTCATCAAATCCCTGGTTTCACTCTAGATTATCCCCCCCAAAAACCTATTGTTCTCGTATATTGGGTCACCCCGGAAATGAACGGCACCAGCCCGCTAACTATCTGCCGTCTACTCACACTCTTCCCCAGTCACAGTCTATCACCAATGTGTATTAGGCGAACCCACGAGGGAAAGGATGTAGGGTTTGTGTGCTATTGAGATTAGTCTCGAGTGAATGCCAGGACAACCGCATCGAAGCGTTTACCATCTGATTCGGTCTATGGATTCGGGCTTTGAACTGACAGATGATAACGTGATATGAAGTCGGGTCTACGAAAGGGTATTGATTATGCTGATCAGTAGTGCCAAGCCTCCATTTTCAGAAATGAAAAGAATAATGGGAAAAAGCAGAAGTTGCCACCACCAACATCATCAAGACAAGCGTGTATTCGCCCTGGAGGGCTTTTTGCTGACCAAGGATTATGGATGAAGTCATCCCAAGTAATCACACCCCCCGGCCGCGGACGGTTTAAAATAAGGAACCGTATCTCTGCAAACCTGAAACACAACATGGAAATCAGCAGCAACAGATCGTCGGCTTGTTTCGGGCTGCGCCTCCGTGGATCATGCACGTTCTTCCAGCACCCCTGGAGGCGGTAGAGCCTATGAGAGGCGACGGGACATGGCCAAATCTGCCTTGCTTGGTCGCGGGCAGCTAGCCCGTCACCCTGCAAGCTGCAGGAGGCTGTACCGCCGTAGTGCACGTCTAGGCTCTCTGCACACCGCACAGAACACCCGATCGGTGTAGGTCCAGAATTCGATCGTCACTGTCAATGTTGTCATTATGAAATCGCTATTCCACCAGGTTGGGCCTCTATTTTTTCCCCTTGCTGTTCGTCTACTCGGAAGCTGTGGCCGGGGCTAGTACTGTCTACCGTCTAGATAGCGATGTTAACCGCCTGCGGACAACTTTCCGCCCAAGACCCATTTTTCTCGATTCAGGGTGTGATCGACGCGGAGGGAGAATTTCCTGGCAGCAATTCTCTGACAGTAATTAATTTGCCCTTCTTCAATGTGAACCGGGGCGTCCATAATTCGCGGGCGAGAGGATGTCCTCGTGTCTACCTGCACGTTTACGCTGCCTAAGAATGTCGTAAAGCACCGATCGCGACGGGAAGGTTTGCCGTCTCCCGCATCAACTGCATGTGGACTGGCCCGCTTAAGTTGATAAGCAGTGCCCATCTTCAGATCAGGCCGTCCCGAGCAGCTTGACATGGCACTAGTCTAACCAATCTCGTCGACTGGTTGGCCTGGCGGGATTGGCCGACAGCGCGGTGGAGTCCGACTAAAATCCCTAAGAGCACCAACTGCGCGGTCTTAGCTAGACTCCGGAACCTATTCTGGGGCCCTCTCTTTCTCCAGCACAACCGGGTGCCCCATCCCGGAGTCGACAGGTTCCTCCAGTGTGACTGGCCAAGTCTTCCGTTCAGGCCTGCTGTAGCTCCCAGCACCCAGCTTAGCTTGTCTGTCATATCCACCCTGAACGACGGTTCGCCTCTTCCACCCGACTGCACCCAGTCGCGATTAACATGTGCCTCTCCAGTGCAATTCAGGGGCTGATTTCGACCCTATATTCATGATTGCAGGTCGGTTGTTTTCGTCGGCCATTTCCCCCCTGACTAGGACCGAACTAGCAAGGGAGACGCCCTGCGAATGAGAGGTGAAGTTTACTTTCCAGCAATCGCTATGATCGCCTAGCGCCCGACGATGTTGACGGTAGACTCAGTCCACTGGACTGGTAGGAACTCCACGAGCTGGACGCTCGGCATGATTCTGCTTTTTTATTTTCTCTCATTATCATCCTAGGTATACCTCCGTCGGAGTATTATTCGTAGTATTATCCTCTTAATTTTAATGTTCAGTGAACATTTGACCTGAATATACCTCCATTTACTCCGTTCGGAGTAGTCTATGGTACCTAGGAAATGCAGGATTCTATTCCCAGTCACACTGTTCGTGAATCCCTTTGCAGAGATACATTCCAGGCGTAAAGCCACATCATTCGATCGGATGTGGGGTAAAAAGTACGGAGTACTATTCCTCTTGTTCACTCCACTGTTCAACACCACACCCATATCAATTCTGAATCGATATCAACTGCAACCTGCCTACCCTGTCCCTCTATGTCTTACATGATGTATATAATACAGACATTAAACAGCACATATGGCATGACACAGACAAACAGGCCATATTGATGTTACATACATGCAGGCCACAAACCTAGTATAGTCACATCCAACTGTGGCTGAGGTGATTGAAGAAACCATTCATTCATTCGTGATAATAGTTGTAATGGTAGCAGTAGTCCAAGATACTACAGTATCTACTTCATCCTGCAGACCGATACGATACTCCAGAAGCGTCAAGGACGAAGATTACATCCCGATTGCGGATCAGGAAGTCGATCTCCACGATCATCGTCTTGCTCCTCTTCCTTTTTCTCCTATACTGTGACCAATTAAGCCGCACTACAGTCGATAGTAGTTCGTTCATTAATCCCGCCAGCAGCTCGCCTAGTGGAGCCTATCACAAGGGGAAAAATTGATTCATGCAGAGCTGGCCCTAGTTTGGACGGGCGCAGACTTGCCGGTCGTCCTGCAGGATGGGGAGGGTCTTTGGTTTAGGGCACGCGACTGGACGATTGGACCGGACGGTGAACACAACCTGCATGATGGGAAGCGGTCGGAGGATAGTAGACATCCTGGCTGTCTTTTTTCCCAAGTGAGGGTGCAATTGGCGGTCCGATGTGCAGATGGAACCCTTCGCCGGGCGTTCTTCCCATGTCTCTCTACCACTATCAATATCACTACCACTATAACCACTACTACTGCATACTAACATCTACCCAGTTAGTAGGTAGTAATAATAGTATACTATAGTATAGTATCATAGTAGTGTAGTATAAAAACCCCTGCCTAGCGTCTTCGAAATGAAACATCGATCCCCTGCGCCCCCAAAAATCAGGGGCAAGCAAACCCGCCGACTGTCTTGTTTCATCTTCGCAAAAGCACGAACAAAAAAGTAACGATAATAAGATTAATATTAATATACACGTGGCTCTGAAGAGACGATCCTTGCCGCTTGACCAGGGAAGAACCGTACCATCTAGGATGGCGCGGGCCGGTGTGTGTCCCAGCAACCGCAGCAGTAGCAGTAGCAGATTGTAGCGTGGTGTAGTAGTGCAGTGTAGTCCAGCTCTCAGACCACTACCCGGTAGGTGAGGGAAGCTCAGTACCCGTTCATGCGTCTGTCTGTTGTGGGTTGGCAATTCGAGGATCATAATACGAATTGCTATGCACTGAACTGGACTACTGGCTTTGCACTCTGGGGATCGGCCAATGGGGAGGGTGGTAGAGGGTGACTTTTCTTGTCTGGCTGCTGCACGGGTCCGATTTGGGTGCTGCCGTTATCCTTGCTTTGCTTTACTGTTTACTGCTGCGGTGTTTCTTGAGAGTTAAGTTGGTGGGTCATACAGACTGTCTGGAGAAGGTCATACTGTAGGACCCGAGGATAAGAAAATAGTACATACTGACTGAGAATACATGTCTTACTCCAGCCGTCATCCATACTGACCAGCTCTCCTAAACATTAATCCCTGTACTCTCTGTCTTTCTCGCGATTATGTCAGGTTAGTCTGGCGTTGTCAGGCCCGCAATTCGCATGCAGGGCATCATACCAGGATGACCCCTCACCCGGTGTGGCGGAGCTTTTGGGCGCTTAAGGAGTAAAATTATAATATTACATCCTGACCAATAACATAATAATACAATATGTCATGATTAAATATATGCAACTAAGATATAGTGGGAAAATATATATATTATAATAAAATGAAAAAAAAGGGGACCTATACTCAGTCCACGTGTGACTACGAGTATCCACTGACCATGCTAGTTCTATCAAATTCATCCTACTAGAGCCTGGACCTTGATCGGAGTTTAACACACAGCGACATACCTGCATGAGTACCTCCAGAATGTCGATCGATAGCTGGGGTTGCAGTAGTAGTAATAGTGTAGTCGTAGTAATAGTGTAGTCGCAGTAGTATCTGTAGAGTAATGGTAGCAGTAGAGGCGTAGTAGCAATATAATAGTGACCAAAAGCTCGGCATCTGGAGACAATTCGTCTCCGACATACGCACAGACATGAGGCGTTCTTCATCAACGTCTCCGAGCAGTTCACTCTTTTCTCCCCCACCTCCTGATCCATCCTCCTCCACCGCGTGCTAATTCATCCGTTGGGATTCGGAGAGAGGCGGGAGGATGGGAACCGGACCACCAGGATTGCAACGGCCAGTATCGCCGCGTTGGCTTTGATGTACTTACGACTACTAGCTCTGGTCTGTATTCCTGCTGCAGGCTCTGATCACTCACGATCTGCACATCCTGCTCCAGACCTGTGCTTCAATCCTTTACTGACTTGATTAGTTGTTCCTGTCACGGAGGTAAGTGCTGTGATTGGCTTGTGTTGGTCGATTGGACGATGGAATTGAAAGAATCGAGCTATGGTTAGCTCCGATTTGCGACGCATGACCAGGAGTTGGGGGATTTGAACCGGGCCGGTGGATCTGAATCCCTTGTCCCCTTGCCGGGCGAGATATGGCATTCTTGATGCGTAGAAGCAGACTAAAGACGCCTTTAGGGGGTGGCAAGTTTGTCTCGTAATTGGCAGGGGGGACGCAGTCGTCTAGGTAGACTTGTCGGGCGTGTCCTGTTGATTCAGGATTCTGGGAGGAGTGGGCATCTTCCTTGAGTGTGAATCCCGAGTGGGTCGCCTGGATTGGATGAGTCGGAGCTAGGTGGCTGGCTGGGGGATGGATTGGTAGGTGGAGTATCGCTGGTAGTATACAGAGGGTGTAGTAGTGAATACGCTCTGATTGTAGAATATGCCAATTGATGCACCGTCACCATAGACTATGAAGTAACTGTGGGTGGCTATGGAAGGACCATAGATCATTCGTACAAAGTAGAACCGTTGGTAAAGATGGGGCACTGTTGATAATGCTCGCGCTGCATCTAGTAATCTCTAAGAAGCTCAAAAGTGCCTTGATATATTTTGTACCCGAGTGGCAATTCTTTGCAACAGATAATAAACCAAGCGACATTCCTCTTCTCCTGCAACCAGGGAAAGTACTTCCCTCCTGAGTGAAGTTGGGAGATATGTTTTATCCTTTTCGACTAACCTCTACTATCGTACCTCTCTAGATAGATTCGTCTGCGACGTGATCTCCCCCCTGAGATATGTACCAAATGAAGCCTTCCATTGCGTATAGCTTCGCGGATCAAGTGAGCCGTTATGTCAATATAGTTGCATGGCTGTGGAACTGATGGTTGTTCGTGAGATCCAACGCTGGTTCAGAATCGGTGCAGATGATCATCTGTCTCACGTTCTCGAAGCCGATGCTTTCCAACGAGTACGCGATCCAGACGGCTTCTCTACCGCTTGTTGAGATGGCATAAGACTCCGCCTTACCAGGTTGACAAATATACCACCATTTGGCGCTTTGACGTCCACGATATTGGCCTATTCGAGATGATCATACAGACACAACCAGTGGTTAACCAAAGCGACCATGATCCCGGAGCCACTCGATAACCCACTGCTTTTCTGGAATATAGAAGTCAACGCGACCATTGCCACTCCTTGACCATTCGCCATGGAGAGATATGCCGATGCCGACCACATTGTAAAATGCTCCTTGAAACTTGTCCTAGTATTGTGCAATCAAAATTTACTTTTCCTTCAACAACATGTCTCGGAAAAGTCTTTGAAGAATTCTCGAGAACCTTTCGGCATGATGGACGTAGCTGGTTGAATTTCTCAGGTAAAAGTTCGGCTTGTCAAGCCATCTAAGACAGAGTCAGATTTAGCAGGTGATAATCGACGATGCAGCTCGTCTTCTATTCCACAACCTGACACTGAATGGACAAACCGGTCGGATTGGATTACTGTATAAGAACTGACATTTCATGCAGGCGTGGTGACAAGACAGAAACATCATGTGTTGATATTTGGACCTCAGGTGTGTGGTGAATCTAGCCTTTCCTGTACAGTTCCGCATGGCCGCATCTTCCTATAGCGAATAGTATATTTCCCTTGACTCAAAGCTTGTCCAACGTACTGGCAACTTTTGATGTCAGGTGCCATCATCTAGGAATGGAGCAATGGTCAGCATACTCCGCGAGGAAATCAAAGAAGTCATTCTCATCGTTGGGAACTTGACAGCCACTGCACCACAATATGGGATCAGTATTTGGTGGGGCTTGATATGACTGATATCTCAACAGAAAATGCTACCGAAAAGGTAGGATGGCAGGAGTTGATAAAATCCAGGATAGAATGACAGCATGACTGACTTCGAGGAAGAGGTAGAGGCAGTTGTCACTGTACCGTTGGCAAGTGATAGAATACATCTGACCCCTGGGTCTGGAAAAAAGGGCCAATATATGATCTACTGGTACTTAGGCATTGACTAGCATCTTGATGAAGCCATCGTAGTGGATCGTGATGTTCTGGAACCCCCGTATAGTCAAGATGCGAATGATCAATACCCATGTCAACTTACCCTTAGAGACTACTAATTAGGTGCCTGCGAGGCAAACCATATACGATCTACATCACAATGCAAGGAAAAGCATATCCGATTGCTGAGGCAGCCAAGTATCTAGATCGGTTAATGTGGGAATGATGGGACAAAGGACAGGCAGGACCCTCATGCTTCTTCTGGAACTTGCTTCAATGTCCAACACCTAAGCTGCTTGTTCTAGGGGCACAGGAGAGTATAAGAAGCGACAGGATCATATATGTGAAAGAAAGGCAGTCACTGCAATCAGTCAAAGTCCTCTTCCCACTCTTGAATATCTTGTATTTCATCATCTGCAACCATCATCAAGCTTTTTCATAACTCCCAATATTATCATGGTTGATTGTTTAGAACACGCTTCTATCCCCTATTGTAAATTTCTACAAGATATATAAATCGTTCTCCTGCTCCAGGTGTTTGCAGCGCAGAAGACCATTTCGCTCTCACTTTCACAGGCGACGGCAATTCATATGGAAACTCCAATCCTATTCATTCCTTCAAATTCCAATTCTATACATTTCTAAGCTAATCAGTCCAGAGTCTATTTTTAAACAGGGCTGGCTCAGGGCTGGCTGGAATCTCGGATACCGAGCTTTCAAGCTTGTTGCTGATCCCTTGCATCTGACTGCTCATCTTGAACACAACAATCGAGTGCCGATAGGTTCATCAATAGCACATATCTACTGTGTCTCACTCTTAGTCTTTCACTATCCACAAAAATTCAAACTCACTCATTCAATGCTGTGTGGCGTCAGCACTGATATCATGGAAGCTTGCCTAGTTTCGTTTCCGGATACTTGGATCATAGATCTTCCTGCAATGCACCAAAGGCTACAATCTTGCAGGAGATCTGCATCAGGTACACGTCTGACTGGTCATCTCGATTTAAGGGGTCAGTCCATAGCAAGGAGTATATGGGCTATTACGCATCGCAGCGTCTCATATCGCATCCGATATCGTGGTACCCCTGAGGCTCATGCTTGCCCCTACCCAGTCCTTGTATAACATGATCGTTTTCCATTTTCAGAACCATTCACCTTCCCCCCCCCACAATCTATATGGTTTTATTTTGCTAATAAATGTATTCTTGATTTACCACTGCTATTTTTATATTGTTTGGTGGAGGCCGACCTTCTCATTCACCAGCATGTCCACATCAATACCACTACACCAAATAGGGGTGACAAACGACGGAGACATGCAGACCCGTCCTTCAAGCTCAAGCTCAAGCTCACCATCTGGCAATGAAGCCAAATCTCCAGAAGTGAGCACCGAGCCCGTGCAGAAGAACAGATGGCACCAGAGACTCAACCCATGGCGATCACAGGCGTCGCCTCCAGTGCCAACAGCGCGATCCGTGTCGCGCGAACACGGCGCCTCCTTCCTCAGCATCGCCTTCTTCCACTGGATGTCTCCCTTGATGAAAGTCGGTTATTCACGACCCCTCCAGCTGGAGGATATATGGACCGTCAATCCCGACCGCGCCGTCGACGTCCTGTCTGGTCGACTGGAGGCGTCGCTGGACAAGCGCACCCACAGCGGGATGGCCCGGCCGCTCGCGTGGGCGTTGTACGACACGTTCCGAGCCGAGTTCGTGCTGGGAGGTATGTGTCAGCTGGTCAGCGCGCTGCTGCTGGTCTTCACGCCGTATCTGACGAGGTTTTTGATCGCGTTCGCGACGGAGGCGTATAGTGCGCGGGCAGGCTTCGGGCCGTCGCCGCCCCGTGTGGGTGATGGGATCGGCCTCGTCGTGGGCATCACCTGCATGCAGGCTCTGCAGAGCTTGTGCAACAACCAATTTCTGTATCGGGGTCAAATGGTTGGGGGACAGATTCGCGCGGTTCTTGTCTCTCGGATATTTCAGAAGGCGCTGAAGCTGTCTGGGCGGGCGAAAGCCGGGGGCCAGGCGACACCTGAAGAAGTCGAGGCATTGGAGGCTGCGAAGGGGGCTTGCCGGAGCTCAGATGAGACAGGGAAGGGGAGGCAGAGGCCTAATACTGCGTCGACTGCTACCGGTGGAGTTGCTGGGGACGGCCACGGATGGAATAATGGCCGTATCACGGCGCTCATGAGCATCGACGTGGACCGCATCAACCTGGCCATGGGGATGTTTCACGTTGTTTGGACGGCGCCAATCACGATTTTGGTGACGTTGGTTCTGCTCTTGGTAAACATCGGTTACAGTTGTCTGTCAGGGTACGCCTTTTTGATCGTTGGGATGTCGCTGCTGAGTTTCGCCGTGCGATCCCTTATCCAGAGACGAAAGAAGATCAATAATATAACCGACCAGCGAGTGTCACTCACTCAGGAAATTCTGCATGCGGTACGGTTTGTGAAATATTTTGGATGGGAAAGCAGCTTCCTGGACCGTCTGGAAGAGATACGCGGCCGGGAGATTCGATCCGTCCAGGCATTGCTGGCCATTCGAAATGCCATCTTGTGTGTCTCTATGTCTATCCCCATTTTTGGCTCAATGCTGGCTTTTATCACCTATGCACTGACAAACCATGACTTGGATCCCGCGCTGGTCTTCTCATCACTGGCCCTCTTCAACTCCATGCGGATGCCGTTGAATCTCCTACCCATCGTCATGGGTCAAGTGACTGATGCGTGGACTGCTCTTAATCGAATCCAGGATTTTTTGCTGGCAGAAGAGCAGAGAGAAGATATCGGGCGGGATGAAGCAATGGAGAGCGCCATCGAGATGGATCATGCTTCATTCACCTGGGAGCGCCTCCCGACGGACGCGAAGACAGAGCAGTCAACCCCCGACGACGATGACACGATCGTAAACGCCCCCACAGAGCCGTTCAAGCTCCAAGATATGACTTTCACAGTCGGTCGAAATGAGCTGCTGGCCGTCATTGGAACAGTGGGCTGTGGCAAAAGCTCTCTGCTTTCAGCTTTGGCAGGCGAGATGCGTGTCACTGACGGCACTGTACGACTGAGCACCACGCGCGCATTCTGTCCACAGTACGCGTGGATCCAAAACACATCCGTGCGGAATAACATCCTATTTGGTAAGGAGTATAACGAGTCCTGGTATGAACAGGTGGT
Source organism: Aspergillus campestris IBT 28561 (assembly GCF_002847485.1). Classification (NCBI taxonomy): domain Eukaryota; kingdom Fungi; phylum Ascomycota; class Eurotiomycetes; order Eurotiales; family Aspergillaceae; genus Aspergillus; species Aspergillus campestris. Next base: position 1,452,933 of record NW_020194337.1, read on the forward strand.
CGATGCATGTGCCCTGACCCCGGACCTCGAGATGCTTCCTGATGGGGACCAGACTGAGATTGGGGAACGCGGTATCAACGTGTCTGGTGGACAGAAGCAGCGGTTAAATATCTCCCGGGCAATCTACTTCGACGCGGATCTTGTACTTATGGATGACCCGCTATCAGCAGTCGATGCACACGTCGGACGCCATATCATGGACAAGGCCATTTGTGGCTTGCTCAAGGATCGGTGCCGAGTTTTGGCGACGCACCAGCTTCACGTGCTCAACCGTTGTGATCGGATTATAATCATGGACGAGGGGCGTATCAGTGCTATCGACACTTTTGACAATCTGATGCAGAACAGCGAGCTCTTCAGGCGGTTGATGTCTACATCTGGACAAGAGACTGCGCACGAGGAAGGGGACGAAGCGACTGACGAAGCAATTGAAGAGTCGGAGGACACACAGCCAAGTACCAAGACGAGTGCACCCTCAAAACCAGCTGCCGCTTTGATGCAAGAAGAGGAAAAGGGCTCATCCTCGGTCGGTTGGGGTATCTGGAAGGCTTACATCCTAGCATCTGGCGGCTATTCCAGCGCTCTTGTGATGCTCATCCTGCTCGGTCTTTCAAACGTTGCCAGTATCTGGACCAGTCTATGGCTTTCCTACTGGACTGCAAACAAGTACCCGACTTTGTCAACCGGTCAGTATATTGGAGTCTATGCTGGACTGGGTGGAGGTGTTACCCTCCTGGTGTTCGTCTTTTCCACATACATGACCACTTGTAACACGAACGCTAGCAAGGCCATGCTTCAGCGCGCCATGTCCCGTGTGCTTCGTGCTCCCATGAGTTTCTTTGATACTACGCCACTCGGACGAATCACCAACCGCTTCTCGAAGGACATCCAGGTGATGGACAACGAGCTTTCGGATGCGATGCGACTGTTTGCTCTGACGATCACAATGATTATAGCCGTCATGGTTTTGACCGTTTCGTTCTTCTACTACGTATGCTGTGACCCCTTCAAGTATGCAACGAGACACGGACTAACGAGATCTAGTTCATCATCGCACTGGTCCCGCTGGTGATCATAATCGTGCTAGCCGCGAACTACTACCGAGCGTCCGCCCGCGAGATGAAGCGCCACGAGTCAGTCTTGCGGTCGACGGTGTACGCCAAATTTGGCGAGGCCATCACAGGCGCTGTCTGCATCCGAGCATATGGCGTGGAGAAGGGCTTCCAACGCACAATTCAAGATTCCATAGATGTGATGAACGGAGCCTACTTTCTCACCTTTTCGAACCAGCGGTGGCTCAGCGTGCGACTTGATGCTGTTTCTACTGCGCTGATCTTCGTGGTCGGTATTCTGGTAGTCACCTCGCGGTTCAATGTCACCCCCAGTACCTCTGGGCTGGTTCTGTCTTATATCCTGGCCATCGCGCAGATGCTGCAATTCACAGTGCGCCAGCTGGCTGAGATCGAGAACAACATGAACGCCACAGAACGAGTTCACTATTATGGCACTGAGTTGGATGAAGAGGCGCCGCTGCATCAACAGGTCGAGGCGTCCGCCAGCTGGCCCGAGCATGGTCATATCGAGTTCAACAACGCGCAGATGCGGTATAGGGCTGGCCTACCGCTTGTTCTAAAGGGCCTCAGCATGAACATCCAAGGAGGCGAGCGAATTGGTATTATCGGCCGCACAGGGGCAGGTAAATCGAGTATCATGTCTGCACTCTTCCGTCTTACCGAGCTGTCCGAAGGCACTATCAAAATCGACGATATCAACATCTCAACCATCGGCCTTCAGGCCCTCCGATCTCGCTTGACCATTATCCCGCAAGACCCGGCCTTATTCAAGGGGACCGTTCGATCCAACCTGGACCCATTCAACGAGCACAACGACCTAGAATTATGGTCCGCTCTCCGCAAGGCATACCTAACCGGCCACGGCGAAGACCCCGAAGACGAAAAGCCCCCCAACAGCTCAGCCAGCGGGGCCACCACTGCCACCACCTGCGCCTCCGGTACAAGCAGCAACGGAAGAACACCCCCGACAGCAAACAGACTCATGCTGGAGTCCCCCGTCGAGGAAGAGGGCCTGAACTTCTCCCTCGGCCAGCGGCAACTGATGGCTCTTGCACGAGCGCTTGTGCGCGACACGCGCATTATCGTCTGTGACGAGGCTACCTCCTCTGTGGACTTCGAGACAGATCGGAAGATCCAGCGGACGATGGCGCAGGGCTTTGCGGGGAGGACCTTACTATGTATTGCGCATCGCTTGCGCACGATCATGCACTACGACCGCATCTGCGTTATGGATCAGGGTCGGATCGCGGAGATGGATGCGCCGGTTGTGCTGTGGGATCGACCGGATGGGATCTTCCGAGCGATGTGTGACCGGAGTGGTATTACTCGTGAGGATATTCTCTGTTGTGACTGAGGAGGTCGTGGAGAAGGGGGGGGGGGGGGTTGCTGCGAGTTTTGGCGATTCTATTTGATTTCATTGTCTTATCATTCGGGATATCCTAGAAGGGGTTTTGGTTATATATTTATATCTCCTATATTTTTACTTACTGTATCTCATGTACCCTTGTTCGAATGTTTCGAAGCCCCTAATAATTCAAAATCGGGACTAATCGAGGAGACATTCCATCGCAGCAGTAAGACAATCAAGGAAGTACGTAGGGTGCGTCTGGGATTTTCGTGGACAACACGATGCAACCCTATAAAAATATCAAAGTTCGTGATGACAGGGGGAGCCAAAAAAACGCGTCTGAAAGTAGTCCCTGCTTATACTGCTGAAATATTCACCAGGTGAATCATCTCTCGCATACTGCGGAGACAATTAAGACAACAGTAGGTAGTATCTAAAAGCACGCAAGATGCAACGCTGTAATACTCTGAAGCAATTTTTGATCGTCTGATCTTTGTGTCCTGGGTAACAAATCCCTTCAGTTCTGCGCTCCCTACCAGCTCCCTAGGGCTGGATGGAACAAAAAGAGTCACTTTCAGATTCATTTACCTGAGTAATGCATACGGACCGCAAAAGGTCTTGGGTATGACTGGTCTTTACCACATACCTTAAACCTACAATATCCCCAATGGTCTGATACTTGTAGGAAGACAAACAACACGCCCATCTCAAATATCGAGCGACACCTATATTAAGAAAACCACCATTAAACGTCTGTGCGCGCAGTGAAGTGATTTAATTGATTTATGCTATGTTGAAATAATGGAGCCTCGAGTTAGATACTAAGACAAACTCACGCACAATCCATCCAGGTTATGGCTCCTTGTTTTGAGCTCTGGATTGGGCCGGGGTGAACAGGGTTAGGGTTAGAGTCGAAATCCTCCAAAACCTGCAAGAATCTGAAATGATTCAAACAATTCTGCAAGATGTAAAAAGTAGGCTTATCCTATAAGATATAATTGGACTTGTTTTTATTAATACCATTATAAAGAGCAAGCCTGATATACTGATATCAGTAGTTGGATGATACCATAGAGTGTTATATTCTTGCCCGGGCTACGGTAAAAATCGCCTTCATCTAATGGATTTACCCCTAAACCTCGGATGGACAAGGCTTATATTCTATTTTAAACTGACTCTAACGACTCTGATCTTGTCTCCTTATTTAGCCTCTACTTTTGCTCACAGCAAATTGCATATGACTCATTTTTCGCCAGGATTACAGCCATAGTATTGGCGGTTCGCGTCCCTCCCAGTGTACCCTTCATTGAGCATCAGCTCCAGAAGATGGACGGTAGTCCTCGCCGTTCCAGGGGCCAGCGCCCATCCCGAGCCCCCATGCCCATAATTGTGGACCACCGGAAGCTGGTCGATATCAAGATCGGCCCGGACCTTGACATTCCGCTTAGTGAAGGGCCTCAACCCCTGCGCCAGCGGATAATGAGGAACCGTGCGCGCATCGCCGATAGCAGGGAGAAACGAACGAGCCCGTTTCCACATGAGCCCAATCTCCGGAGAATTCTGTGTCAGGTTCAGCACGTCGTTTGCGGGCTGCGCCAGGGCGCCCACAATGAGAGTGCCGTCCACGCGCGGGAACAGCCAGATGCCCTTGCGGAGGAGCCCGTCGGCGTCCATCTGCGCGGGGACAATACACGCCTCGTGCAGGGGCTCAAAACGCTCTCGTTTGTTGTTGTCGATGCGGATGAGTGCCCCGCGTACGGGGAAAACGTCGGGGTCGCCGACGAGCTCACCCGCCCCTAGACCCGTGGCGTTGATGATTGCGTCGGCGCCCATGTTGTCTTTGAAATCCTTTGCAAACTCGGATAGGGGTTTTCCCTTTAGCTCGCGCGTCTCTAGCTGGGCGCCCTTGCTGGCGACGATTGACATTAGGAACACCATTGCGCGGTCTGAGTCGACGTTTGGAGCGTCGTAGCCGTATCCGTGGCGCAGGTCTCGCTTCCACGCGTCGTCGGATCCTAGACTCTCGACTATTTGTTGAACGCGCTCCGGTCCGTACTTTTCAAAGCCAAGGATTTTGTTCGCACTCGCGTCCTCTCGGATCATGTGGAACTTCTCATAGTCCTCCGCGTTAAACTCGTTCTCCTTGTTCAGGTCGTGGTAGAAGAAGAGGTTGATCTTGACCATGCCGACCCCGAACTCCTTGGCCATCCGGCCCTGCTGCATGGTGTTCATCTTGTGGTAGAACTCGTAGGCCTGGAGAGTCCACTCTCGATAGTGATATTTGGTCGACCATCCAGGCTCGGTTACGTCAATCTCTTTCAGACCGCACCCCCCCTGTGGGTATTCCCAGAGAGCTCCTGCGATCTGGGACGTGATGCGTGAGTTTTGCCAGTCTTGCGTCCAGGCCCATTCTTTGGCCAATATCGTAACCCGGTATCCCTTGTCAAGAAGGACCCATGCTGTCATGAGCCCGTTGACGCCCCCGCCGATGATGATGATGTGCTTGGAACTGGGCTTGGGTTTGACAAGAGGATCTTGATGAACTGAAATATCCACCGCTGGGTGGTTGTCACCCGTGGCCTCAAGCGTGATAATCCCATCGCCCGCGGCATTCACCCCCTTCGAAGCTGAGAGATCCGACCTTGTCATCTTTGCGTGGAAGTCAACTGTAGTGGCAGATTGGCTGTGATATGGTACGTAGGTGGTTCAAAATTGGAAATTGGAGAAGCGTTAGAATTATTACCTTGAAGCCTTTGCATCTATTTATCGGTTGCCTCCTCTCTCCTTCTACCGGAGACTTTGACGTCTACCATGTAGCAACGCGTTGCTCAACGCTGGCATACGACGAACCTGCATTTCTGTACATCGCATAATTGACCGCTTCTTTGCGCCCTGGGTCCGACAGATCTGTCTCATGGCTGCATGGACAGCAATTCACTGCTTGCTCTTGCCTTGTTCTCACATGTCATATTCCAGATAGCGCCATGACACTAGGAAAGAAAGGACCGCCAAGAACAATACAGAATCGCGCCACACCAGATAAAGTGCTGATCTCAGCCATGGATGATTATTGTGTAACATGCATGAATAGCTCCATCATTGCATAGAAGGGCTTATTCGGTATCTGCCCAGATTAGACCCGATCAATGCACGTAGTCGGGCTGAGGCTGGGTGGGTAGTCTATGATAGCAATAGCATAGGATAGCTAGCCGCCCAGAAAGCGGCGGTCAGCCCGTTCGCAGACAAGAATTGAAAAAGCCCAAAGGGGAAAGGGAGGGCCATCTTCCGTTACGGACGTGTCAAATCGATTGATTAATTGCTTTCTGGCCTCTAGAAGAGAAAAGCTACCCGGGTGGGGCGATAAGAGGCGCTACTGCTGAAAAGACGTATAACCCGATAGCTCTAGATCCTGCGACGCTGATCGTCGTCTAGAGTGGACATGAGGGGTCTGACTCTTTATGCGCCGTTTTGGATGTTCGGATGTAACGAGTTAACATCTATACGAGGCCACTCAATGGATGAAGCTACCGGTGATTAATTCCGATGATACTTCGGAGTATAGGGCAGATACATGTCATGATGGAGATTTAACCGTTTCTCACACCCCCTAGCGCCACTCAGAAGCCAAGCCCAACTGGAAAAAGCGGTCACTTGTCTCATAGCTAAAAATAGTCCTTTTTAACCTGATCTAGGAGCGCCACCGCCGACGACGCAGGAGAGCGAAGAGCAGGGAATGAGCTTTGGGGGGGGCTTGCATGGATGGACTGAGCCCTACTCCGTATACAGGCTCAATATGCTTGAAGTTCATAGATACATCACACCCATTGGCTCCGGATAAATTATCAATTGAATCAATGCCCCGCCGTCATTATCTCTACTTCCTTCAATCTGGCATATACTCAATTTGGTAGGGGGTTGGATTGCGCGGCCTTCACGGTGGCTGGCTCGAATGTGGCAGGGTAGGAGAGATTCTGGATAGATTATAGGACGTGGTGACTTGATAGTGTGTATCTTAGGGGTCTACACTATACTCAAGTCATTCTTGTACGGGATAATTTAGCTTTGTTCTTGGTGTAAATGACATTCTAAGTAAGATGTCTCAGGGGGATGGCTTGGTAGCCTAAACGACGAACCAAAAGATTATATAGATGGAAGGGAAAAACTTTGAAGGCAGGATAAAAGACTATGGTTCATATTGCCAGGACCCAGTGACATCATGCCCAATCCAGTACTTGGAACCCCCCTATTACCAAGTTATTCTAGAAGAAGATCATCATTGTCCTCCACATATTGGTCTGAGGAAGGATGTCGTGAGACAACATCTGATACAATCATTACATAGTATATCCCGTAATTACGACTAGAACCATTATATTGAGCATGTGTAGTTTTTGAACACCTCCGTAGCCCACTCTAACATAAAATCACATCCACCAACGGGTGTTCTTGTTCTGTTCAGCAATGTCCCTCAATCGCCCGTGGCCGGTAGACTTCTTCCAGATAAGCCTCCTCCTCAAGCGTAAGGCACTTATCCCGTGCATCCAAGGCTTCGTCAATCCGTTCAACGGAGCCGAAACCAATCAGGGGAATCGACCCGCGGCGAGCTAACCACGCCAGAGCCACATGGCTAGGGGGCCATCCCCGAGCCTGGGAAATCTCCCACACCCTCGAAAGGATCAAGTCTGAGTTTTCCCCTTCTGCATTGAGATAGAAGGCTCCGGTTTTGTGAGCCTGAGAGCGAAGGGTCGTGCCGTTTTTTTCGGGGGCTCGCGCAAGCTGACCCGATGCTAGGGGAGACCACGCTAGCGAGCCGACGCCGGATTGACGACAGTAGGGAATCATCTCCCTCTCCTCCTCCCGGTATAGCAAGTTGTAGTGATGCTGCATGGAGATAATCTTCGTCAGGTTATATTTTTCGGCTGTGTGCTGGAGGATGGCGAGTTGATAGGCCCACATCGAACTGGCGCCGAGATATCGCACTTTGCCCACTCGAACTAGATCGTGTAGGGCATGCATGGTCTCTTCCGGGGACACTTCTTCATCGAACCGGTGGATTTGAAGAACGTCAATGTATGTTGATCCCAATCGCTCCAGGGACGCCTCCACGGCGTTGAAGATGGCGGATCGGGATAATCCTAGGCGGTATCCATATTAGACAGTACGAACTACCAGGGAGGGGGAGAGCAGTGCTGGGTTCGTACCGCAAGAGTTGACATAGTCCTTGCTCTGATTGCCCAAATCGTTATGAAAATTCACCCCACTGCCAGGGTCATAGTTCTCTTCGTCGCAAACCACCCGGTAGCACTTGGTCATCAACACCACCTTCCGCCGCGGTATATTGTAGTGTCGAAGAGCGCGACCCATGATGCGCTCGGACTCGCCATTTGAATAGATATTGGCGGTATCCCACTTGAGTCCAAGTCAGCTAAATTTCTCGTCAAGGAATATTTGATGATGAGGCTTGACTGACTGTATTTATTCCTCGATCATACGCCGCCTTCAGAAGGGGAATGGCCTAAATGCGGAACACGGCATTATGTGAGGAACAGATACCGGATACACTTTTCGACGGAAAGATTGTCACCTGTTCTTCATTCATCACCCAGGGGAACCACCTGGAGCTACCAATATGCGCACCCCCAAAGACAGGATTGGAGATCCTCAGTCCACTGGTGCCCACTTGGTGATAGGCGGCGCGGGACCTGCTAAGAGACGCCTGAAGGCTGTCCGGAATGCCGCTCAGCTTCTTTGCCTTAAAAGCCGTTTGTCGAGCTGCCATTATGGAAAAAAAAAAAAAAAAAAAAAAGAAAATATAGGGTAGGATTCAGGGTATCTTTGTCACGAAAGAAAAAGGTCTAAAGTATCACTAGAGACGTTTTATCCCAGAACGGTAGCCTACCAAATCCCAGTCTCTGCCACTGGGGAAGCGGAAGTTAGACCAGTCACCTTGCCTGCACCATGCCGATCACCATCCCATAAAAAAAAAGAACAATTTCTGCTGCCAGGTACAAGAAAAGTCGGTCAATGGTCCAGGCCAATGGATGCAAGCCCTGAAGGATGGTTCTCAGCTTGTGGCTCTTGAGAGACGCTAGGTCCTGACCATGATATATGACGTGGGTCCAACGGTCTAGGAGCGAGCAAAGAGCTGTAGAAGTTTTTGTTCTTGTGAAGCTTTCTCCTTGACATGAATCAGACTCTGTCACAATTAAGATTGATCAGGCAGATATAGATGAGGATATCGTTCGTCCATTGAGGCCGCATGTAGTATATATCAATAAAGGATGTTATTGGACGAAAGGAAAGTATAGAGGATTGGATTAGTCAGCTATGCGTAAACGCAACTCTTCACCGCCTTCTGTCGCAAAGTGCCCATATTTACCTTGGCGTCTTAAAGTTATCTAGTGCCTGCATGCATCATGCATGGTGGTACGGCATCAACGTCAGGTGGGGACTGTGGCTGACTGAAAGCGTCCATTGTACTACTGCATGGCAGATATACCCTTGGATGACGGGTCCGAAGGGAATTAAAATGTCCCCATGGAGCCTACAGCTATTGGCTAGAATTCAGAATCGCCTCTCCCAGCCGCTGGACTCTCAACGACTCATGCACTCAACACCGGTTGCTTCGGATAGGAGTGGACATGGGGGTAGAGAGAGCCCGGGACACGTCAGACCGATTTTAATTGCGAAGGATGAGGGTCAATGCTGGATGTATAACTACCAAACGAGCAATGGTGTCTGTGACGGGTCTCGTCATCGTTTGGAAAACTAGGACCATTTTCATCCTGGGAAGCCTCGTCCGTCTTTCCTTTACAACACGTTGACCATGGAAGCCAAACCTACTGATCGAGAAGATGAACAATGGACGGGTCTGTTCCCAAGCCGAACTCCCACGCCGCAGAAGGCTGGCTTCAACACGGAACCTATACCGGACCTTTCCAGTGTCACGGTTCCCTTGGGAGTCACGCCCCTGGACCTATTTCAGGTTTCCTGGGCTTTGGTTTTGCAGTCGTACACGGGATCTGATCGAGTGGTGTTCGGATACATCCCGTCGCCTACAGAACATGGGCAGCTCTGCAAACAGACGGCCCGGCCGTTCGCCCGCCGTGTGCATCTGCCGCCAGATCAATCTGTATTCCAGATTTTTGATGGTGTAGCCTGGGGGGCAGTTACTAAATACATCGAGTCATTCAACACTGCCATCTCCGTCGGTTCTTCCATTGGCCTCGGGGGACGAGAGCCCGACCTGGACGGAGTCGATCTAGAGGTATGATAAAAGTTCCTTGGTGTTATTGCAATATGGCCGCTAAATTTTCGAACTTCGTAGGTGCTCGTGCGCATCCACTCACCAACAGCTTCCACAGACGAACCGCTTCAAGCCACTTTGGAGTACAGTACCTCTATTTGGGGGCCCGACGAGGCCGCCAACGTGGCCCACACCCTTCGCCATCTGCTCGAACAGATCTCCAACGACGGCCACAGGAGGCTGGCGGACCTGAATCGCTGCAGCTCTACCCATCTAGAACAGATCCGAAATTGGAACCCACTACCACCGGGCATGCCGGACCGTACCGTGCATGAGGCCATTCAGGCACAATGCGAACGCCAACCCCATAGGCAGGCTGTGAGTGCCTGGGACGGCGAGTGGACCTACTCTGAGCTTGAAGGCCTTGCAACGCACCTGGCGGGGCTTTTGGTGGCGCGGACAGGGACCGGCCAGATGATACCCCTGCTGTTCGAAAAGTCCAAATGGGCGGTTGTTGCCCTGTTAGGAGTTCTGAAAGCTGGCTGCGCCTTTGTGTTCTTAAGTCCTAACGACCCTATCTCCCGACTTAAGGGGATGTGTACCCAACTGCAGACTGGTATTGTGCTCACCTCACCCGACTTGGTCTCTATTGGGAAGGAGTTGAATCTTGATGTAATTTGCGTGTCAAGCGAGGCGGAAGAAGTCAACACGCAGCCAGCAAATGGATCCGGAGTAAGGGTCAGTGGCCAGGACACAGCCTGCGTGCTTTTTACATCAGGTTCCACGGGCACCCCCAAGGCCGTGACTATCGACCATGGTGCCTTCTGCGCCGCTGCCATATCCAACGCACCAGTGCTGGGGCTGGACGAACAGTCTCGAGTCTTGCAATTTGCACACTTCGCCTACAGTGTCAGCTATCGCGACATCTTGTTCACACTCATGCACGGGGGGAGTCTCTGCGTGCCTAGTGAGTCGCAGCGGTCTAACCGTCTTGAAGAATTCATCGTACATCACGAGGTAAATTGGATGAGTCTGACTCCTTCCACAGCCGACCTAATCAATCCAGACCGTGTCCCCTGTGTGCGTCACCTGGTTCTGGCTGGTGAACCCATGACGCCATCTCAGCCGGCAGCCTGGGCTTCGCGCGTGCGGTTGCTCAACGCTTATGGCCCAGGAGAATGTGCTGGTGTCAGCGCAACTATGGAGGTAGCTGGATCATCAATCGACCACCGGGTAATTGGAACCGGGGTTGGGTCTTCCTTATGGGTGGTCAATCCAGACGACCACAGTCGTCTCGTGCCAATTGGAGCCGTTGGAGAGCTGGTGATCGAAAGCCCAAGTGTAGGACGGGGATACCTCCACAACGACACCCAGACAAGCAAGGCGTTCCTATCGCAACCTCCCTGGTTGGATGGGCTGCTGCAGCGTGAAGCCTCACGCCTCTATAAAACGGGGGATCTCGTGCGGCAACGATCTGATGGAAAACTGATCTTCCTTGGGCGTCGAGATACCCAGATCAAGATCCGCGGTCAGCGGGTGGAGCTAGGCGAGGTCGAAGCTCACGCTCGTCAGTGTCTTTCCAATATGACCTGTGGTAAAGGTCCCTCAGCAGCTGCAGAGGTTATTCGGCGAAGGGATAGCCTGGCTCCCTCCCTCGTCCTATTAGCATGTCTGGCATGTTCGACAGACGCACTAGCACTGGACCGATTCCTTCGCGAGAGATTACCAGCACACATGGTGCCTAGCGCCATTCTTCCAATCGACCGGATCCCAACCACCGCCTCCGGCAAGCTCGATCGACGCAGTCTCAGAGAGATAGCCACTAGGCTGTTGCGGGACCAAGTATCAAAGCCAGGGTCCGGGAACCAGCCGCAGCGAATGCCCCAGACTGATATGGAACGACAGTTGCAGCGCCTATGGTCTCGGATCTTGCATATTGGTCCAATCACATTGACCGACAATTTCCTCCGCCTAGGGGGTGACTCGCTGAGTGCGATGCAGCTGGTGACCGCCGCACGCGAGGAGAGCATTACTCTGGCGGTGGAAGACATTTTCAAAGCGCCCCGGCTCGAGGACATGGCGCAGAGTGCGCAATGGAGCACCACTCCCGAGCGGGATATTCCTGCGTTTGCTCTCCTGAAGCCGGGTTGTGATCTTGAAACGCTGCGACGGCAGGTTGCCGTGGATTGTGACGTCGCAGCTGCCGGTGTCGAGGACATTCTACCCTGTACCCCACTGCAGGAAGGCTTGATTGCCATGACCGCCAAACAAACAGCGGCCAACGTCAGTCAGAAGGTTCTGGAACTCCACGGCGACGTTGTGTTAGAGCGATTCAAGCGATCGTGGGATACTGTTATTGACGCCATGCCCATCCTACGCACTCGCATTGTCGACCTTCCCTCCCAGGGGCTGGTCCAGGTGGTATTGGCAGAAAAACCTCAATGGCAGACCCAGGCCGCCCTAGAATCTTACCTAGATAAGGATGAAAAGTCATCCATGGGTCTGGGTCAGCCGTTGATGCGATTGGCTTTGATTGACGCCAAAAGCCTTGGGGGCAAGTGTCAGTGCATCTGGACAATTCACCACGCCCTGTATGATGCGGTATCGATGTTGCAGGTTATCCGGCAGGTCGAACGCCAGTACCGCGGGGAGGCTCTCGGGTCCATGTCACCTTTCAACCGGTTCGTCGAGTATACCAAGAGTGCTATAGGGACGGCCAACACTTTCTGGCGGGATCAGTTTATCGACTCCCAAGCCGCGAGCTTTCCCTCTCTCCCCACTCCTAGCTACCAGCCTCTGGCCAACGACACGTTGGAACACCGTGAGAGTGGAATCCAGTGGCCGCGCCGGGAGATCACGGCATCAACGGTGATTCGTGCCGCGTGGGCAATCCTTTCGGCACGATATACGGCTAATCCCGATGTAATATTTGGTGTTACGGTCTCTGGGAGACAAGCGCCTCTACCGGGAGTGGCGGAATTGGCTGGTCCGACTATCGCTACGGTACCCGTTCAGGTACGGCTTTCATGGGACAGCCCCGTGGGTGCCTTTCTTCACGAAGTGCAGCGACAGGGAGTGGAAACTACTCGGTTCGAGCAGACTGGACTGGCGCGCATTCGAGAGATCGTGCGTCATGCAGGGGGGCCGATGCCCGATTTTCAAACCTTGTTGGTAGTGCAACCTCCGTCACCGGCTGAGATTCCGGGAGCCTCTCTTTTCAATGAAACCTCCATCAACCAGCTAGACCAGGTTGATGTTGCGGGTCTCCACGCATTCAGCCCGTGCGCGTTGATGCTTGAATGTCGCTTGCAGACCGACGGCGTCTTGGTGCGGGTCAGCTTTGACCGGCAGGTAATAGACCGCTCGCAGGCCCGACGAATCTCCCAGCAGCTTGGCGCCCTGGTTCGACAGCTGGCACAGCGTAGCACGGAGATTGTACCTGTGAAATATCTAAGTGCTGCCAGCGACTTAGATATTGACGATGTCTGTGGCTGGGCCATCGACAGCTCACCGCCGATGGTCGACCGCTGCCTCCACGATATGATTACAGAACAGGCTCAGCAGCGTCCCGACGCCCCGGCTCTGTGTGCCTGGGACGGCCATATGACATACGGAGAACTGGATGAAATGGCGACACGGCTCGCCCATCGGCTTGTGGAACTGGGCGTGGCCCGTGAGGTTGTGGTCCCGCTGTGCTTCGATAAATCCATGTGGATGCCCGTGGCGATGCTGGCAGTCTTGAAAGCTGGCGGGGCGTTTCTTCTGCTCGATCCCACCTTTCCGATAGACCGGCGCCGCTTTCTCTGTCGAAAGGTAGATGCCAGCCTGGTGCTGGGCTCCTCAACGATCTCTCCTCCAGGAGAGCAGCTGGGTCTCACATTCCTGGTTGTCAACGGCGACTTGGTGTCGGGGCTACCTGCCGTATCTCACGATACCCTGACTTCGCGAGCCTCCCCCTCATCAGCTGCTCTCGTTCTGTCGACATCGGGCAGTACTGGTGACCCAAAGGCGTGCGTGGTCGAACATCGATCGTACGTCACATCGGCGCTGCATCATGCCCCAGTGCTAGGCATCGACGCCACCACCCGGTTATTCCAATTCAGCTCTTACAGCTTCGCAGCCTCATTCTTCGAACATTTGTTTCCCCTCCTCCAAGGAGGGTGTGTCTGCATTCCTTCCGACCAGCAACGACGCGAGGATGTGGGCCGGTGCATCCGCGAGTCGGAGGCCACCTGGTCGTTCATGACAGCCACTGTGTTGTCCACCATTTCGCCCAATGTAGTCCCCTCACTCAAGACCCTCTGTGTGGGTGGGGAGCCCATCCACCCCAATCAGATTCAGGCCTGGTCGGACCGAGTCCACCTGCGCCAGACATGGGGCTGCGCCGAGATTTGCCTCGTCGCGTCGGAGCAGCTGAATGCCCACTCCCACCCGGGAGACATTGGCCACGGTATCACTGCCCGATGCTGGATCGTGACGGACGACGGGACTCAACTGGCCCCCGTGGGAGCACCGGGGGACATCGTGGTGGAGGGACCAGTCGTCGGACGCGCATATATTGGGAATCCCGACAAGACCACCGCGACCTTTATCGCACCCCCTCCATGGCGAAAAGCTCTGGGTCTCCCCATCGCCAAGGAATCGCGCTTCTACGTAACAGGGGACCAGGCCATCCTCCGCAGCGACGGCCAGATGAGGCTCCTGGGGCGCAAAGACGCGCAGGTCAAGCTGCGCGGCCAGCGTCTAGAACTGGGAGAAGTAGAGCATCATCTCCGACAAACGATGGCGACAAACACCGTCGCCGCTGACCTCATCGTCCCCCAGGGGTCTGACTCGCCCATCCTAGCAGCCTTTATCACCATCGACGTCGACAGCCAGAACCCTCCGGAGGTGCGCGACTCTCTCGCCCGACTCACAGCGGGCGTCACCGATCAGATTGCCCGCTTCCTGCCCCCGTATATGGTCCCCACGGTCTTCCTCCCAGTCGACCAAATCCCCCGTACGGTAACCGGGAAGACAGACCGGCGACGGCTCCGTGAGATCGGCTCCCGCTGGACGCTCGGGCAGCTCGCTGAGCTCCAGCCGTCTCGAGGGGATCGCCGTACTCCAGCCACGCCCACCGAGCAACGACTGCAGTCGATGTGGGCGGCTGTTCTGCAGGTTGACCCGCAGGCTATTGCGGCTGATGACGACTTCCTGCGTCTTGGGGGTAACTCTATCAGTGCGATGCGCTTGGTCCGTATGATGCGCGGTGAGCAGTGGAATTTGAGTGTGGTTGATCTTTTCAAGAGCCCTGTTCTGTCGGACCTTGCTGCTATGATTGATAGTCGGTTGGCTTGAGACACAAAGGTAGAAGCCGGTAATCTCCTATTTCAATTTATATACTAAGAAAGAAACATAGACACGGCTCAATCCGTTAGATTTTAGGTATATCAATTTACATAACAAGTCAGATCAAGACCTGAATAATGAGAGTAGAGCGGATATGAATGCAAAGACCTGACCAGGGAATAATAAAGCCAACCTCTGTATAACAGTGTCACATAAATCATTTTCTTTTTGTTAAACAAGGGGGAGTTAGAACAAACGATATAAGAAGTGTTTTAACATCCATAAAAACCCTCAAATCCTCCCCACATTCCCATCCCGATCCCAATCCGGACTATCCTCTCTCTGCACAATCACCTCCGTCGTGCGCAAAATCTCACTCCTCGCCGGGAACTGGTGGCGGTAATGATAAGAGTGAGGATCCGGCCGCGGCCGCGGCCTCGGATCCAAACCCTCCTCACTGCCGTCTAGCGAGTAAGCACTCCCACTCGCCCCCTTATCCTGGTCGCTCGCCACGCGCACAGAGTAGTTATTGTTGTCATTGTTATTAATGATGTTATTTTGCATCTGCATATCGTCGACGAGGTGCTCGTGGTAGTCGTGGTCGGCGCGGCTGCGTTTCAGCGAGTGCAGGGGCTGGCTGCTGCTGATTGTGGCGGAGCGTTTTCCGTAGCGGCTGCCGCTGGCGCCGCCGGTGAGGTTGAGGGTAGAGCCGAGGACGCGTTTCATGAGTGGTTTGATGGTTGGGAAGGAGGCTGCTACTATGCCGATGTTGAGTTCGGCGCTGGGGGTTATTAGTTTGATCCTTTAAAGCGCGTGATATATATGTGTACGTATGAAATAGTGAAAGGGCAAAGGTGGGGGGAAATATTAACACACCAGTTCCAGATGAGGTAGTTGCATTCGCTATCACTTAAATTAGTATTGAGGATGTTCTTAACGGGATATAATTTTATATATGTATTGATAGTGGACATACCGGAAAGAATCAGGCTCTTTAAAGATTCGACTCTGAAGAACAGCTTTGACGATAGCGGCGGCGCAGGCACTGTACGAGTTAGTGTCTAAAAGTCAACCGACTGCAAGACACGTACAAATATCCCAAACTCAGAATACCCATGAGGGAGATCTTGGTCCACCGGTTGACCTGTATATTGTAGAACATAAACACCGGCAGCGTGGCGAAGACGACATCCGTCGCAATGTTGATGGCTATCTAGTTAGTGAACACTCCCAGACACACAGATTAGACATTCATACCACTGTTAAACTCCGCAATGGCCAGATACGTCTTTGTCGAGTAGCACTTGGCTGTTCTGCGCAGGGCGAAGTTCCACGCTGCTTGTATGGGGAAGCATTGGAGGACGAGGGTTAAGATGCAGGCAATGGTGAAGAGGACGAGGAAGACTGTTTAGTTAGATATTCAATATCATTTATGTAGGTTAGAGGGAACTAAGATAGACTTACTCAAACACCCAATAATAAACCACCGTAGAGCGCGTTTCCTCGCCGCAAATCGCAGCAGGAAGAACCCTAGCGAGACCTTGACGAGGCTGATGCCCAGCACGATCACAATAGCGTGGTAGAACATCCACTCGTTCAGGACCCCAAAATCCGCCATGGCGATGTCATCGCTGTAGTGGCCTAGGCCGTGGAACGATTCACCGACGAAACACGCGAGGACTCCAAAGGCGCATAACTGTGTTGATGGTGAGGGATGTTGCTATTAGACAAAGAGAAAAAGAGCTTACTAGGGCTGCGATAATGACTCCATCTTCAATGTCGAATCTGCGGAGGATGTACAGGCGCACGTAGCCACGGAGCACGATGAGGAGGGCCGACAGACCGGTGAGGAAGCCGACGATGGCGAGGATATGAGGTGCTCTGGTGTCGCCGGTGGTCTCGAGGGGGAATTTGGTCTGCCTCGTCACCAATTGCAGAGGCGACTCTTCTGTCGCCATATCAGCGGGTCATTGGGCTTTCGGCGGTGGAGGCGTCGACAAGGTAAACCATATGGTGGAAAGCAGGGAATGAGACTTATAATACTCAAAGCAGAGAGTAAATACAAACGGATTTACAATCATCTGTCCGACGGCATAATACAACCGCCCCCAAAATTAGGCGAAGAATAATATACATTCGATGACTAGGCGAAGAGGCTTCATTTCACTTGATTAAACCATCCCATCCAGCTCTGCAGCCCCACGCCATAGCCAAACCTTCGGGGACCCATTGTCCTACGGAGTTCCTCGGAGGCGCCCACTAGACTGGGATGTATGCAAGCCATGGAGTCTGAAACAGACTCCGCATACGAAGCCGATGTTACAGTGGCCATGCACTATTGACGGGGACGAGAGGCAGCTTATCTTTTTGTCTCTTCGAAGTGGATACAAAAGCGCGTGTCATTGGATTGTAACTTGCATGACTCGTTTGGTCTGTTGTTGCTTTTTCTATTCAATGTATGCATCGAAAAGGTGGAGTTGGCTGATTCCAGGAGGTCAATTAGGGTTCGATATCGAGTGGATCATACTAAGATTTGGCCCTAAGTCTGGGAAGTTGAGCTATAACTGGTGGACTCATATGTCCCCTGTCAGCGCGATTCTCGACTAAAGAGGGACGATCTCCGGTCAATCAACCCAACTCAGAATATGAGTCTCGTAATGTTGGATCGGACATTCACTCGTGCTCTGGTCGATCGACGATCAGACACGAACGACGGGTCTGTACCTGACTCCAGTGGGGTAAACAGACAAAGGGTCAATCACTCGAGATTTTAAGGAGGATGGGAATTGTCTTCCTCCCTGCTGACTGTCCTCGCAATTTGCCAGTTAATCTATATGCTGACAGGGGTGTAAGACATCAATCTATTGTGCGGGTGGCGACCCAACATGGGGATTGTCTGTCCAGCGGGGTGGAGTGGCGTCTGTCAAAGGAAATTCTCCGCTGATTATTTGATTCAATTGATGATCTGAATTATACCTACCTATAAGCACTGACAGCTATAGCCCCAATTATTGGATAGCGACATAGTGGTTAAACAGTGAGGAGTCTTTCTAATAGACCCCAGTCCCCACACGCTTTTATCCGAGCAACTTGGCTAATCTCCTATTTAGTCCTAGATATAATCCGGTCTAATAAGTGGCCTAAGAACAATCCAGCCTAATGACTGGCTTAAATACTACCCAGCCCAATAAGTGGATAAAATCACCCGTCTTTCCACTGGTGAGACATCGACAATCGCATTCAGGATAGACCGGCGGAGTTACATCCGATCGAGCCCTAACCGACGGCCAACATGGCACCGTCGACACTAGTAGGAGATTAGCTGCCTGCGCCAGCCTAATGGATGAACAAGCTTGAGACACGACTCTTGAGCATGCAATATTTAACTCGCGATCCCTGCTGTTCTTATCTTTTTGCGATGTGATTTTCTCCTCTCCAGTGAAGATCTCCAGGTCTATCTCCAAGGAAAGAAATGCGCTGGCATCTAGTAGCAACAGCAGCTCTGCTGGCCTTTTCGCCAGCATCTGCCTCGCCCACTGATCCCTGGGACGCGCTGGCTGGGAAAGCACTTCACAATCAAGCGCAGTATCATTCGTCTCACAAGGGGCATGGCTCCTGTAACCCGAAGACGGTGTCGGTTCGTCGCGAGTGGTATGTTATCTGGTTCTATCTTCAATCAACCAGATCAGTAATCAAGGATATAACAAAAGAGCCATAAGTTGACTGAGACACAAACAGGGGATCCCTATCCAAGCGCGAACGAAAAGACTACATCTCCGCCGTCAACTGTCTCCACTCGAAGCCGTCCAAATCCGACCCCTCGTTCGCCCCCGGCGCGCGCAATCGCTACGACGACTTTGTCGCCGTGCATATCAACCAGACGATCTATATCCATGCCACCGTATTCCCCCCCCTCCCCTCCATAATTCCGGGACACGAGCTTGAGTAGAACTAATTCTGGAAATCAAGGGCTCTTTCCTCACCTGGCACCGCTACTTCACCTGGGCCTACGAGCAAGCCCTGCGTAACGAGTGCGGCTACAAAGGGGCTCAACCCTACTACGCCTGGAACAAATACGCCGCCGACCCTCTTTCTTCTCCCATGTTTGATGGCTCCGAGTACAGCATGTCTGGCGATGGGTCCTTCGTCGAGCATGAGGGTCCCGAGGCGGCCCCGGGTATTATCCTGAAGCCTGGGAAGGGAGGTGGTTGTATTACCTCTGGGCCGTTTAAGAAGTACCCCTCCCCCCACCTTCCTTATCATCCCCCCCTCCCCCCACACACATCTTGAATAGAAAGATAGAACGAAAACTGACTATAATCAAGCTGGAAAGTCAACCTCGGCCCCGTCCTCCCCAGCCTGAAAATCCCCGGCCTGGAACCCCCGCAGGACGACCCCACCCACGGCCTGGGCTACAACCCGCGCTGTCTGCGTCGTGATATCTCCACGGACGCCTCCAGATGGACCGCGACCGAGCATGTCATCGACCTGATTAAGAATTATCCTACTATCGGGCAATTCCAGGACCGTATGCAGGGCGACTTTCCCAAGGGCTATCTGGGTATTCATTCCGGAGGGCATTATACGATTGGGGGGGATCCTGGTGGTGTAAGTCTTTTCCTACTGCTATTTTTCCTTTGGTTTTCTCCTGCTTTGTGCTTCATTGGCATACGTAAGGAATGAATAGAGGAATGAATGACTGACAAGAAGAATAGGACTTCGCCGTCTCCCCCGGCGACCCCGCCTTCTTCCTCCACCACGCAGCCATCGACCGCGCCTTCTGGACATGGCAGAATCTGGACCCGTCGAAGCGGACGTTCGTCGCTGCTGGTCCGTCCATCATGCCTGGAATTGGCGTTGACGCGCCGAATGTGACGCTCGACTATCCCATCGATCTGTCGAGTATGTTGGCTGCGCCGAAGACGATTCGCGAGTTGTCGGATACAGCTGCTGGGCCGTTTTGTTATGTTTATCTGTGAGCCTACTTTGCTTTGCTTGTAGATATGGGATGGTGTGGGTGGGTGGGTATTGTGCAATATAATAATTAGTTGAATTAATAATATTGGTGTGTTATTGTTGGGTTGGTTAGTTGATAGATGTCTGTATGTATAGGTTTGTTGCGTTAAAAGAGAAGGAATCATCACTCGGCCATAGAAAATATAATGATATGTTTGGCCTTCGCAAGAAACCCTATATATTCAGTGCGACAATAAATTAGGCAAGGTTGTTATAGTACTCTGCAGAAGTGAGTTACTATACTATACTGAGTCCAAGGTTACTGTAGAACATCCAAGTCATGCTGTGATGGAGTCACCCGCGAGCACCAGTTGCACCATGCGCGGTCCAGACCTGCCTCCTCCCGCGTGAGATATTCGCCCGTTCGGCGCTCATCCTCGTGATCCTCGGTGTATGCCCCCACCGTTATGTGCTTCCTCACTGTGTGCTCGATGGGTCCGCCGTGCTCAAAGATGTGCCGCAGGAGGTCCTCCACCCCTTCCTCGCCGTAAGACCCCAAAAGGCGAAAGCGGATCCCGGCGGTGTCCTGCCGGAAGTCCTCCCACGATTCCTCGTCAGGCGACTCCGCATCGTTTCGACCGTGGAATGAATCGACACCGCCGGTGAGCGAGTCGTGTGAATCGCACCCCATCACCAGTTCGACGTCCTGAGCCGCCAGGCAGTGTTTGCCTCGCCAGCACCTCAGCCTTTGCCAGTTCCCGCTGACGCAAGACCTGATGCGCCAGCTCCACATTTGCCGGTGGACGAGATCGTCGCTGCTCAGCCGCTGGCCGCATGGTTGGCAGAGCCATATGGAGACTTTGCAGGTGCAGATGTTGCGCCGGACGGCTGATTGGGTAGAACATGAGGAGGCCAGTGGTTGAAGTTGCGATAGCGGAGCCGTGAGACAGGTCGTGCAGAGACGCCGGATGCGGCTTTTGAGCATGATGTTCGTGGCCGGTTTGGCCACGCAGTTCTAGTTTGTCAGAACTTTCCAACAGGGGCTGTCTCGGTGTCCTCATATTCATAGAAGAGTGGGCGACAGACGCAAGACCAGAGCAAAAAGGGGAGTTGACAACACACCCGACAAACGACCTTCGAGCACTTTCGACACTCGGCCACCATATCCCGAGCACACTTGCCGCGTCTGACTTTGGCCGAACTGCCCACCACTCTCACCAGGGGTTCAGCGTCCAATGTCGTCTCCACGCGTTCGCTTTCGCAGCGCAGAGTTATCTTGGACAGCTGTTGGCGGTACGGGCCCAGATTCGCGTGAAATCGACGGCATGTCCGGGAGAGCGCGTGCATGGTATTCAAGTCCACCGCGCGGGCAATCTCCTTGACAATCCTGATGTCGAGTCAGTAAGTCAATTGAGCCTATACATTCGTATGCGTACGGATAGCAGCTGAGAGCAGCTGCAAAGCGGCTCTGGTTCAGATCCGGTTGGTCTGCCATAGCCCGGGACTCTGGAGATTCGGGTGTCCGATCCGCATGCTCTGCTACAGAGGTGGAGTAGGCGTAGCGCATTGCTGGCTTTGTGGGCCCAGGGAATGGATGGGATAGGGCGTGTGGGTTCTCCACGAAGTGGTTCTGGTCGAGCCCATCGTTCTCTAAATCCACAAATACGACCATTTTTTCGACGTAGGGACGCGGTCACAGTGCGCTAGAGACGATTATAAAAAACCACAAACGACAATGAAATCAAAGAGCCCGAGAATAATGAAGTCAACCCGGCGAGTCCATGGTTTTGTATCGAACGAAGCAATCTGTAGATACAAAGGTCAGTCCAGTCGGATGATGCGGGGGAAGAAATCCGTCCAGATCCGGGTCCGGGAGCGGAATTAGCCCCGATTAAGGAAGGGGAAATACGGGCAACCTACAGATATCTTCCTTTTGGCTAGAGATGAACCGGTTCCTGGCTGCAATGGACATCTCGCCATGACGCTTTGCTCCGCTTCTGTCTATCTTATCGATCAGCGATGCCCCTCCCAGTCACATGACAGACCATCACATGATATGCCAGTGACTCACTGTCAGCTGACTGTCACATGGGTACTTTCCCAACCTGGACTAGCGCGGGCCCTCGGGAAGATTCCGAGTCGGAGTTTCTCCTCTGTATATCTATACATCTAGAGTATCATTACGAGATTCTTGGAATTGACCCCACCGACACACTTGTTGTCGTTACGGGGTAAGCTCTTCCACTGGATGTCCTGCCAGTCAATTATATAACGTCTAGAGAACCTCAATTTTGAAATCACCAACCAAGATGGTGGACGGACACTCGCGTTCCGATTTCTCCGAAGATTGTATTGTTGCGTCCAGGTCCACAAGCGGACCTCTGACATTCTATGCGGGGTGAGGTCATGCCATGTAGACACTTCAGATAACGTTGACTGACAGGCATGTGCTTCAACACTGCTCAGAGCTGGAGCTGCCGGCGATATCAAGCCCGGTTAATACCCCTCCGAAGAGCTGTCCTTTCCGGTCTATATATCATCGCGTAGTCAAGAAACCCGCCAGGGACCCAGTCATCGGCGTTTTGACTGTCCTTCGAGGTCATATACTTCAAAATCCAAGAACATCACGATTTGGTATCCATCACAGAGGCCAGTCTGTCTGTATTGTCTATACGGTGGCAGATGGAGTCATCGTACTTCATTCGAACGTCCATAAGAGCCCGAGTCGAGCTCTCCGTGTTTGGCATGGATACGGATGATTCAAAGTGAAAACGGTTCAACATGTATACATCCTGTCAAGAGCATATCTGTGCTCCTGCAGCTTCTGGGTAATCCCCCGAGCACGAGGGGTTATCGTACTGGATGGTCTGGCCCAGCCATCAGCTCCAACCAAGCCGTATCGTCTTTGCCCAGGGAAATCCACACCGAATTTCGAAATCAAAAACTTTATTCCACGATCTACACCGAGTATGATGAACAGATCGGATCTCCTTGTTCATATACTTGCTATAGGGACGTCGGACCCTTCCTACATGTCGGCCGATAATCATAGTGTGGGGCCATAATTGGGGTAAATTACGAGTATTGTCCTCCCCGAGTAACGAATGATATCGCAAGCACCCAGTACCCAGTACCACTCAGCGGTACCGGTACCCACTCCAGCCTTCCAGTGATTCCAGTGACCCCGGACGTCCGAGGCAATTACTCAAGATCTATTGAGATCGGTGGGGTTCATGTCGCCTTCTTATAACACTCCCTCTCCCTGCGATACTTGTTGGATTTGTCTCTTCCTTTGTAGTAATACTTGCTCGTCTAAACCACTATCCACTCCACCATGCCTCTGAATTCACAAGCGGTCTACGCCCGATCGCAAGCCGATCTGGTGCCTTTCACCAGCCGGAGAAGCACCGTCCACAGCACCAAGGGCATCGTAACATGCACACAGCCGCTCGCCGCTGCGGCGGGTCAACGCATCCTGAAAGAAGGCGGAAATGCAGCTGTATGGCCGATCAGTCCTTGCCTCGTGAACCTCTCAAGCTAACCCCTCACAGGACGCTGCAGTAGCAGTAGGCATGTACCACCTGTCCCCCGCGGGGTAACATCCCACTAACCAGAGACAGCCGCTGCATTGAACATGACGGAGCCCGCCTCAACCGGTATCGGGGGTGATATGTTCTGTCTCTACTACGATGCTAAGACGAAGAAAGTCCACTCGCTCAACGGGTCCGGTCGATCGGCCGGTAAGGCGACCCTGGAGCAGGTTCGCAAGGATCTGAATGTCGGCCCGAACGATGTGGGCGCTATTCCCATGAGAAGCGTCCATGCGGTGACCACGCCCGGTGCGGCGGCCGGTTGGGTCGATACCGTGCAGCGCTTCGGTAGCGGGAAGGTGTCATTGGAGCAGATCTTGCTCCCTGCCATTGAACTGGGCGAGGAGGGGTTCCCTGTCTCCGAACTGTCTGCCTCCTTCGTAAGTGGCAATTCCTTATATCCTCTCAGCTTTATTTGGACCATAGATGACTGACTCCAACACCACTACAGTGGAATGAAGGCGAAGAACTCCTCCGCAACTCGTCTCCCAACTTCGCAGAGATGCTCAAGGCCGACAGCAAGGCCAAAGATGGATGCCGCAGTCCCCGGGCCGGCGAGATCATGAAGAACCCCAACTTGGCGCGAACCTTCCGGGCCCTCGCCACAGAGGGAAAGAAGGGCTTCTACGAGGGACGCGTCGCCGAGGAGCTGGTGAAGGTGGTCCAGGCCCGCGGAGGCTACCTCTCCCTCGAGGACCTCAAACACCACGCCGAAACCGGCAGCCAGGACACCGAAGCCATGAGCCTGAAATTCACCGGCCAAGACATCGTCCAGAAGCAAACCGCCGGCACAGACACCGAAACCAACCAAGGCGTGCAAATCTGGGAACACCCCCCCAACGGCCAAGGCATCGTCGCCCTCATGGCCCTCGGCATCCTCGAGCAGCTCGAACAAAGCGGCCAAATCCCCAAGTTCACACCCGAGCAGCACAACTCCGCCGAATACCTCCACGCGATCATCGAAAGCCTACGCATCGCCTTCGCCGACGCCTGCTGGTACGTGACCGATCCCGACGTCGAAAAAGTGCCCCAAGAAGGCCTCCTCGACCCAGCCTACCTCGCCGAGCGCGCCAAGCTCTTCCGCCCCGACGCCGCCGCCGCAGACATCCCCGACCACGGCAGCCCCGCCCACCAACACTGCGACACCGTCTACTTCGCCGTCACCGACCACCTCGGCAACGGCATCTCCTTCATCAACAGCAACTACGAGGGCTTCGGCTCAGCCATCATCCCCAAGGGCTGCGGCTTCACGCTGCAGAACCGCGGCGCCAATTTCTCCCTCAGCCCCGGGCATCCTAACGCGCTCGCGCCCCGCAAACGCCCCTACCACACTATCATCCCCGCGATGGTCACCAACGTCTCTGACGGCTCGCTGCACTCCGTCTACGGCGTCATGGGCGGCTTCATGCAGCCTCAGGGCCATGTCCAGGTGTTGCTGAACATGCTTGCCTTCGGCTACCATCCGCAGGCGGCGCTCGACTCGCCTAGGATCTGCATCGCGGCTGGTACGCCTGAGATTGGACACCCTGTTGATCGCACCGTTTGGGTGGAGGAGGGTATTAGTGAGGAGGCTGTTGCGGGATTACGGAAATTGGGCCATAGTGTGGAGGTGTTGAGTGGGTGGGCGCGGGGCCGGTTCGGTCGGGGACAGATCATTCGTGTGCATCATGATGATGGGCAGTTGGTGTATAGTGCTGGGAGTGATCAGCGGGGTGATGGTATGGCTGTGCCTGTGGTTTGATTTGCATGTTTCTTTGTTTGTTAGATATACATACGCAATGTTATGATTTGAGATCTACGAGGAGTTATAGGATGTTGGGCTTCCACATCGCTGAGTAGAGTCATGTATCCTCTCATAGAGTAGTGTATAATGGTGTGAGGTATGTTGATACAGAAACGATTGAAGTCGTAATGGACAGGGACCAAAGAATAAATGGCTAGGAGTCATCATTCACAAGCGACAGCGTATATAAACATATAGACAAAAATCAGATATATACCAACATGAACATGTAAACAAAACTAAATAAAACACCATCAATGCCGCAATCGCTTCTCACAAAATGCTGATCAATCCACCCAGTTTTTCTTTCGGCGCTCAAACGTTGATAAAGCCACACCGGAGAATGGTTGTAAGTACCCCGAAAAAAAAAAAGGGAGATTGAAGAAAAAGAAAAGAAGAAATAAAAAAAGCGGGCAAAGAAAACAGATACCAAACAATATCGTATACTCATCACTAATAAGCAGGAATCGCAGATTTGATAAGCGACTTGAGCTTCGACGGTTTCCGCGCCGGAGGTGACGGCTCCCGTCGTTTATGGTGACGCCGACGAGCCTCACCACTCGGGCGCTCGCCGTTGTGTCGCTCGCTGCTGTGGCGATGACGCCGATGGCCTGCTTCCTCCTTGGATGCGCGGATTTTCGCTTGCTCCGCCGCCTCCGCCGCCTCGGCCTCCGCCTCTTGACGCTGCCGTTCCTGCTCCACCTGCTGTCGCTCTTTCTCTTCGGCTTCGGCCTTCTTGCGGGCTCGGTATTCGCGGCGGGCCTGCCGGTCCTCGTCATAGTGGTAAGATCCACCGGAACGTTCGCTGGGCGTTCGGTCTCCGTTAGAGTGACGGGGGCTCGTGGAAGAGCGCCTGTACTTTTCCGAAACATATTCGGCGGCCCTAGTGCCATTGACCATGAGAAGGGGGCCGTTGGTGTCTGATTTGCCAGCTGTCATGTATTTGAGGAAAGCTTTTGGCTTGGGACCTGCGTGCTCACGCTCGCGCTCGCGGCTGTCCGACTTTTCCGAGGTATGGTGGCGTGACTTATTTTCATTGTCTCGAGAGGAGCCGTCCGAGCGTTTCACACGGTCGCGCTTGTCATGTTCGCCGGTTCGGGATTCGCGGCGAACCATCTTCTCTTCTTGGCGGAGCTTGAGGTCGTGTTGCCGCTTCGCTTCTTCGAGTGCTGTCGTCCAGCGGTTCTTTAGGATGTTACCGCGTTCGCTCTTTTGGCGTTGAACTTGAACTTGCTGCTCCTCGCGCCCACGTCCACGCTCGCGATCACGCTCGCGGTCGTGTCCACGTTCATGTCCACGTTCATTTCTGCTATGACCGCGTTCGCGTTCACGCTCATGGCTGCGTTCATGTCCGCCCTGGCCGCGTTCGCGTTCACGTTCACGCAGTTGCTCGAGACCGCGCTCAAATCCAAGTTCAAACCCGCGCTCATATCCGTGACGTTCACGTTCATGCTCGCGACCCGATTCAGGAGAGCGTCTCTTCTTCTTTCTGCTTGATTTTGCCAGTTCGGGGCCTGCCGCTGCTGCCACCGCTGCGCCTGCTAAACCCAAGGCTGCTGTATTTTCGAACGAAATGCCATCTCCGGATGAGACGGTAGGCTCAGGATCTTCCAGTGGATCTTCAGACAGATCTTCTGAAACTTCCCTTGCCGCGGAGGGTTCTTCGAGTGAGACTTCTTCGGCCATATCGGGATCTTCGACAGGAAGAGCCTCCTCACGAGGGGCTGACTCCTCGTCGGGTTCTGGACTGACAGCCTCTACGGCAGGTGTCTCGTCCGCGGGTGCAGGTTCTTCGGCGGGTGCAGGTTCTTCGGCGGGTGCAGGCTCTTCTGCGGGTGCAGGCTCTTCGGGGGGTGCAGGTTCTTCGGCAGGTGCAGGTTCTTCGGCGGGTGCAGGCTCTTCTGCGGGTGCAGGTTCTTCGGCGGGTGCAGGTTCTTCGGCAGGTGCAGGTTCTTCGATAGCTGTAGGTTCCTCGGCCACAGACTCCGTAGGATCAACAGGCTCTTCAGGAGCAGCTTCCTCGGCCGGTGGTTCGATAATTTCAGGCTCTGCAGCCGGCTCCACCTCGGATTTCGCCTCATCAACCCCGTCCCGTGGAGTTTCTTCTGCCGGAGGAGCGTCGTTTGGTGCTTCAGCTGGCGCTGGCTCTTCGACTAGCTCCTCCTTAGGCGATTCTTCCTCCACAGGAGACTCCTCGGTAGCTGCCTCAGGTACGGTTTCATCTACCGCTTCGAGGGCCGGCTCGTCATGTGGCGCATCGTCCATAGCATTAGTTTCGGGTGCAGGTGCAGCATCGGCCGGCTCTATATCGGTTTCTATTTCAAGGTCAACTACATCTTGCGCCCTTGCTAATGCTTCCTCCTCCGCCTCAGCGTCCTCGGCAGCTTGTCTCTCGGCTTCTGCCTTTTCGGCTTCGACTTTATCGGATTCTGCGGAAGGATCACATTCTGGAAATTCATCGTCTGAGTGTAAGGTCAGTTGAATTTGTAAGCGGATTAAATGTATAGGCGTACCATTACTGGGCCCATCCATACTTTCGCCCGCGGTTTCTAGATTTGCGTCGGCGGCAGAATCATCAGGCACATCGTCTTGGGGTGTGTCTGCTGAGGCATCTGCCGGGGCGGGCTCATCCGCCGGCGTGGATTCTTCTGCCAAAGCCGGGGCCTCTTTAGGTTCTGCGGGTTCTTCCACGGGAGCTGGGTCGTCGATCGGAGTAGGCTCTTCCGCCGCAGCTGACTCCTCCGCAGCTTCCTCTGCCCTAGCGGGTTCTTCAGCTGGAGTAGGGTTCTCAACTGGAGCGGGATCCTCAGCTGGAGCAGGATCCTCGGCTGGAGTAGGCTCTTCTGCAGGCGCGTTCTCTTCTGTGACTTCTGCCGCCGGGGCGGATTCTTCTTCGGGAACCGGCTCTTCTGCTGGAGCAGACGCTTCCGCTGCAGCAGGCTCTTCTGCAGGTTCTTCCTTCTCGGCAGGTTTTTGTTCAGGAGTGGCCTCTTCTGCGGGAGCAGGGTCTTCGGATGGAACAGGCTCGTCGGGGGTTGTTCTGCCGGAGCGGGATCCTCCGTCGCTTCTTCTGCGGGGCGGGCTCTTCTGTAGGAGCCGGCTCTTCCGCCGCTGCTGCCTCTTCTACAAGCTCTTCTACTGGTGCGGACTCCTCGACTGCAGTAGGATCCTTAGTCGGAGTAGGATCTTCTGCGGGTTCTTCTGTCGGAGCGGGCTCTTCGGCTGCAGCGGCCTCTTCCGCAGGTTCTTCTGCTGGAGCAGGCTCCTCGACAGCAGCTGGATCCTCAACGGGATCAGGCTCTTCCGTCGGAGAAGGATCCTCGGCTGGAGTATGGTCTTCGGTTGAAACAGGATCTGCCGGAGCAGGATCTTCAGTCGGGATGGGCTCTTCGATGGGGGCGGGATCTTCTGCCGGAGCGGGCTCCTCAACTGGGGCAGGCTCTTCTGCGGGTTGTTCCACCGGGGTGGATTCTTCTGCCGGAACTGCCTCCACGCCTTCTTCTGCGGGAGCTGAATCGTCTGCCGGAGCGGGTTCTTCAGCTGAAACAGGATCTTCGGTCGGGGCAGGACCGTCAGTCGCAGCAGCCTCTTCTGTAGAAGCAGGTTCCTCAGCTGAAGCAGATTCTTCTGGCGATTCTACCGCCGGGGCGGGCTCTTCTGTCGGGGCTGGATCTGCTGGGGCGGCAGCGTCCTCAGGCGTATCGTCTTGCGGTGCGTCTGCTTCGGGAGCGGTGGTTGAGTCTTCTTCCGGGGTGGTTCTTCCCCCGCATTCGTATTTTCTACCGGAGGCTCGTCTTTCGTCTCATCGAGGGTGCCCTCTTCTGCTGGATTCGAATCTGGGCCAGCACTATCGCCTTCTAGTGGAGGATTCTCCCCTTCGCCATTCGTTTCCGGTGCGGCATCGGCTGGACTTTCAGTTGCCTCTGCCGGGGGATCTGGGGGAGCATCTGCGGGCGGTTCTCCTGCGGGTTCTACCGCATCGGTCGATTCTTTAAATTACTTAGCATGACTCGAGCAATAAAAATACAAGATTGAATAAAGAGAGCGGTTGTAGAACTAAACAACAACATACCACCAGTCTCTGGAGGTGAGGGTTCCGCCGGAGGATCACTGGGACTTTCCTCCGGGCAGCTTCCGGGGCAGCTTCCGGGGCAGCAGTAGGTTCTGCGTCAGGGGGGTTGTTGTTCTGGTCCTTAGGCGCCGTCAGAGGGTCCGAAGAAGATGCAGCAGCAACAGGATAGAAAGAATATTTTAGAGTAGAGCGATCAAAGGTCTGATAATGACGCTCGAAAGACTGATACTGGAACGTGGGAAGTTGTGCGTACTGAACAGGGCAGGCCATTTTCACCAGCTTCAACCGCCGTCGCCGGGGAGGGGTCGGTTGAGGTCTGCTCTGGATTGGACAATTGATTGTCGTTTACAGGAAGCCTTTTATTGTTGTTGGCGGCGTTGTTGTTCTTCTTCTTCTTTGCCTTTTTATTAGCCATAACATCGAATCACCGGCTTGGCGACAGTTCAAGGGACCAGTGGAAGGAGGTGGACAAGTCAATATATAGAAATCAATTGGCAAATTATGGAAACGCCCTGTTCGGATATCGACAGGGACTGGGCAGATGATGCGATACGGGAAGTCAAGTAAGAATAGACGGGGCTGTGAAACGAGGAGAGCTGTGAAGGGTCAGGTTTGAGCCGACGACCGATCTATGAGAGAACAGAGAGGGGGAAGGGAGTAGCAGCATAGGCCAGCGGCCCGCCAACAACATAGCAACCCCTCCTGAGGATCGATGCAAGGCGACGTATCGTGGTTCGCGGAGAACCCAGTGGGATGGACAATCGAGCTCCCGTCTCGCTCGGGTGAGGACTGGGAACGTCATTGACGAACTGCCCAACGACATGGGATCTCATTGGACCACGTCTCACGGCCATGGGGGTCCTGGTGGACAAAGGTGGATAGACGGCCCATTCTGGGAAGCATCACTGGGGCAGAGAAAAATAGCCAAAAACGCTGATCCCTTTGCCTTCCATTGCTTTTTCTTTTTGGGCTTCCACCCCCGACGGCGCTCTCCGGCGCTCTCTGTTTGGAAAGGGCCGATTGCTCCGTTGGTAAATCCATGCGTGACAAAACAGAGTCCAAAATGGCTGCATTAGGGTTGCGTCTAGCGTATGGGCCGACCATTTGGGCAGTGTGCGTCAAATTCTATGTATCAATGACAGGCCCGACAGCATCCCATGAGACACGGACCAAGATCTAGATCAGAACAAGGCGCTCTCGCCACCTTCCACACCATCAAGGCGACGGTAGGACAAAAGTCCCCGTATCTAAACCACGGCTTTGGTGGTGCCATGGCATCGGAGTGAGCATGGCCCTGACCGTCGTTGACGAAGAGGAAGATATTTTTGGGATTTGTGCCCAACGCCACTTGCGGGCAGCGGCAGCGAAGAAGATGCAGGCTCAGTGGAGTTGAGACTGGGTCCCCCGGCGTCAGACTAGGGGGAAGGTTCAATGGAGCCAACCAGGACCTCCTAGAACTAAGAGGGTTGGAAAGGCATGATTGCTACAGTAACGCTTCGGAGGGTACAGTAGGCGTTCACCGCATCTGCATCAGTCACGCCCACGGGTAAGGAGATGAGGGTAACGAGCCCATAGTTCTATTGCTGTCTATCGAATGATAATGGAAAATGAGAGAGAAGAAGGAAGGACTTTGGGCTCCACTGAGAGAGACAAATCATCCGCCGATCATGGGATCGCCCGATCGGGTTAGGGCGGGACGATGGGAGATTTTGTCATGTTTGATCATTTTGGTCCTTTTGTTTCCAGTTCTACTATGGAACGCGCGATGGAATCAATAATCCTCCCATTATGCTCCGTGGCTTCCTAGTTGATGCCCATCAGAAGCCCGAAATAACCCGACGGATGACTCTCCGAATTGGTCCCTGGCAGGGTACGGCAGGAGATCATCCGGATGGGAATCAAACAAGTGGGTGACGGACCAGTGGAACCCGCCTAATAGTCCGAAAAGTGAGGCGGTCGCTGTTTTGGCAGTCGGTGAATGGGCGCCATGGCATGCACCAATAATTGATACCCCTCCCTGTTGGACCCGACGGACGATCGATGGACTTCCTTCTCCTTCCAGGCTTCTAGCCTTGATCTGAGTTGGACTGTCCTTACAAGTGGGGGATCAGAATCCAGTTCACCAGATGCCTCATCACGGACAGTGGCAAAGGTCCCAGTCAACATGGCGTCATGCCAGTACAAACGCAGCATTGAAGGCTATCTGATCGTCCGCAGCATCACTCTGTCGCTGTCATGTCGAGTTGTCCACAGAACCCAATGGCAAACGCAATCTGCCTCCGTGCCTCGTCCAGGGATGCGGATGGCATGACTCCGGATACCCCTCTTCAAGCAGGGAGTTAGACAACGCCTACCAGCCCTCCATCGACCCTGGGAGGTTTAGTTCTTACAAGGTCAGATTCTATCCCAATCCCTGCTACGGCCACGGACGCCTCATAATCACACGGTGCACATGTAGCGGGCCGGGTGTGATTCTCGGGCCTACGTCTACAGCCAATCAGCGGTGGGGAAAAAAGAATATGTATATACTCGATAGATCCAATAGATCTGAATCAACTTGTTCAAACTTCGTGGACTTATCACGTACGTTGATTCAAAATACATCCATGATCCAATCTGTTGTGGATCTACGCGGCCCTGGCTCGACATAATTGATTCCCAATGTGGTATAGTACGTAACGCGAGTTGGCGTTACGGACGCGCCGCGCACTCTTGGAGGACATTGAAATCCTCACCATGCTATACCAGAACAACTAGCCCAATGACCTATTGCCATAGGTCATTTTAACTGTCCAATCACTACTGGTCTCCTTTCATAAAGATCACCGGAACAACCAGTATGGGATGGCCGAATCCTCACGGAAGTCGGCTGGACCGGAGAGGAGATCTGAAGAACGCCATTCTCCAGGTCTTGAATCCTGTTGAACCACGAGGTCCTTTTTTGAGTGTTGCGGATGGGGAGCCTTTTGTCCTCCCTGGACTGGAGGTAGACGGTATCGGGCCTATTGGTCTGCCGGTTTCTCCACACGAAGCACAAGCTCTCATCAGTGCCGGCCGTCCTAGTGCGCATGTCGGAACCACGAAAACGATAGATGAAGCCCACGCTCCAAAGCGCTGGGAGTTAGATGGGGACAAGTTCACCTTTGCGAACCCCGCTTGGGAGGCTCATGTGAAAATGCAGCTTAGCCATGCGCTTTCCAAACTGGGGCTGAATGCCGATGCGAGAGAGGTCGAGATGAGGCCGCACAAAATCTTCATCGACGAGAAAGGTGCCAGTTCCTTGCCTCGTGCAGTTTCCGAGAAATAAGATGGCATGTTTGGGACCTTGTCTATTTGTCTCCCCTCAAAACACGAAGGCGGTGATGTGATCGCTGCTTGTAGAGGGGAAACAGTCACTTTCAAGACCGCCCCATCTTCGGCATACAGCATGACGAATATCGTATGCTATGCGGACGTAGTTCAAGAATTTCAGGAGGTAACCGCTGGTTATAGGGTGGTGGTGTGCTACAACCTGTATCATGCCCCATCGGCAGCTCTGCTGAGCGCCGAACGTCCCTGGGAATAGCTGGTCGCTCTGTTTACAGAATGGGACAGACGCGCAAGGGCGGTACTGACAGGAGGGCTCAATTGGCCCTGTTACGGGCCTCGAGATTGTCCAACCGCCGTGTTGCATATCTTCAATCAGCAATATCCAAATAGGTGGTTGAGGTTTGATCAACTTGATGGAATTTACAAGACGCAAGTAGCAAACCTGTACAAAGCTTGTCAGATAGCGGGAATGCATATGTTCCTAGCGACGGTTATGAATGAGATGGATTACGACGATTGTTCCTCCACCGGATCATCTATTCCATGTGGTGAAAACTCCACGATCAGTCTCCGATTATTTGACACTTCGGATGATATGATCGCGGAGGAATTGCGGATCGAAGAGGATATTCTCCTCGATGACAAGGTTTTTGATCGTGATCCAGATACAGTGCGCCAAAAGCTTTGTTTCATCGAGCGTCCATTGATCACTCGCTGCTACTACCAGACTGTAAGTGTTTTCTTGAAATTCCGCTCTCTTGTTGTCTTCGGTTCGCATCTACATAGCCATCCTCCTGACCAGGGCTAATGAACTTTGGGACGTCCTAATCGTCCCCTCCCAGTACACTTTGTTATTTTTGATTGAGACTTGTCAAGATTTTGAGCAGGTGCGAAGCTACTTTGAGTGGGTGACGAACCTCTATCGCCGAGAGAAAAGCAATAAACAACGTCGACAATCGCTATTGCAGGCCTGCAGAACTGTCATCCAAAAATGGGTACCCCGCGACATTTCTGAACGTCATTGGACCGACTCGATCCCTGAGCTTGGTCGAGAATTGAATGACAATGACTTAATCTGTCAGTATGTGAGAGCCTATAGTGGTCTCTTGCCATACGGTGTTTTCCTGAGCATGGCGAGTGCCATTGCTAATGGCGGTTTTGATACTATTATGCCTGAGTAGTACCTTTCTGTATACCTTTTTAAATCGTAATTAACGGCCCCAGACTCGATCCCTTTTTCAGCCCAAACAACGACTACTGCTTTCGACTCAAATTTCTCCTTCAAGTCGACGCTGCGTGCAACCACGAAGGCAATAAGTCTTCATCAACGGCATCAGAGAAGGTGCTAAGATGGAAACAAGCGACATTTCAACAAATCGTATAGACCACAACGCAACTGTCCGATGGATATTCCCTAGCGAATGTTTTTCAGGATGTTTTCCAGGAACGTCCTATTCGGGGAATGATTTCACGGTACACGCGCCCCCCCCCTCCTTCCTCTATTTTGCCTTCTAACGGAGGTACATACACAGAATCCGACCTATTTTCGAGCGCAGCGCTTCGAATACCAAATTCATTACCTCATTATTTGAAAGATTAACTCGTACGCGGGTAGACCGAGACGAGCTGCGACAAGCCTTCACCGAGTTCCTCCCTCGAATTCTAGAGTCCTTCCAATTTGAGGGCCTCGAATGGAGGACAGGCCTATACGACGACGACGACGACGACGACGACGATTTATACGGACTCCTGTTGCGGAAAGAGCCTCATATGAAGCCCTTAGACCCAGAAATCCTCAGACAGTTTATCCAAAGTTACGAAGAATTGATTGGTTACGGAAATTTGACTGACGAGACCGCACCCATCTACAGTGCGCTGATCAAGCATGCGAAACAACTACCGGAAGCCAAAAAGGCCATCGCATTTGGTGAAGACCTCCTCCCATTTCTCATAGATTATTGCAAATGGATGGGCTTTGAAATCGGCGTTCCACCCCAGTCCTACGAGACCGACTTCGCCGTGGCCGTCCTCGACGAGTACCTCAACAGCTGCATGCGAGCGCCGCCAGAGCGACCAGTTCAGTTGGATGAGCTACTGTCGAAGTATACTTGCGCATGCTGGGACTGTAGCAGGCTACAAGTTTTCCTCGGCGACTCCAATCAGAGAGTGGCAACATTCCGCGTAACAGCGGCCAAGAGACGACACTTGGAAGCCCGACTCCGGCCCCTACTCACGACCCTAACCGTTTTCACCATCTACTCTGGGCCGCCGTACACGCTGCAGGTTGAGAAGCCGAGTACCGAGTATGAGAAGAACAAAGCCGCTACGGAATGGGTCACCAACGTCAATCAATTTCAGGGATACATGCGGAAACTGAAACAAAACTACGCCGAGGAAGCTATCGGGGCGGACCGCTTCCGCGCTCTATGTAACCATCCGAACTTGCAGAAACCGGACTGGGTGAGGGAGGCTGTGGTAAGGCCGGTGGATGGCGCATCTATCCAGCCTTCTCCCCAGTCTGTAAGTCCTTGGCAACAGGGCAGCTTGACGTCTAGGAAACGTCCATTTGCAGATATTATTTGATACCGGGCTGGTCCTAACTCAATGTATTTTATAGAATACCGTGTGACAATAGATAGATACTCCCCTGGATGCTTGGGAATGGAGATAATGCTGTAGAGAACTTCCTATTGCTGTGTCACATGCTGACTTGCAATCATGTTAACGGTCTCATCTAGTGAAATTAGGGACGCCCAGTGAACGCATATGGAGCTGAATTCCCATCTCATTCATTTCGCACCAGGAATCTTAAACTATATATTGACAGGTAATACCGAAGCTTGTTACTTGATCTATGAAAGGATGACATTAATTCTATTGTACCATCACGACTTCGTTAGCATGCGTTAAAGATACTGTATCGCGGTCATCAATGATTTCCCCCAACAAGGGTCTGCATCGCAAGATACGATGATAGACATGGATAAAGAATGGACAGCCCACGCCATGCATTAAGTCCGAAGTGCATCCATCGACTTCCTCCAACGTGGACCATATATCCTCATCACGAATAATACCGAGCTGCTCGCAAACGCCAACAGGCCCAAAATGGTAAACAACCAGCCATTACCAATGGCATCAATGATAGGCGCCGTCACTAATGACCCCACGCACGAGAAGATGTTCCGCATAAAGTTGTTCAATGCTACCCCAGCGGACGACCTTTTCGGCATGAACTCAGTCAGCATGGTCGTGACCATGCTGAAGATTAACATGGATCCAACCCCAAAGAACACATTGGCAACCATCTATCATGCTCGATACGTTAGACAAGTAGAGCAAATAAAGTGAGCGAGTGAAGAACCATGGAAGAAAGGGAAACATACCGGCGCCAACCAATATATCCCTCTGTCTGCTGTCCACCCATACCATAGCAACGCCGCTGGGTAGAGCATTGCCCCTAGCCACGCATTCTCGCGCATCCGATCTTCGGGATAATAGATCAAGTTCCCCTTCTCGTCATACCGTTCCGCCTTTTTCGCTTCCCGTTTCATGATATTGTCCATCCACCGCCCGCCGAAACAGCTGGCCGCAATATAGCCCAGGGAATTTGGAATGTATAACAGACCGACGATGATCGTTGAGTAGTTGTAGGGGCTGCTCCCAAATGTGTGCTCAACGCTGACATTCAACACGTACAGTGACCCAAACGTGATGCTGGCATAGTATACGGTCAAGAGAACCGGCGGGTATCGTAGATATAGCACAATCTTTAGCGGATCGATAAAGACCATTTTGAGGACCTTCAACCACCGTGTCGTAGAGCGGACCACCTGACGGGAGGATATCCGGCTGAGGCGGTGCTCCAAGGGAGCCTCTTGGTTGTCGGTCGGCTCGGGTTGGGCGGCCTTCGCGACCACCAGCGTCTCCGGAAGAGCGACAAAAATGAAAATCACAACGATAGCCCCGTATGCAGCCAGGAACCAGAGCGTGCTTCGCCAGCGCCATCGCTGGGCCAATGCACCACCAACTATCGGTGCCAGCAACGGACCACACAGTGGGCCGAGATAGAATATGCCCATGGCCCGACCTCGCTCATGCGTGTCCCACAGGTCCGCAATAGTGCCGGCCCCTACGGCCTGCACCGACGCCGATGCTCCCCCGCTCAACATTCGCATAACAATGAGCATAGAGATGGAGTCTGAGATGGCCGAGAGCGAGTTGAATAAGACGAACAGACAGAATGATACCAAATAGATAGTTCGTCGGCCCAAACGCTCACTAAAAGAGGACCACCAGAGGGGGAAGATAGACATGCTGAGCATGTACAACGAAATCGACAGATTCGTGATCGTCGTAACGGTGTTCAGCTCGCGAGATACTTGGGAAAGAGAGGCTGCGAAACAGTCAGAAGCAAGAAGCTTGCACGGGCGACTAACTTACGGAAGAAGATCGAGCTTCCCATTGGAGCTGTCGAGCCGGCTACGGCGACAATGAAAGTAATGAACCATTTCTTCCGGCGCGTATAGGTTTTCGGGTCCTCCACTTCTGCCAGCAGTGTGTACTGGCCGAAAAGGCCCCTGCGTTGTGAGCGTGGTACCACCACCGCCGTGTCCTCTCGATCTTGGTGGTAACTCGGAGCATATTCTCCCTCATCCTTGCCTTCAAAGGGGATGGAGTGGGCCGAGCGTAAATCATGATCTATGTCTACTACCCTTGGATCGTCCAGCGATGGGGAAATCGCATCCGGTCGTTGTATTCCGGCATTGGCCTGTTTCTCCGGGTCCGATACCATGGTGCTCATCAGCTCGTCGGCCCGACAAGCAATAGTTTAGCCGAGGTCGCCCTGTTCCAGTGATGATGCGATGGCTAGTGGACGGACACCAGTCAACATCGAACAGTCTCGAACAATTGCATATACAAGGCAGATAGCCTAAGCAGACATCAAACAATAATCGTCAATGATCATATATCTCGCCAATGGGCGGTGTCAATTATGGTGATAAACGGATGCGCAAGAGAAGGACCGATGCTCGTTTCGCATCTTAGATATGCACAAGCGTGTTTGAGTGAAATATGAAGGGGTAAAACCAATAGCAAAGATAGTGTCAAGAAGAGAGAAGAAGGAGAACAATATGCAAAGAAATAGAAGACGATTGAGGGGAAAAGAGAATGCACCGAGACTGCTGTGTAGGATCCCAAAACGGCAGGCGTAGATCTCCCCCACTTATTGACGGAGTTCGGATACCAACGCGCTTCGTGATTAGTTGGTTCATCCTGTAGCCCCAACTTCGGATATTTATCCGGTGCACTGTCGAGATATACACTTGGTCGACACGTTGGTTCGCGATGGCAACCTAGGTGACAAGTTTGATCATGTCGATTCATTCAGTGCTAGAATATGGCTGGAATGGCATCCACAAGCGCAGAAAGGATATCGAAAAGCTACCTTGTAGAAGTACGGAGGGGTGGTGCATCTGTTTGCCGTGGTTGTAGGATAGAGAAATGAAACGAAGGAAGACTTGATGATAATGATGAGAGTGACGAGGGTGAAAGCTGACGATGCTGGTGACATGGCATGCATACTTCACGTCAGGTGATGGGCCAAAGTTTGGAGCTGTCGCATTCACTCCTCCCACAGCTGTCAAATAAACGCAATTGGAATAGATGTTATAGTCAACATGCATGAAATTTGGGAAGAAAAAAAAGACAAAAATAGAAAGTAAGAAGTACGAGACAAGTACCAAGTCTGAATCTCTATATATACTTTATCTATCCCGATACGACCCATACCCGATCTATGATCAGCCTGTGCGTTCTTAACTGTAAACCGATCTCAACTGTCGACAACTATATGGTGTTTTATCTGGATAGGTTAAGCCGACAGATGATTCTTATACACTGCTAGATCTCCGGTATAGATCATGTCAGTACGATGAGAAAATTGAGAATCCCACGGCTCTCGCTGGTTGGACCGTTATACCCACTTGCATATCCTGTGTCATAGAAAGACAAGCTTCCCATTATTGCATTGTCAGCTCTCTCGTGTGTTCTTTCTTAGTGTTCATATTATTAGATTTAACTTTAAACCCACCGTATGTTCTGGAAGGTCCTATAGAGATATAGAGGATAGTATTCTATAGGGATATAATTATCACCACATCACGGTTGGGGATCATCTCCATAGTCGCTAGCATGTATTCCACGAACTCGACGATAGGACATACTCAACGACGTGGACAGTTCGAGATGAAAGGCTCACAGATACGTGGCAGTCAAAATCTGTAGGCGGGCTCAAGCCCAATGAGAATAACCTGCTGTTCAAAATGGCGTAGCTTCACAGACCATCAAAAACACGGGCGTAGCTATGATACTATCTATTTAGGATAGATTCAATATTCAAGACCCCAACGGCAACCATGTCTGTCTGGTCACTAGTCAAGCAAGCGTGAGTCTCCCTGATGCGAAAGTGGATCATTAAACAGACTTTTCTGTCTTGAGGCGCTTAAGCGGTAGCAGGACAGCTCGTGCTCGCAGTCTAGTATGCTCAGTCATGATCCAATGACCAGTATTTGAAAGCTTCCTTGCATAAGAAGATGGCTTGACCAGACAGCAGGTTTGTACGCCGGGTCTATTGCTGACTTAATGGTGAGGAATATGGATGGTCTGCACAGAAATTCAGAGCTGACTGACTGCTCTGGAGAACGTATCAAACATGGAAGCAATGGTTTGGAACGTGCGCGCAGAGGCACGAGTAAAAGAAGAGATTCCGCTCTTGGAACCTGGTGAGCCAGATGGTCTCTCTTCCATGTTGCGGTCAATGTTGTCTTTCATACCGGGGAATTGTGGTTTGACCCGGTAGATTCTCGAGCCAAAGTGAGTGATGCAATGGGCTCTGCCCGAGGACGAGAAGATTCAACCACTTGGTCCTAATCTGGACAGGTCCCAATGGGTAAAACTACGAGTGAATGGATGCGGCGGAAGGCAACCATTCTGTGGACTGCAAGTTCAACATCTCATAAGAGAAACCATTCAAAAATCAGCACAACTGATTAACAATTGCCCCACAGGCACTTGGAACCTAGAACAAAATTAGCAATCAACGGAGCTCACGCAGGTTTTGGTGCTCGTACGGCGCATAATTTTGCTATAGATGAAAGAGCTTCTGAAATCGCCATTCGACCACTCGAAAGGCTACCATAGAGGACTCGAACTCGAAAGCAAATTTTGATAGATCAATCGCCATAAACTCTGTTCTATAATGCGGAGATTACATGAGGCTGGGCAAACAAACGTTGAAGAAAGGTAATCTCGTATATTGATGCCCAAGTGCAACTCCAGTTTGCACTATCTAGAGCCTTGTCTCGTTTATGGGAATCGATATAGTTCAGCCTCTCTTATCTTGGCATTCTTGCACAGCCCCCTTTCCTTATCTCTTTTTCTCATGTCACTAAGGAGCATAAGGGTGAAGATCAGATAACTTGGCAAACAGTGATACGAGATCTAAGAAACTGATGGCGCCATCGTCATCCCGGTCCACGGGTTCGCCGCGAAGACTCAAGAACGACCATGACCATAATTCTCATCTACTCTGGGCTACGTTTCAGCTTTCATGAGCGCCGTGCATATATCGAGTCTCGCGTGGCTTCTGAGCAAAGACGGCATGGCCCCTCGAG
The DNA here is from genome assembly GCF_002847485.1 of Aspergillus campestris IBT 28561. Classification (NCBI taxonomy): domain Eukaryota; kingdom Fungi; phylum Ascomycota; class Eurotiomycetes; order Eurotiales; family Aspergillaceae; genus Aspergillus; species Aspergillus campestris. The sequence goes on from NW_020194337.1 coordinate 1,493,317, forward strand.
CGAAACTTGGGTCGCAATGGGCGGCACGGACCGCCACCGGCTGAGAAGCCAAGATGAGGGTGATCATGTGGGCTTAAGACTTGACTCTTTAGATAGAGCTTAATTGTTGGCTGGATTTGGGCGTATACGCGGCCCATATTACACGAAAGTCACCATTGGGTCTGAGCAGTACGAGATTTCAGACTCGTGGCCTCCACGATTCCAGGTCAGCCCCACTATGTGACCTTAAATTAGACCCCGATCCTGCTGGGATGGCGTTGGATGCCGCATCTGGGCGATGGTGATGGTGATGTGGCGCGCTGTTGATCACTGCGGATGGGTCAGTCTGGGCTTGATCGACCATGGTCCGCTAAGCTTATCAAGGGTCTGGTACCAATTTCCTGGAAATAAGTGGTAAAAACAGAAAGATTAAGATACGAAGGCGGCTTGATGAGGGAGATGAATATCGGCCGGATCGAGTAAGCACCCAAGACCGCAGCCGTAGGGAAACGGTTGGACCCGATTATTCCCTCGTATATATCAGCCGGCTGCCTTCTTTTCCACATCAAAGATCATCGCGGGCATTGGTGTGAATAAATCCCGCAGCCATAACGATGATGCTCACGGTTCCCTCCGTTTGCTGGAACTTTAAAACCGGGAACCCTGTTCCATGCCTTTTCTAGATAGCCTCACGCTTTGACCTACAGCTTTGTTTTATAACCCTGACAGACTGCGTCTTTTTTTCGACAAGCACGAGAGCGCCATTGGACCAAGAATGTGGAAGCCACCAGTCAACTTCCTTACTTTGCATTGTTGGTTCCTTTTTAATGCCCCCTGCATGCCGAATGCCAGGCTAACCAATGCAGATGCATTCATTATATTTCTTGGTCTCTTGGGACTGGTCATTCTGTACCCATACGGGAACCTGCACGCCGTCGATGCATACTTCTTTGGTGTCAGCGCGGCTACCGAGTCGGGGATCAATACGTATGTTTTATCGTGCGGTGTATGGAAACTGACCACAGCTAACATACATAGCGTGGATGTCAAAAGCCTGAAGACCTACCAGCAGGTGTTCATTTACTTCGTTCCCATGATCTCTAACCTGGGGTTTATCAATATCATAGTAGTAGTCGTCCGACTGTACTGGTTTGGGAAGCGCCTGAAAGCAATAAGTATTAATCAGGTTCTGAGCTGCGCAGGGTGTCTATGGTTCGCTAATTGTGGGTAGCACCGAGGTCACTGTCTGCTCGCCCGCAAACTCTAGAGAAAGATAACGACCAGATTGATCAGGAAGCACAGCTGGGTAGTGTCCAGCCAGCAGCAGAAGAACATATCGACGCTGATTCGAACAATCGGCCTGAGTATGTTGCGTTTATCTGAGGAGGTCAGCGTGCACGCTACTAATTTGCCGAATAACAGCGCTACGAAAACCTCGGACTCCAGCGCAGCTGAAGATAATGCTGCTAATTTGCATGTCTCTTTCGCGGATGGCCCTAAAGCTCTGTACATCCCGTCTCCCCGCGAGCAAGACAGAGGTGAGCCTCTCACTCTCTGCTCGAGGGTCGAAACTGACAGACACAGGACAAACTATACGAGAGGTCGACGCTCCCAACGTTGCTGGTAAGTCATGGCAGCAGACTTTAGTGCAAAGAGCAGCAAGTAAAGCTGACTATTTAATGCAGATGATCTGGAAATCAAGGAGGAATCAGGACCCGACCTTCGTCGCAGACTGGCCAAAGGCATCGGGGTCAATGGGCCCTCGTTGAGAAGGGCCGCGTCGTCTATGCTCGCGCCGGGAATGCAGTCCGACTATCAACCACGACTGGCAAAATCCATTTCGCTTGCCAAGGATTCCAATTTTCCTAGACTGTCATCACAGGCAACGCTTGGTCGAAACTCCCAATTTCACAACCTCACCGAGGAAGACAGGGAACAGCTAGGTGGGATTGAGTACCGCAGCCTGAAGCTGTTGCTGAAGATTGTGATCGGTAAGCCGACAACGCTCGCGAGAGAGCAACGCTGACATCAGTTCAGGATTTTTCTTTGGACTACACATCTTGGGCGCCATATGTCTGGTCGGTTGGATTAGACATGCAGACCCTAAATACAGAGACTACCTGGACGAATGCGGACAGGGAAGCATATGGTGGTACGTCTGTCCGTTGATTATTTGACACCATGCAAGACGATATTAACATGGCGAAAGGGGCTTTTATTCAGCCCAAACCATGGTAGACAATCTCGGCTTCACGCTCACCCCCGACTCCATGGTTTCTTTCCGAGATGCCACCTTTCCCATGCTGATAATGAGCTTTCTCGCCTACGCCGGAAATACGCTCTACCCCTGCGTTCTCCGCCTCATCGTATGGGTAATGTACAAACTGGCCCCCGAAGGGTCGTCCATGAAGGAGCCCCTCAATTTCCTCCTCCGCTACCCGCGCCGCTGCTACACGCTCTTATTCCGGAGCAAACCCACATGGATCCTCTTCGGCATCATCTTTGCCATGAATTTCATTGATGTGCTCTTCATCGTCGTACTCGACCTCAACAATCCAGCTGTCAGCGAGCTCCCTGGTGGATCGCGCGTCGTGGCCGCCATATTCCAGTCTGCGTCGGCTCGACACACGGGTACCGCGTCGTTCAACCTGGCGGATGTCAACCCGGCCGTACAGCTGAGTCTGCTGGTGATGATGTACATCTCCATCTTTCCAATCGCGATCAGCGTGCGCGCCTCCAATATTTACGAGGAGCGCACGGTGGGTGTGTATGAGACCGCGCACGACCTCGACGAGAACAGCGGGACCAAGTACGTGCTGGCGCACATGCAGAACCAGCTCACCTTCGACCTGTGGTATATCTTTCTGGGCATTTTTGTTTTGTGTATTTCCGAGTCAGGGCGCATCATGGATCCCGACGAACCGGTAAACTTCCTCCCACTGTCCAACCGTTAACCCCAGACTGAGATACAAGATAGGGATTCTCGGTGTTTGCCATATTCTTCGAAGTCGTCTCCGCATAGTAAGTCTGCCACTCGTTCCCTATTGATACCTACAATAAGAGCAAAATGCTAAGAAAAGGACAGCGGAAACGTCGGCCTCAGCCTCGGCTATCCCGGCGCGTCGACCTCCCTCAGCGGGCAGTTCAACGTCTTCAGCAAGGTCGTCGTCTGCCTTATGATGATTCGCGGGCGGCACCGAGGCTTGCCGTACCAGGTGGACCGGGCTATTCTGCTTCCTTCGGATCGTCTCGTCGAAGATGATCAGGTGTCGGCTACACTGCGAGGGGATAGGACCCAGAGCTGCCAGGCGGATGTTCCGCTGAAGGTGAAGCGGTATCATACACAGTAGTAGACGGTTAGACTGTTGTAGTAGTATCACTCATAGAATTTGTTCAGGGACCATATAAGAAACGAGTCCATACTCCAGTACTCCATTATTTAGTAGGTCAAAAAAACGATCTCCACATCCGTAACCAATCAACTGGATCCACCCCCTCATATATATTTCCCCTCATCTCGACTCCAAATCAACCCATTTCAAGCAACTTCAAATCCCCAAACCCTCCCAAATACATGAACAGACTAGAAAGAAGGGGAAAAAAGTAGCCAAAATGTCCACCCAAACAGAAACCACCCGCGCCACCTCCCTCCGCACCGCCGAATCCCAAGCCATAACCTTCTTCACCTCCATCCAAGACCTCATCCGCCCCGGCATAACCGAAACCGCCCTCAGCAAAGAGATCCACGCCCTCGGCGCCTCAAAACACAACGTTCGCACGCACTGGCACAAGCGCCTCATCCGCAGTGGACCCAACACCCTCCGCCCCTTCGCAGACAACCCACCCGACCGCACGCTCCAACCCAACGACATCCTAGTCATCGACCTCGGCCCCGTCTTCGCCGACTGGGAAGCTGACTTTGGCCGCACGTACGTGCTGGGCGATGACCCTGCCAAGATTAGGCTGCGCGACTCGCTTATGCCCGTCTGGATGACTGTTCGAGACCGGTATAGGCAGCGAGAGGACGATATCACGGGTGCGGACCTGTATGCCATTGCGAGGGAGGAGGTCGAGAAGGTCGGGTATACCTTTGGATCGCATATTGCCGGCCATGTAGTGGGTGATTTTCCGCATGAGCGGATCCCAGATGATAAGATTAGTTTGTATATTACGGAGGGGAATCATGAGCCGTTGAATTCGGTGGGGAAGGATGGGATGCGCAGGCATTGGATTTTGGAGATCCATGCGCATGATCTGGAGGGGGGTTTTGGGGGGTTTGTTGAGCAGCTGCTGACGGTTGATTGAGCATCTACTTGGTATATGATGTAGTCCTCGATGTATTCGTATAGTGATGTTGGATGCAGTGCTGCCTCCTCTTGTCTACATGGTCTGAAGATCGAGGATGGTAACCTGTGCTCTGTATATACTTGTTTTAACTCCGCAGCATAGCATAATCCATTTCAGTGTGTATAGCTTCTCTACAGCACCATTTGCTCCATATATAACTCCATAGATTCGAAACTATATACCATCGACTAGACAAACGAAGAAGATATCTACTCCGTAATAGCCCCCACATAAACGTTAAAGTTATAATACTTGCAAGTATCCTTCACAACCAGCCCACCCTTCCCCTCCAAGATCTTCTGCCCATCCCTCGTCACCGAAAACGACTGCTCTCCCACCCCCATGGGAATACTCGACGTGACAATCCCCGCAGGGACCTCAACACTGACAGGCGCATTCGACCCGCTCGTCACCGTCAACGTAGCCGGCGTCTTCAGCATAGTCGCCACGAAGATACTATCGCTCAGCATACTGATTCCGTTCGGCGCGCCGAGGCTGTCCCCGCTGCAGGTCACGCCCTTTGGAGTCGGTCGGTACCAGTAGACGATCTCCTCGGTTTCGACTGTTGGGGACGAGGCGCCTGATTTGTAGGCCGCGATGTATGGCTTGTATAGGTCGCGCCAGGCGTCGTGGGGCATGTCGACGGCCCATTGGGAAGAGCCGTCGTCGCTGTGGCGCGCGGAGTAGGGGCCGATATGGTGCGATTCGCCGTAGTCTGTTATTGTTAGCTTCTGAATGGGGGTTCATTGGTGCGGGATATCCGGGGAATTGGGGGATGTTTACTCACCGTTCCATGAGATAATCTCGACCAAGCTGGGCTTCATGGCCAGCATCTGCTCCCATCGGAGGGTTGGGAGATTTTCGCAGATGAAGACCCAGTTCTTGGTGTTGAAGTGCGTTGAGAACCATGGTGACACAGCTATTCTTTGTCAGTTCCTCGACAAAAGTCTGATAGGTAGAAAAACAAGAGAAATAACACTTACGAGCCATATAAGTCGCCCCACGGAGATTCTTCACATACTTATCATCCCAAATCGTAGTCATCGGCCCGGGAATGATACTATTCCCCCCATCCGTCGGCCAAGCATACCACGAGAACGCCCCGTCCCTGCCGCGGCTCGCATCCTCGGAGACCCCCGCAGGATCCTGCAGATGTGGCACGGCGTGGATCGGGTGCGGCGTGTTCTCCTTGACGGGGCGCCAGTCGAAACTGTCGCCGACGAAGGTGCTCACCAACGCGCCGCCCTTGTACTGCGTCTGGGCCGGGTGCGACGCGTACTTCTCCATGTAGTCCGTGATTTGAGCGGTATCGCCGTTGGTCCAGTAGGCGAAGTCGAAGGAGATGAAGACGGTGAAGTTCGTTTGCTCGGCGGCTTGGTAGGCGAGGGCTAGCTGCGTCGGCGTGTACTTGTCGATGCTGGCGCAGTTGAGCGCGAAGCCGTCGATGCCGATGGATTGTGCGATCTTCATGTCTTCGATCCAGTCGGAGAGTTGGTAGTTTTCGACGATGCCGACCTGTTGTTATGCTCGTATGAGTAGTGTATGTCGGCTGGGTGTTGAGGCTTCTGCTTACCATGAAGTGAGCAAAGACATACTTGGGCTCGTCCTGATCAATGACTAGGTCCGAGTCGGGGGTTGGAAGCCCTAAGGTGGGCAGGGCGTGCGCCAGAACGAGCGCGATATTGAGAAGAGAGCTCCAATTCATGACTGCTGGGTTCTAGATATAAAACTTTGTACTTCTGAATTTGGAAGAGTAGGCACTCAACAAGTCAGGGCTTCTGGCTATTCCTAGTTTTATATAACTTTCACGAAGGGAAGAGCACCCCCACTACAACGTCCTTCCCAGAGCTAAGAAATCGCTCATGAAACGCTACCCTTCTCGAAACACATACCGACTGGTAGCTTCACACAAGAGTGTACTCCCCGAAAAGCCAAGAAGTCACTCATAGAAATCCAAGCGCTTCTAGAAGCGCATAACGGCATGATGACAGACGTTACTCCACCCGTCAAAATAGACCGCAATACAACCCTATCAGTTTCCGCTATGCCATCTATTCTCCGATACGTGCTCGGAGATTAAGGTTGTCTCACTTTAGCATCTCAACGTAGCCATCTGCGTCCAGAACTCACGCCTGATCTCATCACGAGCAGGCCTAAACTCAGTGTTTCCCGTTCGTACAACATCTGCTGTGGCATTTTGCGGCACATTCAACGTCACACCCCAGCGGTTGGTCGTACCAGATTAAGTGGGGACCAATTGTATGAATGGCTTCATATACTTCTGACTAGGTCACACTCAACGGCTGGAAGGTCGTACGGGTTTCTGTGGATGGGGAGGGTTGTTCATGCATATTGCAGGATGTCGGTCTTCCCCGTGTTTTGTAAATTCTCCGCATTTTCTAGAAGTCTTTATTGATTCTCGTGTCCCCGGTTAGAATTAGAGTAGAGAGACGTCGGCTTCGCCAAGGTGCACTTGTAAATCCCTCAATCGTATTGTGGAAGGTTCTAGAAAGTAGTCCTATCCTTGATCCGAGTACGAATATAGAGCATACATACTTTTCTCTATCATGATCGACTGACAGGGATGAGTGCTTAGGGCACAGGTGAAGATGCCCTAGGGACTACACCCCACGAAGACCGTCATGTTCTCTAGTGATATTGATCGGGGCTATTCAAGTACGGCTCTTCCAGGATTGTCCTGGGAGTTTCATCTTGTCGACATCATTCAATTTAACCTGTCTTTGTTACTTTACGTAGACTCGGTGGCGCTGGCTAGGAAAGACAGACCCTCTGTGGATGTGGGAAGCTCGCAATCGCTGTTTCGACCCCACTATATGATATCTGCATCGATGGCGTCTGATAAGTCGCTTCCCCGGCAGGATAAGACTATCTTGGATCGATGCCCAAAGGAATCCATGGCTTGGGCAGGGCTCAATCGTCCTGCAGCATACATGAACAATACGCTTTATGTTCAGACAAATATGCCCCAAAAACCGTATCTTGAACCACAGATAAGGCCCGACGATCAATCGTCATTATGAAGGGAAGCGTGCCTGGTCCGTTATCGGCCTATGATAATCATGGACCGCAATTGATGTGGAGCGGCGACATCATCATGAAACTAGTGGTGGGATGTAGGCCTAGACGGCCTGTTCCCTCTCATGATCCCCAGGATATCGAATGAAACCCCTCCAGTATGGAACAATGCTTCAAAGTTTAGGACCAAAATGGACCATAGGAGAATCTGTGCCGTTGAATTCGCTGGATTTGGGTCTTTTGTACACCGCTAGTCTGCTCGCAGACAAGCAAGACAGAAAAGCCGACGAGGAAAAAGTAACCCGGTCGGGAGTGACGTAGCTGCAGCCCACTTACGGTTTAGTGAACGAATCCGTTAATCTACTCCGGCGGTGGCCATTCTTCATTCTTCATTCTTCATTCTTCTTTCTTTCTTCTCAACTTCTCTTTCTTTCCTCTTTCTTCTAGTGCTTCCGCTTTTGCTCATCTTCTTCTCGATCTCATCCCTTCTATCTTCTTGGATATACTTACCACTTTTTCTTCTCATCAATCCCACACGACCTGTTCTACCTCTGACGATTTTCGAACGTGCCACACTTAAACCGACAGCAAGCCACCCCGCGATCATTGGTTTGGTTCGGTCTCAATTGAACTAGCTATCCTGGTGTTCATTCCTATCGTGATTTTCACCCGGATTCTCCGGCTTATTCCTCAGCTCTATCCTTAATCGTTATCTCCCCCCGCCTAGACGATGAGCTCGTCCCAGCCCAACCACCGACGGGTCACCTCCCTTGACCCGTTCTCGAATCCGGACGTTTACTATGGCGATCCGGATGCCTTGGCCCACATCAAAGACCGCAGGCGTGCTTATTCCACGGTGGGTTGCACATCCGAGAATGACAAAGGGACGGTAGACTAATTCAATCGGGGCTGCCCCGACTCTGCAGACCATGAAACCATTCAACCGGGAGGATCTTCAGGACTTTATTGGCGGGGTCCCGTCGAGGAGAGGCAGTCATGGTGCGTTGTCGAAGGCCCAGACCTGTGGAGATACCTCCACTGACCATGTGCCGAACAGACGAGCAGCCCGCCGAACCCCGTAAATTCCTAATCGATGTCGATGAAACCCTTCACAGTCTGTTGCAGCGGGAGGATACCGACAATAACATGCAAATTACAATCGAGGATGTGGGGCCGAAGGTACGTTATACGTGTATCGTGTACATGACCCCCGGTTCTTGGTATCCATACTGATTATTTTAGGTCTTTTCCCTAGGGACCGTCAAGTCATCCGGATACAATCGATTCGACGTGCGGGGAACGTACATGCTCTCAAATCTGCTGCAAGAGTTGACCATCGCCAAGGACTACGGGAGGAAGACCGTGGTGTTGGACGAGGCGCGGTTGAGTGAGAACCCGGTCTCTCGTCTCTCGCGTCTGATCAAGAACTCGTTCTGGAACGCCCTAACCCGGCGTATCGATGGTTCCAACATCGAGGTGGCTGGCCGCGACCCCAAGGATTGGACGGACGACCCTCGTCCGCGGATCTACATCCCACCGGGAGCTCCTGAACAGTTCGAATACTACAAAGGGATCGCCGAGGCGCACCCAGACCTGCGCTTAGATGTCCAGCTGCTGGAAGATATCACTCCTGAATATGTCAAGGATCTCAATGACAAGCCGGGTCTGCTCGCACTGGCCATGGAGAAGAAGGTCAATGAGTCCACCAATAAGACCGAGTATTCCGGCGTCCCGTTTGTTGTCCCGGGCGGCCGGTTCAACGAGCTGTACGGGTGGGACAGTTACATGGTGTCCCTCGGCCTGTTGGTCAGCGATCGTGTGGACCTGGCCAAAGCCATGGTGGTCAACTTCTGCTTCGAGATCAAGCACTACGCGAAGATCTTGAATGCCAACCGGTCATACTACCTTACCCGGTCCCAGCCGCCTTTCCTGACCGACATGGCGTTGCGAGTGTATGAGCGGATTAAGGGGGAGCCCGACGCGCTAGAATTCCTTCGAAACGCGACCCTGGCTGCGATCAAGGAGTACTACAGTATCTGGGCCGCCGAGCCGCGATATGATCCGGTGTCGGGGCTGTCCCGGTACCGACCCGAGGGGTGGGGCGTGCCCCGGAGACGGAGCCATCGCATTTCACCCATATCCTGACGCCGTACGCCGAAAAGCATGGCATGGAATTCAGGGAGTTCGTTGAGGCATACAACCACCGCGAGGTCATCGAGCCGGAACTCGACGAATATTTCCTGCACGACCGAGCGGTCCGGGAGTCCGGTCACGACACCAGCTACCGGCTGGAGCGGGTGTGTGCCAATCTCGGCACGGTCGACTTGAACTCCCTATTATATAAATACGAAGTCGACATCGCCCGATGCATCCGGACCTACTTCAAAGACCGACTCGAAATCCCCCACGAGTTCCGCACCCCGCAGAGCAAAGACATCGAGTACGAGTCCTCGTCCGTGTGGGACCGTCGGGCGCGGAGGCGCAAGATGCGCATGGACTCCTACATGTGGGACGAAGAGAAGGGGATGTACTTCGACTACGACACGGTCAAGCGGGAGCGCACCTCGTACGAGTCCGCCACGACCTTCTGGGCGATGTGGGCCGGCCTCGCCACGCCGCAACAGGCCGCCGACCTCGTCAGAAAGGGCCTCCCCCGCTTCGAAGCCTACGGCGGGTTAGTCTCGGGGACGGAAGAGTCCCGGGGACCGGTCGGCATTGACCGTCCCAACCGCCAGTGGGATTACCCGTACGGGTGGGCCCCGCAGCAGATGCTCGCGTGGACGGGCCTTCTCCGGTATGGATACCGCGAGGAAGCAGAGCGTCTCTCGTACAAGTGGCTATACATGATCACGAAGGCGTTTGTCGACTTCAATGGTGTGGTTGTGGAGAAGTATGACGTCACGCGGCCCATTGATCCGCACAGGGTGGACGCAGAGTACGGAAACCAGGGTGTCGATTTTAAGGGTGCACCGCGCGAGGGGTACGTCCCATTCTCCCCCTCTCTCTCACGACATCTTGCTAACAGAAGTTCAGATTCGGCTGGGTCAACGCCAGTTTTGTCTACGGGTTGGATTTCCTGAACGCGCACCAGCGCCGCTCCCTCGGCACCACGACCCCGTACGAGACGTTCCTCAACGCCTTGACGATCCAGGATCAGAAAGACAAATGATCGTCTAGTCAGTTAGGTGAAAGGTTGCAAGCGATTTTGAATACTTAGCTATGGATTTTATTTTATTTTTTTCTTTTCTTGTTATGATTTCTGACCCTCGTATGGTCTGATCTGCGCACGTTTCCATCTTTTCTTTTTTCTGGGTAGAAAAATGATGAAAATTGGGGTTAGAGGGACGCGCTGAATTTGAGATTTTCAACTCAATATACATCTGGTTCGGATTTAGAGCGAGTATAGCTTGTGAGGTTAAACCGGTAGCCGAGCACTTGGAATAATATCAGTTGGAACGAAACCACTAGAGTTTGATTATAGATTCGATGTAGGGCAGTGGCAGATAATTCTTGAGTACGGCTTTACAAATCTGTATATCGCCCTAGAAAGATCAGAGAAAAGATGGGTATTCCCAAAATGATAATAGAATCTATGTAATTTCCACTGTAATTGTACTCCATAAATCCCCCGTCTAAAACCCCGCACAACTCCCCCCAAAATACATCACAGAAATTCTATTTCCCGCTGACAGGTTGAGGCTAAGCTCTATCTAATACTATAACCCACACGCATCCCGTACAATACAAAGCCCATCCTCAACAGCATCCAACGCATCAAGCAACGCCCTCACAGCATCGAGAACCCGCACCGTTCCCTCGCTAGTCAAAGGCAGCTCACCCACCTGCAGCCCCCGCTGCAGCTCCGCCGGCGACGGTATCACCATCGGTAATGCGGCTAATACCGGCTGGAGATCGCCGCGCAGCGTATCGTAGATGCTCACTAGGGAGATGTAGCAGGAGAGCGCCATGAGGAGCGACGGCGTGTCGGTGGGTGGTTCGTCGTGCCCGGAGCGCTTGCCCTGGCGTTCGGCGCGGTGCCGGAATAGGAGGGTTTTCCAGAGCCATTGGGCGAGGTGCGCGGCTTCGCTGATGGGGTAGTCTTGGATGATGAGGAGGTTGGTGCTGTTTTTTTGGCGGTAGTGGTGGAGGTGGCGTGCGTAGGTGGTTGTTGCGCTGAGGAGGGAGGTGAGGTTGTTTGTTTGGGAGGAGGAGGAGGGGGAGGAGGATGGTGGGGTGTTGATTGGGGTGTGGTGTGAGCTTTGTGGTGTGTTCTTTTGTATGCTGCATGTGTTGAATGCTTCTCCCATGTATTCTTGGAAGCAGTGGCCCGAACGCATCGGTTGGTCCAGCAGATCAGCCGGTTCTGCCATTTCAGGCCCGGCCTGAGATGATGCAGAGGAAACAGACCACCAGTCTTCCTGCGCGGCCACAGGAAAAGGCACATGCATCGGCAGATCTAGACCGTCATCCGCAGTGCAAGCCCGTAGGTTCTCCGTCGGGCCCCCGTCCAGCGGGAGATCACCGAACGGGTCCGCGATTGGATCCACATGGCCGATCGACGGGTAAGAAAGTCCCGACGACGGTGTCAGGGCTTCCTCTTCGTTCGAGTTGTCGGGCTTCTTGGGTCGTCGGCCGCTGCGAGCCCGTCGGCTGTAGACGCAGGGGACTTGGGCGCGCGTGCACCGCTGGCAGGCGCTGGGCCAGTCGCTGTCGAACGAGGGGACGCAGCGGAGTTTTTGGAGGCGACATCGGTCGCATGATGTGCGGTATGATTCTGGGTTGAGGGGGAGTGACATGTTGTAAGGGCTTGTGGATCGCAATGCTGGTCCTTGACTAGTATAGCGATCGTTGTGTTGTTGCGATGGTGGTGTTGATTTTGGTTGTTGGAGATAGAGTCGATGGAATACTCATATTCTGCATATAGTTTTATATGAATCATCTGAGACATTGGAAGAACTCGCAAGGCGTATCTCGAGTCCCCCCATTTTGCGATGCACGGAATGCATGGAATGCTTGGAATGCAGTTTGTGCCATGAAGATCGAACAAGTGCCTAATATAGAACCAGCAAGGCGGTGTTGGGGAATGTTGTGCACGATGGACTTGGACTGTCAAATCACACGTCAGACCACGTGCAGCAGGGCTGTCTAAGCCTTGTTCGGGGTGGATATTAAATCAGGCTGCAGGTCTAACCTTGAAAAATGCTAGAATGCAAGGAGATTATGTCTCATATGTCAGGCTTAGCCTTTGCAGATCTGGGATGTTGCAGAGTCAGTACAGTGGATGGTGTCAGAAATGGATTATTAAGGTCTACAGACTAATCCTTGGCTGGTAGATCCCTTGTTTCCAACGAGATATGAGGACCTGGAGAAGAGCATAGAAAATCCAGTGGCATCATGTGTGCTAATATTACTCATGGTCACAGGTGCCTCAATGCATGTAATACCATGACATTTCTGTGCCTGATGCTAGTGCAATGACTACTAAGCATGTTTGATATCACTATCACTGATCCAGATTCTCCTGGCTGAGGGAAGCTGTCTTTGACTCTCCTGGGAATATTGTTGCTCTCTCTCTCTGTTTCAGTATTCTGTTTACCATACTGACTGTTGCTTGTTTTATTTTGTGGTTCGACTTTGTTTCTTTCCCGTATCCTGTCTTGATAATGACATCCTCATGTCTGACTTGGGGCTGGATTTATTTAGAGTGAGGAATCAATTAACATTGCAAATCATTGTCTTCGACCAGTCAGATTAAATTAGGTTGATAATTATAATAATCCTTGGTTCGCAGAGGATCCCTGCCATCTTGGACTAACGCAGGCTTAGGGCAAGCTTTTCTCCCTTTGCGATGGAAGGCAATGATAGCCGATCAGGGGGGCATCGGAACAATATCCTGACGGACTCCCTGGACCCCAACATCCGCCGTGTTGCCCTGACTCAGTAGGTACCCTACTTGCCTATGCTTGTCGAAGACAGACCACCGTGGACCATGATCACCGAGGCTTTGGGGCCCATCCCCCCACTCCCAACCCTAGTATGGAAGTGCATACTGGACTGCGTGAGTCTATGGGTTTCATCCATCTACATGACAAGATATTAGGTAGTAATCTTTAAACTACGCAGTTACGATGGGACTCTCGCTCGACGCTTCAGGCCCTTTGTCTGACCTGCCACGGCTTTCGTCGTCCAGCCCTGCCCGCTCTGTTCGAAACCCTCCATCTCCACTTGCGTCCAAACCGGCGCGACACGACATGTCAGATGCTTCAGGATATTCAGAAAGCGGGAGATGAGCTGTTACAATGTGTTTGTATCTTCATCGTATCGGGTGCTTTTTTGTATGACCCCGCACAGGATACTCCGTCGCTTCTGGCGCCGTTACTGGTCTCTCTCGTGGACAAGCTGCCATGACTAGTGGTACTCGGGTATAGTCCCGGTAACAGTGCTCAAATGAGCCCCAATAACTGATGAAGGAAACAGATGGCGTGGGGTCTTCCCCATTCCCAATGGTTTGTTGCAGCACCTGAATGCTCGTCAATTGGTACCTAGCCTGTACTTTGAAGGCTGGCCGCAGGACCTGCTCGTTGCTCCGTGCAATGATGGTTTGCGTTGTATCCGCTCTCTCAGCATTGTCTCCCATGCGAAGGAAGAGCTAGATAAATTGAAGTCCGTGGTATTAGCGCTACCATGTCTAGACCAGCTCCATGTGAAATATCTGACCCGCTCGGACGGTGATTCAGCGTCGCCGACATTCTCTCTTCGCGCTGGGGAGCACATGTCCCCACTGCGCACTCTCTGTCTGACGAATTTCAGCGTCGACTCGAAGCGCGTGACTGAATGGGCCCAGTGTCATCACATAAGACATCTGGGTCTCGATGGCGGGGCGGAATCGCTCCAGCTTCTCACGCTCTTCACGGGAAAGATGCCCGATATGACATCGCTAACACTGCGAATTCACCATGGAACATCCCCGGATATTACAGATGACCTATATACCCGGCTAGACAAATTTCTGCAGCACGTCAATGATTTGCCGGTGGCGGCCTTTACTGCATACGAATTGTCCAAGAGTATCCTCCTTTTTTTGGTGTCTCGCCGTGGCCCGCACCTCCGACGTCTGCGATTCTGGCAGACCAATTTCAACATGAGGGACCAGGACCAGGAACAGATTAGATGTCTCTTCAACTTCGAAGAACTCCAGAACCTCGCTGGTGTGCTTCCCCGGCTGCAAAGGCTCGGCATCGACTTGCGATTCAAGGGTCACTTGGTGTGTAAAAAAAAAATAAAAAGACACAGGGGACACTTATATCTCATGACATAGACCCGGCTAACTGCCCACGCTAGCCCTACGTCATACTCAGTGGAGTGGCTTGCTTTCCCAGCCTCGAGCACCTAGAGCTCAACGCGAGCTTTTCCCACGGCGAATGCGGAATAAACGGCCGGGAACCCCTCGTAAATTCATGGCTCAATGCAGCTGTCGCGGAAGAAGCGTTCCGCTACGTGGCAGGGGAAAAGCGATCGTACGGACGGATCGCCAGGATCGCCGGTTCGACGACGGTTCCATGGTCGCCTTTTGAGGGGCTCGATATCAAAGTAGGCGAGTGGGAGCCGTGCGTCGAAGGATACAGAAAGTCGATCTCGCTAACCAATCCTATATTCTTGTATGCTTGTCGGTGGCTCGCCTGTCGGCCTGGCAAGGTCGATATCGTTCGATTGAAATGCCTTGCTCAGCAGTGGCCCATTGAAGATGATTTGTATGAGCAGGCGCTGGCTCGTGCGGGCTTATGGGATGTACCGAAACTACTTTCGGGCCCAGGGACTCTGTAGCTTCGTCTGCATTGGCCCAATTCAGGATGAGTTGCTTCGATGTAGCTTATTCGCCACAGTGTAATAATGGATTCAGAACTTGTCTCCTATCTATTCTTGACTATACCAGACACTAGAACATCGAGTGAGACGAGCAACCCATGTGGCGGGTCTAAAGATTCTGAGGCGCGAGGGGCTCATCCCCAGTGAGTCCCTTTTCTTTCAACAGTGCTGCTCGATCCTTCAAAAACGCTTGATACGGCGCTTTCGCCACAGTTCTCTCCTCATTCTCCCACACCTGATATTCTATTCCACCTCTTCCCAAACTTGAAGTTGCCGGAGGAAATTGGCGCTCGGTTTGACTTTCTGCTTAAATTGGATAAATTCCATGATATCGTCTTGCTTCATGGCGTACTTGCGCATAAGATAAGCAATGATGATTGTTGGCGAACGAGAGATTCCAAGATCACAGTGAATCAATATAGCCTCCGAAGGTACATCGCGCGGTTCGACATTCGACTCGTAGTGCTCTGGTTGGACTTCCAAGGAAGTTGATGACAAGAGCGCTGGAGATGCCATTTGATCAATAAAATCGCATATGTCGTTCATATAAGCAAGAAGATCCTGCGTCGACGAGTCCGCGCATTGAACCCATTTGTGACGTTGTTCCGGAATGCCTGCCTCTCTTGTCGTCGTGTTCCACCATACCCACCGAGCATCAGTTAGTGATACTATGGCGGTGATGCGGTTCTCTCGAAGCATGTCTTGTTTGTGTGATGCTTCGACGTTTCCGAGGAAGAGACCAGGAATGATTTGTCTCATCCGGGCTTTGAATGCCATCTCCCATCTCTTGTTCCTGTCCTTCTCCGTGTGTGCATCGTCTCCGCTTTCTCCCATTGCCAGACCGGAAATGCCAGTGTTGGCCCTCAAAGACCCTGCTAAAGGTGGCAAATAGGAGGTACAAAAGGTCGAGACGAGAATTCCGGCCTACTTTCGCATGAAGACGATGGCTACCTCAGTGACAGATGCCCCGCAAAACTATCATGCACCAGATCTTCCTCAAATTAATGTTCCACAAGGGACAAATCATGCCGCACTGCAAGTTCTTAAACACAGATGTCGCCCTGTCCTCTGATGACCAGGCCCCGCGCACATATTCTCGTCGGTCTTGCATAGATGCGGCCTTGAGTATACTGGAGATTCGAACAATATTCGACGATGAAACTGGTCCAGATGGTCAGCTTTATACGATGCGGTGGCGAGCATCCTCCTTTCTGAAGCACGAGTTCTTGACAGCCACTATGTTGCTGAGCTTTCTCGCGCGACAGAGACAGAAAGGTCCGATACCTCTTCCTGAGGGCTACAGCTTGGATCGCATCATGGATGCTTTGAGGCAAGCTCACGGTATCTGGGTGAAGTCGAAGAATTCTCCGCTGGAAGCAAAGACCGTTGCCGCTGCTCTCCAGATTGTTCTGGGTCAGCAGCTGGATTACCCTTATAGGGACATTCGAAGACCGGATACAAACAATGATATCAACCTGGGTTTAGGTATGTGGGCCCTAAATGCCATCCAACACTTTCCTCTCGCCGATACCCTTGCTTACAATGATTCAGTTCAGCCAAATCCCGTCCCACGTGGAGAGCTCAATACAAACGCTTTGGAAGAGAACTTTTTATTATGGTTTCCCGTTTATGGGGTCTAGTCATATGTTCCCAAACTCAGCCATGATGATGGACCCAAACTTCGCATGGCAGTGGCAGACGGTTCGTTCGCAATAATAATAATTGTTTTATGGAGACATCGCTCACTCTTGAAACAGTGGTTCGAAACCGAACTGCCGCAGGACTCCGTGTGAAACAAACATTTCTATATAGATATTGGGGCGTTGCGGTTGAAATACTTACGGTGCAATGTCAGCTGAGCTGGTATGGCCCCAGGTTTGCCCAGGCCTCATTGAACGAGCAGTATACCACAAATACAAAAAAGAGTGCCTATATATTCAACCTATTTCCTCCAAAACCATTTCTCTTCAACTACATTCTTTTTCGTCGTGTTAACACGTTGAGGCCTAAAAAGTACTCGACATTCAACCGCACCACCACCATGCCCGAACCAATTCCCATCGTTGGGACCGCTTGCCGCTTTCCAGGCGAATGCGACATCCCCAGCAGGCTCTGGGAACTGTTGAAAGCTCCTCATGACATTCCCAAGAAGGTCCATTTGGATAGGTTCGATGTTGATCATTTTTACCACCCAGAGGCAACCCACCTTGGCACTGCAAATGCCACCAAGTCCTACTTTCTTGAAGAGAATATTGCTCAATTCGCTGGGCCATTCTTCAACATACAACTCATGGAGAGCGATTCGCTTGACCCGCAACAACGTTTACTCTCAAAAGCCATATACGACTGGCTTTGCACAGAAGATTTGCCCATGGAAAATCTCCGCGGATCGTCCACATCGGACCCCGTTGGTATGATGTGCGATGAATGGCCTACACTGGTGGCTAGCGACGCCGAGACCTTACCTACCTATACAGCTACTGGCTTAGCACGAAAGAGATCGAGATTGACTCGGCTTGGTGCTGGGCTGGCTTGCGAAGTCAAGCAAATGGCACGCAAGCTCCACGGCACGAGATTTCATTCTTATCTTACTATTCTCAAAGCATTCATTCCTCGAATGCTTCCCGACACCAGTGACTTTCTTCATGGATCAACGGCTTAGTGATCAAGAGCTTAGTGATCAGGAGGACACGAGGCATGTGAGTTGCAATGCAGACATTTCGTGGAATGATGATGCGACGGGGTATGGATTCGCACCTAAAGGTGCTTGATACCGTCGCCGGGGAGTCACTCGCTGTTCTGGGGATGCAAATATCGACTCTAATCATATCAAGCTGTCGAATTGCTGCTAGAGTGTTTTATCAAACTCATGGAAGAGGTCACAGATGGGCCTGCCGGCCAAGTCGGTTTCTCGTCGGCTTCTCTGTAGCCAGACGATTACATTGTGGATGCATTAGCTGTGGGAAAGATATGTTTTGAAAGGATAGTACATTATTATGGGTTCTGGGAAGGGACCGGTTATGCCGAGGCGATAGGTCTGACAGGCGCTTTATATCGAACCTTGTATATAATGTTTTCAGATCATTGCCTGTCTATAATGTTCATATGAATTGGATCCTACGATGTGTGGATAACATGACATGGTTTTCCTGTCGTACTATTGGCGAAGTAGAACAGGTGCGTGCATGTTACCGTTGGGGACATCTACAAGTCATTCTATTCCACGATGATGTTGATGTCCTTGCTCGTGCGGGATGAGACAACCGCACTGTAGTGCCGCTACACGCGTTCATCAACTAGGCAAAATCGTGTTCAAGGATGTCCGAGTATTCTGTACTGGTTCATTTGCAAGGACTCTGGGACCAAGAACAGATGGCCTAGGACAGTCTTAAGGATAGGCAAGGACAATCGACATGCTGTGTATGCTGATACCAACAGAGAGCATATACCCTGTCTATTGCTGCCTCAACCGTGGCTCTTGCTTGGCTGGATGAAAAGCCTCTCTTTCCCCAACAGTGATGCCATGTCGATCTGTCAAACTAATTTGATTTGGTGGTATAGATTGGTTCTTGTACCGCGGTTGATGGAAAATCCACCGGCACAGGTTAGTAGTCGAGGTAGTCTGTAGTATCAAGGGTCTCCTTTCTGTCAATAATCCAAAACAATGGCTTCTTCATACAGCCTCTGATCAGGGTAGTCCATAGTCCTATCATCCTCATTGTTATGATCTCACACCCTCACCCACCAGTCCAATTGAATGAGCCATTCGGGGGTAAGTGTCGAGCTATGACCGTGCGATATTGATATCGCGGGACAACTCTGCTCCGTCGGGGGGATTTGTATCATCCCGAGGGCCGGACAGCCTCCACCTCGACAAAACTAGCATGGCTTGCGAGAGGATCGTCTGGAGAGGCATGAGGATTGGTGGTGACTTTGGGGAGAAGTGGAGAATGGACAGAGTTGGTCAATCAGGAGAAATGACAGAAAGACACTAAACCTGAACGGGCGAGCCGCGGTTGAAGCAGAACGGATGAGGGGAAAGTTTGCAGCTCCCAAGAAAAACATGTGGATGAAATCATCCTCCATCATTCTCTCTCGCGCGTCTGGGGTTGCTAAAGCTGTTGGTTTGCCCGAGTCATTTCCCCGTACTTCGCATTATTCATCTTTCTGGATCACTCTTAATTAATTAATCACCTACTTTAATTCGTTCCCTGTTCGTTCTCATCCACTCCCTTCTTTTTCTCCTTGTTTCCCCTCTCCTCCAACCTCACAGCTTCAACCTGGAAATAGCATCACATTTCCATCATCATGGTTCTCTCCGATTTGCCGACCATTCAATACACTCCCATTGAGGAGATTCAGGGTCGCGTGTCGACTCTGCGCAAGACCTTCGCGGAGCACAAGACCCGCGATGTCGAGTTCCGCCTCGTCCAGCTTCGCAAGCTCTACTGGGCGTATGTCCTCCCCGATCTCTGCTGGAAGGGTGTTCTATCGGTCGCATTGCTAACATGCGTTGAATCTCGATAGGATCAAGGACCATGAGCAGGAAATCGCCGATGCCTTGACCCTCGACCTGGGCAAGCCGCGCTTCGAGACCGAGGTCGCCGAGACCGGATGGCTGCTGAACGACATCGTCTTCATCACACGCCACCTGCAACAATGGGTCAAGGATGAGAAGGCTCCCGATATTGACTTGACCTTCAAGTTCATGAGCCCCAAAATTCGCAAGGATCCTTTGGGTATGGTTCTGGTGATCGGGTATGGATAATCTTCTCTGTTGGTAGTGTCACCCTCAGGCTAATGTAGCGCAGTGCCTTCAACTTCCCCTTCCAGCTCACCCTGGGTCCCGTCCTCGGTGCCATCGCCGCCGGTAACACCGTGGCTATCAAGCCCAGCGAGAATGCCCCGTACAGCGCCGTCGTCATGCAGCGGATCATCGAGTCCGCCCTCGACCCCTCGTGCTACACCCTCATCCAGGGCGCCATTCCTGAAACCCAGGCCCTGCTCGCCGAGCGCTGGGACAAGATCTTCTTTACCGGTGGTGCCGCCGTCGGTCGCATCATCGCCAAGGCCGCCGCTCCCCATCTGACTCCTGTCGTGCTCGAATTGGGCGGTATCAACCCGGCCATCGCTACCAAGACCGCCAACCCCCGCCTGGTCGCGCGGAGACTGCTCTGGGGCAAGGGCTTGAACGCCGGCCAGGTCTGCACCTCGCACAACTACACCATGGTCGACAAGGCGATCTTCCCCGCCGTTGTTGAAGAATTCAAGAAGGCCTACAAGGAGTTCTACCCCGAGGGCGCCAAGGCGTCTCCCGACTACGCGCGCATCATCAACGAGGGCGCCTTCCACCGCCTCAAGTCCATGATCGACAACTCCAAGGGCAAGATCCTGATGGGTGGAACCATGGACGAGAAGGAGCTTTTCATCGAGCCCACACTGGTCCAGGTCGACTCGACCGACGACTCCATGCTTATCTCGGAGAGCTTTGGCCCTCTGATGCCTATCATGGCCGTGGATAACCTCGAAGAAGCCGTGAACATTGCCAACGGCATCCAGTCCACCCCGCTCGGCGTCTACCCATTCGGCTCCAAGGCCGACACGGATCGAAGTATGCCGCTTTCTTCATCAGCTCGAACCTTTTTGAAGCTTAAAAGCTAACCCTCACAGTTCTCGCGACCACCCGCTCGGGCGGTGCTTCCGTCAACGACTCGGCCCTGCACATCCCCACCCTGCCCTTCGGTGGTGTCGGTGAGAGTGGATACGGCGCCTACCGCGGACGCACCAGCTTCGATGTCTTCGTGCACCGCCGTCCCATCACCAGCAGCCCCAGCTGGCTCGAATCGATCCTGGCCATCCGCTACCCCCCGTACGCGGGCAAGCTCAGCAAGTTCCAGGCGGCCAGCACGCTGACGCCGGACTTCGACCGCAACGGCCAGAAGGTCACCCTCGGCTGGCTGCGTTACTTTCTGACTCTCGGAGGCGGCAGCGCCAAGGCGGGAGCCGGCCGCGCTGCTGTCGTTGCTGCCGGTAAGTGAACGATCTCGTTTTGGTCTTCGCGGAAATGGTCCCCCTTGCACATGCACTCCCCTCGCCATCGTAACACCAGGATTCTTACCTTACCTCTTCGCTCATCAGACCGGGGCTAAAATGCCTTTACTGGCCATGCCGACCTTTCTACCGTCGGCGTCCGATATATACCTTGCCATTCTTTTGACCCTTTCCTTTCTTCTGTATCCCATTTGGTCTCCACATATTCCATCTATACCCCATTTACATTGCCCATATATACCTACATGTTAATCATCCCTTGGATTGGACATACACTCATTTACATCACACATATTTTCTTTCTTTGTTCATAACTAATCCCGTGCAGTGGCCTACGTCGTTCTGCAGGTTCTCGAGCGCCGTGCTTCGAAGCTCTAGTGTGGCTCCACGACTGTTTGGTTAATGAATAGTTAATACATATTTTCTTCTTTCTTATTTGTGGCTGCTTGGCTTCGGTCTCTTGACTTTACAATTTCGTATGTCATAAAGCTGGGTTCGATTGCTGATGTATTATCATGATTTCGTTTTGGTGTCTTTGGATTGCGTTTGTATCTTCAAGGGCATGGGTGAGGTTCAACGTCAACAATGCATCTACCAGGTGTAGTGTTTGCGAATGACCTCGTGCACCTAAAATTTGTGAAAAACAAGTAGGTGTAATGAACCTAGATGTTGATTAGAAGTAGATGTAGCTTCTTATCAAGTATACCAGAGCATGTCTCGCTCATCGAACTATACACCATATATACAACTCTCCAATATCTTCCCACTATATACGCCCCAATTTCCCATCCCAATACATGCAGAGACAATTCCAGCATCACCTCCACCAAAAGCGAAACCAAACTAAATCAATCCCTCCCCACAAACCGATCATCCTCCATAATCAACTCCCTCGTCACCGTAATCCCACCACCACCATCATACCCCAACCCACCCCCCCGCAACGTACTCCCCCCACCGATCCCTCCCTTCCACCCCCAAAACCTTCTCCTGCCTATCCAACAACTCAAACTTATCCCCATCCATAAAGGTCCTATCACCACCACCCCCATTCCCCCCCTGGCCCGCGCCCCCAACCTCGACCCCAACACCCGACCCCGACTCCGACTCCGACTCCTACTCCCATAACTCCCCCCACTACCCTGCTTCCCAGAGCGCGCCCCGGACCCCAACCAGCTCGTATTGCGGAACAGCGGCTTAATCCCAGGCAGCGAGGCGATGATGGCCGCAACGAAACACTCGCGGTCGGCCCAGCCGAGCGCGATGGTCAACGTGTTGATGCTTTTGATGGAGTAGTAGGCGCGCAGGACGGTGCTGATCATGACGAAGATGCCCGAGCAGAAGAGGATGATGAGGATTATTTTGCGCGCGGGGGGAATTTGCAGTTTAAGGAGGATGGGGATGGGGATTATCATTACTAGGAGGTCGGAGCTGTTGTTGTTTAGTTCATCTATTGGAGTGGACTTTGGGGGCTGTGGAGGGGGCTTTGGGGAGGAGGCTTACGCGACGTTTAGGATGGCGATTACCACGTAGAGGTCTTTGCGGAGGGTGCATTTTTCTGGGGTTCGTTGTGGTTAGTCCTCCTGTCTGTCTCGTCTCTGGGAAGGATAGCGATGTTGGACTAACCTCCTGGATACGGCCTAACTTGCCAGTTTTTCGTGATCGGAGTGCACACGCAAACGTGAGCCAGCAGACAAGCCAGATACGTGATGGCACAAAACGCCGAAGCAAGATAGACAGTACGATGTCGATGGGTACCAGCTCTGCCATCGATTCTAATCAGCCAAGTCCAAATCGTGGAAAGGAGCGAATTCACGTACGTCATCTTGTGATACAAACACAGAAGAACACCCTTGAGACTCCATATATAGCTCAAATACCAGATCCAGTTCGTGAAGGCGAGCTTGGAGCCCAGGATCAGGTTGGGAACCATGCTATCTGGGAACGAGTCCACTGTTTTGGCGTCGGCGATGTTGCTGCCATATTTTTCTGGGCCGGTCAATACTGAAACAGAAAATTGGGACTGTGGAATGGTGCCCAATGCGGGGGATTGATGGGTGCATACGGAGGTATAAGATGATGACGCTGACTAGGGTCCAGAATATCTATTGAGATGGCGGTAGTCACTGATATATTAGCCTTAGAGTCTGCGTCAGAGTCATGAGCCGAGTCATACCATAGCTAGCACAGCGAAGAGATCATCCAGCTGCAGTCCACGAATGCCAAAACTGTGCACCCGGGTGAATACCTTCAGAGCGAGGAAGCACATTCCGATGGCATACTCCGTGAAGGTTTCAATGAGCAGACTGTTTGCCGGCATGGCTGCAAATATTGGGCCCCGGAGCTGCTATGACTTGAAAAGCTACCAGTGGCAGAGGATACAACGCCCACGGCCTGCCAGAGATTCTTATATTTACTACATCTACGATCAAGTCTCGGTGATCGAACCTAACCACATCTTCCCAGAGCTACAGACCTCATGATCCCTGTTTATACAAACAGTTTCAGGACCATCTGACTCCTGCGGTACGAGTATATTGACAGACATCCAAAAAAAGAAATAAAAAATAAACACATCAACTCCATATCTTGGCATCAAGCAGGCTTGACGCCTCTTTACAATGTCCTGTCTGCTACGGTGTATCATTGGTCTATGGCACGCCAGCTTCGCCGCCACCCAGGGTTCTATAGACGTCCCATGTGGATCATTCTTTTCATAGCTGGGTTGGCCCGCCTACCTAGTCCCAACTCCTAGTCCATGGTAGTGGGTTTCAAGTTTGATGGAGTAGCTAGCCAAGTTGATAGAGCACGCGACCTGGGTCTGATATCGGAAGATTAATATCTATCCCCGTTCCCCCATGGTATTTCTGTCCCTTCCCCGTTCACTCCTGGCTCATAATCTCCTGCACGCTTATTTCATATTCGCATAATCCTTGTGTATACGTACCTTGGTTGATCTGATGAGTCAACTGCAATGCAAGTCGCCTTGATCACCGGTGGAGGTATGGAGTACTTTGGTCCCTGACACCAGTCCACCCGTTGCCAAAAGCAATCATCATAATGGAACTGAGTACGGATACTGTTAACTGATCACGGACACAATAACAGCCAGCGGCATCGGCCTCGCCGTCGCCAAAGCATTAACCGATCGAGGCAACTGGACCATCCACATCGTCGATCGAGACGCGCAGCGTGGTTCACAAACGGCCCAAGATCTCCCCAACACAACATACCACCAAGCCGACATCACCGACTACGCCGACCTGGCAAACACATTCGACCACATCTTCACGAGCAGCGGTCGACGCCTGGAGTTTGTCTTCGCCAACGCGGGCATCATCGAGCGCACCAACTTCTACGAGAAGAAGCAGCCCGCCGCGACAGCGCCACAGCCGCCGGATCTGCGCACCATCCAGGTCAACCTGAACGGTGCCATCTACACGACCCACCTCGCTCTCCACTACTTCCGCCTCTCCCCCGCCAACGGACACGGCGCTAGTCTGCTCATGACTGCCAGCTGTGGGGGGCTTTACCCCTCGCATTACTCGCCTCTTTATACTGCCTCGAAATGTGAGTTGGTGTATCTCATATCATCTGGCCCTTTCCTTACAATCCATTTGATTTTCTTGCCCCGATTGATGGCATCTTTCCAAAGACGAAGAATGCTGACGGCGCACAGACGGCGTGGTGGGGTTCATGCGCTCAGTAGCCAATGCCTGTTTTCGCGAGGGCATTCGAATCAACGCCTTGTGTCCCGGGATCGTCCAGACCAATTTAGTAGACGCACAAGGGTGGTCCGGGTTCCCGCCCAATCTCTTCATCCCAGTGGCTCAGGTCGCTGAAGTGGTCCTCGCTTTGGTCGACGGCGGGGAGATGGTCGATGCCACTGGGAAGCGCGTGTCGGAGGCATATGGCTGTGCGGTCGAACTCTCGGGGTCCAA
The DNA here is from genome assembly GCF_002847485.1 of Aspergillus campestris IBT 28561. NCBI lineage: Eukaryota > Fungi > Ascomycota > Eurotiomycetes > Eurotiales > Aspergillaceae > Aspergillus > Aspergillus campestris. The sequence goes on from NW_020194337.1 coordinate 1,518,537, forward strand.
ATACTATTTTCGGGAACAGCCCGCGTACTGTGATGCTGAGATGGAGGAGGTGATGCGGGCGACTGTGCTCGATAACCAAGTGGGGGCTGTGTTAAATGGCTAGATAATCCCGGTTCGGGACGTTTTACGCGAGCTGTCATGTCACATTGTTTGAAAGTTCTTATTTTTTGTCCCGTATTTGAAGGCGCGGATTGTGATAGATCATATTGATGTTGGTTTATATATCGAATTTTGGAGGACCTCGCATTGACCCCTTCGTACTGGTTATGGGGACTGGTAATGAAGGACTAGAGACCCGACCCAGGGCGCACGACCCACCACCCGAGCCGTTAGGTCAAATTAAGGCTGTAGCTCCAGCCTTTTCTCGGCGCTGTCGATTGATCAAATTGCAAGAAGCAGTCTCCTACCCGGTTGAGCGAATGCTCTTCAAGCCTAGTTGATTTTAGCAGAGGGGTAGAAGCTAAAACGGTCTTCCGGCTCCCCGAACTCTATCTGTCAAACTGCATCCTGCATCCTGCCACACTTAGTGGAAACAACGCACAAGCCTTGGTGGGTCCAGGATCCGCACGGCCTGGGATTTTTCTTCCTATTCCTCCTATCAGATCCGGTGTGAAGTTCCGCGCATAATGTATCCCCGAGATGATGGCTTGATGCATCCTGCTCTGGCGACACTTTCGGTTTGGGTTTTTCATAAGTACCCCACTGTCATACAATTGCTTTCATCAATTGTAACTCCCACCGGCTATGGATAGCATGTCGATAATGGGCTGTGACAAGCATCGAAACGTTACGTAAAACTGCTGCAGTATGTATTTCGCACACAAACTATGACAGGTGACAGGAGAACAATTGCGGATAGAATACAACCCATAGAAGCCAACGATCAGGGTATCGCGTCAGGAAGGCCCGAGTTCTCGCCGTGCATTATATTGAAGAGTGGCTCCCAGACCGTGACCGCACGCTTGGTGACATGACCGTTGCCGTATTCTGGGGATGGGTAAAAGATATGCTTTCCCGCTGAGCATTCCAGCAGTTCGCCGGCTATGCCAGTGGTGTCTTCCAGGAAGATTTGATATGCATCAAGTAGGGTTTTCACGGGGGTTAAGCTGCATAGAACGTTAATTAGGAAAAGAGGGGTGAAGTGATCAATTCGGAATTTCGAGACATACCATTCAGGCGACACTGCCGCAGTCATTTCAGGGGGCACAATAGGTGTGTCCATCATTCCCGGGAGGATGCAATTGATGAAGATGTTGTCCTTGGCCTTAAGAATCGGCGCAACATCCCGCACAAACATATTGATGGCCGCTTTGGATCCACAGTATTGAGGATAGGTGGGATGGGGGAACATGCCCCCGATACTGCTGGTCACAACGATCTTCCCACCAGGATGTGGGCTGTTATGTCGCATGAAGTGAGTCGCCAAGGTAACCCCGTAGACAACCCCCTTGTAGTTGACATCGGTGCAAGACGTGTCTGGCTCTTTGGGAATATCTTCAATGCTGTTCTCGCGCTCCCGGAGAAGATAGGCCGAGGTCTGGTCAACAACACCCGCGTTCGCGCATAGTGCATCAATTCGTCCCCAGAGCTTAAACACATCCTTGAACAGAGTGGCCTGGCTTTTGTAGTCGCTGACGTCGGCCCGAAAGAATTGTGCCCGGTCTCCCAAGGAATCCACCACGGCCTGACCAGCTGCCTTATTACGACCGACGCAAGCGACCTTCCATCCTCGTTGGTAGAGGTCTCGGGCAATGTCGACGCCGACGCCAGACTGCGTCAGATGCTGTTAGAGAGACAAGGCTACGAGTATACAAGACAGTACTTACCGTGGCGCCTGTCACGATTGCCACTCGAGTTGGCTGCTCGGGATTGGGGTTCTGGGAGCGCATGGTTGCTATGGCTGATTAGGTGGATGTAATGAGGTATAAACCATCAGCGACTTCGTATCACATCGAAAGTGTCACAGCCGTTGACACGCCATCACAACTCTAGTTCAACGGCCGAAGGCTCCATATATACGGAGTACATCGGACCTGCCCCGTTATGGACCCGAAGTGGGGGTCTCCGCACAGGCGACCCAATCTAGGACCTCATGGATGGGGGCTAATCGCGCTAGCTTCTAGGTGAAGTTGAACATGACGGGGATGTTCTTGATCGTCGGCGTTATTGGATTCTCTCATGCTTCTGACCCTTGCGGCGTCTGCACGCCCGTTTTCAACGGCTTGGGAAATTATTGTTAGCGGCCAAGACAAGTACCCCGTAGCGGCCAAAGGTGCCAGCCATGTGGTGACTTGTTAAAGCGGGAGAAGCTTACCCTGGTCGATGTGATCGATTTATGGCGTAGATTTCTCCTCTCCATCGTCTGAAGCAGACAATTTTTCTTCTGCCAAAAATTCCTGCTCTTGTCTCTCTCCGTACTTTGTGCTTCAAGACGGAAAATGGGCGTAGAATCTGAAACGGCAAAAGGCCCTGGGTCTCCAATTCAGACATTGCAACCTGACTCTCCTATTATGTCCGAGAAACCCAGTTCTGATCCCGAAAATGGCCAAGGCAATGATCTAAAGAACCATATCGAGCCCGTTGTATCCTTGAAAACATGGGTAGTGGCTTGTGTACGTTCTGTTCAAGAGACCAAGTACCTAAGCGGCCCAGCTGACGCCGGTCATTTTATAGATCCTATCCTGTGGATATGGGCTCTCCTTCTGGCCAGTTCCGGTGATGTCGGCCATCGGCGGTACTGTCTCGGCTGATTTGGGAGACCCCGGAGGATACATGTGGTATATACCGGTGAGACCAGATCCATTCTGCTTTAGCTCCATTCTGAGAAACTGACTGGAGTGGCCCTTAATCAGGCGTGGACGATTGCCATCACCTGCTCGTTTCTCCTCTTGTGTGTTGATTCTTCATCAAATGCCTGTTTGGTGAAGTTAAACTGATATAGTCTAGTGGCTCAAACACAGACTTGCTTGGTCGTCGTTGGTTCCTCGTCGGAGGAAATCTGGTAAGATCTCTGCCTCAATGGCACAGTTCCAAAGCTGACAGTACTGGAGATATGTACCATAGGCCACATTGTAGTGGCTTCAGCAAAAACCAGCAACCAGATCACTGCTGGATTTGCAATTGCTGGCTTCGGGGGTGCTAATTGTCAGGTCTGTTTCCTTCCCGTCTGCATTAGTGGGCAATGGGCTAAATCACAGGACGACAGATGGCCGCATTCGCCTTGCCTGAGCTGCTTCCCAACAAGTGGCGTCATATCGGTGTTGTCATTGCAGACTTCACTGTCTACATTGCTGTCATTCTGGGCCCTGTAACAGCACGGTTTGGGCAGGAGTATGGGACATGGGAGTGGAATTTCTGGAGTGTGGCCATCTTCCAGGGACTGTCCTTCTTTGGCCTTCTGTTCTTGTACTTTCCTCCAGCACGGCCGTATGTTCTCCCCATATCTCTCCTGGCAAACGATATACTGACGGTGGTCTTTGTAAAAGATCTGGGGTTCCTCGTCGGGAAGCTTTCAAGTCCTTGGACTATTTTGGTATGTTTCCTCCCACCATTGTCCACAGCGAGTATTCTTTGCTGACAGTCAGTCGCTGAACAGGCGGATTCCTATTCATGGGTGGCGCAATTCCAGTACTGCTAGGTATTGTCTGGGCTGGCGTCTATCCCTCCACCGATCCCCACGTTGTTGCAACACTCGTGATCGGATTTTTTGTTTTGGTTTGCTTCGCTGTCTGGGAGACATTCGGCCCTGTGAAATTCCCACTCACCCCCAGCTATATTTTTGCAAGCTCCTGGGGTCGGGATTTCACTGCCCCGGCCATTGCCCTAGGGGTGGTAAACATGTTCTATTACTCCTCCAGCATCTTGTGGCCGCAGATGACCACAGTTCTTTATACCAACGGCGGCACTGACTGGCGTTACGCGATCGTCTTGACGCTACCACAAGGCCTCGCGATCGCCTTTGGTGCGTTCTTACTCTCTACCTTGGGGAGCAAGATCCGGCACTGGCAGTGGCAGCTCACTGGAGCGGTGTTTATCATGGTCCTGTTCGGTTCTCTCCTGGGCCTCGCTACGCCGACCAATAAGGGGACCATGATTGCGTTTCTCTTCCTCTCCCAGGTAGGGTTCGGCTGGGGGATATATCTCAGTATTGCCATCACTCAGATGGGCGTGGATCAGAAGAATTTGGGAGTGAGCGGTGGCGTCTCTGGCGCGATTCGCTATGCAGCTGGTGCCGGTAAGGATATTCTCTTTCTTTCCTCCTCCCTCCTCAGATTCGCTTGTCAATCCAGCAAACAGTAACACATCTGATCTTTCTCTCCAGTGGCCACCACCATTTATAACACCGTCTTCACCACCACCCTAACCAAATGGACCGCGAGACTGGTGCCCAAAGCTGTCATCGCCGCTGGTCTCCCTGAGTCCAAAGTTATTGACGTCATCGCGGCAATGCAATCGAGTGAATTTGCCAATTCATTCAGCCCGGACGTTGTCGCAGCGGCTACCTTGGCTTCAAAGGAAGCCACCTGCAAAGCTGTCTTGTGAGTTACATGAGCCCTCAGTCGCAAGTGTGTCACTGTCCGCTGTCAACTAATATTCCTTCTGCTCCAGTGTTGTCGCGATGGTTTCGATGGCGTTTGGGATCGTTGGGATCTTTGCGTGCCTGTGTTGCAAAGACGTTAATCACAAGATGACGAACCAGGTGAGTTGGGATCTGGAAAACCCACTTCCATCAGACTTATGGCTTCTGAATTGTGACTCTTTCATCTATTCTATGTTGCTAACTTTTCACAGATCGAGGTCTACCTTACCAACACGGACCAGGCGGATCGAAACAAGTATAAATAAGAGCATGACTTGTCTCGTGACGAATACTCAAAAGGTTTTACCTCCATAGTATTAAATAGACTGGAGGACAAACAACACTGAGGTAGTCAGCTAATGGGGGTTGACTGGAAGATAATGCAGCAAAACCAAAAAGTACTTTGAAATGATTTATTTTGTTTGCTCCATACCACTCTCAGCCTCACGTTATATTGCCTGATTTGGTTGTGTCGTAGAGTTGAAGTACGCAATTGTATCCCACTCCAGGTTACAATATATAAGCGGCTTACACTCATATCCGCAGCATCAAAGAGACATGTTACCGACGAGGTGACTATAATGAGTTCAAGATAGCTCGATCTTGTCGCCTACCTCCTGGATTTAAGGGTTACCATGATATATATAGTCGGAGTCTACGTGTACTCTCGATGATAATCACGCCCATCTCGCTCCAGCCGCAGAATGGCGCACAATATGAAAGTCATGTCTATGTGTCATAAGCAATAATCATTACTCACGCCATACCAATGATAGCTGCTTATTATATCAAGTTCAATAGATTAGGTATCATCCACGTCAAGGGTGATCAAAAAAATAGCGCGGTATCATAATTCCCCTAAACTCTCCTTTCCACCCCCTTCCGGCTCACGCACATATACTTCACACCCTTGTATGGTTTCACCCCCTCCCCTAACCCACGACTCCGCCGCGGGTCGATATTCAAGCTGTCTATTTTGATTCCTGAGGGTAGCCAACCTTTTACCGAGAATGATACGGAAGCAGAGCTGGGCATCAGACCGGCTTTGAGCTGTGATTTGGTTTTGCGAGGGGCGGTATGGAAGATCGAGAATGGCGATGATGATGATGATGAAGTGGGGGCGATTGGGGGCGCGGGGGATGAGGGGTGGGGTGTGGAGCTCTGGGTCTGTGGTTGGGATGGATCCGGGGATGAGTGCGGACGGTCAGGGTCCAAAGCTGCTGTCGCTTTGGATGATTTTTTAACCCCTTTCTTCTTCTTTTTCTTCTTTGTCTTGCGTTTTGTGGTGTCATCTGGATCCTGGTAAGAGGCGGACGCAGAGGGGTCGTAGTAGCCTTGGAGAAGATTGGCCTCTGTGTCGACTTCTTCGGCATCATCTTCGACATCATCATCCATCGTCTGATGGCCTGCGACTGTGCACCGTAAGGTTGCGGTTCCGGAGACGGTCCCGGCATCTTTTGTCGGAACTCGCCACTCAAGGGTATTGCTTCCTGGAATGAACATGGCGTCTCCGCGGCTAGCTTGCATGTCGATTATATTCCGAACTGATTTTGGGAGGGGTACAGAAACAACCACGTCTTCGAGAGCCGGTAATGAGGAGTTCCCGCCTCCTCCGAGGAATGAAGGTGTTGACGTCCCAGATCCCGCACGCCCAACACCGGGGCGGTTTGAGGAAGAGTACCCGGGGAAGTTGGTGTTGAGCACGAGTCGGACCTCAAAGTCCGAGCCTGTCGGTCCGAGTGACTTTCGGATATCGACAAATGCTGGCAAGAAAAGCTTCTCCATGTGGCTCGGGGGTTCGTCGAGGGTTGGATCCACTGGGAGAAGGTTCACCTCGTAGCCTGCAAGAATAAACCGACCGTCCGGAGGCACAAAGTTGAGTTCCCCAGGCCGTTCCCGCCACCTTGAAAGCTTGACACATGGGTGAAAAACGGGAAGCTCGACCTTCCGCGCGATGCCTTGCTGACCGCCGGGTGCTGTCAAAGAGAGAAGTAGTTCGGGAACACCAGAGACCTTAGCGTTGAAGACTATGGTCCCCGACACCAAAGCGGACAGTAATCGGCCTGACGGCGCCATCGTCACCGACAGCGATTCAACAATATCCACGTATAGTTCATTTGATGTATGTCGTACTCCGGGCCTTCTCCACGGGATCGCGGGACCTAGGTTCGCATTGGCGGGCGACACCGATGGCTTGGAGATATTGGAAGGTCCCAAAATGGGTGTCGATGAGCTTCAAGCGTAGGGAAATGTCAGCGAACAGCAATATAGATTAGGCGGTTCGAGTCGATGAGTACTAACCCAGCCAGTCCAACCCCACCTAACAACTTCCCCATCCACCCCGGCATCTGCACAACTTCCTGGAGCGCATTTAGCTCCGTATTGCAAACAATCCCACCATCGCACATCTCATTGAGCAGCTGCGCCGCCACATCATAGTTTGCTTGTAGCTTGGATGAGAGCAACGGCGCTCCAATAAACTCCTCGAGCACATCGACAGCTCGGTGCAAGAATTCCAACGCAAGAAGCGGATCGGTATCCACTTCCGAGAGCGCTATAAAAAGCAAATTCGACTGAACGATCGAGAACACTGTCACCGGAGGTAAGGCATCGGGTATATAGAGGAGGGACGGGCGTGGAGCCGGATGGGCTTGATAGAGGGGCAGGATCGCCGCGGCGGAGGGCGGACGGGAGCGATAGACCTGTTCGACAAGAGGATTGCTAACAGGGGGCGTTAAGAGTTAGCCACGGGTAACTACAGAAATATAAATCAATGGGCATAACGAACTGGAGCTCGTCGTATATGTAGAGCGCGTCAATTTCGCCGCTCATCATGCCGGTCGGTCTTGTTACTCTCTCAGAGGAGAGACAGGAACAGCACGTCCGCAACAGCCACTGACATCCTCCAAATTCTGCCACCGAATCCCGCCTTTCGGTGGATTTCCGGCATGTGTTTGGGCAGTGATCTGCGCCGATAGATTCAACCGAGTTGACCTTCTAATTCGCGATTTGCGCCATATTGGGTAGCTGTTTCTCAAGCCATATATTTGGTACTATTTTTATATATCTTTCTACTGGATCCAGCACACACGGCTTTTGCATACCAAGCATTCTTGAAACTCCGTCCCCCATGGCACCCACCACAGATAAAGATGCGAAGCGTCTCGTAGCAGAAGAGACATACGATGACTGTCTTGCGTGCAGAGTTACAGGTCTGTACTTGTGTCACAGTACCGTGATGACCCAATATGAGGATATGATGAGCTAACATATTGTGCATATAATTAGGCTCCGCTGCATTCATGGGCCTCGGTGTGTACAGCTACTATACAGGCATGAGCAACCTACAAAAACAGGAGAAGACTATCATGCAAAGCGCCTCACGATTCAAGATGGGACCCCGGCGGTTTGGCATTGCGTCAATCTCTGCAACGCTTGTTGGCATGGGGATTTGGAGAGCTTTCAACTGAAGCTCGTTTTGATACTTTGTTCCCTCAAAACACTACCTGTACAGCAAAGGGCGTTTGTTCATAGCGAAAATACCAGGAAACTTCGAAGCCTCTCCAATGCAAAAAAAAAAAAAAAAATAGTATATGCAATAACTTATATAAATATATACGACTCAACACCACAAAATCGCCTCCCCGGGTATCTCCATATCTGGTAATCTCTATATGCTTAATACACACCCCAACAGAAGAAACAGGAAAAGAACACAAATAAATAAACCAGGCGAGAAGACCCAGGAGAAGTATAGTAAAAAAGAAAAAGAAAGAAAAAGAGTAACAAGGGTAGAAGGAACTATAACCAGATGTGATCACATGCAATGCTCCTCCTAATGCATCCAAAACTGAAAATGACAACCAACCGCTGCGTAGCTATAAGAATATTAAATTCGTGCAATCGTCGATTCCATATTCTCTAGGTGAAGCGGCTGCGTTTGCCGCCCCCGAACGCATCTTTGTTTCCCATCCCGGATAGATCGAAAAAGTCGGGTACAGTGAACTTTCGTTTCGAACTCAGTCCTGTGGTATCCCGTACGGATGTTCGGGGATTCGGCCTCGATAGATTGTTGTGGCGGTTCTGTGATCGGGAGTTTCGGGGTACAACAGAGACACTGACGGGAGCTTCATCCTGACTGGACGGCGCCGAATCATCGGAGGGCTGCATATCGATATCGTGTTCCTGGTGAGGTGGAAAGGACGGCCCAGCCGTAAAGGTAAATACGGCCGATCGGTCAGAGGGGTTGCTGTCAGGGACATGGGACGAGACTGCCGGTAGCTGTTGAGCTGGCTGTGGTGGCGTGGTGACTGGTTCGTGGTCGGAGGACGGAGCGGGCTTCGTTTGAGGTTTTGTTGTGACCGGTTCGGCATTTGCCTTTCGAGGCGCAGTATACGGGGAGCCTCGAGTTTGCTTTTCGGCATCATCTTCGTCACTCAGCGGGCCATCCATTCGTTCCGTGGCCCATTGTCGAACCCGCCACCCTTCTCCGTCACCGAGTCCCAAATTCTCTCGGTCTAGGAATTGCAGCAAATCTTCAATTGCTTCATGGTATCCAGCTTGTTTCGCCTGGGCTTGCTCAAAGACAGCATTCTTGTAGAGGTTGGTGACGGACAACGCGGCGGTCTTGAAGGACTGCAGAAGCTGCTCCGGAGGCTGCGGGCGAGGAGTCGAGCTCGGAAGTGAGGTGTTTAGCGACCTCATGGAATCCATGATGAGGTCTCGAGCTATAAAAACCCGCGGGGAGTGTTGGGCGAAAAGAGTCTCCCTGAAACACCACGAGGAGGGGTGACTTGGACCGTGCTTCGGAAATAAGAAACGGAGAAACCCCAAAGGGCAAAGAAATGTAATCGAAGACTTGTAGAGACAGGTTCTGTGGCAAACGAGTGGGAAAGAGCTGCAGGGATAATCCAGCGGGTGGGGTGAAGGCTCAGGTCTCAAACAAAGTGAGAGGGTGACAGACAGTTGACAACAGAATGGATGATTCCCGACAGCACCGGCGGATGCTTGTGCAGATGATCTCTGATCTTTCCTTTGCCAGGGTAACGTGACCCACAGCGGGGAAACTCGTCTTCCGTGCTGAGTTTGCTGTGTTTGGCTGGTTGCTGAGTCAGATCTGACTCAGAGAGCCCTCGCGTTCCTCTGTCCAATCAGCGCGTGGAATGGCCGCGCTTCTCCGACGAAATTCCATTTGCCATCCCGGCGCGACTGACGGCTTGGCTCGTCCCTTCATCATTGCTGTTCCTTTCTTCCTGGTCTCCGCACATCTCACGACGAATTCCTCAATCACGTTACATCTACCAGTTTTACTCTCGGGATAATTGTCAAGTTTGCGACACTTGCTTTCCGTCATTTGTGGATTGCGATACGTTATATTGGCAGCATAACCTGACGTGTTGAACTATAAGGAGTTAAAGTTATCTTCACCACCCTCGCGCTCGGTGCGCCACGAACGAAGATGGCACCTTCGGTCGCCCCAGCTTCTGATCCGCCGTCCCAGGCGGATACTCCGATGACGGATGCGAACGAAGAGCCTACATCTGTGCCTGTGGATAGCGTGGACGCGACAATGTCGGTAAGTAACAAAAAACAATTCTTGTTTCATCCAATACCGCGGACACCTTGATCATTCGCGCATTTATGTTCCTTTGTCCGTTTCATGGACTGATGTGTTCTTTGAGTAGGGCTATCAGGATACCCCTGACTACACGGTACTTGCATTTCACAACACCCCACCCCACATAGCTAACTGAGGTTGCGATAATCAGGACTCCGATACGAATCCCAACACCACCGCAAGCAGTGTGGCCGGTGATCTTGCGCAAGTGGACGGCCGTAAGCGAAGGGCCGACGCATTTCACCTCAGAAAGAGCATCCTGGGCAAGAAACACGGTCGACTCGACGAAACTATGGTACGCATGTTTTACAGCTCTAATAACTGCGCTTGCTTCCTTGGCTTACAATGATACCCAATCCAGGAGGATGATTCGATCCGGCGATTTCGCTATCTTCTCGGCTTGACCGACCTTTTCCGTCATTTCATTGAAACGAACCCTAACCCTCGAATCAAGGAGATCATGGCCGAGATTGATCGTCAGAATGCCGAGGAAGAAGCAAGGGCCAAGAAGAAGGGTTCGGCGCGCTCAGGTGGAGCCGGTACTGACAGGCGTCGCAGGACGGAGCAGGAAGAAGATGCGGAATTGCTAAGAGATGAACGAAGTGGTGCAGAAACCGGCACGGTCTTCCGGGATTCTCCGCCGTTTGTTCATGGTGAAATGCGCGATTACCAGGTCGCGGGTCTGAACTGGCTTGTTTCGCTACACGAGAACGGTATCTCTGGCATCTTGGCCGATGAAATGGGGTTAGGGAAGACACTGCAAACCATCTCGTTTCTGGGATACCTGCGGCATGTTTGCAATATCACTGGACCGCATTTGATTGCCGTCCCCAAGTCCACTCTCGATAACTGGAAGCGAGAGTTTATGAAATGGACCCCCGAAGTCAACGTACTTGTTCTTCAGGGTGACAAAGAGGAACGGCATAAGCTGGTCAACGAAAGGCTACTTGACGAGAACTTCGATGTCTGTATCACAAGTTACGAGATGGTTCTCCGTGAGAAGTCGCACCTGAAGAAGTTCGCATGGGAGTACATCATCATCGATGAGGCTCACCGGATCAAGAACGAGGAATCATCGCTTGCACAAATCATCCGTGTCTTCCACTCTCGAAACCGCCTGCTTATCACGGGCACCCCCCTTCAGAACAACCTACATGAGCTTTGGGCTCTCCTAAATTTCCTCCTACCGGATGTTTTCGGAGACTCGGAGGCCTTCGACCAATGGTTCTCCAGTCAAGATTCCGACCAAGACACCGTTGTCCAACAGCTACACCGTGTATTGCGGCCATTCTTGCTCCGTCGTGTGAAAAGCGACGTCGAAAAGAGTCTGCTTCCGAAGAAGGAGATGAATTTGTATGTGCCTATGTCGGAAATGCAGGTGAAGTGGTACCAGAAGATTCTGGAGAAGGACATCGACGCTGTCAACGGCGCTGCCGGAAAGCGAGAATCCAAGACTCGTCTGCTGAACATTGTCATGCAACTGCGCAAATGCTGCAATCACCCTTATCTTTTCGAAGGGGCCGAGCCTGGTCCACCTTACACGACTGATGAGCACCTGGTTGACAACTCAGGGAAGATGGTGATCCTTGACAAGCTATTGAATCGCATGCAAAAGCAAGGAAGCCGTGTCTTGATTTTCTCTCAGATGAGTCGTGTCCTTGATATCTTAGAAGATTATTGTGTTTTCCGGGAGTTCAAGTATTGCCGCATTGACGGCACGACTGCTCATGAGGACCGAATTGCTGCCATCGATGACTACAACAAGCCGGGATCTGACAAGTTTATCTTCCTTCTCACAACCAGAGCCGGAGGGTTGGGTATCAATTTGACTTCGGCCGATATTGTCGTGCTCTACGACAGTGACTGGAACCCTCAAGCCGATCTTCAGGCTATGGACCGTGCTCACCGTATTGGTCAAACGAAGCAAGTCGTGGTTTTCCGATTTGTTACCGAAAAAGCGATCGAAGAAAAGGTGTTGGAACGTGCAGCACAGAAGTTGCGTTTGGACCAGCTAGTTATTCAACAAGGCCGGGCGCAGCAACAGACCAAGAACGCTACTTCCAAGGATGAACTGCTCGGCATGATTCAACACGGAGCTGCCAGCCTGTTCAGTAATACTCAGGAAGCAGCTGGGCTGTCGGACAAGAGAATCTCCGACGATGATATCGATAGCATTCTTCGCAAGGGCGAGGAGCGCACGGCCGAACTGAGCAAGAAGTACGAGAAGTTAGGCATTGACGATCTTCAGAAGTTCAGCTCTGAAAGTGCTTATGAATGGAATGGCAAGGACTTTACCGCCGATCGCAAGAAAGACATTGGCCTCAACTGGATCAACCCTGCAAAGCGCGAGCGGAAAGAACAGTTCTACTCTATTGACAAGTACTATCGCCAGGCCCTTGCCACCGGTGGCAGAACGGCGGATCCTAAACCGAAGGTCCCTCGTGCGCCCAAGCAGATTACGGTCCACGATTGGCAGTTCTACCCGCCGGGTCTCCAAGAACTTCAGGAGAAGGAAACCGCTTACTTCCACAAGGAAATCGGCTACAAGGTTCCCCTTCCTGACGGACCTGAGGAGGAGCAGAGCGATCGTGAGGCCGAACGTGATTTAGAGCAACAAGAAATCGACAATGCGGTTCCTCTGACGGAGGAAGAGCAAGCCGAAAAGGCCAAGATGTCCGAAGAAGGCTTTTCGACCTGGAACCGTCGTGATTTCCAGCAATTTGTCAATGGCTCCGCTAAATTTGGCCGAACCGACTATGCTGGAATTGCCACTGAGGTTGATAGCAAGGATCCCGATGAGATTGAGGAGTACGCCGAAGTATTCTGGAAGCGATACACTGAGATTCAAGACTACCTTAAGTACCTTCGTGTCATTGAACAAGGCGAAGAGAAGCTCCGCAAGATGAATCATCAGCGGAAAATGCTGCGCAAGAAGATGGAGATGTATCGTGTTCCTCTTCAGCAACTCAAGGTCAACTATTCGGTTTCGACAACCAACAAGAAGGTCTATACGGAAGAGGAAGACCGATTCCTGTTGGTCATGCTTGACCGGTACGGTGTGGACGGCGAAGGCCTCTACGAGAAGATCCGCGATGAGATTCGCGAGTCGCCACTTTTCCGATTCGACTGGTTCTTCCTTAGCCGTACCCCGGTTGAGATTGGACGCCGGTGCACCACGCTGTTGAATACCGTCGCGAAGGAGTTTGAGACTGCCGTCGACGGGAAGGCCAACGGTGAATCTGGGAAAGGCAGAGGGCGTGACCGTGATGATGAGGACGTGGAGAACGATGACGAGGGCGAGCCGGCCAAGAAAAAGAGTCGGAACACCGCAGTGGTAAGTTTTATTTGCCCTGATATCACCAATTGGTGTGGAAATTTGAGCTAATTCAATCGCACAGAACAAGCAGGTCAAGGCTGTAAAAGGCGGCAACAAAGCCAGCTCCACGTCGACCTCCCGGGCCGCAAGTGTATCTTCGAACGCGGCTCCGAAATCGAAGAATCGGAAGAAGTGATGGAAGAGCCTAGCAGTTGTGAAGTGAAATTTTTGTTATGACCATATAGTAGTGTATTTGAGGATGTTATCGGCCGTGGGAGGTGGATCGTTGGTTCGTTGTTTTTTCATACTTGACGGTCCGGCGTTGGAAGATAGATGCCCTGGGCGTGGGTCACGTTCTTTATTATCTATCTCTATTGCATCTACTTCTTTGAAAACATGTAACATCAATATGTTAACAGCAATTTTGAAATATGAAGTGTATACAAAAGCATTAAGTAGAATCCCTGGCAACTGCCAATACCTAGAACGTACTCCGGCGTATATGGTTCCTACTTATATATACATACAAGTCATTCTTCGTACTATTGTTACATGAAGTGCCTGTAGAGATGCGAAATCGAGTCATTAAATTCCTTATTTAAAACCCTCCCAATGCTAATGTACAAGTGGTTTGTATATGTATTAGATCGGCTAATCAACACACCCGCCTACGCCTTCTTAGACGTGCGCTTCTCAGGCGCGCCCGAAACCGCAAGGGGAACGCGCAGAAACATCTCCATCAGCAGCGCAGCAGCGACACTAACGTTGAGACTATCGACGCGGGCAGGATCCGAGCCGACTCCCAGATGCGTCGAAAACCTAGACCCGGGGATGCTCACCACCGAGTCCGCGTGCGACTTGATGTGGTGAGTAAGTCCAGAAGCCTCGCTTCCCATCATGATAACGCTCGGGCTTGAGTGAGGGGATTTTCCTCTTGGCCGTCGGGACCAGTGCCGCTGTTTGACATAGGGTCGATGAAGGTAGACCCTGGGCCCGGAACATCCGCGGCGTAAAATCGCCATCCGTTGAGTTTCGACTTTTGGATGAAGTCTACCTCGTTGTGGACCTGGAGGAGGGTCATGTTTTCCGCGGCGCCGGCGGAAGCTTTGATTGTTACTGGGGATAAGGGCGCCGAGTTTCGGCCAGCGAGCACAATGGCGTCGATCCCGAGGAAGTATGCGGAGCGGATTATGGCGCCGTAGTTGCCCGTGTCGACCACTCCGTCAAGAAGAAGGACGACTGGGAACCTCCGGCGATCTTGCATGGGGGGATGGTTGATTTTAACGTGGTTGTCCATTCCATTAACCTGCGCTTCTTCCCGTGACTGCTGTCCCAAGTCCACGCTGAAGTGATCTTCGTCCTTGGAAGGGACAGCGCGGAGACTCCGCACGGGGAGTTGAGGCAGTGGGGATGCTTCGAGGATACAGCCATTGTGGGGTCGACCTGCGCTCATTTTGTCCAGCAACTTATCCCACTCCCCATAAGCCATTTTGACCTTGAGATTCTTCATGTAGGCGACTTTCCGGATGGTCGATTTCGCGGGGCTGAGCTCCTCTCCAAACGCCTGGTACAGATATAACGTGTACAGCTGTCGCCGGCTGCAGCGCAGCGCAGCCTCGACAGCGTTGGTGCCATAGATGAATTCCGAAGCGGGAGTCGTATAGGGAATGGAATCGGGGACTTTGACGTTTTCTTTCGGCCGGTCGGTGCCGCGTCTACTCGAGGGTATCACTTTTTCGCGCGACTCCTGTGGCTCTTCGCGAGGTTTCTCGATTTTGTGGCCATGCTTGAATCGCTGATGTTCCATCGGCAACGCGCGAAAGTTTCCCGTCCTAATGAATTCGTCTTCGTCGAGATTCCCAGCCCAGGATGTATCTTCCTTTCTGCGTTCGAATTTCTTTGGGTCGGAATCTCGTCGGCGGTGCGGAGCGCGTTCATCATCGGATTTCCTAGCCCAGGGTGTATCTTCCTTCCTGCGTTCGAACTTCTTTGGGCCATCATCATTTCGACGGTACGAAGAACGTTCTTCAGTATCTTCCCTCCTGCGTTCGAATTTCTTTGGGTTGTATTCTCCCCGACGGTGCGGAGCGCGTCCTTCGTCGGAATTCCTGGCCCATGGTGTATCTTCCTTTCTGCGTTCGAACTTCTTCGGGCCATAATCATTTCGACGATACGAAGAGTTTTCTTCGGTACCTTCCCTCCTGCGTTCGAACTTCTTTGGGCCATAATCATTTCGACGGTACGAAGAGCGTTCTTCAGTATCATCCCTCCTGCGTTCGAACTTCTTTGGGCCATAATCATTTCGACGGTACGAAGAGCGTTCTTCAGTATCATCCCTTCTGCGTTCGACCTTCTTTGGGTTAGAATCTCTTCGGCGGTGAGGAGCGCGTTCTTCATCATCGAAATTTCTACGATTTTGAAAAGGTTTTCTCGCGCTCTGGCTCTGGTCCTGGCTTTGACCCTGGCTTTTGCGAATGCCGCGATCGATGGCGGATCTCAGGGAGGCATGTCTCGCGAGAGCCGGCTGGAACCGTGGAAGGACAGGCAGTCGAGAACACAGCCGCAAGCCATTCAATTGGGAGTGGAGGAACATTTCAATGGTAGCTTTTTAACTAGCAATTCATGTTTGACGGGTTTTAGTATAGATCTTGGGTTTTTACTCAGCTGTCGCGGCGATGATATGATGATTATTTTTTCTCCGGTCGAGGTTCCGATAAGATAAGCGCATTAATGTTGATCCGGCGCTGATTCGCGCATCGTCGCGTCGAAAGGATCCATGCAATATTACGTTGTTGGGAAATTATCTCCAAGCGTGTTCCAATTGCATGCTTTGACTCAAATGTTTTTAGGTAGTCATGAGGGGCATGGCTTTTCACTCTAATTTGTCTATCAATGCTCACATATGGTTTATCTATTTGTTCACTTTTCTCACCCCTCACTTGGTCCTCATCGCCCGTCCATGAGGTTCGCCCTCTGCCTTGACTTTCTTTCAAGCTTGATGTTCTGGCTAGTGCCTTGAACCTGTCACTAACAATCCAAGACTTATACAAGAAAGGCACTTGTTCAAAATGAGTGATTTCGAGCGGGGCTTTCAAGATGCATTGGCTTATATGCGAGAGTGTGGGCAGTCGCCTCGGGGCTCTTCTCCGGAGAAACAAGCCTCTTCGCGGAAGAGCAGACAGAAACCGAGGTTTTCGCAAAAGAAGCGGAGCTCAGAAGCCTCTGCATCGGAGCTGGAGTCGCGGTCAGACAACCCCAGCGAGGACAACCCCAGCGAGGACAACCCCAGCGAGGAAATCCCAAAGCCCGCAACACCAGAGTTAGAGTCGGACAAGGCCAGTTCAGACAGAGCCAGCTCAGAACTTCGAAAGTCCACAACACCAGAGCCAAAGTCAGGAGCATCGCAAATGGAAACCTCTCAGAGCCTACAACCGAATTCCGAGCCAGAAGGAACTAAGGAAGAATTCCTACAGGGTCCACGGATGATTGCAGTTGAGATTCACCCCCCCTCAGAGTTAAATCTGGAGGAATATGAATCTCTCCCCGGGCACTTCGATGTTAGCTATATAATTGATGAGACTGAGGAGTTGGAACCAGAGCCTTTCTATCGAGTCAAACTCCGGAGCGGGGAGGTTCAAAAGGCATGTTCTTCTAGATTATTGGCACTACCATGGAATCTTCCACTGAGGTCTAAATCTTTCACCGTATCTGAAACTAACTTTCATGACTCGTTTACAGGTCTCCTCGTCGCACCTCAAAACGCTCAACAACGGTCAGGAAGCTTTAACTCACTTTCAGAACTTTGGTCCGACTCATGAGTCGTCCACGTCGCCTTCATTCTCTACGGAAAACTCATCGAACGAGGAGGAGGCAGGTTTCGCCGATTCTAATTCCGGCTTCGGTCCCCGTGGCAATACCGGGAAACGTCGCTCGGGGCGAGCGAAAAATCTTCGTTTTACGGACTTCTTCGCAGGAAGCAGTGAAGACGAGGCGGCGAGCTCGTCTAGTGACGACATCATTTCGTATTCGAAGTCAACCTCGAGAAAACGTCGATTGAGGCGCGGTCGACCACGTGGAGCTTCAACGACGTCAGACATGGATAGCGATTTTGCTCCCCAGGGAACGCGATTCTCAACTCGACATCGGACTACCATTCGCAACAATCTGCGCGAACGGTACGAGGATGATATCTCCGAGAACGAAAGCGCGGCCCGGTCACAGAAGTTCTATGGTGCAAAAGAAGTCTTCCGTAAAGTCCCATCAAGCGATCCGTTTCGGTGCCGACATCGAGACTTCTGTGACGTGTGCAAGATTGCTGGTAATGATTCTGTAAAGGGGGTCCTCGTTTTCTGTCAAGGGTGTACGTTCGCTTATCATCAGCTCTGTCTGGGCCCGCGGGCTACCCGCGAACACCTTGTTACCAAAGTCGGCGACGGCGAATTCGTTCTTCAGTGCCGACGCTGCCTCGGACTGGCCCATGCAAAAGATTCAATGGCCCCACACCAGGGCTATTGTCAAGTGTGCAACGAAAAAGGCGCCATGTCTGAGCCACTGCGTGAGCGTTTAACACCCAAGCAAGAGCAGCAACTTCGCCTAGAGAACGATGGCAGGGATCCTATCACAAATATTGATCCGTCTCGAATAAATAACCTTGAATGCATTCTTTCCCGGTGTGCCGTTTGCTACAGGGCGTTTCACTTTGATCATTTGCCTGTGGAGCCCGACGAAAACTGGCAGTGCCATGACTGTTCTTCAGCCCCCGGGGAAGTTTCTGGTTTGGTTGCCTGGAGGCCAGCAGCCGCGAAATCTCTGGCCGGTTGCACAGCGGACACCGTGAACGAAGTGGACAAGGAGTATCTCGTCAGATGGAAAGAAATGTCATATTCACACACTACCTGGATGCCTGGGAGCTGGGTTTGGGGTACCGTCAGCCACACCATGCGACGAGCATTTCTCAGGAATCCCAAGAACTTTACTCCACGTATGACCGCTGAGGAGGCTATTCCGGAGGACTTTTACCGTGTTGATATCGTCTTTGATGTGAAATATGCAGAAGACTTGGACGATGATAGTCTGGATGACGCAACGCAAGAGGCGGATATTGCCAGGATAGATAAGGTTGTCAAGGCATATGTGAAGTTCAAGGGTTTGACATATGAGGAGTCTGTTTGGGAGGCCCCGCCTGACCCCAGCAATACTGAACGATGGAATGATTTCAAGTCTGCATACGAAGATTGGGTGAAAAAGGACTATGTCCACCTCCCCGATCAGCGCTCCCTCGCGAAACATCTCGCCCATGTCAGAAAGCAAAATTTCAAGTCAAGTGTGGTCCGAAACTCCCAGCCGGAGATAATGACTGGCGGGAAAATCATGGACTATCAACAAGACGGAATGAACTGGCTTTACTACATGTGGTTCAAGCAGCAGAATGCCATTTTAGCTGACGAAATGGGATTGGGGAAAACCATACAGGTTATTGGACTTTTTGCATCATTGATTCAAGACCATAAATGCTGGCCCTTCCTTGTTGTTGTACCTAACTCCACATGTCCGAACTGGCGGAAGGAGATCAAGACATGGGTCCCTTCAATCAGGGTGGTCACATATTACGGATCTGCACAAGCACGCAAATTAGCCCAGCAGCATGAGTTATTCGCTGACGGTGACTCTGGTCTCAGATGTCACGTCGTGGTCACTTCTTATGAAACCATGGTCGATGATTCCTCACGACGAGTCTTGTCGAAAGTCCCCTGGGCTGGACTTGTAGTTGACGAAGGACAACGCTTGAAAAATGACAAGAGTCAAATTTATGAGGCTCTATCAAAAATCAAGTGCCCTTTCAAAGTCCTTCTCACTGGGACACCGCTACAAAATAACGTGAGAGAGCTTTTCAACCTTCTCCAGTTCTGTGACCCAACCCAACATGCGGAGGCCTTAGAAGAGGAGTATGGAACTTTGTCCAAGGAGAATATCCCGGAGCTTCATAACTTAATTCGACCATATTTTCTGCGCCGAACCAAAGCCCAGGTGCTCACTTTCCTTCCGCCTATCGTCCAGATTATTCTTCCGGTGTCGATGACCGTGGTCCAAAAGAAGCTGTACAAATCCATCCTTGCAAAGAATCCACAATTGATCAAAGCGATTTTCCAACGAAACGACAGCGCTCAAACCTTGAAACAGGCAGAAAAACATAACTTGAACAATATCCTGATGCAGCTACGGAAATGCCTGTGCCATCCTTTTGTTTACAGCGAGGCGATTGAAGAGCGTACAAGCAATGCGGCTGCTTCTCACAGACAACTCGTTGATGCAGCTGGCAAACTACAGCTGCTGGAATTGATGCTCCCCAAACTTCAGCGCCGCGGTCACAGAGTCCTCATTTTCAGCCAGTTTCTGGATAACTTGGATATCATTGAAGATTTTCTTGATGGTCTCGGACTCTTACATTGCCGGCTGGATGGAAGGATGTCGTCGCTGGAAAAACAGAAGCAGATCGATAACTACAACGCCGAAGACTCACCATACTTTGCGTTCCTTCTCTCCACCAGATCCGGTGGCGTTGGCATCAACCTGGCCAGTGCGGATACCGTTATCATTATGGACCCAGACTTTAACCCTCACCAGGATATGCAGGCCCTATCCCGTGCACACCGCATCGGACAAAAGAATAAGGTCCTGGTTTTCCAACTTATGACCCGAAACAGTGCGGAAGAGAAAATCATGCAGATTGGAAAGAAGAAGATGGTGCTGGACCATGTTCTAATCGATCGCATGGTCTCGGAGGAAGATGATGGGCAGGACTTGGAATCTATTCTCCGTCACGGCGCACAGGCATTATTCAACGATGACGATTCGGGAGATGTTCGTTATGACTCGGAGTCTGTCGACAAGCTCCTTGACCGTAGTCAAGCCGAGCAAGCTAAATCACTTGACGAGAATCCTGCCGAATCTCATTTCAGCTTTGCTCACGTCTGGGCGAACGACAATCATAACTTGAACGATGACATCGCTGATACCGACGATAGCGCTCCACTGGGAGCGACTGTCTGGGAAAAGATATTGCAGGAGCGCGAGCAGGCGGCTGCAGACGAGGCCCGAAAGAAGGCAGAGACTCTTGGACGCGGAAAACGGAAGAGGACTACTGTCGACTACTCCGCCCATGAGGAATTATCGCCCGTGAAAAGGCCGCGGGATCGCGAAGCCGAGAGTGATGTGGAATTCAAAGATGCCGTGGCAGAGTCAGAATCGGATTCTGAACCCGATCTGGCACCCGATTCTGATGAAGTCGTCAGGGAAGCCAAGAAGCCCAAAGGTGGCGTGATTCCCTTCTTTGTAACCAACCTGGCTTTTGCTAACATGAGCTGTAGTACGAGCCTTCGAGCGCGTCAACCTCCCGACCAGCGCGGTCCCTGCATTAGACGGCCAAACGGAGAATATTCCCCCTTGTTTGGCCTGCAACCAGAACCATCCTCTTGGTCATTGCCGTTTGAAACTGGCCGGCGTTGAGCACTGCGGACTTTGTGGACTAGCGCATTTTGGACACGGGCGAACGTGTCCCCACTTCAAATCTGAAACTATGGTTGCCAACATGCTTGACACATTGAAGCACAGCGACGAAGACCCGGAACTTGTCCATTTGGCGAGGAAGTATCTGAGTGGCATCCGAGGTGACCTTGCACAGCGTAAGAGAAAGTTGGCTAGTAGGGCTGCAGTCGGTCTCACGAATCAAAGCACACCCGGTGCAATGGCCCCCACTCCTAGCGGCGTGCCTCCAGGGTCGCCGTTCATCGATGTGACCGGATCCCCGGGCATTGGGGATGCGGGTTCGTCAGTTGGGTCCGCATCACTTTCCAGTGGGCAACTCCAGCAGGCCTCCGGGGACCGTCTTAACCACAACATTCCCAACCCCGGACACCTCGCTCCTTGGGCACCTTAAGATGGTGAAGAGCGGGAGAGAGCGCAATAACAAGCCCAATGTTTATGGAGAAAGGAACGGCATTGGGTACAATTTCCCATTTATTCTCAGCGATACCACATGCAACTTTTATTGCTCTTAGCGAGATGAAGGTATTATTTCTTTGGCGCAAGGCACGTGGGCTAGACTGGCCATAGATCAATTACTGGCGGTTGTACATATTACATACATCATCAATGAAATGAATCCAGACCATTGAATAAAAATAATAATCAGACAGAAAGTTGTACAAGAAGATGAAAATGTAAGAGTCACGGGATAGGATGGTCACGGGGAAGCGGCTGATTATCTCTGGACATCATCAGTTCAATATCATCACTCTGGATTCCTTACTATTATCACACCCTGTCTTCACCCTCCTGAAACTCCAGTCAAAGTGATGTGTCGATTATCTACTAGTGACTGCATCTTCTTTGATGCAAGGCGTTTGCCCATGCTCAGTTTGAATCGATCACTAATGATTATTGGAGGCCTACCCTGGAAGAACCTGCCTCTCCCTTCAGAAGGGCCACTATGACTGAGAAATATTCACAGTACTCTTTCAAGTGCCGAAATCAGAAAAGCAGTGATATCTGACCGACCGAGGTCTAAAATCTCCGGCGGTGGCAGTGTGCCAGGATATGGCAGGTGCCATTGCAATACTCAAACAGCCATATATCCATGCGGTCCCACCATTCAAAACAACACCAGCAACAGGACAACCGCAAAAATAGACCCTACATCCAAAAGTGAATGAAAAATAGACTTACGACTCCAGATCCTCTAAAATTTAGGGTCCCAGAATCCTGGTTGATCTGGATCTGGTCCCAAAGGAGTGCAACGAACGGCAGACGCGTGCGTCTTGAACGAGAGAGGATGCTGCAGCCATCCGGGCAGGATGGTCGTACTGACCAACTGACCAACATCATCGGACAAACACTGATGGCATTCAGTTGTGGCTGGGCCTACTGTTTTTTTTTTCCCCTTTCCCCTTATCCCTAATGCTTTTGCTGTGGGGTGGGAGCGTTTTTTCTCACTTAGAGGATCCGGATCTCCCGCCTCTTTTCTTATTTTCCTTTTCTTTCTTTCTTCTTTAAGTCCTTGTGCGCCTGTGTATGTCATCCGGACATTGCCCTTGTTTAGTGGAAAATGCTGCTAGATATCCGGTCTGGTTGGCTTCTTGTGTCCTTTCCCAGTCTCCATTTGCCCTTCATCCTATGGTGATTTCTTTTCTTTTCGGTCTTGGGCTTTGTTCTGATTGATCTTCATTCTTATAATCTTTATTTGCATATATATTTGATTTCTTTTAGAGTATAATTGATTTTGTTTGGTATCTATATCCATTTGGAGGGAAAACCCGCGTGTCACTGTTTTGAATCACTCTCTCTGTCAGTGAATGTCAATGTCTCTTTCACGCAATCGACTTTTCTCTGGCTTGACAATTCACTTCCTGTTTTGTGCCAGTGGCATTGAGCTTGACCCTGCTGCTTAAAATCTCTGTTTCTTCTTCTCTTCTTCTTTTTAATTCTTTTCTTGATCGATCAACTCCGGTCCTTCGAAGATTTTCATCTCCACATCGTTTCAAAGCCAGCCTTATAACAGTATACATACATTACCAACTGTTCTTTGGTTTCCACCATCCTCCTCTCATCAAGTCAACAAGAGAGTCTCTCTGATTACTCCTGGTCCTCATCAAGCCCGTCATGGCGGCACCGCTTCGTCCCCAGTTCTTCTGTACTCGCCCAAATGGCACCCTCACCCCTGTCATCGCTGTGGATGAGCTCCCCACCGGTATTACCATTCGTGGCGTTCCCCGCGTCCTGTCTGCTAGCGAAACTCAGGGCATGACTAGCCTCGGAACCGTGAGCCCCAGATCTCAGACTTACGTTGTCGAAGACATCTCCCCGGCCCTGACCCGCGCTTCTATCCCATCGACCGCTGCCCACCGCTCCCGTGACGGCGACTTGCAGTCCTCCCTCATGAGGCTGATTACCGATGAAAACGTCTCGGCGGCCCAGCGCCAGGCTGTCAATGCGTTACTTCAGCATGGTATCGCTCAAAATTGGTTCATGACGAATACCCCGACAAGTGGCTGGTTGGTCCCCAACGGAGGTGGCGGCAGTGGAGGGAACTCCAAACAGGTTGGTGATCTCGACTTAAGCATCCCATGAGAAGGAGAATATGTGAGCAATGGAAGCACCCGGCAATTAACGCGTCTCCAGGGTGTCCACTACAACGCGAAAAAGGAGTACTGCTCTTACTGGATCCGTCACGGCGAGTGCGACTATCAGCAGCAGGGTAAGATCAGATCCGTTGAGTGAATCTAGACAGAATGTAACACTAGATCTGCAGGATGCCTCTACAAGCATGAGATGCCCACCGATCCACTTACACTCGAAAAGCTCGGCCTCCGTGACATCCCTCGTTGGTATCGTGAGAAATACGGAATGCCCAGTATATTGCCCAACGGACAGCCTAATACCCGCGCTCACTGGAAAGACACGCCTCCAGATCATAACGCTCTCAGATCAATCCAATACCCATCTCGCTTGGAGCTCAGCCCGGTGGTTGATAGCAACGAAGCAAACAAGAATGCAAAGCAGACGACTTCTACCTATACCCGAGCCCAGCAGCAGTCTGTGGTGCTTCCTGGACCTTCCCAGCCTGTCTACTCGAACTCGCCCCAAGTCCCCGGTGCTGCGAAGCCGGGAAAACATACACCTGGCCCCCAAAGTGCAGGAAATAAGAAGTTCGACCTGCTGTCGTTTGACCCTCTTGCGGAATATCCCCCCTTGGATCCCATGAGCGGCAATGTGAGCGGCTTTGCTTACCCTCCTTCGACGGAGAACATCGATTACGAGGGCCTTAAAGATACCCAGCGTGACGGACTTATCCGCAACTTTAAAACTCTTATGCCTCCCTCCATGGCCCAGAATGCAGGCTATCCACCTAGCTATCTGGAAGCCGCTCCGGGTCAGCCCCGTTCCAAGAGGGGACCGAAATCCCGCCGTCTGTACCAGACACGCTCGCAGAATACCATGTCCGAACCAAGCAGTGGAAAGGCCGAAACCGACAGCATCAAAGCCTACCAAGCCCAGGCCACTGCTTCCTCCAGCGCTGCTTCTACCATCCGCAAGGGTACCCCCAGTTCCCAGCTGGGAAGCCCTTTCACTGGCAGTATGCGTGAGGATGTCGCCTCGTCTGAGCCCCCAACCCGCATCGGCTCCCCTGATCTCCCTCCGGGCACTTCTTTGTCCTCCGGCACCAGTCCCCGTGAGCTCCGTGTGCCGGTCAGGGAGAAGGAGATGCGTCCTTTTCCGCCAGCCATCGGTAGCAAGAAGGACCACCAGAGGAAGTCCCCCGGCTCCTCCTCAGACGACGACTTTTTCAACTTTGGCATGGGCATGGGCATAGGCAATGGAAACTAAGAACCACGTTTCCATCTTTCCTGCCAGGCCCGAGTTCACAATCAAGTTTTCATTTGTGCTGTATTTCCCATGGCACGAATTCCGACGAGTCCCAATTCTCTAATAAAAGTACATGTCGAGACGAGAACGAACATAACCTTCAAGGCTCTGCGATATGACAGTAATCATTACGGCTGGCTCTCTACTTGAATATGCTCTAAATACTGATAAATAGTATACGCGTTTCACCGGGCAAGTGGCGTCCAGTTCGCAATGGGTGATGATGATGAATGCATGATTTACGCTCCTTTTCTTTTTTTGCTTCCTCTTTTTCAACCTTTCTCTGAATTTTTTGTTTTGTTGTTGATTTCTATTTTGACTGTTAGTTCCCTTATTTTCCTTTCTGCTTTTCGATTCCCAATGTGTGATTTTCATCTCTGCAAAAAAAAAAAAAAAAAAAAAAATTCAGAAAGGAGAGAAAAAAAAAGATAAAGAAAAGGCCCCAACAAAATCACAAGAGCGTAATAGACGCCCTCTATACGCCGACAAGCAAGAAACACCTGATCATGGATAAGACATCCAAGCAACAGTCTACTTACCAGGTATATCAGCTACAGAGATCCAAATTACACAGTCAGCTATGACTCCAATGGTTGGAACAGGCGAAGAGCGGCAACAGCGTGGTATGGTATGGCGTGGTGTGAACAGGATAGGTGTGGATATGGAATTGATACGGAGATGCAAATGGATAAATGGCGTGGATGTCTGCTTCTGTTCTGTCTTGCTTTCTCTGTGTCTTTTGTCTTTTGTCTTTTTTGCTTTTGTCATTGTTTCCTTGGGTTGGTTGTAATTCAGATTCACTGCCTACCTACCTCGTCTACCGCTTGTGCTGTCTGCTCTGTTTTGCGACTGGGTATTCGCTCATGTGGTTTTTACATACGGTTAGGTCTCTTGCAACGTCAGTTTCAGTCTGTTTGTAATTATTTATCCCTTTCCTTGTCTATTGATGGGTTTCAATACGGGGATGTACCAATACTATTATAGTAATGGCATTTGTTTATTGTTGGTATTATCAGTGATCAATTCCTCCCCGCTCTTCTGGTCTATATCTTGAGTAAGGCAAGAGGGTTGGATATCGGATATACACGGGCACAGTTCGAGTAAGATCATGAAGTGAGAGAGGGACGAGAGACGGAAAGAGGGGCCCTCCTTAGTACTGCCTACTAGTGAACTGCATGTCTGGATGTATATATGTTGGCTAATTCGTTCATAAACTCCCAAAGAGATAGCAGTAGGCCTTGATCTCAAAACAAGACCTGTCAAAACAGGACAGATAGTCACACAGATAAAAGTATAATACATTGATAGATAGGGAGGTCTGATATGACCTTGAGATGGTGGTGGTGATGATGGTGATGAAATCTGCGCCCGCCCTTTTGAATATTTTGACTGCCAGAATCCAACAAAAAAAAAGGTAAAAGAAAAAGGAGAAAGAAACCATGAGTTATACAGTGCTCATCTAGGGATTGGAAAGAGATTAGCGCATTCTCCTGACCACGGGCTTCTGCGGGAATTTCCCGGCCCTGACGGCGACCTTCTCGCGCTCGGCTTCGGCGCGTTTCGACAGCGCCGGAGACACCGGTGGCGGCACTTCGGCCAGCTGCGCAAGGATCTTGTTTCCGTCGATGATGCCGACGCCCTGCTGGTCGCGCTGTTGCCGCTCTTTCCGTCTCGCCTCGAGCTGTTGTCGTCGTTCGGGGGTCATGTTCCACTCGTTGGGGAAGCGCAGGGGCGTCTTGGGGGTGTGGTGGCGCAGGTCGAGGGGCAGGTCCGCGAACGAGTCGCCCTCCTTGGCCTCCTTGATCAGCGAGTTGACCAGGTCGCCCAGGGACCGCTTGTTCTGGACGGCCGTCTGGTGTTTCTCGCACGACATGCGCACGATGTCCGTGTCCGGGTTGTAGCGCGTGCCGACGAGCTTCAGGAAGGTCTGTCGCTGGTCTTCGGTGAGGTGCTTCGGCGTCAGGTCCTTGGAGGCGAGCTCGACGACGACTTTGGACTGCGCGGGGTGCTCCTCGCCCATGTAGGTCGTGTAGCGGAAGCGGAGGATTTGGTCTTCAGTGGGGAGGGAGAAGGGCTTGGCCAAGTCTGTGAAACGAACCCGTCAGCATTGCATTATTTCCCCCGCGGTCCCAGTTATGGAACATGAGAGAAGGACATACTGCTGAGAAAAGGCATGTCCCACGCCGCAATACGAGCATACTCTCTGACTTCACGGTGCAGCTCCACCTCGGCATGAGCCATCGAGGTCATTTCATCGTCAAGGTACTCTTCATCGGCATCCTCCACTTTCGCAAAATCGTCGGTCTCGTCTTTACCCCAGAAGTTAAGACGCTGAGTAGTATTGCCATCAAACCGCATGGGAAAAGCCCGATTGATCTCAGTGACCTCCTTGTCGAGGTCCGCGAACATGGCCCGGCGCTTCTGGGGACTGTTGAAATCCTGCACCTGGCGGATATTCGCCGCATCAAACTGTCTCCGATCCTCCGGCGACATCAAGTCATACATCGACCGCTGCTGTTCGGTCAGAAGATCCGGGGAGTACTCCGGCGCCATGGGCATGTCCTCCGGGCGGACTGCACGCCGCGACTTCTTCGCGGGTGGGTCGACGTGAAGGTTCGGCCGGGTGGTGTTGAATTGGCGAGACTGGAGGATAAAAGAAGGGGCGGATCCTCTTCGGGAGAGGAAGAGGGCCGTTTGGCCCAAAGACCGTGCGGAGGAGGCCATTGGAGGTGTGGGAATGGGCTGTCGTTCGGGGTGTATTTGAGGGGGTCGAAGTGCAATTGGAGTTTGAGGCTTTTGGTGTTTTTCTCCGGTCCGAGTTCGCACTCCGGCGCTAATCCAAATTGGGATGCATAATTATTAATATGTATAGTTATCCCTCCAAGCATACTGCTCTGAATGGCTTCATCCTTAAAATCGGTTTCATGTCGCCTACAAATTTGTCTTGTCAATGTAATCTACCACTGTTACTAAATGATCCCCTATGTCAATCCGGACAACTCCCACAGCTTCGTCGCTTCACGTGTCATAAATCCTTTGCCACTAATGATTCATATGGAATATCCGGGACGCTATAATGAGAAAACATCAGTGAATGGGATATGGTTATATCCAGGACTTCGTTAACTGTCACACTTACCACATAATGTAAAAGCTTAGCAGGTGATGGCCAAACTTATGATGAATGAGGTCAACATGACACGGCTACAGGCTGCCTGGGGTGAATAGACATCCGGGCTGAAAACCTAACAGTTGATATATAATTAGCTACCTGACTCTGACTCCTACTCCATCTCCAAGACACCATGATCAATCTAAAATCTACAAATCAAGACACCCAATCAACGAACATCTATCACCATGACTACTCCAGACAACCCACTGATCCCCCCATGCATGCCCACCGAGATCGCATACGCCTCAATTTCGCAGTCGCTCGAGCCAGCCCTACAGGGATGCTCATCGCCCGGCAGGCCCACCAGACTGAGGCGAGTACACCAGTCATCAACGGATGAAGAGCCTTTGAACAGTCCAGACGGCCTTATAGAAGAAGATCTCAGAGCAGGAGGCCCTCACCTCTGCGAGTCCCCCTGCCACACTTTCAACTTGGTCCCCCGAGATCACCCCCACTACGCATTCATTGTAGGAGATCGAGGGAAACGACTCGTTTCGGAGCTCACTCCTATTTGCCAGAATGCTGGAATCAACCTCTTGGAAACTCGGCTCTGTGGTCGTCGATGCGCGTTCGAAACCAACGCACAACCCGCTCTGACCTTCCTTGTACTGGACCTACGACCGGACGTGTCTGAGAGAGGATGGATCCCTCTTGCGAGAAGCTTGCGCCATTGCCTCCAGAGCAAAGGCCTCGGTGACATAAAAGTTGAAATTACGAACACTGACTTCTTTCAGCGGGCGCACATCTTCCCATGTAAGCCCTATGACAACATCTTCCACGTCTGGGAGGACGTGGCCACGGAGATCATGGGGGCGATCGATCTGGCCGGGGTTTGCACCATTGGGTGCTTCCGGGTCGGCGTGAGCTCCCGTCGCAAGGAGTGTCCGCCCACCGTGCTATTCGGGGTCGACCGCGATACTCGGAGGGACTGGAAGGTAGTCCGCGAGGCAGCCGTGCGGGTGTTGGATGAGCGTGGATTGACCGATGTGGCTGTTCTGATCCGCAAGGACGCCGGTTTTAGAACAGTTGATGACGAAAATTCATGGGAGGCACTGGCAGATACTATCAAGCGCTGTACGAAGCATGCGAGCGTGGGGTCTAGCGTTAAACTTCATGGTACTGTGGACGATGGACGCGGCACGCTCGGCGGGTGGCTTGAGTTGAAGCATCGTGAGGGTGGGGATTGGGTCCCGTTCGCGATCACTTGTTCCTCTTGTCTATTTCCACAGGGGCATGGTCTCTCTGGGCCTGACTGTCAAGGTAAATGGCACTCCCTTAATGATCTTGGCTTGACCTGACTTTTTGTAGTGGTTCAAGCCTGGAAACACACTGGCGTCCCTGTGGCAGATGAAACGGCCGCGCGGCTCTTGAACGTTGACTCTCCAAGTCAGCGTGACCTACGGGATGCAATTCAGGAGCTTACTGAAGACATTAGCAAGCTCAAGGAGGACACCACATACCGCAAAGTTGAGGACGCCAAGTCGCGCGATGAATCTGTGACACCATCGGATATGGCCGAGTGGAAGATAATAGCCGACATCATTGCATCCCAGAGCAAGCAACTGAGCGTCGCCTCTGAGTTCCTGCGTGACAGTCACCACACACTTGGCACTGTGTTCGCTTCGTCTAGACATCAGGAGGTCCCAGCCAAGAGAAACCCAAGCGAACTCTCGATCCGCGATTGGGCTTTGATCAGAGATAGAGAGGGTCGCTGTCCGCAGGTGAACACCGTAAGTCTTTCACACTCCGCCAGTTCCCACCATTTCCCCGTCCCTGTCTAACCTTCTTTGTCTCCAGCTCAACGTCCAGGGTCTGCTATACCCCCAACTACACTGTCTTAGGCCCGATATGCCTCCCCTCAATAGAAAGCTACACAAAGTCGGCCGGAGCACTGGCTTTACGAGTGCCAGGTACGCAGGCCTAAGAGTGGCCCACATCGTGAGGAGGGTCGTTGACGACCAGCTCAGAGCCTTGCCAGCATGGGTGCATGCCTTCGCGGCGTCTTGGAGTAGATACGTGGTGGGTAGATACGTGGTAGCGGCAGGCGATTCTGGGTCTCTTGTTTTTGACCACATCGGTTTCGTGGTTGGATTGTTGGTTGGGGGTTCTTTCACTGGAGACGTAGGGTATTTCACCCACATTTCGGACCTCGTCGAGCATATCAAGATGGTGACTGGGGCTGTTGATGTTCGGCTTCGTGGATCGATAGTGTAGTCTGGTTTCTTCAAGGATTTTAGCATGCTCAATGGAATTTATCTAGTAGTATCTTGTGGGAAAGAATTACCACTCGGCTACAAAAGATATCTAGACACCTCTAAGCTCTGTGAATATCCTTTCAAGCAAAATTCTACATTCCGATATCACCCTTATCCCCCTCCATCTTCCTCCTCTTCACCCTGCTCAACAACCTCCAACGCCCTCCTAGTAAAACACACCCCACCTGTGGCAATAGCAAAGTACAAGTGTCATTAATCAGCCATGTGCAAGAGGGCTTTGCTGTTGAAGTCCAAATATCAAAGCTAGGTTGAATTGTGTAGAAATAAGGACCACATTATATATAGTGTGGCTCATCCACCCGGAATGATTTAGTGATGTCAACGGGATGGCCAGTGCCGGGGGCCGGTCTATATACTCCTTCAAAATAAGATATCGCCAAGCTCCAAAAACATGCCAGATTGACTGTCATCATTGAGGAGATCTTATCAAGGACTCAGAGTAGAAGTTGACTTTTATACAGTATAAACGACTGAGGATAATGGGACTAACCAGTCATGGTTAGTCAATTAGCTGCCTGAGTCCTGGAATGCTGACAAAGTAGTAGTCACGTGCCAGAGGCACATCTGGTGAAGACAGTCAACATGACCACATCTCCTTCTGTCTCTGATACCATCGTTCAGTCATCGTCATGATGGTAGAGTGGGAGAAACGTCTAATTTATTGAAGCCGCCTGGATTGGGGAGAATTCCACACCGTCAACGACGGAGTATCCAGACCGACAGTATCAACCAACGCCATGACTTCCACCATGACATCTACAACCATGAAATTATGCTTTGTAACGGTGGGTGCGACAGCTTCGTTCCATCTTCTTCTCGAGGCCGTTCTGGATGAGTCTTTTCTGGAGGCCTTGCAGAAATTAGACTACACCCACCTCCTCGTCCAATACGGCAAAGACAGCCGGGCTCTCTTTGAGGAACTCCGCGGGAAACACCGCTCAGGGAAGCATGGAATCAAGATCGAGGGATTCGATTTCAACACCGCTGGTCTGGACAGCGAAATGCGCATGGCTCAGGCAAATCCATCGGATGAGAGAGCTGGAGGCGTGATCATCAGTCATGCAGGTGAGTCGAGTGTCAAACCTCCTATCCATACCTACATTCTACCTCCTACCTACACTAAAAAAAAACCCCACGCAATGACATTATGCATACATCAATTCAAGATCCAGTTTGAGTAGTTTGAGGCTGACGTCTGACAGGATCGGGAAGCATCTTGGGTGCTCTCCGGTTGGGCGTTCCGCTCATCGTCGTTCCCAACCCGACCCTCCAGGACAACCACCAGGAGGAACTGGCGCAGCAGCTCCAGAAGCAAGGCTATGTCGTTTCCAGCAGTGTCAAGTACGTCACGCGTCTTCATCTTCAGCTCCATGAACCCCGTCCCGGCTGTTTCTCGCTGCTAACCTTGACCAGGGAAATGGCCGCTGCGCTTCCCCGAGTGGAGAAGCTGCGCGCGAATATGTTAACTTGGCCGCCTGTGTCTGGCGTGGGAAAGAAAAAACGTCCGCCCCTGGAGCAGGTGATGTCCGACGAGATGGGCTTTTTGGATTGACCTGAAGCGGTCTATTTGGAAGTGATCTTCCTGGCTCGACCACTCGATATGAGATGACAATTTGCGCGTTGGTTAACATGGGCTGGCTTCTTGCAACAATGACATTCGATAGTTATATATGTTTTGTCTTGGGGATTGGCGTTGGGGAAGGGTCTTTGCTTGGTACCATTGGATATGAGTTATGACATGGCTGCATGATGGACTGTAAATGAATAATTTTCTCAGAGCAAAACCTTCAGATCATGAAGCCTCAGTATCACTGGCCACATTAATCCAATCTCCAACCATAATTGAATGTGGTGGTGGATAGACTCGAGTGGCCCAAGCTTCGGCGGAAAAGGTGACGAAGTCGGAGTGCGGACGCGACCACCGACAAAACAACCTCACATCACTCCCGTTAAACCATCCAATTGACCGCCAACCCCTTACCCCCTCCTCTCCCAACTCTTCCTTTACTACTCACGGACCAGACGAAAATTACGGTCATCCTCTCAATCTCCATCACCCCGTCCGCCTCCCGCCCATCCCCTGTCTCAATTAACGACCTGGCCGTGGGGCCCGCCCTCCTAAACAATCGCGCATAAACACAACGACCACCCGCCAGATTGACCCGAGAGACCGCCCCCTACAATGGCAGAAGCCACCCTCCACAACGCGCCCATCGTCATCGACAATGGCAGCGGCACCATCCGCGCCGGATTCGCCGGCGAGGAGATCCCCTCATGCTACTTCCCGTCATTCGTCGGTCGGCCCAAACACCCGCGGGTGATGGCCGGCGGTCTAGAAGGCGACGTCTTCATCGGCCAGAAAGCCCAGGAGCTGCGCGGACTGCTCAAAATCCGATACCCGCTGGAGCACGGGATCGTGACGGACTGGGACGACATGGAGAAGATCTGGCACTACGTGTACGAGAACGAGCTGAAGACGCTCCCCGAGGAACACCCGGTGCTCCTGACGGAGCCGCCGCTCAACCCGCGCAAGAACCGCGACACCGCCGCCCAGATCATGTTCGAGACCTTCAACGTCCCCGCCCTGTACACTTCCATCCAGGCCGTGCTGTCGCTGTACGCCTCGGGCCGTACCACGGGCGTCGTGCTCGACTCGGGCGACGGCGTCTCCCACGCGGTGCCGGTCTTCGAGGGCTTCGCTATCCCCAACAGTATTCGCCGCATTGATGTCGCTGGTCGGGATGTCACGGAGCAGCTGCAGGTGCTGCTGCGGAAGAACGGCCACGTGCTGCACACCAGTGCCGAAAAGGAGGTCGTGCGCCAGATCAAGGAGAAGGTCTGCTACGTGTCGTTGGATCCCAAGCGCGAGGAGAAGGACTGGTTCAATGGATACCACAAGTTGGAATCGCGATCGGTAGACTACGCGCTACCGGATGGGCACCGAATTAAGGTATGTTGAGTCTCATGGATGCTTATTACCATGAATGTCACCGTACTGACCCTCCAGATCGGCCAAGAACGCTACCGCGCCCCCGAGATCCTCTTCGACCCCGAACTCATCGGCCTGGAATACCCCGGCGTGCACCAGATCGTGCAAGACGCGATCGCCCGCACAGACCTCGACCTGCGGAAGTCACTGTACATGAACATCGTGCTCTCCGGCGGCTCAACGCTGTGCAAGAACTTCCCCGACCGCCTGATGCGCGAGATCAAGCGACTAGCAGTGGAAGACATGAAGATCCGGATCTCCGCGCCAGCGGAGCGGAAATACACGACGTGGATTGGCGGTGGGATCTTGGCGGGCCTGAGCACATTCCGGAAGGTAGGAAACACCCCTATTATCATCACCCGATACCCTTTACTGATTTCTCGTTATAGATGTGGGTTAGTGCCGACGAGTGGCACGAAGATCCGGAGATCATCCACCGGAAGTTCGCTTAAACCTCACGACCGTCCAAGCAACCATGACCTACCCCTATAGACCCCTATAAATTCTATAGGGACGTCTTCCTGAGCGGCCTTGAGAGGACGAGCAAAGTCGTGCACGAGTTCGCTCGTTCGTTCGTTCGATCCCCGAGCGAGTACAGTGTACACCTGCGAGATTGGAGTGGAGTGCTAGCCGCAGGAAACCGGCTAGCTCACTAGATAAACCGATCAGATACCCCTTTTTCTTTCATTATTTCGTCTTCTCCGTTTTATTTCCATCACGCCTACAGCTAGCTGCGTATCTAGCAGAGCCCTGCCATGGGCAGCACATACTACTATTTAACAAACAAACAAGCGGATCTTCATGTTGGAGTGTACCTACCTGTCTACCCATCTATTACCTACTGAGCGTTGTCGTTGCTGTGTCGTTGTTGTATTACCCTTCAGTGAGCAGGTCTATGTATGCATATAAATAGAAAGATTTCTCAAATCCTTCCGCCAGAGCCAAGGAGCCAACATCTTGGAAATATAGTTATAATATCCCTTTTAGGTCCTAAATGAATATAAGCGTTTCATCCCCTGCACCATATACCATACCATACATAGTAACCTCCAGGACATCACCTAAACAAAAACCAACACCTCCAACAACACATCAATCCACCCCCGAAACCCCCTCCACCCCCAAAAGGAAAAAGAAAACAAGCAGATAATAAAAATCTCCTGCCTCAGGCACATGTGCACCAAACAAGCATATCCACCTGCAAGGAACGGCTAAATATGCTCAACACGTGATATCCCAAATAGGCAATGATGGGTTATGTCAATCAAAATGCTGAATAGCCAAGGTTGCAACCTTAAACCGGGATCATGGATAATATACCTAGTAGTAGTAGTAGTAGTAATTAATAGTGGTGTGCTTGCATCTCATTGAGAGGGATTTGCCACTTGAGTTATTTATTGCGAGGGAGGGGGTTTGTACTGTATTTGGTGAGGGATTTATGGTTATGTGGTGTGTGGTAACTATATTGGGTATCTTTACTTTTACCTATACTTCTACAGGGGTAGATGAGAGTACTACGTAGTGGAAAGTGGAGATGGTGGTACTGTTCAAAAACTCGTTCTTTCTTTGTTTATTTTTTTGTGGTCTTTTTCTTTGTTTGTATATAGATGCGATCGATCCAGGTTGAGATAAGAATAGAGGTAGAGATACAAAGATAAATGTGCTGACAAAGTAATACATGCGATACTTGCTGAGCAGACAAATAAAATCGAGTCGAAGGGGAGAAAATAGTTATAAACCCGGAACACAGACAGAATCGAACAAACAAACAAACAAACAAACAAGAAAACAAGGAGTGAACAACTTGTGATGGTGACAAACTGGCACGGGGTATCATGGTAAACCGACTAGCCCAGCCATCGCATTGCATCATGCATGCATCCACATCAAGTGGATGGATGGGTGGATGGATGGCGAGCGGGGCTAGGTCAGGCAGAGTCGGTCTTTCTGGCAATAATCAATCCAGATGGTGATGCAAGATGATCATAAGACCAGCGGAATGGCGTGATTAAAAGGACTCGTAGAGAGGTGGTGAAGGGGGTGCAAGTGAACCCGTGACAAAGAAAAGAGATGGTTTGAAGTGGAGTGTGAGAAATAAAGAGATCAGAAGAAAAAGATAAAAAAAAAGAAAACTTTTGGTGATGTCGTCATTCATGAGGTTCGTGATGCGAAAGGAAACGCCACTTATATGCTGTAGCTGGTGTAAACGCAAAGACAGCTCGAGCGAAGGAAAGTTTCCCAGAGCAAGTAGGCGGTAGAAAAGGAACAGGAATAGATCATGCCATTCCCTTCAACTTCCCCCACCCCTTCTGCAAGCCCTGCAAGGCCTTGTCGCGGGTGGAGCCCGAGCTGCTGGAGGTGCTATTGCTGCTGATGGAGAACTTGCGACTGAGGGAGCTGTCGTCGTCGCGGAAGACCATGTTGCCGGCGCCTCCGCGGCCGACGTGGTAGACGGGAGCGGCGCGACGGAGGTCGCGCTCGAGCTCCTCGTCGAAGCTGAAGATGGCGCGCTCGGTGGTGCGGTGGACGTTGCCGGCGCCGCCCCGGCCGGAGGTGAAGCTCCGGGGGCTGCGGGAGTCCAGGCGGGTCAGCGAGGCGGGACCCGATGCGGAGCGCGAGTCGGTGGTCTTGGTCCCTTTCAGGTCGATGACATTGCCGGCGCCGCCGCGGGCTGTGTGGATGGCGGGGTGAGCGCGCGGGACGGACGGGTGCGGTTCAACGACCCGGTAGCTGGGGGTGGATGGCATTGTTGGAGAGTTGTTATTGTTGATGTTGGTTGAAGTGGGTTATAGAGGGGAGTGTGGAGGGAGATGGCGTGGTGAGACACTGGGAGTAGATTGAATACTACGACGTAGTAGCCGGAAAGAATGTGGTGTCCATAAGCTGCAACGTGTAGACATACACGGGAACAGGAAGAAATGAAGTGGAGATGAGGTTTGAAGATGAAGTTGAAGATTGAAGCAACGAGTGCAAAGCAAAAAGAAAAAGTCAAAAGCAGAGAAGCAAAATCCCAGACTTTAATTCTTTTCCCTTTTCTTTTATTTTTCTTTTCACGATGCTATGGAGACCGAACCA
Organism: Aspergillus campestris IBT 28561; assembly: GCF_002847485.1. Taxonomy (NCBI): domain Eukaryota; kingdom Fungi; phylum Ascomycota; class Eurotiomycetes; order Eurotiales; family Aspergillaceae; genus Aspergillus; species Aspergillus campestris. The sequence goes on from NW_020194337.1 coordinate 1,554,985, forward strand.
AAGCGGAACCAGAGACCGTGGCGGGGAAAGGTTTCCATTATATAGAGCCGGTCAAGGGGAAGTGGTGGTCGTGCAGTGACGATTTGTCCATGACTATTGCACCATGGGGTCTCATTCCCAGGTACGCCCATTTAGGGTCACACGGGGTGGATTTTTTAATATTATTTGTTCTTTTTTAGTTATATTATTTGATGTTTCTCCCTTTTTTGTCAGTACTATTAATTCATTCGTTTCTTGGCTACTCCACCGCAGCAGTTCAACTGGATATCCATCGTGGATCGAGATGGAGACGATGGACCTTTTTTGTCCTTTCTTTTTTCTTTCTTTTTCTTTATGATCTGACCTTAGTCATCATGTTATGCGCGCGGTACGGTGCCCTGATTCATGGCCACTGATTGGCTGGAAAGACATTACGGAGAAAAGAAGAACCAATTAGAGAGATGGACTGGGTCCAAGCAGGGCTAGATGCAGTCATCTGACACAAGGCCCGCCAGTTCACGCCGAGCAAAACGTAATGGAAACCGGGGGCTACAACCAATCAGGAGGAGGGAAGGAGGGCGTGGTGGTTTTGTGGGGGTAATGGAAATTGAGGGCCGGTCACGAGTCGCTGTGCGGACCGGCTGGACAACTTCATTTTTCCTTGACTTACTCGATGGGAATTGCGGTCAGCAAGGTGTCATTCTATATTGTCCCTCACATCATCAGATATTATACTCATCTCATCTAATCCATCTCATCATCTCATTTATTCAGCTCATCACATCTTTTTCTAGCTGTGTGGTTGAGTTTGGTTGACCGCATATATTGCCAAGAAGGGGCTCAAGTCATCAGGAGAGAAAATTTTCATTTAGTTTATTTTTATTTATTTTTTTTTTATACCCCCGCAAAATCAATCGGCTGCACAATTACATCATCGCTCTCCTTGGCCTCACCATCCGCCGAAACTAGTAGTATGAGATTCTCGGCGTTCCTTTTGGAGTAGGGAGACCGAGTAAGGACTTTACCCGCGACTTCATCTAGACTCGATCTTCCCAGTTGCCTGTATGTATGTCCCTCATCCTTCCATCACGATCTGCCATCGTGATGCCATCGACGTCTACCATAGGGCAAGTCTATCCGCAACGGCCTGATACTGGGTCTTGTTGAAATACAGGACGATGACCTGGCATGCCTCGTGGACAGGGGGTAGGCAACAGCAAGTATAGTTGTACGTTCTTGGCGTGGCCAAAATGGCTAGATCGTGGGGAGGAACTTGGTCAAGTTGGTTCCCTACACAACGATCATCATGGGTCCGGTGTGGGATCCTGAATAAATCACGCACTGCGGCACTTGTGCAACTGGGATAATTGTGCACGAGCGGTATGTACCTGGGCGGTTTGGCTGGATCGTGAATTGGACTTCTCCTGCGTCTGCAGACTTCAAGAGTAACGGTCTATACAATATACAATGATACAATCTCAATAAAAGAATAAATTAGAAAAACTAGAATAGAGAAATTAAATATGGGGAAATGAAACCACTGAGGAGAATAATACAAAAAAAGGATAAAATTACTTAATAAGGGGGAATGAAGAGATCCACCGCTAAACTCCATCCAGCTGTCTACCCCAGACTTGTCAGGGCTGGACCCAGTTTAACTTCACCAAGTGGGCTGAGTGAGCCATTTCTTCGCCACTCATCGTTCACAAAAAATGAAAAAATGAAATGAATAGGAAAAGAGAAAAATAAAAACCAGAATCAAAAATTTGATTCCGTCCTACCGAATTTTCTCCCCTCGCTGGTTCATACTCATGCCATCCGCCCACTCAGCCTGCCATAGCCTCAAATCGCCAACCATTCACGTATTCACCCAGTGCCCAAGTCCTGAAGTCCTGGCTAGAGCGCACCATGACCACTTGATCCCTCTTCGCAGAGGCCGGTAGTCTCACCCCGGATGTGGCTGGAATCAGATCGAACCGCATCGAACCGCGGTTGCGAGCCAGGTACCTCTGGTTCGGTGACAGGATGGCGCAGGCGGCAATTCTTTCGGTCCAATTGTGCCTTGACCCAGCGGGATGTGCTCACTGCTCGGTTGGCGTCGGCAAATTGTCTCGTGGTCACTTCCACTGCCACAGTAGACAAAGAGGGGGGCCACATCCGAGCCAACCTAATTCTGGGGGAGAATGGACTTCATGAAGTCATCCATGGCTTGTTGTTCGTTTTTCTCCACGTGATTACATCCATGAGGCGGACTCGGAGACCAAGACTCTGTCTGTTGAACTGTGCTGTCTAACGGTTGTCGTGTCTGTTGCCTCTAGTCAGCGAGGTAAAGTGATAGGCTTGGCGTGGACTGACTACTCTATAGATGGATCGTAGAAGCGGTCATCTCAGATAGGTTTATATCTATTACTACTTTGACTTGGTAGGTTGGGCCACTAAAATTATATACATGTGAAAAATGAAGCGCTTGGCATTTACTCAAACTAGTTAGACCTCTTGCTGTCATAACACTCCTCGAGAAGCTCTCTAGAAGATCGCTGTATATCCATGTATATGCGTGGAGTAAATCTGACAGTTTCTGGACACCCTAGGATATGTTGCCTTTGGACTGCTCTGTTTAGACTCACAGTTAAGACTTCAGTGTACGACGCTTAGCTCCTGTGACACTCTCAAACCTCCTCTCTATGCGTTATATATGTACATATACTTGTAGTAAAATCTATGCAGTTGTCCTCGTAATGCAGCAATGCAGTCGTAACCTCTGTCCGTAAGCCTCAGGCCATTTCCTGACTGAGGATCAGCCGACCTGAAATCTCAGGCTAGAATCTGCAACCTGAAGTCTCAGGCTTCAATTTACAACCTGAAATCTGAGGCTGCGATTGCAACCTAAAATCTCAGGCTCTGATTGGACCGCAGCCTGAGGCCCGTTATCTATTCTGCCGCCCGACACCGCCCGATCGTCGCATCGAACTCCGCTCTTCCTCTCCCGGTCTCGACCCGATCCTTTTTTCTCTGATATCGGAACGCACGCTTGTACTAGGGCCTTCAAACGAACCGTTCTGGGAAATTGAACTGTCTTACACCGTCAAGTCGCCTTTCGATCTCCCCCCGATCCCCACCGGATCACGCGCGACGCGCCTCGCAGCGCCACCGATTCATTCCTTCCTGCACGTTCCCCAGCAGGGACGAGCTCAAAGTTCAAGATGCCAAAATATATGTTCTCCCTCTGATCGCACCGTGTGACTAGATTCAAAGCTAACTATCGATGCACTCTTCTGTAGGTCTACCGTCACCATCCGCATTGACCGGCTCCGGAGCGATCCACCCAACGCGCTTTCGCCATCCTCCCGTCCCCGTCTCCGCCATCGACACGCAAACTCAAGAACGCCGCGCTAACATCCCCGTGTACAGGTGACTACTGCGATGTGTACCTGACGCATGACTCCATGAGCGTGCGCAAGGCGCACAACTCCGGCCGCAACCATCTGCGCAACGTCGTCGAGTACTATCAGCGTATGCGCCAAGACATCGACATTTCTTGATGGACAGTCACTAACGATCAACTAGAAATCGGTCAAGAGAAAGCACAATCGGTCATCGACTCGATCACCTCGTCCTACGCCGCCGAAGGCCAGGCCGTCCCGAACCCGGCCATGGCTCCCCCGGGAGCGTATCCCCCGCCGTTCGGTTTCCCTGGTACGCGCTTCTCTTCCATCAAGACATGGTCTCAGACTCGCCGCGTATAAAAAACTAACAAACACACAGGCCGACCCGGCCAAATGCCTCCCCCGCCTCCGTTCGGAATCCCCCCGCCCGGCGCCCCAGGCGGTCTCCCCGGCATGCCACCTCGTACGTACCCCATCCAATCCCACCCCCCCACCAAATAAATCAAACTAACGCAACACAGTCCCCGGCGGCCGAGGCATGCCCTTCCCCCCTCCCCCATTCCCTCCCACCTCCGGCGCGCCAGGCGGCTTCCCGCCTCCGCATCTCCCAAACATGCCCCCAGGCCAAGGATTCCCGCCCCCGCCACCAGGCGCCATGCCTCCCAATTTCCAGACGCCGCCCCCGGGAGCCCCAGGCTTTCCCCCGATCCCTCCCCCAGGCCACGGCTTCAGCCCCAGTCCGGGACCCGGCAATTTCCCGCCCCCTGGCTCCGAAGGCTTCCCTCCTCCGCCGGGTGCTGGCGGGTTCTCGGGGCCGCCGCCGGGGATGGGTGATCACCGGTGATATCTTCACAGTTGGTCGGTTTTTAGGGTTCGGTTTTTCTTTTTAAGTATGGATGTGCGTCCGCTAGACTTGCATTGGTGCAGTTGTTCTTTTTTTCTTTTCTTATGTTGTGTACTGTTATGTTTTCTCAATAGCGTGGTCGTGTAATCGATATCTATGGATTGACATATTTTATAAAAAGACTTATGTGATACTGCGTGTTAGATGGTATAGATATCTGTAGGTGGGGTATAGGTAGTATACTACTAGCTCCATATACATACTGATCGATAGATAGACAATACATCAAGGAACCAACTCATCGTAACACTGCTTACCTACTTACCTACACATGTACCTATATAAACAGACGGACAGGCAGACAGGCCCAAACCGGCGTTCTAATAGTAACAACGAGCAGCACTATCAAAATGATCTAACTAGTACTGTACTGATATGTATAAGCATAGATGCGTATGTAGTAAGATCCCCTCCATCCGTCCTTCCATCCACCATTTCACCATTCCACCATACCATTATCATCTATCTATCTATCAACTAGACATCCACCCACATAGACATATAGCCGAGTGAATAGATGGATAGTAAGAAGAGTACCAGTAGCCACAGGTATACCTACCTACTTACCTATCTACCAAGTCAAGCACAAGACACTAACTACTATCTGGCAATAATAACAGCGGATCGCGACTCTTACTGTATGCACTCGTGATGTGGACGTGATATAGGTATATACATGGTTAAGGACAGATATATATATGGCTTATACGAGGGAAGGGTAAGATGGAGATCTCTTTTCAGGATTCACGTCTTGCTTGAGTGATGATGACAGTAGTAGTATAATACTTACTCCATCTATGCTCATACGTGCTTACTATGCTAGTCCACTAACTATGGACAGATCGATCTAATTACGGAGTACCCTTCATATGAAAACAAGCCAAGAAACTATTAAATTCCAGTACCATCCATTGATAATGACAGCACAATAATACAAAAATTTGTCTACCTACTCGATCGACGCCGATGGCTGATGGGCCAGGTAAGCAGGTGAAGAACTAGGCCCGTCCCAAACAAAAATACATGGTACGCAAAACCCCAATCCCGGTCTCCGGATCCAATGCTTCGTAACGCCGGTTGCACAGTATAAAATAGATAAGGTAAGTCACGTGTAGGGAAGATAGAAAGATGGAAAGGTGAAGAGAAGGAAAGAAGGAAATGTAGATGGAAAGTGTGAGAAAGGAGATAGAAGTCCAAAGAGTGCGAGGATGTTTTCACAGAAAGTGGATATTCTGGAAAGTAAGATCAAGGAAAGCACGAAATCGATAGATAGATGTTGTGGAGAGATTCAAGGCAAAACTGCCAGTACGTATATAAATCAATCGAGTACGAGCGCCCGATCCACGCAAAGCCATAACGTCATTGCCAGCAGGGCGGGGAAGGAAAATGGAGTCCCCCAGCCGTTTAATGGTCGTACCCCGCTCCTCGCTGCCACGGACTCGTCGCATTCTGAGTCCGGTAGCCGCCATTGAGCGGCGACGGGGATCGTGCGTTATACGGCAGAGTACCCGTCCCCGCACCCTCGCTCGGGAAGAGCGGTAGGGACGGGTCGACGGGGGACGTGGGCTGTCGGGGCACCTGCTGCGGTTCGAGGTTCTGGCGGTTGACGGTGGCGCCGTTGCCGCTGGAGAAGGACCCACGGTCGTCGTCAAACGGGCTGGCCTGGTACGCGGTGGAGGACTTCACATCCCCCCGGGCGGTGGCCCCCAGGGCGTCCAGCTCCGTGGTGAGCTGGCTCTGCGACTTGATGAAGGAGCCGCGGTCGTCGCGCATCGGCTGGTACCGGGTGTCGGGGTTCTTCGACACGATCGCGTAGATGGACGCGATGAGCACGAGGATCAGGAGGAGCAACGCGAAGACGGCGTTGTAAACGAAGAAGACCACGCCCATAACGCCCGTGACGAGGCCCGGCTGGTTGAAGACGTTGGCGAAGAAGAGCATGAAGATGGAGTTGAGGAAGTTCACGGCGGCGATGGCGATGTTCCAGATGTTGGTCTTCTTGTCCATCCAGGGGCGCAGGACGCTGACGGTGATCAGCATGGCGGCCTCGAGGATGACAAAGGCCACGGTCTGCACCACCGGGGCCGGCTGGGCCAGACCGATGAACATGCTTTTGATGAAGATGTAGCCCAGGGTGGGGACGACAAAGTAGTAGGCGGTGGCCCGGTGCTGCACGTAGAGGAACCCCCACTTGTTGAGGCAGGTGGGATCGGAGTAGAGGATGTAGGCGGGGTTCTTGTGCATGGTGACGGAGCGCTTGGCCAGGTTGATCACCTTGAAGGAGGCCCAGCCGAGGGCGGCCAGCATCGAGACGATCATGATGACGGCCAGGACGACCTCGGCGGCCGAGTCGACCTGGGTGAACTCCCACAGGCAGAGGACGCACATCTGGGGGAAGCCAATGAGCGTCAGGCGGAAGAGGATGCCGCGCGCGACGACCTTCCAGCCCTTGCGGAAGTCCTGGAACTTCTCGCTCTTCATCTTGCCCTTCTGGACAAGGAGTTCGCAGATGCCCTTGAAGAGGGCGACGAGGAGCATGACGACGAAGACGAAGAAGACGAAGAAGATCAGACCGGTGAGGAAGATGTTGGACTGTTCGATGCCGGCCCTGAAGCCCACACGCTCGATGCCGCGGACGACGAGGTTATCGGAGGTGGCGGCGGTCGAGTGCGGGCCGGCTCGCTTGAACAGGTGGTCCGACGCCCTCCGGAGCAGGCCGGCCGGGGCATCGATCGATCGCTTGCGGCGCTTGAGGACTTCCACAGACGTGGTTGACAGTTCCGACAGGACGGTGGTGGGGGTACCGCCGGTCGCGCGCTGGTACCAGGTGCAGATGGTCTCGAGGAAGCCCACGTGGATGATGCCCATACTCCACTGGAAATTTTGGGTCCACGAGGCGACAATGGGCGGCATGTGGACGGCGGTCATGCCGAAGAGAGCCTGGGACTGCATAAAACTGAAGAGGGAGAGGGCATTGGCGGCGACGTGGGCGGCGGTGTTGGAATGGCCGAGGCCGGAGGTGATGGCGGAGGCGGCCAGGCCAAACCCGGAGATGATGGCGGTGGACCATCCGACGCCCTTCTGGTACACGGTCTTGCCGTTGGACAGGTTCGCCTCGACGCAGGTGATACTGCGCCCGGTGTCGGTGGAGTTGATGTAGATGCGGACGGAGGCGTCCAGGTCGGGAACGGTGTATGCGATGCCGGGGATCTTCTGGACGACATCCTCGGGAACCTTGATATTGGCGCGGGGCACGTCGATGGGGCCGGTGTTCATGGGACACAGGCCGGGCAGGTTCATCTCACAGGGGTCCAATGTCTGGCGGAGGGCTTCGTAGCCATAGGCATCGAGGATGAGTTCGGCGGTGACCTTGCCGGAGATGGCGGCGACGCCATCAAAGGCGAAGGAGAGGGTTCGGTTGTTGGGGGTGAAGGTGACACTGAAATAGGTGGCGGTGAAATTGCTGCTGTCCTGACAGAGGTTCAAGGAGTTGGATTCGATGAGTTTGGTCGCGGCCACCAACGGGGTGGTGAGGCAGGCGACGAGAAACCCGAAGAGCAGTGATATTAATCGCATGGTGGGCTAGAGGGGACGCCGATCGTCCGAGGGTGAGGATGTCGATCGTAGGACGGTGAGGATGCCGATCGGGGGACGGTGAGAATGTCGATCAGCGGGCGATCACAAGATCGGGGGATAGATGTTGCAGGCACTTCCAGCGCACCCGCTTGGGACCGGCCGGATGCGGAAATGGGGAACCACGCGTGTGGGGTTTTGAGAAGTGCGAAGTGATGGAGAAGAGGTGTTGGATGGATAAAAGAATGTGACTGTCGGTAGTGAAGGGTCAAGATGATCGAAGACTGAGGTAGTAATGATCCTTGACGGCGTCATCAACCGGAGGATGGGGGGCTTGACGGGGATGTAGGGACCAGGGTGAAAGAAACAATGAAGCGAATGAAAGGAGAGACGTGGTCGGACAGAGCGATAGTGGACAGAATAAGAATAGATTAATTAAAAGGCAGGTCGAATAGAAACGACGAAGAAGCGAAGGGTTGAACGAGTGTGAGGGTGGATGGTCGAGAAGAAGAAGAAGAGAGAGAGAGAGAGAGAGGGAGGGAGAAAGAAGGAGATGAAGATGAGAAGATGAAAGATGGAGAGAGAGAGAGAAAGAAAGAAAGAAAGAAGAAAGAAGAAAGAAAGAAGTGAAACGAGGGACTGGATGGGTGCCTGAGTCTCTCCAAGGGGGAGATTAATTTAGAGTCAGGATGGAGTAGATAGAGATCCTGATGGAGAATACAGTGTAGATAATGGATAGAATCAGATTGAAGATATCAATAGATGAAATGAAGAGTCTTCTGTCTTCCTCTCATCAGTCACTGTCCTGTTCTTGAATCCAGAGTCCAGAAGAGAAATTGTCTCCTGGGTAAATAGGTAGAAGAATCCAAAGAGTCTCTAGAATTGAGAGGATCGATTAAAGTGCCTGAGGATGATCCGCTGGTTGGAGAGGAGACCGCTGGAATGTTTTCTCTGGCGTTTGATTGGTTGATTTTGCTGACACAGCCAGATCGCACCAATCACCGCATTCCCAGATCCGCTCATTACCGGTATTGTATGGATACCCAGATACCTGGTACTTTACAGGTACACGGAGGCAACGTGACCTACAGATGGTGAGATCAGACTGACAGACAACTCACGCAGACATACTGGAGAGTGCACAGGAAGAAAGACGGTGTAAGGCAAGGACTGAGTTTGCAGGTCTCCAATAAGCTGTATTCTAAAGCCTATTATACCATCACTCTAGAATACCACTGTCCAGGTAGACAGATGAGTAGATACCAGGTGGTATTGGAAAGATGATCAAATCATACATATCTAGGTACTCCGTACATGCTTGGCTCAAACCATCAATGAACGAGTCAAGAAGAGCAAAAGATGCACGCGCGTCGCCCAGGCACGGCAGTGGCCTCAGGTTCTGGTCCCAAATGCGGGTAGCCGATGCTGATTCGTTCCCACCCGAGTGGCCAAGCCGAATTTGCACCCTCTCTCTCTCTCTCTCTCTCTCTCTCTCTCTCTCTCTCTCTCTCTCTTAGGCTGTCTTTGGAGAGAGAGAAAAAAAGAAAGAAATAGTGGAGTGGAGAGTGGCCATTTCCAAGACTTTCTTCCAATTGTCCAAGATGATTCGCCGGTTGGATGTGACAGAGGGTAAAGTCCAACCATTCGAATCCTAGCGCCAGTCCGGCGGCTGCCAATGTCTTGGGGTCTTGGTATGGCTGGTTATTTGGCTGCCTGGGAGGAACGGTCTTTTCACCATATCCTTGGCTATAGTCTTGGAGGAGGCAGTGCTGGTCTTAGTATTCTACCCCGTACGACACTCAACGGAATAGGTGGATTTTAAGGAGTCCCCCGAGTCGAGTGTTTCCCATGAAGCTCAGGCATCCATACCTCCTCGGTGGTATGGTATCATACAAGATAATACCGCCCAGTAATACCAACCGGAGCCATCCGAACCAACCCAGCACAGCCCCGATCATTCATTAGCAGCAAAAGGATCAATTAACCACCTCCTTCATCTAATCATCCTTGTATAGTGTAATCCTAGACGATCAAAATCTATGACCTTAACTTCCCTTCAACAATCGGTCCTTCATAATATATTCCATACCCTTCCCGTTTCCAACAGAGAACACGGACGGGTACGATCTTACATAGAACGCACCGACACTGATCAACAAGCACTAACTCGGGAGGCACAGATCCAACGAACACCGTCGCCTATCATGACGTCTCCTGCCCCAGTGATCTTCATCTCCTTCAACAACCAGTTGGATTGACAGAAGGAATACCGAAGGAACACCCAATCTCATCCTCCACTCCAACTAGCTTCTATGCCTATACCACTCTGGCGATCTTCTAACCTGCACTCACAGTTCACTCAACCGAACGCGGTTATCAGTGGAGACAGCAGAAAATGCATCAATCACAACCCCTCCCCTGACTCATTTCAGCAACAGTCCATGGAATGGAGTCTCACAGGGTCAGACCTGTGAACCACGGTCCCCCCCCGTCTTCTGGCAGAATTTGATGATCCTATATTTAGGCCTGGTGGCCTGTGCGTTATGTAAGGTGTTATATAAGCTGTCACCTTGCTAGAGACTCGAAAAGTGGGTCCGTGTTATACTAATTGACATGTATGGGGTCATATCTATGTACAACTTAAGTGTACACCCTAGTCACTTTATAATCATTCGGTAAGACTATACAACCACCTGGTAACTCTATGGAGTTAGCTATATCGAAAGACATTCAACTGCTGATTTTGTAGCCACCATCTATAACGAACGCCTTGTAAAGGCTATCACGTCTCATATCTAGTAGAACGAGTTATGGTCTAACCCCAGACAAATCCCAGTCAGACTGAGGAGGTCTCTTTTCCACTACACCCGTACAACTTTTATGTCCTAATACGGTGATACCCTTATATAGCACGTACTAACTACTCGTACTTCTTTCAATTTTGCTTTGGCCCTTTGTATATACTCTTCTCTTCTAATCAATAACCTCTAACAGTGTCTTGCTTTGTGTCAATGGCTTTGGTGCTCGATTAGTCAAAGCACCCTCTACCTATCTTCTAATCAGTTCAAAGTGAAACGCTGTCTGAGGTCTGCTGTCGCTGATCTGCTATGGAACTGCGGGTGGATGCCCATGGAGTCTGGTTCTACTTCGACACATCCTCGAAAGAGGATCATACGGCCGATGTGACTTGGTACTCGGGTTATGAACTTGGTCCAATCCCCATAACGGTTCTCAAAGGCCCATGGCTAAGGCCTTATGTGTGAGACGGACGTCAGCCCCATAACACCCCTGCAGCTAGTAGTGTCTCCACTATCTCACCATGACGTGCTTCACTTGCTGCATAGAGAGCTGTTTGTCCACCATGTCTAGTACCAGATGCATTGGTGTTGTCTCCTGCGGCTAATAATCTCTTGACTATCTCAAGATGGCCTGCTTTGGCTGCTACTTCGAGAGCTGTATCAAGTGCATGGGTACCAGCTCCTGCAGCTAGTAAGCTCATCACTATCTCAAGATGACCTGCTTCGGCTGCTGCTTGGAGAGCTATTCGTCCATAAGGTGCAATAGTAGAGGTATTAACATCAGCTCCTGCAGCTAGTAATGTTTCTACTACCTTAATATGACCTGCTACAGCAGCTTCTTGGAGAGCTGTTGTGTCAAAGATACCTTCATTCACAATGACCCCTGATTTCAGTAAACTTGTTACTGACTTGTGACACCCACATCTCGAAGCAAAGAATAACGCACAACCCAGCAATTCGCTGGAAGTGCCGTGCTGTTGAATTATCAGCTCTGTGAAGCGGTAACGATTGTGAATAGCGGTCTGCTGGATGACTTCTTGCTTCGCGATTTCTGTTAAAATATGAGGCTGGCATCTGGCATGGTACTGGAACAAGGTGTAATGCCCATAGGTTATTAGCCACTGTATTGCGTTCGGTATCTCACGTGCCCTATCGTTGTTCTGCTGCTCTGACTCCCATGGTCTGGACGCAGAGATATCATCGCCTTCTACACACCGGCAGAATAATTTCCATATCATGTGGTCCGCGTCAGGATCCAGATCCGTCGTATGATCAACCCAGTAAGTCCAGGCGTAGTCAAAAAAATGGAACTGTCGTCTTCGGATTTCTGACTCTAGACGTGAGGATTCCAGATCGCCAAGTATGTCCTGGGTCTTTCTCTCTAACTCTTGGGTGTTGAGATGCTGCAGCTGGCGACTATGGGAAAGTAGTTTCAGCGCGATTGAACTGGCCGATCTTCTCGAATGACGAATCGGGAGGGTACCAAGATGAAGGGGTTTGATCGGAATATTGGAGCCCTCCCTGGTCTTGGCTAGCTGACGCTTGAAGTCAGTGGAATCGAGGTAGGTCATGCAAAGAAACCCGAAATGCTGATCAATCTTTGCTAGGTCAGATCTCCCAGATTGTAGACTGTTGATGCTAGAAAGGTGTTGTTTCACGCTATGATGGACATAATGCACCGTGCTGTCCTCTTCATCAATAAATGTTAACCCGCAGCAATCACTGACAACACTGATCATATCATTGGGCATCTTTCCACGGTCCAGTGACTTTTGCCCAGGGGAGAGGCTCAAGACTTCTTGATATTCCATGACTGACAATGGCCGCTTCACCACATTGCAGAATTCGAGTATTTTCATTGCTTCCTTTGCCGCTGGCCTTTCCCGGAGACGACGGATTTTTCGATCAAATATTTCAGACAAACCACGCGGTAGATGCTTCAGTGCCGTCAAAATGTCATTGTCGCTTCCCTGTGCGCAAAGCTCTTCGACAAAAAGACGGGTCCAGAGGAACCTTTGTCAGTCAGCCCGCTAATACAACACAAAAATGATATCCAGGGACAATTCTGATGACACTTACATTCCATGGGATCCGTCTCGTAGTGCTTTGGATATGTCTATGATGAGCTTCGGATCTTGCAGCTTCAACAGCTCTTCTTCCAGGCAGCGACCAAGAATTGTGTCAATATAATTATCCATGTCCGCTTTAATTTTCCTCTCTGTCACTGACAGTTTAAATTTGGGCTTGATCACTCTGAACAACTGTTTTTCAAGCTCAGGACGGCCCGCGCAGATGATTTTGAAGTTCGTTGGGCGTTTGTCACAAAGTCGAGTCATGTTCCACGCCACCTTTTCAATCTGGCTATTATCACATTCATCGAGTCCATCGAGAAGTAGATAATACGTCCTATTAGCTTTAAGGCGGGACAACATGAAATTAACGACCTCAGATGTGTCGAGACCACAGCTATCCTTGTGTAGGTCCCATAGGCTTTCACCTTTAGCATGGTCAATCTCCTGTTCTAATAGTTGACGGGCAAGACTTCCAATAATGCTCCTAGACGTCAGGGATACTGCATCATCCCCTCGACAGAAGTAATAAGATATTACGTCGTTGCTCTTGCGTGAGGCGTTCAGTTGGGTAACCACATTAGACATAAGCACCGTTTTACCTACACCCATTGTGCCTGAACACCAGAAAATTGCGGCGTCCGGGCTGTCTTTCCACTGTCGAAAGAGGGGTTCCTGCAGCAGCCACTCCGCTGTGGAGGGAACACGTTGTTTCGTAGCCTGCTTCCAAGGTTTGGTGTGGTCGATGGTAGAAAGATTGGTTTTAATGTCCAATTTCAACTTCGCTGCTTCCCTTTTCAACATGTCAATTCGCCACTGGTGTGCCTCAGCATGCTCCTTCTCGTACTTTTTGAATAATCTTCGCCGGAATGATGTATTGACTTGGCTTTCGTGCTCCAGTAGCTTCCTTGCTTCTTTGTCAGCCTTTTGTGACGCAAGTGATATCTGTAGTTGTATTTCCTTTGTGGCTTGGTCCAGATTATCTTGGAAAGATTTGAACTCGGTGTCAAAAGGAAAGAAGACGGACGATAACGTTTGCGTTATGGCAGTCCGCCGAGATATTTCGATGATCTTGATACACATCTGGATAATGACTGCATAATAATCACATAGCGCACGTTGGAGCGCGACGCAGCCGGGATAGAGTTGGCCAAACTGCTGATATGTTGGACACGACCTGCCAATCGCCATAACCATGCTTGTGATCTTGTCAAAGTAAGACGCGACATTACTCGCTGTCAATATAGCTGTTTTCACGCCCCCCCAGATGAGGGCGGCGATTGCAGGATTGGAGCTGACGAAGGTATCCACAACACGACTGAACTGCTGGAGCGCATCCAGGAAGGTGTACAATCGTGGCGCGACACACCTCCTTGTCGTACTGCTGTTGTTGGCATCGATCTCTCCAACGAAAGCAATGACGCTCGAGACATCTGGTTTTGTAGAGCTGACCTGAAACTGTCGCTTTTGCTCCTCAGTTAGAATATCACCAAAGTCCGTCAACGCTTGCTTGAGGGACAGTGTGGGATCTGCCGCCCGAATATCTGGAGGAGACGAGACTACAAGAGCCATTATGAGATCCGTATCTGACCCGGTCTTGAAGTCTTGAATCAACTATCTGTTGAGTAAATATTTAGCAGAGAATGCAAAGGCTGAGGTAAATGAGGCTACGCAAGTCTTTAGTTGAGGGGTCTCGGCGGTAGACCAAGACAGCCGGATCACGGGTTCACTCCAATAGGAGCATCCAATTTGGCGTAGATCCCTAATTAGCCTTGTGGCAGTGCAGATGGCCAATCATCTCCTCGTCGGACTTCCATGACAGTGATGAATATGAGAGGTTCATATGGTTGGATTGCCAGGATTAATGAAATCTTCGTGGGAATATATAATACTGATACCACCAGTGGTTTATCCCACAAAGGGATGTGATGTGTTGAAGATAGGTGAAGTTCATGAGGAGCTCCAGCAGGACTGTCAGATGCCCAGGGGAGAGGCGCCTACGAGTCACGTGCAGACAGTCAACGTGAGCAGGGCAAACCCTATTCTTATAATAACAGACAGAACCAGCAGCTTCATTTGAGAGTGATCTTGTCACTTTCCTCTCTTACTCCCGTTATCACTTGTCAATTGGCACCATCTCCCGAGAGATAACAAGTTATTATAACACCACGTCCAACCCTTTCATAATCAATCATCTTGTTAGGCTCCTTGCGAGCTGAACTACGACAGGAAGACGCTATGTGACTATACGTAGGGTCGAAGAGAAAAGAAGAAGCATACGTTTCCTATCACCGGTCATCGCTAACGAAATGCATAGAGGAATGAGGTGGGGATAGGGCGAGTCGCATAACACACCTCCCCTGGGCTCTGACCTGCTCATCAATATAATCCCAATCAAACTCCGTTGCTTGACCCTGGTACCTACACCTAGGGCTCATTGCTACTCTTACGTGGCTAGTCTTCCAGTGTCAAACCTTACGAGAAGAACATAATGACGGATTGCCTGATTTGCCTATTTTGTAGATTTTCTTTGTTGCAACAGAGGGATTTGACTAGATAGGAAAAGCAGGGGGGCACCAGGCCCCGAGTCTCTCATCCAATCAGGGTGCTGGAAGGTTCACTCCCCATCTGTAACTTGTAATATCTGAGCGATGATGCCATGCAGAGAACCATCGAGGCGGCCGGCCGTCCGTCCGTACTTTTGCCTAATTTCCCGCCTACTCGTCTGTCCGACTGCGTGGCTGCGTGGGCTCGAGGCGTACCTAGGCCAGCGGACCTGTCATCTCGAGCGAACGTCCAGAACTGTTTCCCGAAAGGTAATAGATGAACTAAGACGCCCCTGATATCCCGGGGACCTGAGGCCAAAGGATCAGCGCGACCAAGGATACCGGTTGAAATGTCGTACTTTGGCGATATGTCGACGTATTTTAGGCCGGAACCACGGAAAGTGGGTCGATCATTGGAATTGGATTCCGATCCCTGATGCTAAGGCTACAATACTTACACTGGTCACCTAATCTCAGATATTAGACAAGCACTAGACGGATGGATGGTCGGGGCCACTACCCATCCACAACCCACCCATAACCCACTACAGCGTTGAGGTTCTTTGATGATGTCCGACACTAAACCCAGGCGGTGGATAGGGCTCGGGCGGATGTGCAGACTACACGAGGTACATCAGTTCTCCTTCTTTTTCTTTTTCTTTTTTTTTTTTCAATTGGAAAGAGTTCTACTGTTCTGTTCTCGAATAAAAGTATAAAGTCTTGTCTTTTCCCCTACGAAATGGCCTGTTCTCTTTCCCCACAGCCTTCTTGATCTAAAGCCATTCGTTGTGGTGCACTCCTCATCTCGAACCGATCATCATTTGTGCTGTATCCACTACTAGATCACAATGGCATGGCGCTTTGGTCAGCAGCCCAGCTGGGAAGAAAACGATGGCATGAACTACATGAACCACCCTCTGGCTACTCCGGGTGTGGGGTGGTGTCCTACTGCAGGAATCAACGAGCCCACGCCTGTTCAATCTCCTGATGGTGGCACATCCTTTCCCACCTACCTCATATCTACCCCAAGCGGCGGTAGGGTAGCCTTCCGTGGGCCATTTCTTCCGGACGGGGCGACAAGGCAGAACATGTCTCTTCACCTCCGCGATCAACCTGCCGCGATCACCAGTCCACCCTCCCCACGGGACTCTTCCGCCAGCGGTTTCGTTCAAGCGTCTCCAGAAGGACCGCGCCTCGCAGTTGGCGAGACTAGCCGCCAGAGACGGAACTCGCGGACTCTGTCTCAAAGAAACAATCGCACCGCCAAGTATGTTCCAGGTTCTCTCGCTCCTCCTCCTTTTCCCTTTCTGGAAAGAACCAAAGATAATAGCTAACCCGCGTATGTCTATCCCTCTAGTTCCCAGAGAACGACTCCCTTGCAATGCAAGTGGGAAGGCTGTCGCTATCTCGGCGAATTTCAACGCGTCTCTGAGCTCATCCGCCATATTCGCACCCTTCACATCACTCCGCTCGATTATCCTTGCCCTGTGCCGGGTTGTGACAAGATCTGTAACCGGGAAGATAATCTTCTGCAGCATATGCGTACCCGTCATCATCTTCGTTGAGTGTATTGTTTTGTCTTTCTCTCTGTCTATGTGTGTGTGTGTGTGTGTGTGTGTGTGTGTGTGTGTGTGTGTTTTTGTCTGTCTGCTGCTTGGGTGGTCAATGTCTACCCAGGTAGACATTGACCACCTTGTCTAACTGTCCATACATGTATCTCTGTGTCTGTGTGGTGTAGATGATAGACACGGTTTTCTTATTTGTGATCTAGCTATTCGAGATATCGATTACTTCCAGGAGAGGCCGCGAGATACTACTGAAATATTTCGTAAAGGTGGCAGCCAACATGGTCAATCCCTGGCAGAAAAGTAACGCCTAACGGCGATATATCCTTGTAACTATAATTTCCAGTTGCCCCGTACGTTCGCATAGCACCGTCCAAGTCTACTATACATATCCCGAGGTCACGCTAGAACGGGTGTCCTATGGGGGTAGAACGTCCAGATCTTCAGACAAGCGGCTTCCAGTAAGGTTTTGAGCTGAGAATAAAGATAAAGTTTCTTTCATATCCTTATCTACGGATTCACTGGGACGGATTTACTGGTTAATAGATGCAGCCCCACAGCTCTAGGGTTTGTAGAAATCAGCAGAATATCCCGCGTCAGAAATATAATCTCTTTGTTTAATACTGTACTTTTCATCTGACTGGTACACTATAGAAGGTGGTAAAGAGGATGTCGCAGTATAAGTTGTTGTATAGACAGGTGGTCAATGTCTACCTGGGTAGACATTGACCACCCAGTACCCACAGAGCGCGAAAGTGTCTAAATATCTTTTGTAGCCGAGTGGTATCTTGTTTCACGAAGGAGAGTAGAGTTCCTGTACATGGGGTGATTTGCAGGAATGTCTGCATGCATAGATTAGGGCTTTTACGATCCTCACCTGCTCGGCTTTGTGGTGTCCATACAAAGGCTATATATTCTCTCTGCATGCCTGCACGGACCCCTCGGTCAAGTATCACGTAAATAACCAAGCTCTGGTCTTGAAGCTGAGGTGAGATGGCTAAAGGTTTGGTACCTTACTGTGTAGCCGTACGACTCTGACCAAGAGACTATACTATTGTTCTGTAGAGCAATTATATAGAACTTTGTAGTGATAATGTAGAGTGACTAGAGTTTAGTACTAGTTAGTGTATAATTTCTACATGATTTTTGAATCCTAGACTGGATTAGCTGTCTGTGCGATTCTTATCCAGGCTATCTCTGGGAAATTTTCAAATAGTAAGACAGTACGGAGTACAACCCATTATATATACACCGTAATGGAATACCGTCCAAAATGGCCCAACAGTCCGGTCACACCAACTCAGACAGAGGGGGATGTGTGTCGCGTCAGCAGCGATGCCAGTTGGCTGTTGGTGGTGGCACGGGGCAGCTGCAGGAGTGCGCGGAGTCAGAATTCTCTTCTTGTTTCGGGAGAATTATTATCTTGGATTACTCAGGGGATTTCAGTATTTATAGATTCAGGTATAAATTGACCGAGTATAGAATCTTCACGTGGAGATGGGATGTCAGATGGAGTTCGTGGTGGATTGTTATTTGGGTGGCTGGGGTGGAGGAGTGGAGGGTGGAGGGAGTGGAGCCGGTATTGGTGGCTGGTCGGTCTGATTGATTTATTTATTTTTCCCTCGTGTTCCCTTCTTTTCCTTCTTTTTTTTTTTATAAGATGAATTGAAAATATTTTCTCTTTTCTTCTTTTCTTTTTTCTAAAACAAGAAAAAAAAAAAATAAAGAAGAAGAATCGAAGAAATCGGACAGCCAGTCGGAGAGAAGAAGGAGGATGATGAGTTGGCAGCGAGATCACCACCAATAAAACAGATGAGCACGGTGACCACGTCGGTGGATCCATCGGTGGACCGAATCTCCTCATCGTGGTTCTCTTCTCCGGTCTGATGGTGCTGAGGTGGTTTCATGATCTATATAATCGCTGCATCCGCCTGTTTCAACCGTGTGCGGTGGCATAGGGCCGCACCGACAGTTGGGCGTACTTATGGACATCAGACAGATCGAAGTATTCCCCTACCTAGGTAGGTAGGTAGGTAGGTAGTAGTAAGGTCGTAGTATCGATCGATCTGTCTGTGCTCATGTTGGAACCTTCAATGCCAATGATCCTCAGAGTGCCTTACATGATGGTTTGGGTAGGAATCAAAGATGAAACTGGATCATATACTATTATATTATTCTACAAAATTATAGAGGTTTTATTTATTTATATAATATTGGCCAGGAAGATCCCTCCATCCCTCCTCCTTCTTCCCTCTTCCCTACTAGTGACTCTGATTCCCAACCAGCCTCGTCCTTTTTCTTATTTCTACCTCGACGGTCGGTTCCCGATCGGTTCACTTTTCTTCTTGCTTGGATCTTTCTTCCTCTCTCTCTCCTGATTCATTCTCTCTGTCTCAATTCATGACCGGTCCTGTCTGTTTTGACCTATTCTGACCTCTCCTCACCTATCCTGGTCGCCTTGAGGATCTCCCACACAATCACATCACACATCACACACACACACACTCTCTCTCTCTCTCTCTCACCGTCTCTCTCTTCGCTCCTTCTTCCCTCTCTTCTCTTTTTAATTTATTCAACTCCTCGACTTCAACCGACTCCATTGATTCGACTGTTCGACCCTTCTTCTCATCGGTACGCTCATTTTCTATCGAGATATCAGATCTGCCACATTCCTCCCCACTCCCCACTACCCACATTCCTCATCTCACCACCATCATTCCATCATTCCATCGATCATATCGATCATATCGATCATTCCTCGATCATTCATCAAACAACTCTCTCCTTTGATCCCTCCATCCTTCCTTTCATCCTCCTGCACGTCGGTCATCTGTAGTGACTCGAGTTCCTACCAGCGACCGTCTCCATCCTTCCTTAACCTCACCCTTGAAGAAGAAACAAAATAAGAAAGAACCAGAGGAAAGGAGACAGAGCGAAAAAAAGAAAGAGGCAAAAGGAATCAAAATCTATCGACCAGAATATGATCCGTTGCCAATAACCTCACCATGGGCGTCGATTCCCGCCGACCGATCTTACCCGCCCCCACTGAATCCATCGTCGCCAGCACCACCGCCACGGACTTGGCCACTGACCTCTCTCGCCGCACAGACAAGACCTCTTACTCCATCCCAGACGACGGTAGCCCCGTCACCATCCCCACCCCCGCCCGACGCCGTTCCTCCCGCGGGAACCACGACGCCAAACTGTCCTCCGCCGCCCAGCATCACTCCCAGACCTCCCTGCTCATCGAGTACTTCGAGGGCGGGAAGGGCTCGGGCTCGCTCGTCTCCCGTCCCAGTGTCCGCGTCCGCGTCACCCCCTCCTCCGGTCGCAAGGCCAAGGATCACCACGAGCACAACATCCAGATCTCCGAGGCCGGCTCCGGCGCCCGCCAGCCCACTTACACTCGCCGCATCTCCTTCTCCTCCCCGTCTCGGCACAAGGCGCCCCCGGCCGTCGTCGATGACCAGAGTGTCACCTCCTCCGCCTCCGCAACCGATGACCCCTCGTCTCGCGCCCATCCGAATCCCCCCGTCGAGATCGAGCTCATGGATCGTGACCCCGGCAGCGAGCTCTCCACCCGCTCCCGCTACGTCCACCTCCCCTCCGACATCTCCTCCATGCCCGCCGACAGCATGATCGATTCCTCCTCCGCCGTCCGGCGCAAACGGAGCACCAGCATGGACCGCGACCCGGAGCCCAGCGCCGGCGAGTATCTCAAGACCCCCTCCCGCCGGAGGAGTCGGAGTCTGAGCCACGAGCGCATCGCCCATCGCGTGGCCGAGAAACTCAGCAGCGAGCCACGCGAGGCCGCCCCCGGGGCAAGACCCACCGCCACCACCGGACACGGACCGCCCGGCGCGACCCGGCCGATCGCCATGGTTCCGATCGGACGGCCCACCACCACCACCACCATCACCACCACCAGTCGGCCGACGACGAGATGAGTCCCGTGTCCAGCCTGCTCAGCACCTCGGGCGTCTCGTCCCACCGGAAATCCGGGGACCAGTACTCCTTCCGGTCGGGCACCTCCAAATCCTCCATCAACAACCCCAAGCTCCTCGAGACCGTCGAGGACGCCATCCGCCGCCTGATCCTGCCCGAGCTCAAGGAGCTCAAGAAGGACCAGCGCGTCGCCTCCAACTCCTCCAAGTTTGACCGCGACATGAGCGCCTCTTATTCGTCCGCAGGAGGCGGTACGGAGCTCGGTCGCCGCCTCTCCAAGCACGCCAGTGCCCCGGACGTCCGGAAGCCCACCGTCGTCCTCCATGGCGACGACGGCCCGGAGGAAGGCATCGTCCTCGCCGAGGATTCCGGTTCCTCGTCCCAGCGGGATCGCCGGGCCAGTCGGGACAGCGACATGACGGTGGACGGGAACCCCGTCAAGTGGGGCCTGCGCCCGGATCTGACGGAGCAGGACAAGCTGCGGCGCCAGCGGAGCAAGGGCCTGCGGGACGCCGAGAAGGCCGGCCGCGTGGGCAGCGCCCTGACCGCCGCCGCCCTCCGCCACCACGACTCGCGCTCCAGCCTCGACCGGGAGGAAGAGGAGGAGGGGGGCACCCGACGCATGAGTGGCTCGCGCAATCGGACCGGCAGCGGCAACGAGACCGAGCTGCTCTTCCGAAAGCACAATGTCGCCCCCATGCCGCTGCGCAGCGCCATCGAGTCGGACCTGACACGCGACTCCCTCCTCTCAGAGCGGACGGCAGAGCCCGCGGGGCGGCACGACCTCGGGCTTCATCACAGCAACCTGTCCAGCCACAACCTGTCGATCCACAGCGTCTCCGACCAAGACCCGCACGACCACCACGGCGCGCCTTCCCCTGTGGGCGAGGCGGCCGCGGGGGCTATCGCTGCCGCCGCCGCCGCCAACCTGCTCGAGGGGGCCGACGCCGACCGCGACGCCCGCCGTCGCACCCTCAGCCCCATCCAGAGCGTGGCCAGCGACCGCAGCGCCTCCCTCCGACGGGGTCCGATCGACCAGGCCGTCGAGCCGCGTCTCTCCATTGACTCGCTCTCCTCGGCCCCGAGCACCAACCTCGCCCGGTCCACGCGCCAGGCCAACTCCAGCGTCGCCAGCCAGGCCGAGCTGCGGAAAAACTACACGGACCGCGGCCCGGAGCTGGGGTACGAGGAGTCCTCGGGCCTCTCGCCGCGTGAGCACCCGTGGCCGACGTTTGCCGGCGGGGACGACGTCGATCCTCGGTACTCCCAGGCGGAGACCGTGAGCACTGATGGGAAGCGGTGGACCGCCGACTACACCGACGACAGTGAGGTTAACTACCTAGAGAAGGCCCACCAGGCGCGCCCGGTGGCGCCGGGGTCCGGCACAAGCCCCCAGTTTGTCCAGCCCATTGCGGTCGAGTCTGCGGTGGCGTCGCTCCTTGACCCCTCGATCCTCGACCCCTCGCTCGTGGATACCAAATCCAACCCGTCGGGCGTCAGCCGCTCCCAGGGACACCTTGCCCCGTCCCCGGAGCGGGTCGATCCGGCCACGGGGTCCCGTCAGGGGAGTCCCCTGAAGCAGCAGCAGGACGCGACAAGTCCGGACGCCACCTCGTTCCCAAGACGCATGGGCGCCAGCTCCCCGCCGCAAAGTGTCACGCAGTCCCTCGAGGACCCCCACGGCTACGCCGACGACCTCCACACCCGCAGCCCCAGCCCCGAAGAAGATACGCGGAGCCCGGACCTGGAGTCGGAGATCAACACCAACCCGTCCATCATCCAGGGCCCCGCGGCTCCCCACGAAAATCATTGGTACGGCCCAACGGACCCTACGGGCCATCAGTCACCCCTCGACCAGACGGGAGCCGCCGGTCTCGATTACGGTCAGGATGATTACTCCCCGACCGGCTACAGTCCGAACGGCTTCTATGACCGTTACCCCCGGGACCAGCTGTTTGGCACCCCCCTGGGGGCGAAGGACGAGGGATACGTGTCGGCCGCCAACCCGCGGTCCCCGGGAGCCGATACCCCAGAACCCCTCAACAAAGGGTTCGACATGGACAGCGGCGCCATGGGTCTCTTCGACGCGGGACCTGACTCGTTCGCACCTGGTCACCACCGACAGCTGAGTGGCTACTCCCACGGTGCCGGGTCGCCTCTGTATGACAGCGCGACCGGCCGGGGGATCGAGCGAATCCAGTCTAAGGATATCGTAGCGCTCATGGATCATGTAAGTCCCTCCATCTATGCAGTATTGAATTCGTGGCTAACCCGAGACAGCTCACCGTCCGCGATGCGCAGCGGAACGCTCGCGACACGGAGATTCTCATGACCCTGGTCCAGAGCGCCACCGAGATGCGAAATTCGTTCGAGGGCATGAAGAAGTTCATCGCGCAACAGGATGGACTGGTCATGGAGGCGAATGAAAAGCAGCACGAGCGCACGTATCGGGCGGTCGGTGGGCCGCGCCCATTGCCGGTCAGCACCCGGCCACGGACCGCCGCGGACCCGGAGGACCTGCGTTCGAAGCGCATGAACGTCTTCAAGCGCGCAATGAAGGGGCTGCACCTCAAGTCCGGCAACGACCTGGGCAAGATTGAAGATATGCTGGAGCAGCTTCTCGATGAGGTGGAGGCCCTGCGGTATGGGGACGACCACATGGCGCGGAGCCAGCGGACAGGTAGCGTGGACCCGGAGGGCTACGAGCCGGAAGGGCACGCGGGGACGACCTCGTCGGAGAACCACTCCGGCTACCTCTCCATGTTCTCGCGGCCGGCGGACGGTCGGGGCCCCGGTCCGGCCGACCAGCGCGTCAGCACAGTGCCAGAGGCGGACGAGCCGGTGGACGGCGATGCACGGGGTGAGTTCCTGAGCCCCAACCTGCCGGGCGGCGGGACCGGCACGCAGCCGGAGCGGCCCGGGTCGGAGCCCACAGCGGCGACGACCCCGCCGCGGGGCCGGTGGCCTCGGGGGCGTTGAGCACGGAGCACACGCCCAAGTCGACGGAGAAGGCGCGCAAGCACAAGTCCAGCAGCTCGTCGTTCTTTCCCAAGATCTCGCGGTGGTCCAAGACGACGGCGTCGTCCATGGGCGACAACATCCGCAATAGCATCCAACCAGCGCGGAAGGAGCGGGGCGGCTCGTTCGAGGCGTCGCCGTCAGGGTCAGACCTGGGACGGGGGTCGTACGACGCCGCGGGGGATGACCGAATGCGGACGAGTTACAGCCTAGACGAGAACCGACCGCCGTCGCCGCTAGTCCCGTCGCAGGTATCAGAGGCACCGAAGTACCGGGCCCACCGCGACAGCCTAGATATGCAGCACCCGCAGCCGCGGCAGGGGCCCACAGGACGATACCAGACACAGCTGGAGACGCAAGCACAGGTATACGATACGCCAGCCGAACCATGGGGCTCAGTAGGCAGCGCGAACCAGCGCTACAGCGGCGGCAGCCGACTATCACCCATCTCAGATGTGTACTCAGAGGGAGCGAGCTCGCGGGCAGGGCCGCCGCGCCCACCCAAGGTCAAAGACGAGGGTCCATTGATCCCAGAGCGGCCGCCCAAGGTGTCAGAGGGGAGCGACGAGCGGTCGTATGTGGAACGGGTGCAGGTATTTCTTTTTCTACACGGGTGGCGGAAGAAGAGGGGCTAACGGGGAGCAGAGTTCACGGTCGTCGCCGCGCAGCACGCCCAATCGTAAGCCGACGGGACCGCGGCCGTTGACGGGGAGTCAGTCGAGTCCGCGGAAGAGGAGTCAGTATCGGGGGAGTCCGGACCAGATTGATGATGAGTATGGTTATTAGTCGCATATGAAGTATGGACTGGAGGAGATATGAACATGAATTATGAGATAATGGCAGCGCTGGGTTGGATGTATTTCTTTTGATTTTGTTTTTGTATGAGAGTGATTCCCAATTCCCTGATTCTAATGTGCATATATTTAACCACTTGTTTATCCACCTCTCTCTCATATAGTATTCTGCGATGCTGTCACTTGGCACAATCATCACCGATATATCCTAATGAATGATTGAGTCACTAACCACTTGACAACTTGATTCCTTTATTCGATCCCTGTTTCATCTTTTTCCTCCTATCCTATATCTTTCTCTATCTCTCTCTCCCACCTCGACCATCCATCCTCCTCCATCTACAACACCTCATCTCCTTTATATCCAACCCCACAGACCAAATACAAACAAAGCGCAACCCCCAAGCTCAAAGCGTCATAATATCATTTACTTCTCCAAGAATCAATCAAAACCTCCAAGAGAAAATCAGAGTCCCCGCAAACATAGCTGCAGAGCTCAGCCCTCCACCCTAGGAGCTAGATGCATTTATCGGGTACTCTTGTATGGGTTTATGAATTTACGACATATCTATCTATTCATATGCATACTCTGGATTGTGAAGATCGTCCTCAGGATGAGCGACTATCCCTCCCCCGCTCGAGGAAGGAGAAAATATTCATATTCTCTCCTTACGTTAAGGGACGTGCTTCGCGCGAGAAGCGCGGGATTGCACTATCGTCTGGATCGTCCGTCTCAAAGAAATTCCTCATTATATCATCTCTTTTCTTCGTTACGTCTAGCCGTTCGAGGTCTTCTCATATTTAGGTACATGGTATATATGTATATACCCATTTGACCAATGCAGGTATTGAGTAATGGTGGAACTTATCATTGGTGAGTAAGTCCAAAGTGATTGATTCTGTAGATGATATACATCTCTCTGATTGAGGTGTATATGTATATATGGATGCTAACAGAGTAGGATCATGGGGATATAGTATATATACATATATATACACAACATCCTCTTCATTCATCCGCAGCAAACAAACCCAGATCTGCCACTACCTCGCCAGGTTAGCTCATTGGAAAAATCTTTGAGCACAGTAGAAACAGACCCGTTACTCCACTCTTGTGGTTTAAATTCTGCTCGTCGAGTTGAGCTGGATCTTATAGACGAGTTGGAGTTGGTTACTTCTCGTTCTATGGGTTCTGGACGCCCGTTCAGACAAACGAACCCTAGCTGGAGAAGATCGATTGCCGGCCTACCATGCTATGCTATATATATATATATATATATATATATATATACATCGTATCTCACCGACAACGAAAATGAGAATGACCCGGGCCCAGCATACCCATCTGCCTGCCGGGGGGGTAGTCAGGCACTTCGGAATCGCGTTGCCGGTTACTTCGATCTCCGTGATAATGAAGCAGATGTCTGTCGATTCGGTCAGAAACTGATCCAAGTTAGGCTTCTATCCCCACCATCACTAAGATACAACTCTGGGGACACGTGGTCATTATCGTTCTATGGACAGGTGATGATGAAGATAGGAAGTTCTTCCAGGATCACTCGGTCTGTTGCGCAGTGTAACTGCTTCTATCTCTGTGGAGGAGAAACAAGTAAATGAATTATGTGGAATTGTGGGATATGCAATCGGGAAAATATCAGCTCGCTCACAGTGTTTTTGGGTTTCTATATAACTTGTTGTTCTGATTCTTTATGTTTTTGCAATGTTTTGCGGTTATTCACGTGTTTGGTGCCATTGAATAATGGAAAATAATCTGCTGTATAATTCAAATCAGAAATAGTAATATATATCTTGCATACTTGGTTGTAGGACAGATTCAAGTTATTAACTGTGAGGACTGAATCTCCATCTAGTAAGACAAGACAGTATCCCAAGGCTATTGTAATACATCTTAGCATAAGCAACATAACTACTATTAACTACGATATACTATAGGCTCATCTAGCAAACTGTGTGAGCGTGGGCATTTATTACCTTACTACTGTAGATGGACATTTATATACCCTGTTGACCTTTATCCCTAGCCCTTACTATGTGTGAACTCTTTACCGGGTGGGTAAAACTTTATAGATGATGATTAGAAGTACCAGGAGGAAAATATTTACTAGTTTAGCTTGCTCTGACAGGTGTGTTTCATTGAGGCTGTCACTCCTCTGCTCAGTCCCTACTTGGTGATCTGCTAAAGCATTGTGAGCGCTCAGACCGGACTCAGCTCTACTCAGCGAAGGTAGATTGAAAGAGGAAATCTCCAGTGTATAAAAACAAATATATAATTGTAACGACCGTCTATAAACATACACCGTCTACTCCATACTAAGTATACAAACTCCATATTCAAAACAAACCAAGCAAAACAAAAGACCAAAAACAAGAAACTCAAAGATTAGACAGTCCCAAAATCAGACAACGGCCTCACAGACGTCGCAGCCCGTCCTTTAACCGCCCCATCCGCCGTCGCCAGACTGCTAAACTCCACCCCGTCGCTCACAGGAAACCGTCCCGGATAGCTCCCTGCAGACAACGTCCGCCCCGACTCCGTCATCTCCAGCCCCTGCGACTGTGACTGCGACTGCGACTGCGCCGAGTCGCTCGACCATACCGGACAGACGATGCTGTAGATCGGACGGAGCGACGCAGCTGGACTGTCGACTACAGCCTCCTCTTTCCCAGTCCCAGTCACAGCCCCACCACCGCTGTTGTCGTTGATATTGTTGTTGTCAGGAGAGGGGCCCGACGGCGTCTTCCTCGCAGGCACACCCAAGGTAGACGAACCAGGCACACACGCCGTATCCGAGACACTATGGAACAGCGACGAATACACCGAATCGCTAATCAGCGGCTTCTGCACCGAGTACCGCGTGTTTAGAAAGTTCGGCACCGGGGCACCACTGCTACCGCTACCGCCAGCTCGATTCTCCGAAGCAACACTGGATATCTGCCCGACAGACGCACGGAGCGGGCTCGGCGCGCGCGCGTAAGCCGGCGTGGCCGTCGCGCCGGGGCGCAGCATCGCCGAGCCGAAATCGCTGGCAGATGGAGTGCGGCTGAAGAAGGCAGCGACGGCGGCGGAGATGCGCTCGGGTGAGATGCCGTCCTCAGCGTGGAGGAAGATCGTCTCGAAGAGGCTCATCTGGATGATCGTCATGAAGAGCTCGACGATGCGGCGCTCGCGGCGTTCGATGGCGCCGTTGATGAAGCTGTGTGTTCTGAGGGGAGCGGGTTGGTATGGATTGGTCTGTGAGGGCTTTGGGACCAGGTCGAGAAGGACGGCGAGGTAGTGGAGCAGTTTCAGGGTGAGGAGATTGCCGGTTAGGGAGAGCGTCTGGCGCAGCGTGATGGTGAGTCTGCCGTGGCGCTGTCCGTTCGGGCACTCCTGTTGCTCTGGTTGGGGTTTGGTGGCCATTTTGATGGATACTGAGTGGGTCAGTGAGCGTGGGAGGTAACCATGCGGTAGATACTCGATGCTGTGTCTTATCTTGCGAGGGGACGGTGTGGATATGTGGATGATAGTCTGTTTTGCGTCTGTTCTGTGGTGGAAGGAACTTTAGTTGTTGAGGAAAGAACGACCGTCGTCCACGGTCTTCATATCGTTAACCAGGTAATTTCCAGTCAAAGTATCCAAGGTATATGTAAACACAGGTACTGTACATCCTACCGCCCAACAAACCCTGCCTGCAGGATCCCAATCAGCTCATCCAGCCTCTGAATACACAGATCCGTATGCTCATGCTCCTTCAAATGTCCATTATGGTCATTCAAAAGCAGCACCGTCGCCGCGCCAGCCGTATGTCCCGCCGTCATATCATCAATACTGTCCCCGACCTGGAATTGTCAGCTGCCACCCAGAAGATCAACAAAAAGAGATAAAGAGAAAGAAGAAAGATACCATAATCAAATTCTCCCCCGCATTCTCCAACCCCCATTCCCTCGCAATATGCAAAATCCCATCAGGATCCGGCTTAGGCAAGAGGCCAGGCGTCTCGCGGGTAATGATGGGAACAAAGACGTGCGCGGGCAGGTGGTTCGACAAGAGGTGCATGACAGGGGCTCTACTTCAGTTAATACTTATTCATGTCGCTGCTTCTGCAACAAGTCGGGTGGGGGGGCAGGATGATGAACGCACTCGAAGTTCCGCGTACACAGCGCTCTGCGCACCCCCGCATCATGCAGATAGTCCATCAAATCGACCAGCCCCGGCTGCGGCTGCTGGTGCGTCATGGCTTCGCGCTCGATGGCCTTGATTTTGTCGGCTGCTTCGAGGCGCTCCTCGCTGGGGAGGCTCCGAATGTGGTGCAGGATGTCTGTTTTCTTTTCGATGCCGAGGGCTTTTCTGTTGGTTGTGAGTATTCAATTTATGAAGGTGGGGTCATGGATGCTGGGATTGGCGTACCGCATCTGAGAGAACATGTAGTTTTGGGGGAGACTGTTCGATTCGTGAGTTTCATACAGTTGATTGGATTTTGCTTATGAGATTCAGTACGCACCATAATGTACCATCCACGTCGAATACGATCCCCTTCAATTCAGGCGCTGTCGCGTCGGTGGAACCGAGGGGCGCGAACCGTCGTTGACGGAGGGGAACGCTCTGTAGGGAAGACATTTGGCGGGTGAGTAGGCGCGAGGGGCGCGTCCACATGGATATCTATATATATATGTATGTATATATATATATTTGTCTATAAGAGGGGTACAGAGATTGAAGAGGGAGATGTGGAGAAGTTGGTGGTTGATAAGATTGCCTTCCGGTGCGGAGAATCCCGGGCGCGACCCATTCCGGCTCTATTTTCTGTACACTCGGCCATTTATTTACAGATCCCCCATGATGGGAGAGAATCGTTTCGATCCGGGTATCTATGCGTTACATATCCAACAAAAGAACTATTCATCGCCTCGTCAACGCCCATTTTGGTCTGCTGGTCATCACATCCGGTAGCGATCCCATGCTTTCTTGCCCGCACTTGGCATGGGTCGATACGCATCGCCGCCGCCCCCGCCCCGCTTCCCGCCGCCACGGCCTCCTCGGGGGCCTCCCCGGCCCCGGGGAGGAAAGCGAGATGTCGGCTGCCAGCTGTCCCGGCCTCTGCCGCGACTGCCCCGGGGGGAGAGCGAGCGTTGCCGGCCCCCATCGCCATTGTAATCGCGCCGGTCCCGATAGCCCTGGGAATCTCCGCGGCCCCCGGAAGACCCAAAGCTCTTGCCCCGCCCGATGCCGCTGCCGAATCGGATGTTGGGCCGTCCGCCGGCGTTGCGTCCCAGGGGTGGCCGTCGTCCGGGTCGCGAGAGCATGTCGTCGCTGTCTGGGCTCGGAGACCGGCGGTCGGCCCGGCCCCGAATCTGTAGGCCCCTCTGGCCGCTCACGACTGAATTCATGTTGGTGACCATGTTGGGATCGATCCCCCGCAGGGTCCAGGATGACGACTTCAGCGGGTAGGACAGCGACGGGCAATCTCCCAGGAGATGGCGGTTGCTGGTGCAGTGGGCGCACGAGAGCGAGACGAGCACAGGCCCCGTAGGCGGATCCACCCGGGGCAGCTTCCACATGAAGTCGCACTGTAGCTCGATATGCGCGGACGATCCGCATAGATCGCAAGGGATCTCCGACGCCGAACTTTTCAGTGTCGCACCGCACTGGGACTCGTCGTGGCCGCGCTCCCGACACCGTGAACATCGCCTCCAGGTAGGACAGAGGCTGCTCTGGTGCTGATTCCAATCTCCGCAGTGCACGCACTGTGGATTGTTAGCGTTACTCATCTTGTCAAATCCCTAGTGTCCCTTACCTCTTTGTATGGACAGACCTCCGCCAAATGGCCCTCGCGCATACACTCTACGCAGGCAATGGGCAGTTGGAGGTCGACATCATTGATGTCCTGGCCGTAGTGCAGAAACCGCGCCTGACTCTCCAGGTCTTCCCGGGTGAGGTCTGAAAGGATCGCAGGCGCTGTAGGGTACTTCTGCGAGTACTGACGTAGGGTCTCTTCCTTGGACGAGGAGCTTTTCGCAGACCCGTTGGCCGGAGCCCCGGTCAGCGATATCATGTTTGAAGCGTGGGTAGGCCCCGCTCCATTCGAATCGCCCGTGGCCGTAAGTTCCTGGCCAATATTCAACAAGATCGACCGATCCGCCTCGGAATCCGCGTCCGAGTCCCCTGACAGCTGCATCCCCGAGTCACTCGTATCCGTCTCCCCCTCCTCGATCTCACCGTCCTCAGCCTCGCCATCATCGGACGCACTCCGCCAGAACTTGTTGTTGACCGCGTCGAATTGCGAGCGGGGTCGGCCCTCGTCGCGCTTGTTCCCTCTCGCGCCGAGTGTGGTCCGAATTTCGCCTCTGCTCCCTTTGTTCCAGTTGAGCGCTGACGCACTTTTCATCTGAACGTCCGTCGATGCCGGCTCGGACTGTCCGTCCGACGAGTCGGATGCGCTGTCGGACGAGTCGGAGTCCGCGCTCGAGCTAGAGCCGTCGCTGGAGCTGGAGCCGGAGCTGGACGTTTCATCAGAATCCACATCCAAGGGAGCGTTGCTGAAACTCCCCCCGCGAGGGACGAAATCCTGCGCCACCCGGTCGTCTGCCTTTCTCTTCCTCCGTTGTCTCTTGTTGGCGTTGGCGGGATCGGTGGAGCTCTGTCGGGAGGAGTGGTTCGAGGACGCTGCACGGGTCCGGGAGATCCCTACGGAGGCGGTTCGAGAATCATGGTCATCAGGGGAGTCCGACATGGTGTCGAGGAAGTGGAATGTGTCGTGTCGTGCGGGATTGTCGCCGGTCTGCGGTTCGCATTCTGATTCCTCAAGGAAAATTTACGGGGAACGACAGAAGCCAGAGCCGCAGCGGAGGAACATTAGTCCGGCACTTCCCCGTGACGCTCATGTGATGTAGTCATGTGACTCAGGTCCAGAGTGATCCCTTAACACGTGTATCTCTCGATCTATAAATATTCTGGAGGTCTATTGTCGCCTGTAATTGCCCATGTTGAATCAGATATGGATGCTATATCATATTGATATCCCTATCTATATCGATTATCGAACGCTATAAATATCAACCAGAGACCTAAATAGAAATCAGGTCTGAGACTAACAGGATTCTAGAACCTCCGCTGCATCGATCCGATCCCTTCCAGACCAGGCATGATTGGTTCTGCTTAGCAGCCGCAGTAGCGTCATGTCTTCTTCTGACTTTAGATAGTGAGATTGAGAGTATCTGTAGTTGAAAGTGGCGAGGTACTTGATAGTTAGATAGATAGTCTGCTCTGATAGTAGTACTAGTATCTTAATATGATTCCTCCTCTATTCTCTGCGGATTTACTGCTCTTTGATTCTTCTTTTTCTTTTCTTTTCTTATTATTATACTTTTTCTTTTCCTTTCCTATAACGCAAATCAAATAAAGATATAAACGTAATTATTTGAGCTTGAAATTGGTGGTGCTGGATGGCTGTCGGGCTCCCGTGACTTTCTGCCGATCCTGCGATCTCCCTCGCTCGTCTTTCCTCTCCCTCTTCCTCTCTCTCTCTGTCTCCCTCTCCCTCCTGTACGATCACCTCATCCTCCATCAATCGCTATATACTCCTTTTTCCTTCCCTTTCGACCTTCCTATTCCTTCTTCCTCTACATCTCTTTATACCTCCCCACCCTCTCTCTCCCCGGGATCATCGGCTGGTATCCCCTCCGCTTCCTCCACCCCCCCCCTCCTCTCTGATTCCGCCCGTGATATCTCCTCGCTCCTATCCTCCTCCGTCCAATCTCCTTGCCTTCTCCGCCTTCTCAATATCTCGATATCTCGATACTCGTCGGTTTGTTCCATTTTTCCCACCGGTTCTCGATCAATACCGCCAAGGTGTCTTCCATCGTCGCCCCTCGTACCATCTCCTTCCCTCCGGAGGTCGACACAGGCCACCGACGGTTGGCTCCCACCAAGGACATGTCGCAGAATAAAGCAGGCCGACGGAGACGCTCCAGCAGTCTCATCTATCAGGAACCTCCGGAATCCATCGAGCATACCAGCGATCAGGCAGCCCTGCCCAATCTGAATGCGAACTGGGTCAATGCCAAGGGTGAGTCTATCTTTTCCCGAAATTCCCGGCGTCGGACGTGGCACTGCAATCTAGACCACAGTATTTCCGAGAGGAAGAGTGAAGGAGGGGTGTCACACTGGATCAGGAGATAGGGGTCTAACGCGTGATATCTAGGTGCCTGGACCATCCACTTCGTCCTCATCCTCGCCTTGAAGATTTTCTACGACATCATTCCCGGCGTCTCCCAGGAAACCTCCTGGACCCTGACCAACATCAGCTACATGTTCGGTTCCTTCCTCATGTTCCACTGGGTGCGGGGCATCCCCTTCGAGTTCAACGCTGGTGCCTACGACAACCTCAACATGTGGGAGCAGATCGACAACGGCGACCAATATACCCCCGCCAAGAAATTCCTGCTCTGCGTCCCCATCTGCCTCTTCCTCCTCAGCACCCATTATACCCACTACGATCTAACCTATTTTACCATCAACTTCCTCGCCACCTTGGCGGTGGTGATTCCGAAACTGCCTTTCGTATGTGCTCCTGACCCCGGCGCGCCTTGCCCCCCGTACTGACCACCTACAGTCCCACCGGTTGCGGATAGGTCTCTTTTCGGAGCCCGAGGAATAGCTCTTTCCTCGTTGACGTTGCTTTTGTTGTTCTTTTCCTCGTATTTGTTCGGTCTCTTGGCTTTTCTTCTTGACCATATTCTCCGCTTGGCGATTCAATATCCTTTTTCCCTACTTTTTTCTTCTTGTCTTTGCTCGCGACGGTGCTGTTTTCCGGTGACTCCACGGATCAGTACTCAAGTTGTCGACTGCCGACGACTCTCGAATGGGGAACGGCAGGGGCCATGGGTCCCAGAAAGGGGGGAGGAAATCCACCAGAAATCTACAAAGGAGAGAGCGGTGCGGTGTGGATGCGAAGGGTTGGACGGGAAAAAGAATCCCGATATCTCGATATCATTATTATCAATGCTTGCTTGCACCGTTCTCGTGGCATCGGCTTCCGATCGTATTCCGCGTCCCGGCTTTATTGTAACCGCGATCGTCCAGGGGATGATTTAAGCGATGGACACGACCTTCTCGTATCAATTGTACTACGTCGGGCCGACACTAACGAGGGGTGCCACTCTGACTGGCCATGTTCACGGTTGTTTCATGGTCGGATGTCGGGGGTCTTTGTGGCTCCGTCGTGGATTTCGAGGCCCGTGAGAGCGCTATGTATTGGGCCACCCGTGCTACCTCGGTAGGAGTATTAGACCATGGTTTACGGTATTCGTTGCGGCTAATGATACGATTATTGTATATAATGATGTAAATCTATAATCAGTCATTGTGGTGGGTGCATAATGAGCGTAGTGGTGGTTTCAGTTATCCGCCAGGGCGGGATATATATTCGTAGAGCAGATTCCGGCTACTATTAATGAGAGCCAACCGAACTCATAAACCATGGACAAAGAAAGATTAGATATAAAGATATAAGAGAAAAGTAAATAAATATAATATTCAAAGCAAAAACAAAACAAAGAGAAAACAAAAACACACCAACAAAGGAAGTTTTTAGCAAAATAAAAAAAGATGATCAAGTCAACGCCAATGGCGCTGCTGGGAATCGAACCCAGGTCGAATCGGAATTGTTGTTTGAAACCACAACGATTCATGATGACCACTACACTACAGCACCTTGATCGGTGAAAGAGGCTGCTTTCTTTGGTCTCTTGATCCGCCGGCTCTACTCCACGCGCCTTATCGATAAGCGCGTCTTTCACTCTCGCGATCTTTGTCTTCATCTCATCTTCATCTTCTTCTGTACGCTCTACTTTACTCTCTTAAAACTTGTTAATATATTCCCCTCATCATGGATATAGATGAGGACGCCTACCGCTGCCATAAACCTCTCCCATATGAGCTGGTCCAACACATTGGCATCTTCTTCGAAGAGAAGCTCTGTCAGTATCCCCTACACCAATCAACCTATCTCACCATGCTAACAAGCTACACAGACGCCCAAGCCCTCGCCCTTCTCTTCGACATCGTAACAACAACCACCGGCCCCCCAACCCCCGTATTCGTCCCTCCCCCGCAACATCTCGCCCTCTCCGCCACCCTCCTAGTACACCCCGCAACCACTACGCGCGCCAAGTCACCCGCAGAGGAGGAAGCCCCGCCGCAGCACTGCGGCTCCTCCGTTTAGCCAACAACCTCGTCGGACCTCTCAATTCCCGTCTAAGTGTCGCATTCTCCTTCACCCACTTCCAGTCCTCCCGACAAGGCCGCCGCCGCCGCGGCGCCGCAGAGGATGACACCTTCGCGGACCCCGAGGACGCAAAGCAGCTGAACCTGGAGCTCGCACAGTCAGCGGCATTGTGGTCGCGCGCCGAAGACTTCTGGCACGTCGTTGGCTGGGCGTTCAATTGCTCGGTGCTGCACCGCGAGCGATGGGATCGCTGGCGCGTGTGGCTGGAGTTCATGTGTGAGGTGTTGGAGGACGACTGGCGCGAGCGGATGAGACTGGCTGAGGTTGCTGCATTGCAGAACAACAACGATGCACCGAATGGAACGGCAAAGAGACGTCTCCGGAATAGAACAGATAACCAGGATCAACACACCGCCGTCCTCAGAGACAGCCTCATCTGCCGCTACATCACCGACCCGTCCGCCGGCTTCGGCCGCAACAGACGCATCCTGCGCGCCGTCTTCGCAGACGGCAGCTCCAGCGCCGTCAATGAGTTCCGCCAGGTCTTCCACAACGAGCTGCGACCGTTGCGCAACAAGGGAGGCGACCAGCCTGGCAATATCAAGAAGCGCGAGGTGGAGGTGAACGTCGACCAAGGCGTCTACGGCGACTACCTCACCGAAAAAGACGACGACGACGACGACCTATCCACAACCGAGAAAGGCACGCCCTCGCGCAAAACCAAACGCCCTCGCCGAGCCACCCGCTCCACCACCACCACCACCACCACCGGTGACACCACCATCGAAACGCCCCCCCAACAATCACCACCCCCATCAACAACCAACACCCCCCTAACAAACGACGCCTCCCTCCTCGGCGGGCTCACATCCCTCTCCCTCCGCCAACGCCTCCTCGAACTCCTCACCCAAGTCTCCCAAAAACTGCCGCGCGACTTCCTCCCCCTAGAAGACCTCTACCACCTCTTCGTCGAAAACATCCGCCACCAGCCCCTCCCCATCTACCAAGCCCTCGTCAGCCCCTCCACCCTATCCTACCTCTCCCCCGCAGCGCACACCACCCTCTGCGAATTCCTCCTCTACCGCCTCCGCGAGTCCGCCGCCCCAGACTCAAACGAAGACTACCTCAACCAGACCAAACTCGAGTACTGCTTCTTGCCGTTCGCGGCTAGCACCGCCGCTGTGGCTGACAATGCCAAGATGTCGATTGCGCTCGAGGCGCTTGTTATGCTGCTTGCGCAGAGTGACCTGTTGACCGTTACGGATGGGTTTCGCAGTGCGGTAGAGTGTGGCATTGAGGCTAGGGCTGAGAAGGTGCAGACTGAGGGCGCGCAGGCTACTACTGGTGGTGGGGGGAGGGGAAGGGGAAGGGCAGGGTTGCGGAGGATGTGGAGTGGTCTTGGTTGATTGAGAGTGGGGAGCGGTTGATGTTTCTTTTGGAGGTTGTGGGGTGATATTATTGGGGGTGTTGGTAGGATTTAGCTTGCTATGTATCTTGTCTGCTTCGTTTTCTTATACCTATCTGCTGCTTGTTATTTATTTTGTCATTTGTTTGATGTTTGTTGATTCGGGCTTACACTGGGTGTGATTATTGTGTTGTTGTTGTTCTAGTATATATAGATACCCCGTGCAGCGAGTACCTTACACTATCTATTATCTACTTTTATATTTATCATTTACTCCTCATATATGGGATATCTGCATGGGATGCATCTATTGAGTATAGACTATAGAGTATAAATGACTATTTACAGCCGAACCAAAACAAAGCAATCAATCACCCAAGCAAACAACCGAACCGGACCATCGGGAATAAAGTTAATATCTACCCCCCTCCACCTGCCCATCCATCCATCCATCCATCCACACGCTAGACACGCACAAAGAAATGAATCACGTTGAACCAAAGAAGAAAAAAAACAAGTAACAGAATAATGAAACGGATCATCCCCTCTAAACCATAGAAGCGAATGAAGAACGAAAACAATTATGGCGGCGGCCTCGGCCCAATAATCTGCCTTCTCGCGCCCCCAACGCCCAACCCCGAACCCCCCGATTCTGATTATCACCACCCATAAACCCATACTGATGGACGTCCCAGGCCTGTCCCGGGCCGGAGCCCAGAGTACCGTCTTTGAGGCCGCGCGCGGCTGCCTCCTGCGTCTGCTTCTGGCCCTCTTCCCACTCGCGCTGGCGTTCGCGCTCGCGCTCCATTTCGCGCTCTAGCAGTGACTTTGAGGCCCAGCCGCCGGCTTTGGTCTTTTGTTGGGCGGCGGCGCGTCGTGCGTTCTCGGCGTCGACTTCGGCGGTTGTGGTGTAGTCTTGGGGGCGGTGGGTGGCGGGCTTGGGGGCCACGGGGGGTCGGTGGGATGAGAGGTACTGGTCGACGC
Organism: Aspergillus campestris IBT 28561; assembly: GCF_002847485.1. Classification (NCBI taxonomy): domain Eukaryota; kingdom Fungi; phylum Ascomycota; class Eurotiomycetes; order Eurotiales; family Aspergillaceae; genus Aspergillus; species Aspergillus campestris. The sequence goes on from NW_020194337.1 coordinate 1,592,177, forward strand.
GGCTGGCCGGGAGATGGGGCTTGGGGGCGTGCGTCGCTGTGGGGTCTGGGAGGGGACGCGGGGATGGGGTCATGTTTGTGGCGTGGTCTGCGGTTTCGAGAGGGGCCCGTGGCGGCATCGCTGGGGGCTGCTGCGGTTCTGAAGCCGTGGGATCGGGGAGTGGTCGGCGGGGTAGGGATGGGGGTTGTTCGGAGCGGGTTGGCTCCGGGAGCGGACGCGGAGGCTGGGGCGGCACGTCCGGCTGCTCCTCATGGTGCGTCTGCCATTCGGTGCGCAGCAGTCGGCGCTCCTGTTCGAGGGACGACAGGCTGTAGCTGGGCTTGGGCGGCACCGGGACGGGGCGATTGCTGCGCGCGGGTGGCTCCGGGGTCCCGGTCTGCCGGCCCTGCTCGTACTGTCGCTCCCGTTCCTTGGCGAGCTCCAGCTCACGCTCCAGCTCCCGGATGCGCTGTGTCTCCTGCGATTCGTCGGGCGAGGCGCGGCCGGGGTTGGGGTTGGGGTGACTGGCTTGGTACTGGCTGAGGAATTGGCCGTTGAGTCGGCTATCCTGAAGCTCCCGGTGGTGGTGCCTCTCCTGCTCGAGTCGTGCTTCGGCCTCTTTCTCTTCCCGTGCGCGCTGCTGTTCCTCAGCTTCCCACGTCCGCTTTTCCTCCTCCCATCGCTTCCGCTCGGCTTCGGCCTCGTGCCGCTCCTTATCCTTCTCCTGCAAACGAGCCGTCTCCAGCTCCCATCGGCGTTCCTCTACCTCCTGGGCTCTCCGCTCCTCCGCCTCGAGCTCGCGCTGACGCCTGTGCTCCGCCTCCTGGCGCTCGAGGATGGCGCGCTCTTCTTCCTCGCGCCTGCGCTTCTCCTTCTCGGCCAGACTCGGCACATACGGCGAGGCGCTGGTGATCTGCCGACGAGCGCCAAAGGCGACCCCTTGGTTGGCCTGGCTCGCTCCGCCCATGTACCCGTACTGGTGGATATTCCAAGCCGGGGAGGTGGCGGCCTCGTCGGACTTCTTGGACCAGCTGCTGACATGCGGAGACTTGCCGGGGCTGGCACCGGAGGTACTGGAGTTCGCGTCGCTGACGTTGCTGATGCCGCGCGGACGGGCCGGTTTGTACGCGCTTGCACTGGAGCCGGTCATATTCGGGCTGAGCGACCCGCCTTTGTTTTGGACGCCGATCGCGCGGGGGAACTTAGCCGGCTGCAGGGCATTGGCTCTTCGGCTGAAGGCCATCAGGCACTGCAGGACTTGCGCGGGGTCCTTGCCCTCGTAGAGGTCGACGGTCAGGAAGACGTCATGCGGCGGGAGACTCAGGGGCGGCATCTGGCACGCGCGGAGGAAGTGGGAGATGTTCTCCATCTGGACAAAGGGCATCGAGGATTGTTTGTACTTGAGGCCGGGCGAGACGACCATGTTTACGAGTCTAAGGAGTAACTTCGTCAATCACCGTGGACTGGGGTGAGGGGAGAAGGCCCATCCAGGGCGGTATCTGTGCTCACCTGCAGAGTGCGACACCATCTTTCAAGCCCTCCAAGAGGTCGGACGAAGGCAGTCTTTCGCGCAGGACGTCTTCGATCCAGTCGCGGACCTCCGCGGCTGCCTGCGGTGTATAGCGGGACAGGCGCAGACTGCGCAGGTCTTTGTCCAAGGACGTCACGGACGCCATGATGATTTGATTAAACCGGTCAACTGAACGGATAGTATACCGCAAGGAGAATGGAAGGAAATGGAAGAATAGAAGAAGAAAGTGAGTTGCTAAGGAGAACGGCGCGGACAGTAGTGGGGCGGGCCGTGGGGCGGGGGGATAAGGGGAAGTAGGAGTATAGTAGAGGTATTCAACGGAGATCGGTAACAAAACGGAGGGGAGTTGATGGAAATGGGAGAGTAAACAGGGGAGAGGAGAGAGTAAAGAAGGAGAGAGGAAAGAGAAGTGAAGAGAAAGTTGACAGGGAGAAGATAGAGAGAGAGAGAGAGAGATGGAGAGGAATGTCGTTGGGGGGCAGTAATTATGCCTGCTTATGTAGGAAGGATGCTGACTGGCTGTGAAGGGATAATTCTGGCGATGACGTTCGTTCGTCTTCCTTCAGCCTCGTCTTTTTCTCCACCCCAGCTGCTCCCACCACTCCATTGATAGCCCTCGACTCTGGCCTTTCTTGCTACCCTGTCTGTCTGACAGATCTACAATATCCCCCCGATTCAATGAGCCCCATCAACAGCCTCTGGTTCAAGTGGAAAAGCCTCCGCCTCCCGTGGCGAAAATCCTTCCTCGTCGGTATGCCACCCTAGCTTTCCACGGATTACATACAGAAGACCACACCTACTAATACCTATCATTATCTAGGCCAAGACCTGCGAGGCAACACATTCTGGGAATTCAAAGATGCGCTGAACGCCGGTCGATTCCGGCGCATCGTGAAATTCGACCCGAAGACCCATTTCGCCGATGTTCAAGTGACACGTACGTTCCATTCAGCCCTATCCTTGTGTATATCGGCTTTTGGAATCACAAACTGAGACCCGTCGATTGATCTAGCGCAATGGCACCAATGGCTCCGTCACGTCCGTCGCGAGCCCCCCTCCATCCAAGAACAGCAGCAGGATGTCCTCCGCCAAATGCAGATCAAGCAGTTGGCGCGTCTGGCCGATGAGCGCTGGGCCAGCAAGCCCTCTTATCTGGATAAACCTGCGACGAATGCTACACCTGCGCCTGCGACTGCCAACCCTGCCGACGCAGTAACAGCACCGGCAGCGGCACCAGCAGCACCAGCATCGACACCCGACGCGCCTACGGCCCAGGAGAGTGCCCCTCAGCAACAGACACCCCCCGCTGCTGGCACAGAGACCAAACCTAGAACGGACGACGCTACCACCACCACCAAGAAAGATAAAGATCCCTGGGCGGCAGCTGGCAAGGGCGGACCGAGTGAGAAATGGGAGCCGGAGCCTTGGACGCCCAGTGTCGCTCGGCGGTGATCGACTTTAAAGAAAAAAAAAAAAGGAAAAAGAAAAAGACCTTCGTGTCCTTGGGGTGAAACATGGTGCCTGGGAAAAGTAGCGCCTCGAGGCGCTAACCGGGTGATAGACAATCCGTTGAGAGACACTGGGCTACGGCTGGCTACTTTAGACTGATTTGCGCGGGGCTCCACTGTCTTGCTGAATGGACGAACGTCGGTCGATTCATCCCTTCCGGGCTATTGGTATTGGTACAATGGTCGGTTATGAATTTATATATCCGACCAAACCAGTTCGGCACGGAGCTTTTGCCAAGCTCCACAGGGTCAGCGCTTAGATAGACTGGTATCATGTTTGGGTTTGTTTATTCTTGCATGTATTATATACATAACTCCTGAGTGTCAAGACTCAACTCACTGTGACTATACTCCTAATGAATATGTACAACCTGGAATACATATAAGGGCCCTCCCTGCAGTATGAAATTCAACCCTGAAATGCATGCAATGCGCTGAGCGAGAAGAAAGATAAGATGAATGACACATTAATTGTAGTGGATTATTATAATGCCGCATGTATCCAATGCTCACAGTTCTATAATTTTGGGGGTCCAACGCCGATTTTTGGCCTGTAGATAATACAAGAGAACAAAACCCAAGCTTAGCAAAAACACCTGAACGACCGTTGCCAGTTCACCAAACCAAACAGAGAGACCATAAGACGGTGCAGAGGGGGAAATCAAACATAGTACAGATAGGAGGTAATCAACAATGAAATAAAAAAAGTGAAAAGATATGGAAGGAAAAGAAGAAAGAAGAGGGGGGAAGAAGACTAGTATAGAATGGCTTCGAGGGTATCCACGTCCCCACCAGCCTTGCGGACTGCCTGCAGTGCAGCCTCGCTCAGCTTGCGCCGTCGATCGCGAGCCTCTTGCTCGCGTCGGGCTTTCGTTTTGGAGCTGCCGCTGGGGGCAACCCCGCCGAGGATCTTCCGGCTATCGCTGGGAGTGAAGTTCACAAACGAGACGGTGACCGACTTGTTGGAGTTCTTAGGGCTAGAACCCTTGACTGGCCGGGGTGCGCTCATCGATTGGCCGGACAGTTTCCGGCCGTGAGGGCGGCGCTGGGGCGTCTTCATGGCGATGCCGTTCGGCATGGTGGACCCCATTCCGGGGGACCCACCCGTCCCGGGGGACATGGACGGCGATCGTGATGGATGTTGGCCGTTGGGCGTGGTGAAGGAAGAGGAGTCCACGAAGCTTTGGGACGGAGGTGCGGGGGTGTGGTAAGCGTGGGTATCTTGGGTGGTGGGGGCGGTCGGCATGGTCGACGGGGGAAAAGAGGAGCTCGCGGTGGACATATCGAAGGAGGAGGGGTCGAGCTGGATCATGAGGCCCCCTTGCAGCATGTCATGCTGGTTGTTCTGCATGGGCCGCTGTGGGGTCGGGGACGCAATTATGGGCTGGTATGACGGTTGTCGGGGCGCAACCTGGCCCGCCATGGGGGACGCCCACCATGCCTGGGCGTCGTGGCTGCCGAGATCCGGCGTGAAAGGAAACGTCGACGAGCCAAGGGAGTCAGAATGCCACGATGAGAGGGACTGCGGGTCGGAGGAATGTGGAGAGGAGAAGATGTCGTCCGCCGGGGGAGGACTGGAGGTCAAGGTGGAGTTGTGGGATTGGCTGAGATACCGCGGGGGTTGCCGGGCCAGGGTATTCGCGGAAGGCGAAGGCATGGAGATCGCGGGGGAGGGGTGGAAGAGTCCCGAATCGTAGTGATGAGGCATCTCGGCCGAATCCCCCGCGGGATTCATGGCGGAGTTGTCAGCGGCCGCCATATTCTCCTGCTGCACGAGGATATCGGACGGCGGCGGTGACAGCGGCAGACGATCATCGGCACTACGGAAGTTGAAGTTCTGCTGCAATCGCTGCGCCCATGCGTCGGGGTACGCCATTCTCCCTTTCTGGAGCTGCGAGGTGCGCGTCAAACCAGGGGAGAAGCTCTGTTTGCGCAGGTGCCCACGGCCATTCGGCTCGCGGTGACGACGAATCGACTTGGGAGTGAGCAATGCACTCTTGTTCTTGCGGTTAGGAGTCTGCGGGGGTGTGGACGGTGAGGAACGGCCGGTGTCTGCAGCAGGGGGGTGGTGATCGGCGGAAGGAATGTCCAGGTTGGAATTCAGATCGGAGACCGCGGAGGGTTGGATCGAGTCTTGAAATGCAAGGGGGCCGGGACCTGCAGAGGGAGCAGTATCCGGCGGCAACGACCACACGTCCTTTCCCCACGTCTGCTGTTGCTGCTGGGGTGACTGCTGGGGTTGCTGTGAGGTGGAAACGGAGGGAGAGTGTTCGCCACAGTCGCTGGGTAGGGGATCCAGGGAGAACATCTGGTCAAGATCGCCGGAGAATGAAAGGTCTTTGTTACCATCGGTACTTGACGTATCCATGTTGACGTATTGATTGAATAAGTCATTGAACGAATGGTCATAAGGGTGGGCGAACATGGTGGGTCGGGGTATGGATCGCCTTCCGTTTGCGGCGACGAGGAGGGAGCTCTGCCAAAGGACGGGCCGGGAGCCAACTTGCAACTAGAGGCAGATTTCCGACGGTGATTGGCGCCAAATTCTGCGGGCGAACAAGTCTGAATCGAAGCAAGGTTCGGATATCAAGCCGGGGAGCCGTTGGACAGGAGGATTTGGGTGTAAGATGGAATGTTTTGCTCGTTTGGCACTGTTTGATGTTTAGACAATCGAGAAAAACATTGCACAAGATGCAAAGCAGGCAAAGCAAACAAACAACAGACCGAGGGGGCCCTTTTTGAATCGTTGCGATGGGCGCCAGCCTCTGGGATTCTTCTGGCATTCCGCCTGCTCCAAAGATGGGTAAAGAATGCACAGAGGGGAGGGGAGGGGGCATTGCCTGGCTCGATATGGCCCACCCCATCCTGATGGATTGATTTGACAAGACTCCCACCAGGCCTTACCCCTACCAATCACAGAGACCGGAGGTCCAATGGCTGGTTGAATGCTCCATTCTTCACCCACACTTCTATGTAGTGGGTATGGGTTCCGGATGGCCACCCGCTAGAATGCAACCTTCACTATGCCCGAAACAGCCGGGATGGGGCATCAGCAGGACAGGGCATTGGGCGGGTCCTTGGGGGGGGGGACTTGCGAAGCCAATGCACGGCGAAATATCGTCACAGTCTGACAGGAGAACTGCGCCCTGCGTGGATAGCGGGCTACATAATGAAAACTACTTTGGGTCCTGCGGCGCAGCTATGAAGAAGCTCCTGTGGAGAGAAGGGGTTTAGTGTGATCGGTGGGCACCTCGAGTGTAAGTGTCATCGGGGTTTGCCCCTCCGAACACCAGGATGTGACCCTGAGGATCTGCATCAACGCTGTTGTTCTGCCCATTTGATTGCTCAATGGCAATGTTCTCCAGTCGCATGGTGGAGCAGGGTCTGCTCGGATACCAAATGCCCTGACGTGGAATGACCATGGGAATGCCGGGGCTGGGAGGTACGCAAGCCTTTCGCAAATATGCACGGCCTTGGTAAATCCATGTGCACATCTGCGACCCAAGAGAGATCTAGCCAAAACCTAGAGAAAATAGAAAAATCAATGAACCAGTCAAGGTGAAAGAAACTTTGGCGCTGTTGATTCGCTGCACAGCTGGAGTTTCTATAATTATCCCGTGCTTTGGGACTCGCCAAAAATCTCCTAGAGGAAGGAAGCCCCTCGATTCGCATTCAGTTCAGTCCCTGACAAAGGTTTGGAACAGGATGAAAGATTGCACAAGGTCATCCGACTCAGTCAATGAAGAAAACCATCCAGTCATTGAACTTGTATGGGGCCTGGGCCGAGTGTGGCGCGTCTTCTTTGTCTTGCGACTCAGTGTGAATCAACAAACAGGCCAATCCCCATAACGAAGGAAGGGCAAACCCGCATAAAGTTTGAGACGAACTGAAGAAACCCTCAACGGTCTTTGTTCCCACGTTTTGCTCAGACCATGCAATCATGCCATGAGCTCGGCCACGAACCCCTACATTGATACGAAGACTCCCACGAAACCCAAGGGGGAACGAGCCTCCCCTGAAGGCCACCATGCTTGATGGAGAAGGAAAATCAAAACCAAAACAAAGATAGATGAGAAAGAATTCTTGCCCCTGCGAAGCCGGAAACAGCATGCTCCCCAGTGGTGGGTGGTATTGATTTCCACCTTGAATGATTGGCTGGGGTTCCTGGGAATGTAAGCCACCGAGAAGAATGCACAAGCTTCTTTCAGGGAGCATAACAGTCATGATCGAACTTTCCCGACCCTGGGGTTCCTGCATGGAATGAATGAACGGTGGAAGACCTTTTCAACAAAGGACGATCTGAAAATAGGAACCGGTACCGAAGACCGAAGAACAGGGGGATTGAAACAGGAACAGAAACTATTCTGGTAGATTAATTGTAGTACAGAAGACAGTATCAATGAGCTGCAACCTCACCAGGAGGTGTCTCTCTCCTGCCATAGGCCCGATGGATGTTTGGAACCCGATGAGCAGCATGGCTCCTGTATGGTTGCTTTAATTAGGACCCATTGAAAGGCATTCAGATGTCCGGATGGAGCTAGAGACTAGAGAATGTGAGTATCTTGAAAAAATAGTGTTATTGTTCTGCCCTTTCAGCGAGTTGGAGATACTTCATAGACACATTGGAGTCTATCCCCTGTTAACGTGGATGTTGATGCTCTCTACTCTGTGATCTGTACTGATATAAGCAAGAGGAACTTAGAAGTGAGATGAATATGGAATACCCCAGAATCCCCGAGATGGACGGTCCGCAGTAGACTAACCCGTTACGGAAAGACCAGTGGCTGAGTAATGTTTAGGCCTTAGGCACAAAGAACTCGAGAAATTTCTGACGGACAAAGGAACAAAGTAATTCCAGAGCGATCCCGGGTGATCCCGGGCGAGTTGTGTGCATTGTTTGTGTGGCTGAGTAACAATGGACGAAGTTATGCAAGGACCAGATGCCCATTGTGGAAGATTTAGGTCATGTGTGGGTGATGACGGCAACCTGATTGCGGTCTGACGGTCAGCCGGCCTTTTGACTCTTTTCTTCTTTCTTCTTTCCCAGCACTGATTCTTGTGCTTCTCATATATATACCCTCATTTCCCACGAGACAGGTCGAGTCTGTGTGATTCCAACACTGTCTATTCAAACAGAACGCCTCGCTTCGCTGGTTACCCCTCTCGCCCCCCCCCCCCCCCCCCCCCGCTACGTCTCTTGTCCAACATCCCACGAAAAGTGGGTATGACTGTTTAAGCCGCCCTCTCCGGCCTCTATCTACGATCACCGAAACCACAGCTATAACCCAGGTCAAGAACTTGGATCCTCAGTCCTCGAACGTGATATCGAGTTTGTCTGTCTGGAAGAATAGACGCGTCGAGTTATTCGAACGGAATCGGATACCATACAACTCGCCCTCCCGATAGTCTTACGCTTACCCCTCACGTCCTTCGGTCTATATGTATCACATCAGCCAGCCTCTACACAAAACCCCGATCGAGAAAAAGAAAAGTTGGTACCTGCCTTCGGTTCCATCCTTACAGGCCCAGAACTCGCCCCAGTGCATGTGCAACAACAACAACGGATCAAATTGTCAATTCATCAAGTGAACACCATGTATCCTCAGATTATCTCGTTTAACGGAGCCGTTGCTGGTTCCCATTAGGTGAATCTGTGTTCGCCCTTGCGATTCAATATGGATCTCTCCCGCGTTTTTGGAGGCCGTCGAAGCCAACCGCTGAATCAACCAACACTTTACAACACATTTCTCGAACTCGAAAAATATTAACCTATACGCCAAGGAAGGTGTATCTTTGGGGCAACTACTGTCTACGATTTGCATCTTTTCTCTTGGTGACCCTACCTTTGATTATACTCTACAGCAAGTGCCTGATTTCCGGATCGTCAAAATGGGCACCCAGCTCTTGAATAAACAGTCGTCCTGGGAGTCTCTGTCATCGAACTTTTCCAACCTTGAGATCTCATTCTCCCAGGACAGCTGTTATGGCTCGGACGAGATATCTGTCGCGTCGACTAACCCAACTTCGGTGAATACTACGACCGTTACGCCTTCATCATCTATCTCAGAGGCACCTCCTCGTCCCGCCCCGAAATCAATCTTGAAAAGACCCTACTCGGAAATAGAGGAGGACGAGAAGTCCGAGTCTGGTTATGCCTCCGAGGCTTCTGACCATGAATTTGATGATTCCTCGGACGAAGAGGACGAAGATGAAGACGAAGAGTACTACATCACGGCGTGGGACTCCGACTCCGACGCCATGAGCGATACCGAAGAGGAGGAGGAGGAGGATGATGATGATGGATCTATGGAATGTTCATTTATCTCCTTCGAATCCAATGTACGATTTGATCCCAACGTGGTCTATATCGAAACCCCCAAATGTTCGTCGGAGGACACAACCGATGCCGATAGCGGAATGACTTGCCATGAGATCATGGAACGCGCTCGCGCCTTGGGCCAGAATGCATCAGAGGACCCCCTTGATGACCTCGACCTCGACGACATTGAAAATGACACCCATGCGATTTTCTACGACATTGTCCGGCAGCTACCCGAAGAACACAGCCGTGACATTGTCGACCTGGACAAGCGAATCTTTGCAGCCTACATGAACGGCATTAACGGGGTGGCCGATTCCAGTTACAAGTTGCGGCTGCACGAGCAGGTCGAGGACATCGTATCGGGCGGGGTGCAGTCACCGTACATGAAGTCCGACAGCCCCTGTGGGGTTTATCTGGACCACGCCCTCAACCACGTGATTGGGACATTCCCCCACATCCTCATCGCCGGCGAGCTGGACGAGCTCATGCGAATGAGTGACGAAAAGAAGGCCGACCGATGCACCCAGAACGGCCTCGTGGGAAAGATCGAACACCTTCTTTCGGAGCGTCTCGCCAGTGACAGAGTCACCATTGGAGCGGACGAGCTGTGCTTCTTCGCCGGTGGGATTGCCTATGCGCTTGAACATTGGAAAACGTGCCTTGGACGGTGATTAAAAATATTTCCCTCCCTCTTCTTTTCTTCCTACTCTCTTCTTCTCTTTTTTCTTTGTTCCCACGAGGGAACATCAAAATTCAACGGATCCCATGTCCCGTGTTTTTATCAGGCCGGATCCTCTACACGATTGGTTACGAAAGGAATGTCAATGCTTACGAGCGGGTTTATCAGTGATTTTATTTGTGATTTCTAAAATAGCTTGCAATTCAACATAAAAAAACAACCTCAACCCTCAAACTAGTAACAACTACCGAGTAGGATAGAAGTGCACGTACCACCCTAACCCCTGATCCAACATTCTTCAGCATAGCTCCACAAAACACAAAAAAATCAGGAGCCACGTGAACCTGACAGTCATCGATCGATCTCTACTCACCTAGCCAGCCAGCCAGCCAGCCAGCCAGCTAGCTACCTACCTACCAACCTATCTGTTTATTGTTCAAGCTCCTACTAAGTCCGGAGTAGGCAAATACCCCCTAATCCACAATCCTTCAGCATCCATAAGGATGCTATTCTCGTAATAGCCAAAGCCGGGTATGTCCCCTCAGGGCGCGCATCCCAATCAATCCCGGCCCACCTATATCGCGGACCGTACCAACCAGCCATAGCCTGAGAAACACTAGACACTAGATAGTATTCCGTAGACGGCGAGACTTGGCAAGCTTGGGACGAAATAGGCAGTAGGTATTATCTAGGGATTAGCTAGCTAGCTAGCTATATAGGGAGGTAGGTAGGTAGGTAAGTAGGTAGGTAGATAGCTCGTTACATAGGGAGGTAGGCACGTATATAGACAGGTACAACAGGTGGTAAGTACTAAGGACTAAGTAGAGATGCCGACCCGCGTCGCTTTGTCGATCATGATACTTATCCGAGGTGGTCATAGTTAACTTCCTTACTTTGCTTTTGGCTGGGTCGGGATGCATGATTCATTCAACCGCTTTTTGTGGAGTCTGCGCTCTGCAGGGGGGATTATGGTTATTGGTTTTGGTATTGACGGTTTCTATATGTTGATGTTGATTGTTTAGGTTCTTCAATGCTCTGTCTGGGGAAAAACATTGAATTGGTGTCGGATGAATGGGTGTATCACCTTGGTACTTAACTGTAGGTACTCTGGACTTGGGGAATGCAGGTTGACTGTCGAGTCATGATCAGCCTCTTATTATAAAGGCATCTATTCCTATTCGATTTTTTAGTTGTCGATTGCTGATCTGCGTATTACTCCTGTACCTAACATCTACAAAGGTACGGTACGTTTTGATATTCTATGTGTTGGTTGGGCCCTACACTATCATCATCGTAATGCTGTATATAATGCTGTATATAATCCGGGCTATAGCACACCCAACTAGGCGAAGTAAGGCGCTATCCAGCGAGATATACGGAGACATATACGAAGCTTTCCACCGGTATAATCAGTGCAAGCCCCGACCGGGCACAATTCGAAACGGAACAGCCTGGGGAAGTTGGAAATGTGACCGGGGGGGGGGGGCGAGCTTATTGTCTCTTGTCAGCATGATGTGATGGGTTGGCGGGATCCTTCGGCAGGGTTCTGGAAGATTTTAGGTATATAACTATGATTTTATTGAGAGCTGATTTGTACATATCGGTACTTGGACAAGTAAATAAATACCAATTTACCTATGATAGAGTGTAGACAGTGTGAAGCTTTAGTATTGGTTATCAATGGCTATGTGCATACTAATACTACACAGGACGTATGGTACAGACTACAGACTGATACTCACTACGTAATAAGCAAGTAGAAAACAATAGTCGAGTCCAAATGATATAAGAAATGATAAATAAATAGAATAAAACCCACCCAACAACCAAAACTAGCAATCCAATAGCAATTATAGCAACCGAGTATATCACACAGTCGACGCAACCACGGTACACGGCAGGGCGATCACGAACCACAACCGCACATAATAACCACAGGGTGGTCCCAACTGATTGATCCACTTGCACACCATCTGCAAATGAGCATTGGTAGTAATAATAGTACAACAATAATAGTAATAGTAGGGTCTGGCCAGTAACCACCGGTGATACAGCGATCAAAGGACTCTTTCAGACTCATGCTCTCAGATCCCAGGAGACTGGGTTCTGGGATGCTATCGATCGCGTGGTGGCTGCTAGGGCATTCTGGAATTTGTCAGAACCGGGCTTCTATCACCAACTAGTGGGTTTAGATGGGTGTCGCTATGTGGTTTCCTGGTAACTAGTCAAGAAAGTGGCTGATTCTTAGTTCCGCGCTGTGTACCACTGACTCTCACCATTGGTAAATAGAGGAGTTGGGATGGTTAGTGGTACATCATCCGCTCTCCGCTGATGATGTATCGGATGATGTAGACCTCGTGGCCTAGCCAGTAGCCACGGGAGACTTTCCCAGCCAAGGGTGAACCAGGGTTCGATCAGAGTCTGTCTGTCTCATTCATACATACAAACCACAGACTACCTTGTACTACAGTGTCTCCAACACTGTTGTTCTGCACCAGGACCCAGAAGGACCCAGGAGGAGAACCATGGTGGACCGGGCGTCAGGCCAGCCCTTGAACCGATCGAATCAACACTTGGAGGGCCCGTCAATAGTCACCAACAGAGTTTTGATCCTCGATCTTCAACAGGGAAAACAAATGGATTCCATTTTCCACAGCGCATGTTACTGTTTGTATGGTGAATGGCGATAGTAAATACGATAGCGATCTGGTGCCCTGACATACATAGTCAACAGAATCGTCAGCGACCTTACCACTAGTTGAATTAGGGAGGCAAATTTTCCGAAGTGGATTCGTACGGCATTAGTCCCAGTGGGGAAAAAGAAAAGGGAAAGAAAAAGTGGATGAGCGAACGAGAAGAGAGAATGGAAGAAGGACAACTCAGAGACTGGATAGTAGGAGATTGATCCCCCTTTCTTCCAACTAGTTGGTGGGGCGGGGCTTAATCCTAATCATTGTTGGAGTTGCTGGAGATCGTCGGGGGGGAGGAAATTATCATTATTATTGTTATATATAATTTTTGCCTCCTTCTTAATCGGGATATCCTTTTTTGCCATCTGGGTTTATTATCAGGTTATTATCTCGAGGGCGACTGGGATTTGACTGGAGTTGTTGACAATCTAGAGTTTCCTGTATAGGACGATAGACACGCAATCCCTCGAGGGTTCATACTCTGCAAGAGAATGAATATCATAATACGTGTTTGAAGTATGGTACGGCACAGTGATGAAACATGTATTAATCCGTACACTCCCAGCGACAGCCTATGATAGAGTGGATCCCTCGTGCTGCGGTTGCCCGTGCGGTCTCTGGAGTCGGTTCGGTTGGCCCTGATACGGTATCGGTAATTTATCTTACCGCCTGTCATTGGACGCTGTTTTGTCTCCTGATCCGATGTTATACTCGATCCAATACATTCTTCTTTAATTAATTTGGAATAATCATAATATTACAATAATATATATGATAAATAAAATATAATAGAATAAATCAAATACACAAGAAAATAATAATAAAATAATAAAGTAGTAGATGTAAATCCAGAAGAATGGAAGATGAGTACCCCGTAGACTAAGTAGTGAGCCCTCAGTCCTACTACTAATAGTAATAACTTCTCTCCACACTCCATCGCATCGGCTCCTCCTGATTCCTTTTTCTCTTCGCCTCTTCACTCTTCTCCTCCTTCTCTCCTTCTCCTCCTCTTCATTCTCTCCTTCATTCTCTGCTCCATCCTCTCCATTCTTTTCGTCACTCGCTTCACACACTCGCTTCCTTCCCCTCCAACATCGCGGAGGCTATGAATGCCGCTTATTGGCCTTGAACGGTCCCCCCATATTTCTCGTTTCCTCCCTTGCTCTCGTTACACGGGTATGTCCATGCATTTCCTTGACTCTCCACCCACTACTGCATCCCCCGTCTCGTTTACAATTCGTGGCGAACTATCGTGGGGTCTGCTCTCTTTCTTGTCCTCGGTTTCCTCTTTGGGCCTGTCGCCGGTAATGGCGGAATGCCTCGATCAGGCGGGGTTAAATTGAGGACGACAAAGAAAGTAAAAAGAAAGAAAAAAGAAAGGAAGAGAAAAGAAAATGATTGAATAAAAAAGAAACAGACGGAGGAAGAAAGGGCCCCCAACAGGGCTGTGTATGGGTTGCATCATTCGGGCCCGTTAATGCTGACAGGATGATCAGGATGATAGAGCCTTTCCTTTCCAGAATCTGACCTCATTCATTGAAGTCCCCCAATCGAACCCACCGATCAGCATTCCTCCCCCGCCCCGATCGCCTTTGAACGCTCCTTTCTTTCCTTATAAAAAGAATCCAATCCCGACTCGTCCTTCCCTCCCCTTCCCCCCTCCCCCGCCTTACCCAATCGAGAGGCCAGCCCCCGTTGCTGGATGTGAGACCTCTCTCTGGTCAAGAAAGAATGCAGCAAAGTAAAGGCCTCGAGCCCTTTGAGATCGGGAGAGCGATTTCGCGCTCGCGCAGTACCAGCATGTCGAGCGATTCGACGTTTGCTCGCACCACCCTCCTCGCGCCGCCGCCAGCATCTCCCCCTCCCTCCTTTGTCACCGCGGCGGCCGCGTCCCAGATCGTCACCTCGGATCAGGAGTTCAACACCGCCGATTTCGTGGTCGACAATGAGGAAAACCCTTCCGGCGCTTTAGTCACCTCCGAGGCCTTGGTCGCATTGAATGGGTTTCTCGATCACTTACTCTATAATATTCTCGCCGCCGGGAAATCGGCACAGTTGGCGGCGCTCCGACCCGCGGTGGCCGAGGTGCTCAAGCCGCGACTGGCGAAGGAAGTCGTCTCCGCCGCGGACGACGAGTTGAGCGAATACCTCGGGGGTCCCGAAGATGAGCACCTGGAGTTCCGCGGGGGTCGCGCCCTGAGCGCAGACTTCGACATTGTCCGGGCATGGAAACTGACCCGCCTGCGCTGCATGGTGTACACACGCTTGGGCGACATGGAGGAGGACGACGAGGAGGAGTTCATCGCGCAAGAGGGCCTGGGCGACGACGCGGGCGCCCCGCGACGCTTTGGAAACCACGTCGGCAACATCACCCCGGCCGCCGCCATCTTCTTGACCGCCATCCTTGAATACATCGCGGAACAAGCGCTCGTGATCGCGGGCGAGACGGCCCGCTCGCGACTGTCCGCGCAGCTCGATGAAGCCCACGACGATGCCGCGGCGGAGTCCGGCGCCCCGCGCGCCAGCATCGACCGGCTCGTGGTGGCGGATCATGACATGGAGAAGTTGGCCCTGAACCCGACGCTGGGCCGGCTCTGGCGCACCTGGCGCAAGCGCGTCCGGACGCCTACCTTGTCGCGCGCCATCTCGAAGGAGTCGATCCGACGCCGCACGATGCAGGGTCCCATGCCCGGGCTCCCCAAGTCCAGCGTCGCGGCCGGCGAGGAGGCGGCGCCCGACCCGGCCATGATCCCGTTACCTCTGGGGGACCGCGACGTGCAGGAAATCGAAGGCTCCCGCGGATCGCATGACATGGACCGGGGAGAGGTGGTGCAGGCGATGGTGGCCCACAAGGTGCGGCCGCACAGTCTAATGGTCCTCACTCTGCCACCCCGATCGCCCTGTTCCAGTGGAAGTTCGCCCATCACACCCATGTCACAGGGTGGCCAGCCGAACCGACATGTTCGAGCGCGCTCGCTCCCGAGCGCCGCCGAGGACGCGACCGAAGCCGCCGAACAACCCGCGGGGCGGTCGTCTCCCACGGCGTCCGAGGAGCGTCGGCGTCTGGAGACCATGTACGAGCACGACGAGGAGGATGCGGGGGGCGAGGAATTCGCGGCCCCGAAGTCCACGGTCGCGAACCTGCGTGACGAGTCAACGACGGAGGCTAGCGCGGTTCCGGAGGCAGCCACAACGTCATCGCTCTCCGGGGCGTCGGTTGAGGTGGTGACCAGTCAGGCCGGGTCGACCGACGCGTCGTCGGACGCGTTGAGCGATCGAATCCAGCCTGAGGTGGAGGCAGAAGTCATCGAAGGCCACGGTCAGTGCGAAAAACCGAAGCTGGTTTCCATGCAGCGGCCCAAGCGCATGTCGACCTACTACCCAGCTCGACAAGATGAGACGTCGAGTGGCCGCCCGGAGCGATTGATGCAGACGGTGATCGAGATCCAACCCGCGACGCAAGGGGCGGCCGTCGATCGCGGCGCTTCCCAGACGCCCGATACCGATCTATATGTCACCGATTCGTCCGCCCCGCCCACCGCCCAATCCACCACCAGCGAGGTGTCGCTGGGCCAATTTCCCCGACCGCTATCATTGGAATCTTCCGACCGCCCGCGGACCCGACCCAAGCCCGCCCCTCTCGCTTTGGAATCGCACCACCCATCCGGTCGCTCGAGTCCATCCGTCGCCAGCTCCCGGACGGAGCGGGCTGCCGTTCAGCGAGTGCCTGTGCGCCAGTCTCCCGCCCCGTCCACGACCGGTCCCGCCAAGCTGAGTCGATCCACCAGTGTCAGCAGTAGCCGCGAGAAGCGGCCGCTGACGGCGGAATCGTCCAGCTCCCAGCGGTCGAACCGCCTGAGGGGACTAAGCTCGCTTCGTGCGCGAACTTCCTCCGACACGAGCCGATTCTCCGAGACGAGCAAGCACTCCACGAACGACGCCGAGTTAGACGACCTGATCCGCAGTGACGAGACCATCCATTATACCCTGACCCCCAAGAGCGTGAGAGAGATGGAACTCCCCGACTTTACGCCTCGGCGGCAACCTCAGCGATCGACCACGGCCGACCTCGCCGATTTCCTCAAGACTACTGCTCCTCCCGGCGAGGCGGTGCCACGACCGATGACCTCCAAGTCGTCCGAGGGGCCCAAGCATACGCCCATCATGCCCCGGGTGCCTTCGCAGTCAAGGCCGGGCGCCCCCGGGCGGGAAGCGAAGGCCGGTCCTTCATCGTCGACCCGTGACTCTGCCAACTTCAAATCGGCGGGGCCGGATGCTCCAGCTAGCCCGAGCAGTGGCCGGACCAGTTTCAAGATGAAGTCGAACAAACTGCGCCGATTCTCCGACGCCACGGAACTATCGCGGAAGCTCTCTTCTCGCCCGGCCAGCGCGACGTCGAACGCAACCGCGCGTGCTCCCGGCCCCAAGCTGCAAGCCCGCTCCGCGGCGACCTCCAAGGGGGACGAGACATCCGACCTGATCGACTTTATCCGCGAGGGCCCGCCCACGTCGGGAGCGCATCGCATCCCGCGCACCGTCGCACCGTTCCGGGATACCATGGATTCGGACGACTTGCAGTCCCTGGAGCACGGCGCCGCCGACCCGGGTCACTCGTTTGCAACCAGTACCCGAGCGAACTCGATGGTTGCCCCATCCACGGCCTCCACCGGGTCGCGTACGGGACTCGTGGAATCCTCCAACCGGACCACGACCCAGAGCGGTCCGCCCAAGCGGTATAGTATCATGCCGGTCGGGCAAGCGATCTCCGAAGACAACCCGTTCCCCCTGCGCACCCAGCGACGGGTGCGAGACCCCTACGCGATTGACCTGAGCGACGAGGACGAAGAGCTCGAAGAGCTCCTGATGGAGGGCGCGAAGCCCCCGCCCCAGGAAGAAAGCCTGGCTGACTTCCTGCGCAATGCGCCACCTCCCGTGGATAGCGCTCCGCAGCCGCTGCTTATCAACACCAACACCGCTCCCCCCAAGAGCTCCGGTGGGATGTCCAGTGCGTCGAGTATGAGATCCCGCATCCTCCGCAGTGGCCCGACCGCAAAGCCGTCCCGATCCTCCCTTCGTCAACAGCCACCCGAGCCCGTACCCGCTCCAGCCACCTACGCGACCAAGGTGGGCATGGAGCGAAACGCGGGGTTGTCCACCGTGTCGGAACGAAAGACCGAGACCGGTGGGTTGGCCGACTTCCTCCGGAACACCGGGCCCCCGGAGCCGCCTGCGAATCGCGCGTCGACCTATGGTGGCCGCAGCAAGGACTCGTCCTCGAGCAGCCTCTCGCGGTTCCTGTCGCGCCGCAAGAAGGTTGAAGCCTAAAAGACGGGCATACATCCTTTGAGTGGGCTGTTGTTTTGTTGATCGCGTCCTCCGTTTTCGAACCCAAAATCGCTATGTGTATCTTTCAGCGTTCTGAGCCGTATGATGATCTCACTGCTCTTATTTGATTTGATTTATTTCCCGATATAATTCTCTCCTTCATACTCTGATCTCCCCCTTTTATTTATTGATACTCCTTTTCTATTTTCATACATACCCGACTCGATTATGATTTCGTTCGTTATGTATCTATTACATTGATACCTTATTCTCTTCTCTGTTATTTTTGTTGCTTTGCTTTTGAATGAAATAGGTCTGGAGCTGGGTAGGGGTACAGATTGGTGATGGATATGGGCGGAATCCTCCAGATTTGGTTACTTTATCTCTACTGTTTATGACGAAATTCGCCTTGGCGATTAGGATGTAACTTTCAATAAGATATGATATTTACATAAATCCATCTTCAAATCATTGACTACTGTAGTTTCATGTCAAGGAGATCGGTACCTGGAAACCTAGATATCGAACGGCCAGGTATACATACCCCCGGAACAACAATCCCCCGACGGACTGCTCCACGGGCTGGCCGCGGCGTGGCATCAATAATAATGACTCCCGTCGGGACCAGCTGTCTTTCCGTCTCCTTCACTCCCTCCCCCTAAACATTTCTCTAACACAATCAACCCCCCCATTGCAATACAGTCCACAATGGGGACCCCCACTCTCTCATTGAGGTCCATCCTGGGCCTCACGCTGCTGCTACTCGTGCAGCTCTCGTCCGCCCTGAAATTCGACCTCTTCGCCTCGACCAGCAAGAACGAGCGGTGTATTCGCAACTTCGTCATGAAGGATCAGCTGGTTGTTGTTACTGCTATTGTGGATGGTCAGAAGGGGGATGGGATGGTTGTTAATATGCATGTATGTTCTCCCTTTACTCCGGATTTGGTCCTCTCTATGTGTCCACTATTTGTGGATGGTTGGGGTTGAGGTGTGGTGAGGCAGTCTGCTAATGGGTTGTGTTTGCTGGGCTTAGATCAAGGATGCGCTGGGTAATGATCATGGGAGGCCGAAGGATGTGGTGGGCGAGACGAGGCAGGCTTTCACGTCGCCCGCTGATACGGCGTTTGATGTGTGTTTTGAGAATAAGCTTGTTTCGCAGCGTGCGTCTTCCTTTCCCCTCCGATCTAAAATCATGCCTTTTCTCTCGTTGAGAGCTGGGTGCCTGACAGGAGCGAAAATGAACTGACTCCCCATATAGAAGGCCACTCCAACCCCCGCCGCGCAATCGAACTCGACGTTGACATTGGCGCCGACGCCCGCGATTGGTCCAGCATTCAAGTCCAGGAGAAGCTCAAGCCCGTCGAGACGGACCTGCGCCGCATCGAGGAGATGGTCTCTGAGATTGTGAGCGAGATGGAGTACCTGCGGTCGAGAGAGCAGAAGCTGCGTGATACGAACGAGAGCACGAACGAGCGGGTGAAGTGGTTCGCGTTTGGCACTATGGGGATGTTGGTGGGTTTGGGCGTGTGGCAGGTTATTTATCTGCGGGCTTATTTCCGGTTCGTTCTCCTTCTCTTTTTGTTCTTTCTGTTCTCGTTTCCTTCTGGCCCTGTTCAAGCGGAAACTAACATTTTGCAGATCCAAGCATCTCATCTAGACGAGGACTATACCCACCTTGCTTTTGGTTGGAGGTTAAAGGAGTGGCTTATAACCAGCGGAGTTCGATGCATTGATGGGGTCTTTACTCTGGTCTGGCTTGGAGCCTTATGTAGTTCGGATATTCTTCACGGTACACTGTTTCAATACCTATGATGCTAGCTAGGAATGTGGTATATTGGTTTATGCGTTGTAGTTATGTAGTAGGCTGGACTCTGCATTCGAATTGTTATCAATATTGCATTCGACAGTATCAATATGCTATTGGTATATCAATAGATCTACAGAGTAACTAACTTTAGAAATCCTATATGTAATCCGCAATGCTTGGTGTACTCCAAACAAACCAAACAAACACCCGCATTTCTCCGGATGATGTCAATCCCGAAATTATCTAGACTCTCCGTCTTCTCCCCGACTCCTCCAACCAACCCATCTTCCCACTCCCTATACCATTCCAATTGAATCACACAGCATACACTCATAATGTCCCTCCCCAGGACCCTAATCAGCCGCCTCGCCCGGCCCGCTGCGCTCCCCCTCCGAACAGCCTCAACAGCAACCCTCACCCGCGCCTTCGGCACCTCGGCCCCTCGCCTCAACAATGACTCCAACAACAAGAAAAAGCAACAGCAACCAAACCAAGCCATCCCCAACACGACCTCAACCATGACAAAGGACTTTCCCAAAGTCGGCGACCAGCCCGCCCCGCCCGACATGATCTCCTCCGTCGACCCGGACTACCGACCGGCTGATCCGTACCCCGGGAAGGTCGAGCACTTCACGGGGGGCCGCCAGGGCAGCGGGCCGCAGAAGCCGGAGTTGGGCGTTGGTGAGATGGAGGGCATTACGTTCAAGGTTGAGCCGTTGAAGAGGGAGGGCGAGGATGTGTCCACCATGAGGGCTAGGTTGTTGTGTATGTCTTCCTTACTATTTCCCTGCTCATGTTTCCTGGGAATGTACCCTGGTACCGGGGGGGCGGGAATGCGATGGGAACTCTACAACATTGGAAGACCCATTGACATCCCCCGATAACTCCCGGGGGAAAGCGATTCGACTACGAAGATGGACAGATAGATGCTGACCAATACAGACCAAAGCCGAAAGCGCGGCATCCTCGAGTCCGACCTGCTGATGTCGACCTTTGCCGACGCCTACCTCGGCAGCATGTCGCGCGAACAGCTGCAAGAGTACGACCGATTTCTGGACGAGAATGACTGGGACATCTACTACTGGGCGACGCAGGATCCCCCTACGGAGGACTCCCCCAAGGAGGATACGCTGACGGATACGTGGCAGCGTACGGGCGCCAAGAGCGGCGAGTGGAAGCAGACGGTGGGCGCCTTCAAGGCGGCGTACCGACCGGTGCCGACGCGATGGAAGGAGTCGGAGATCCTGGAGATGTTACGCCGGCATGTGCGGGATAACAGCGCGACGGGATTCCAGGCGGCGAAGGAGAAGAAGCGGGGTGGGGGGAAGGGGTTAGGGCGGATGCCTCAGGTGCAGGTGTTTGACTAGATTGGTACTCTGTAGTTATTGTAGTTATGGGATTATGTATATTAAGTGGAGATATTAAAGGGAGATATCAAAGGTAGATACTCCGTACTAGGTATCTGTATAGATGAAGCTGTATAGATGGAGAAGTGATATCACGTGACTCGCTTAAGCTAGGGCTGGTCCACGCACAGCCCAAACCAAAGCGGGACCGGACTAGGGCTCAATCCCGCGTTTCCCTCATCGCCAATACTGATCCCGAAACTGTGTCGTTACGAGCCATCTTTTTCCCAGTTCCCTCACTCCCTTTTCCCCCTCCTCCCTCCCTCTCTCCTCCCCATCGTCACGTCCGGAACTCCGATCATGTCTGAGCAGCTGGTCCTTCGCGGCACCCTCGAGGGCCACAATGGCTGGGTTACTTCCCTTGCCACCTCTCTGGAGAAGTAAGGATCTCTATTTCTTTTCCTCTGATGTTTTTTTTTATGCCCTCATTTGGATGTATGGGTTGGAATGGAGTTGGAGAATGAAAAATTCGGCGGGGTGATTGATGGAGGGGCATTTTGAGCATTGAATCTGATTTGATATGCGATTGGAATGATGGGCACGTTTTTTTTCTGACTCGATCTTCTGTCTCTTTCGTTCGCATTTAGCCCCAACATGCTGCTCTCCGGCAGTCGCGACAAGACTCTGATCGTCTGGAACCTGACCCGCGACGACCAGGCCTACGGTTACCCCAAGAAGTCGCTCGTTGGCCACAGCCACATTGTGTCCGACTGTGTACGTTTTTCACCTTTCTCCTCGAATCCCGAAGAAACCCGACACAGACTGAGGTGGACGAGGAGGTGGACATGAAGAAAGATGGATGATTAATAGGGAACATAGGTGATCTCCTCCGACGGTGCCTACGCTCTGTCCGCCTCGTGGGACAAGTCCCTCCGTCTGTGGGAGCTGTCCTCCGGCGCGTCGACCCGCACCTTCACCGGCCACACCAACGACGTCCTCTCCGTCTCCTTCTCCGCCGACAACCGCCAGATTGTCTCCGGTTCGCGTGACCGCACCATCAAGCTCTGGAACACCCTCGGTGACTGCAAGTTCACCATCACCGATAAGGGCCACTCCGACTGGGTCTCTTGCGTCCGCTTCAGCCCCAACCCCCAGAACCCCGTCATTGTGTCGGCTGGCTGGGACAAGCTTGTCAAGGTATGTTATATCATTTTTCTGTCGTTTTATCTTCTCTTGGAAAGTGATATATCCAATGATGTTTGCATACTACGTATTTGCTACTTCAGAGCCAATGGCCATGAGACCAACAATCACCCAATGCCTGAGGATATTCACTTTCCTTGAGAGGAGAAAAAGAACATACAAGAAGTGGGATGAAGGGAGAAAAAAATACTAATCCTTGTATAGGTCTGGGAGCTCGCTTCCTGCCGTCTGCAGACCGACCACATCGGTCACACCGGCTACATCAACACGGTGACCATCTCCCCCGACGGATCGCTCTGCGCCTCGGGCGGCAAGGACGGCACCACCATGCTGTGGGACCTCAACGAGTCCAAGCACCTGTACTCCCTGCACGCCGGCGACGAGATCCACGCCCTCGTCTTCTCCCCCAACCGCTACTGGCTGTGCGCCGCCACCACCACCAGCATCACCATCTTCGACCTCGAGAAGAAGAGCAAGGTCGACGAGCTCAAGCCCGAGTACATCGAGAAGGGCAAGAAGAGCAACGAGCCCGAGTGTGTCTCTCTCGCCTGGAGCGCCGACGGCCAGACCCTGTTCGCCGGTTACACCGACAACAAGATCCGCGCCTGGGGTGTCATGTCGCGGGCTTAGAAAAATTTGTTGGTAAAACAAAGGGAGCTCGGTTTATGTGACGGAGGGAGTTTTTTTGTTCTTTTTTTTAATATTTTTCCGTTACGGAAAGAGGGAATCCCAAAGAAAAAAAAATATCAATATCTTTTTTTCACTTTGATTTACTTTTAAAGAAAGGAACAAGATCGAAATAAGTCACACAAAAAAGGAACACTATGGCTGTGTTATTGGTTGTTGTATGAGTCCATGAGCAATGAAGCAGCACCCTGTACTTCTCTACTTTCCTCTTTTCTTGTCCATCTTCGTACGTAGATATATATTATGAGTTCAAGGTGGGTGGTATACCCTTTGATATGGAATAAGGTCTAGCGTAGTATTGTCCATGAAATAAGTTGGAGAAGAGAATCAATGTCTAATGGTTTACTCCATCAAATCACCGTACAGATCCATAGATCCATACATATATACTTTACATCAAATATCCCCCACAAACCCTCTACAAAACACAAGAAAAAGAAGGGTAAAAAGAAATAAAAAAAAAAAGAGGGAAGAGAAGGGAAGAACTACTCCAAACGTTGCGCCCTCTCCATGCCCTCCTCCGCGATCTTCTCCACATCAGGGTATCCCAACTTCTTCGCCATCTCCCCCGTCTCCCGGAACAACGCGAACGCCTCCTCGCGCCGACCCTGCACACCCGCCAACTCGCCCAGATTGAGCGTCGCGAACAAGCACGACAGGTCGCATTCCTCGTCGCGCAGGGGCGGCCGGACCCGCTGCGAGACGTCGCGCGCTGTGTGCAGGAACTGGATCCCCCGCGCGAGGAGCGCGCGGCGCTGGGCGATATCTGGGTCCTCGGTCTCGCCGTCCTTCTTCGCGGTGCGGAAGGCTTTGATGATGGCTGCTTGGGCGGTGGCGGTGGGGGCCCGTCTTTGGGCTTGGTGCGCGAGGGTCCCGCCGATGTCGTTGAGGAGGACGGCTTGTCGGCATGAGGGGTAGTCTTTGTTGGTCTTTTCGTCGCGCTCGTCCATGCGGAGGACTTCTAGGGCGCGCACGTAGAGCGGGAGCGCGAGCTCGTACTGCTCGCGCTCGTTGTAGGTGTCTGCGAGTTGGGTGAGCGCGGTTGCGATCTCGGTGAGGTTGAGCCAGGGGTCCATGTGGTTGTCGTCGTCGTTGTCGGCGGCGGAGTCGTCATCGTCGGCGTTGTTCGCTGGGGCCGCCTGTCGCATGTCGGAGAATGTAGGGCGGCCGCTGCGGCCGATGGGGAGACCCAGGTGTTGGCGGCGCTGCAGCTCCTTCAGGCACAGCTCGACGGCGGCTTCTTGGGACGCCTCGGCTGCCTTGGCGTCTTGGATGTAGTCGCTGGCGTAGAGCTCGCCGAGCTTCATGCAGATGCCGACGGCCTTTTTGAAGGCCTTGTCGCGCAGGGCGCTCTCGTGGGCTTCGATCTTGAGCAGATCTTCCACGTTCTGCGAGGCCTCGCCGCTGATCTCTAATTTTGATTCTTTGCCCGGCTCCTGAAGTTGCTGCTGCTGTCGTCGCTGCTGCTGCTGCCGCGCAGCGAAAGCCTTGCTATCCTCCCCAGTCAAGCCCACGTCGAAAACGCCGCCGCCCGTCCCCGCAATCGCATGTCCCATTTCCACCCACTCGAGGATCTCCCTCTTGACGCGCTCCAGCACCTCAATCGCAGGCTTGATCAGCCCGGCCTTCTCCAACATTGCTGCCGTCTGGAACTTGATGCCCAGCACCTCATCCGAGTAAGGGTGCATGCCCATCTCGAGGGCCATGCGCAGCGCATCCTTGTACGCCTGGAGCGCCCTGGGCGGGTTTATGTCCACCTCGGTGTAGTAGACGCCCGTGCGCAGGGCGTCCGCCACGGGCGGCGGGAACCGCACGTATTGGGGCCCGACGGTCGTGTACTCGACATAGGCGACGTAGGTGAATAGGGCTGTTGCGCCGGCGAGGGAGAAGAGTGCGAGCGGGAGGAGGATGGGGTTCTTGCGCCAGATGCCTTTGGAGGCTTCGCGGAAGCCGCGCTTCCAGCGGTGGGTGGCTTGCGAGATGGGGCGGGTTGACTGGGCGGTTTTGATGTTTTGGAAGAGGGCTTGTCGGGGTGCGGATTGGGGTCTTTGGAGGAGGCGTGTTGAGAAGGGTTGCCGTGTGAGGTGGTGGCGGTTGTGGGTGAGGGATCGGCTGGTGTGCCGGGCTGCGGTACCCAGCATTGTGGGATTGAGTGGTTTGGAGTGAGTCTATGTGTAGATAGTTGGAAGGTTGGTCTAGTGACGGTATGAGTCGTAAGATATAACGTGGTGGAGCTGAGGATGAAGAGAAGTGGAAGTGGAAGAAGTGAAGTCGGAAAAGACGAAGATGGATTTGTTCCGCGGACTTTCTTGGCCCAAGCTTCCCGCATGACATGACTTCATCCCACTGCTCGACATTCCTGACTCCTCATCTCATTCTACATTCTTGCTTACTTTCATATTATAATACTGTTATCTTCATGTATTTCCTACATCCCCAACCTCTGTAGTTCACCCACAAATCATAATGTGTGGCCGATACGCCTTAGGCGTGGTATGTCCCCAGTCCCACCAACCACTATAAATACATAGTACTTCGATCTAATAGACCCCAGCGCATGGCCTACGTCCGCAATCGCATGCAACAACAAGGCCTCCCAGTCGACCAAGCTCCCGACGACGACGACGTCCGAGAAACCTTCAACTTCGCCCCAGGCAACAACGGCGCCGTCTACTGCGCGCAGCTTCCGTCGCCTGCTCCCTCCGACAATGCCCGGGAACCCGCCGAGCACGAACCGGAGCAGCACGAGACAGAACAGAATGCAGAGAAAGACTCACCCACCTACAAAATCCAGAGCATGAAATGGGGCCTCGTGCCCTTCTGGACGAAGCGCAAACCGGACTACGGCTCGCTCATGCGCACCATTAACTGCCGGGACGACTCGCTGAGCGAGGACCGCGGGATGTGGACGTCGATGAAGCGCACCAAGCGCTGTGTGGTCATCTGTCAGGGATTCTACGAGTGGTTGAAGAAGGGGCCTGGGGGGCGGGAAAAGGTACCGTATTTTGTGAAGCGCAAGGACGGTGACTTGATGTATTTTGCGGGGCTGTGGGATAAGGTTACTTATGAGGGTGATTCTTCCCTCTCTTTTTCCCCTTCGTTCTTTGGTCTTCGTTGTAGGCACCGCTGATGCTGAGGTTGATGCTGATGATAGGATCCAACGAGAGCCTCTACAGCTACACGGTTATCACCACGTCGTCGAACTCAGAGCTGAGATTCCTCCACGACCGCATGCCTGTCATCTTGGACCCCAATAGCGAGGCGATGACGACGTGGCTGGATCCCCGCCGCAGGACGTGGTCTAAAGAGCTACAGGCTATCCTGAAGCCTTACGACGGCGAGCTGGAGTATTACCCCGTATCCAAGGACGTCGGCAAAGTCGGGAACAACTCGCCGGATTTCATCGTGCCCGTGAGCAGTAAGGAAAACAAGAGCAACATTGCGAATTTCTTCGCCAATGCGAAGAAGCCGGACCCGGACCCGGACCCTGACCCCAGTGGTGCTGTGAAGTCGGAGGGCGGAGCGAAAAAAGTTGCTGATGCACCGCCGGTGACGCCCGTCAAGAGAGAGCATCCGTCTGAGTCAGAAAGCAGCCCAAAGAAGCCCAAGGTTGAGGAGTCTTCGACGATCCCGTCGTCTGAGAAGAAGGCTGAAGGGACGCCTGGTAGGAAAACCCGCAGCGCCACCTCTGCCCAACAGGCGAAGACAGGACATTCCAAACCGACAGACGGGTCGCAGCGGATCACTAGTTTCTTTGGGAAGTAGGAGCGAAAAGTCTTATTCGACATGAAAAACGCGGAGCCGGGCTGGACCCGAGCCGGTACTCGGACGAAGATGATCTATAACGCCAACCGTCCAGCAGTTAAGTCATGATAATTAATGCACACGATATGATACAGTATTGTACACGATCCATATCCAAGAATCATAATCATTGCTGAGACTCCATCTCACGTAGCTTCTGAACCAGTTTCTCCCGCATGAACGGACTCAATCCCAAACTGTCATTCATGTTAGCATTTGTCCACACATTACGGAGGGACCATAAAAGAAAAACTCACATCCCATCCCTCGTCACCAGCCGATATGTACCTATAACCAGCAAGTCAGCTATCACGCATCCCACAAAAGTAAGGCTGCAAGAGCAGAAACACAATAGATAAATAGAAGGATCACAAACCACTAGGCTGATAATTCCCATTCCCACCCACAAAACTCCCATCAGCATCCACCTCCAAACTCCCAAAGATATCCTCAGGCCACGCGATCCGGCCATACTCCGGCGGCCGCCGCTCATCCGACATATGGATCCAGCCGCCGCGTCCAGCCGACCCAGCGCCGCCCTGGCCACTAGCGCCACCGCTGGAGTCGGCGCTTTCGCGACGTCTGCGGCCGCGCGCGCCCGTCATCAACACGCCGCCGGAGCTCAGGTTCGCGCCGGAGGTCGACACCATCACCTGGGCCTGGGAGATGGCGTCGGGGTCTTGGTGGCCGTACTCGCGGAAAACGGACTGCAGGATTTCGAGGAAGCGGGGGTTTTCGCGGAGGGAGTCGGTGGTTGGGGGGAGCGTGGTGGTGGTGCCGATGGCGAGGGAGGTGTTGGGGGTTCGGTGGGGAGGAGGGAGAGAATGTGACTCCCATTGGAGGAGATAGCATACTGCGGTATGTCAGTGGGGGAGTTTGATGAGATGACATGAGGTTATTGGGGACGGACGATGTGCGGGTTGTTTTCGAGGGTTGATACGCTGCGCAGTTGGGTCCATCGGGGGCCAATGCGCGATGTCCGCGCCAGGGTAGCGAGGGCAAACATGATCCTTATATAATGCGAATTGCAAGGACAAGGATGAAGAGTTTAGTTGAAAGAATGGGAGATTGAGGTTGAGATTGAGATGGACGAGATGATGAATTTCAGCAATGACATAACAGACAAACAGGACAAACCCACGTGACGGCGTGTTTTCGGTCTCCGTCAATCGATCGGAATCATAGATCGATCGGACACTCTCGTCAACATTCATTCCCAAATATACCCCTGTCCACGCCAATCGCTCTCTCTCGGACATTCTCGCTCTTTGACCTGACTGGTCTCTTGGTTTCTGTCCTGGTGGATCCGGCTATGTTGCCGGCGCAGCTTTACATACAGCGATGAGACGAGGCGACGGCGCATGATTCGCACTGTGTTTAGGAAACAGCCTTGATAGTGGTCCTCGCGACACACGCGCAGAGTCTATATTCCCCCATATTCAACTCGACACCATGGCGACACCGTCATCCAGGCCGAATCCCGGCGCAACTCCCACCCATCTGACTTCCTCCCCACGTCCCACGGGCCCCCTACCTCGCCCCGCTTCGCACAAGTCCCCGTCAACACGGACTCCTTCCGCCTTCCAAGGACCACCGCCGTCCTCAAATCACCTTTATGCGACACCCCTGGTCGCCGCAGGGGGCGTCATCGACGACCCCGTCACCTTCAGCTCGCCGTCCGCGCTCCTAGCGCTGAGCGGATACGCGGGTATCACACCCTCGCCGGCCGGCCATGACGGGCTGGTGGCAGCGACGGGGATGAACGAGAGCGACATTCAAGCGCTGGGCATACACGGCCTGAAACTGGGCGGTCCGCGCGACAGCGACGAGGAGCGGCGGCGGAACATCGACCACGTCGTGCAGCTGCTACGCACGCGGGTGGCGGGCCGGGGTGTGTGTCGGGAGGGTATCGAGCGACTAGGCCAGCTGGAGGGCTTCGAGTCGATCTGGCAGGAAGATAGCTTGAATATCGCGGGCAATTTCGTGGACTTGGAGATCGAGTTCCACCGGAGAGAGAATACCGTTATGGACGTTAGCTTGAAGTACGCGACGCCTGAGGCGACAGAAGGGGAGAGTCGCGAGGAGGCGACCGCTGTGTTGAAGCGGGGCCTCATACAGCCGTCTGAGGACGGGGAGCGCGGGGCTTGGAAGTCCCTTGCGGGGTTCCATGAGAATCTGCAGTGGCTGGCTCGGCATGACCGGCTCAGTCAGGAGGTCAATTGCTTCGAGGCGATCGAGGGGCTTTACGAGAGCTTGCGGCGGGTGTGGGATGCCGAGGGGAGCCAGGGCAAAATTCCGGGGGTCTACGAACGTTTATGTCAAGCGAGTGTTGGCCGCCCGTTCCTCCACCAGGAAGGCCGGATAGGGCTGGGACTGGATTACTGGGTGTGGCAGGCACGCGTCGTGGACGCTCAGTGCAAAAAGAGCAAGGGGTCGGATGACATGGAGATCGACCAGTCGGACGATGCCCCGGAGTCGCTCAAGGGAAGGTGGAGCGTCGCCGTCGAGTGCGAGGAGGGCTATCCGTCGCTCCGGGTGTCGAAGGACTGGGTTGGGCCGGAGCCGTTAACGCGGGTTGACAACGCCGCAGACGAGCCCGACATGGTAGTGAACTGGACGGACCCCCCAGCGACAATCGCAACCAACAGCCAGGGCCATCCGGATGCCATGGCACTCGACGCGAACATGCTAGGATCGGCACCCAACCGGCGGTTCGTCGCGCGGCTGGAGCCCCCGCTCGACGTGCCCATCATCGTCGGCTCAGACATCTACCGACAGCTTGGATTCGACATCCCGCAGGAGTTCCGGGTAGTCACGTACGACGGCATCACATACGATGGGCTACTGGCCCCGGGGTGGTCACCCGTGTCCGCCGCGACGGCCATGGGTCTGGGTCTCGAGGACGCGTACCAGCTGGGCCGAAAGCGGCGGCGTATGTCGGTGTCTGCCGTGGACGTGGACGGGAAGCCATACAAGAAGTGGCACACCTACACGTTCCAGCCTTTTGAGTCCACGCAGGGCCGAACAATCCGGGATATTGTCTTTGCGCATCCGCGCCAGCTTGCGGAGATTTTCCCGGTATGCTCCTTTACTACAAATTCCCACTTCGATGTCATACTAACGAGCGAAATCCAGGTTCTGCGCCAATACGCATCCCTCGCCAACATGATCCGCTCCATCTTCAACAACGACCGCCCGGAGGAGATCCAGCAAGAGTCTCCCAATGGCTTCCCGTCCCCGAAGGGGTCCGAGAATCCCTCAGACACCAAGACCACGAACACCGTCCTCAGCAACGACGACCCCAACGAGCTAAAGCTCAATTGGCTCCTGAATTGGGCCAACAGCAGCAGCAGCAGCGACACCCTCACCAACACCGACAACCACACCACCCCCGCCGAGACTCCCCGCAAGGGAGACACCAACAACACCAACAACGACGTCAAAGTCGACGTAACCCTCCGAACCCAACTCTCCCACCCACCCGTCATCATGCTCCTCTTCACCGTAACCGACACCCAGCTCGGCCTCCCCACCAGCGCCAGCGGCACCACCCCGCGAAAGGTATCCATCAGCCTAGAAGTCGGCCTCAACGGACGGATCGCAGTCGTCGACATGGCCGGATTACTCGAGGATTCTCCCACACCAGAAGACTCCAACGACGCTGATGCCACCGCCGACACCATCACCGACGAGGCAATCCAACTACAGCGCCAAATGGCGCACGTGCTAGAAATCTCGCAGGACATCGGGGTCCTGGTAGAGTGGATCTTACGATGGGCGAGACGGCGGCAGCAATGATCATCGGCCGGGGTAGCTAGATCAGCACCAGGGTCCCTTGTTACTGTAACAGATCTGACCAGATCAGATCTGGATCTGGTGTACCTAGATAGGGTTTGCTATGATATGATGTTCGGTGCAGGGTTGCGTTATCGGATCGTCAGGGCCTTATCTGGCGGGAAGGGTGTACCTGCATTGTCGAACGATCGGACGACTCCACGGAGTACTACCAGTTTACTTAGCTGGGTGACTGGGAATAGACATGGATGAATCTTTAAAAGATCGGATCGCATCTTCTTAGATAGTAGACAGTAGACAGTAGAGAGCGAACATAGTTTCTATAGTAAGTGGCATACAGTAGTATATAGTACCTAGTATAGAAGAGTAGGTAGTATGAAAGGAATAGTGCTAATACATAGATAGGTAGGCAGGCAAGTATAACAAATCTCCCACGAGGGAGAAACAAACGAATCTAGGTAGACAAACGAGCATCCACACAGGCAGAAACCAAAAGATAGAAAAGAAAACGTATGCAAAAATACGAAAAAAAGAGAAATGGAAAGAGTATGAGGGATCAACATGCAGGATTGACGCAAAAGGAAAGAACTATTTGACTGATCAAATAATTCAGTTGTTTATTCCCTCATGATTTTACATAGTTTTTCCACTTGATTTGTTTATTTATTATGTATTATTCAAATCCCTTTGCAAATTTAAGTTTTTTGTTTAAACTGATAGATAAATCATTAAACAACAACCAAAGGAGTTCCAAAAGATAGATAAAACAAAGAAAGAAACCCACAAAAACTATTCAAAACAGAAAATAGAAATGCCAACCTCGGCGCCCTGCAGATCAACATCACAATCAAGAATGTTGAATGTAGGTAGTGTAGTGTCAGGCAGAAGTTTCATCGTCTGAAACTATTAAGGGAGAGAAGTCGGGGAATTTCTCAATCCCATGCTTGATCAACTGCGCGAATTACTGCACTTCAATGACTAGTTCCTTTTTGTATTGACTATTTAAGTTACTTTTTTTGCTTTACTGATTAGGTAGTACTATTGTATTCTGCTTATCGGGGGTTCAGTCGAGGGCGCTTGTGATACTATTGTATTGAGCTATCCTTTTTGGGTTCTTCTGTGGCGTTGTTGATACTACTTCAATAGATATCGAAAATTAAGGCCAATAGATGTAATAGATTGCTATAATATGAGAGATATAGTATTTCCCCAATTACATCCAGTGTATCTCATGAATCTAAAGAAAGAATGAATATAGACAGAAGTCAGCGCCGTTTGTCATGAGCAGGTCTATCCACCAATCAGCGATAAGCGATAAGCAATCGGCCAGGAGCGGGAGGAACGGCTTCTGATTGGTGGACCGAGAAGATCAGTTTCACCATTTCAAACATATGCCTCATCCCTGTTAGGTACCTTTGGTTTGTAGTATCTACCTGATACCTGGGAGGATCTCCGACTGCAAATATCGAATATGAAATACCAGGGTAACTTTTCCTTTTTGATCCTTAGGTGGAGTTCCTATCACGATCATATCATATCACCATATAATTTATCCATATCAGTGCCGAGTCGAGTCTCTGGGGCTACCCGACTGTGACTCACCGAGTGGATTCTGCCGGAGGACCGAGTCTGTGTGCGCCGAGTCTAGCCATGACGGATGAACTCCATGGCATACCGAGTACAAATACAGTTCACAGGCGACACCAATAACGACAAGAAAGACAGATGCATGAAAGTAACGATGTCATAGCCTAGGCAAGGCACCCAAGCACCCAAGCCCATGACAACATCCAAGAAAAGGAATCGGACGGTGATTTGCCGAGCACGAGGACGCACGAGGACAGCTAACCCTGATTGGGTTAGGCGGGAGATATTCCCGAGGGCTGATCGAGGAGGGATATTAATTAGTTGGCATGAATAGCATTCATCCTCGATGATGTCGACAGGGTCTTGGGATCCGGGGTAGGAGAGGAAAAGTGTGTCCAACGCCAAACCTCATAGTTGGCTTGGCGAGGGGGGAACGTCCAATCGTGTTGTGTACAAGGGATGGGGACGGAGATGGATATCCTCGTTTGTTGGCAGGGGCAAAGGATATTGGGGACAGTGGTGATGTCGTCTACCAGGCTATGCGCCGGTTGACATCACGTTCGTTGGAAACCTTGGCCAGTCACAAGCAATTCCTGATTCTCCCGAACTAGGCATTCTGGATGCACCTGTCAAGACTCAGTAGTTTAGAACTAGCACTAGTCAATTCCCTCCTTTCTTGAACTATTCCCTCGCGATCCGAGAAGTATCACATTGTACAGCATCAAACCTGGAGAAGCCCGACTGGATCAGATCTCCCCAACCGAGCCAACGGGACGGTGGCGTCCAGAGCGGTTGGCTGGGGGGTTTTACAGTTTCACACAAAAGATCTAAATATAATCCGGGAGAGATACTTATTATAGACAGTGTGGCGAGTCCGAGACCGGGTCCAGAACAAAACCCAGACCATTTTGCACTTGGACGAGGCGGTGCACGGCGAAAGAGTACGGAGGGACTTAGTCATGTCACGCGCTAGGCCGGTCTCGGGACTACGGGCGGCTCCCTCGCTCTTGGGAGAGAGAAAGTCATTTTTGCCACGGGTTTTATTCTTCCCCACTGCGGTATTTACCTGGGGTGGTATTTGCAATACCGGGTATTCTCCTTCCCTCCTTATAGCCCTCACTATAATGGATGGTTATAGATCAGAGAAAATCGAAGGATTGGGAATGATGTGAATGGTCCCAACTTGTCTAGACTCCTGGTTCTATCAAGAGGAAAGAGGAGAGGAGGGAAATCCAATCGGCAGGCGCGCTATCCTTCCACCACGCGACAGAAGCTGCATGGCGCGGGGAGGGTCGAGGGGCACGCTGATAAGCCGATAAGTCTATCGATATCCAATTCGATATATTCTTTTTCTTTTATAATATCGTTGACCAATGTCTAGACTCTGCATATTGCGTGCAGAGTCAAACGATACATATCTATCACATACATCGAAATAGAAAGAGAACTAGAATAGAAGAAAAAGAAATATCCATCTGTATCCATCTGTTGAGAACTGGAGACCGTGCACCATGTGACCGTGACCGCGACCGCGATAGCCGGGAGGAACCGCAGAACGGTGAACATTCTGGGGAAGTTTCCAGGCGATGCAACATTTTGCTTTTGGCTGAATGATTTGATGTCTAGATTAGTACGTAGTCTACGGAGTATACTAGAGTAATACTGTTGGGTCACTCCAGGTTGATATTCAACGTGATCCAGAAAGGGGGAGGCATTTTTGACACCTGACTGCCTGTTTGGGATTTTGCCTTTTTTTTTTTTTTTTTTTTCTTGGGCCCGTATTGTAATGTACACCGCCAAATGAAGCCAACGGTTGTTCTCTTAGCCACCATGAAATATCCACGATTGTGCTATGGTGTACGGATACTATAGAAAACTATGTGATATAGATTCATGTATACCATAACAAATACTATAGCTTCACTATAGTCTAGAAATAGAACCATCACACCTATCGGAACATCCATCTGGTTCCAGTCTCAGCCATCGACCGGGGATCCCGAGGTCTGCCAGGATGCGCCTTTTTCCATGCCTGAAACACAGACAGAAACCCCTGGTGAGGCATCAAGTCAGGCATTAAGACCATTCGAACCAAGTCTGGAACCGTATCCGAATGACCAGAATAAACTAGAATTACAAATTACCAAAATTACCACCGGGTGGGCCGTAACCGAACCCTACCAGACTTTCCTGTATTTTTCACTTCCACTTTTTTCCTTTATGATTTTCTTTTTCTTTTTTTCTTTTTTTTTTTTTTGAATTTTTTGCCGCAAAGCAGTGCTTGCACGCTTTTCTTAAATGGAACGGATGTCCCCCCACCCACAATCCCAGCTTCTTCTCTTGAACTTCCTTCTCATCCCACCTCCATCTATTTCTTCATCCTCTCGTCTCCCTCTAAAGACTCTCGTCCGCGTTCGTTTCTAAATCTCACTCTCTACCGTGTTATTTATCACTCGTCTATCCCCCCAGTGTTCTCTCGCTGTCGGCCAACTCTTCTATCAATCGATCTTTGATCTCGATCGCGTCTCAATCTCGTCTCAGTCGAGCAATTGAACTTTCTAACTGGCTCTGCCAACAAAAACAACTCTTTTTAGTTGATCATCAATTCACATTCATCAGTCATGGTACGTTGTGATCCCCCTCCAGTTGCCCGTGTGCCCCGCGGATTCGCCACTGAAAAACCGGATCGGCTAACCGATGACTCATTTCCACAGGCTTCTGAATCAACAACCGTCTCCAACACGGAGAATGTGCGTTCCTCTTGAAAACCATAAGTCATTTCGAAAGAGATGGCGTGGCGGTCGAAAGACTTCCCATACTGACTAAATGCCTTTGGCAACAGCTCATGAAATACATGAACCTTGACCAGCGTGGTAAGGTTCAGGCGGAGTACGTCTGGATTGACGCCAACGGTGGCTGCCGCAGCAAGACCAAGGTATGTCTATACTACAAATTCCGTTCGTCCCGGAGGGATCGGATTGGATCCCTGTCCGATCGATCATCCTCTGCATGTCACGCTACATCTGCACCCCACCCGCCCACGTGACTAACCGGATTCCCCGTCTCCATAGACTCTCTCCAAGCCCGTCCAGTGTGTCGACGAACTTCCCGAGTGGAACTTCGACGGCTCGTCAACTGCCCAGGCCCCCGGTGACAACTCCGATGTCTACCTGCGCCCCGTCGCCATCTACCCCGATCCCTTCCGTCTCGGTGACAACATCCTCGTCCTCTGTGAGACCTGGGATTCCGACGGAACCCCCAACAAGTTCAACTACCGTCATGATGCCAACCGGTTGATGGAGACCCACGCCAAGGAGGAGTTCTGGTTCGGTCTGGAGCAGGAGTACACCCTTCTCGGCAACGATGGCTGGCCCTACGGCTGGCCCAAGGGTGGTTTCCCCGGCGCCCAGGGCCCCTACTACTGCGGTGTGGGTACCGGCAAGGTCTATTGCCGTGACATCGTCGAGGCCCACTACCGCGCCTGCTTGTACGCCGGCATCAAGATCTCCGGTGTCAACGCCGAGGTCATGCCCTCCCAGTGGGAGTACCAGGTTGGCCCCTGTGACGGAATCGAGAGTGAGTTTTTCTCCATTATTACTATCTGCATCGTGGAAGGTTGACTAACTGTCTTGTAGTGGGTGACCAGCTGTGGATGTCCCGATTCATGCTGCACCGTGTTGCCGAGGAGTTCGGTGTCCGGATCTCCTTCGAGCCCAAGCCCATCAAGGGTGAGTGGAACGGCGCCGGTCTTCACACCAACGTGTCGTCGGAGTCGATGCGTTCCGAGGGCGGTATGAAGGTCATCGAGGCCTGCATGAAGAAGCTGGAGGCGCGTCACGTCGAACACATCGCCGTCTACGGAGAGGGCAACGAGGAGCGTCTGACCGGCCGTCATGAGACCGGGGATATTGACAAGTTCAGCTATGGTGTCGCCGACCGTGGTGGCAGCATCCGTATTCCCCGCCAGACGGCCAAGGATGGCAAGGGTTATTTCGAAGACCGCCGTCCGGCCAGTAACGCCTGCCCCTACCAGATCACTGGTATCATCGTTGAGACTGTATGTTCCTCCATTAACCACTCTACTGTCAACTATACTAACTGTGTTTAGCTCTGCGGTGGTGTTTAGATCGTGTTTTGTTTTAGCGCTCGTATACCCTCCGGCGTCAGGGAGTGGACAGAGCAGCCTGGTCGGTTGAACGGGAGCCAGGGTGTCTTGCGTTCGTATCCCGTGCTTTGCATCAGTTTTTCCCTTTTCATCCTTTCTTTCTGTGGTTATGTGTTATGTCAATAGAAGAGGCCGACGGCCGTGGAGTGGGAGGATAGTACTAGTGTATTCAATCACTCGTTGATTACGCCCATCAAGTAATCATGTGTATAATTAGCTCAGCATGGATATTATCAAAAATAGATCTCTATTGGAGATGTCAAACTTCCTCAGCCACTTTTCAATCCGCCAGAACGCACTGTGATATAGATGGCACGTTCACCCGCGTCGATCATCATGCATGACATTAATTAACTAGCATCCGCCAGATGTAGCTTAGCATGTGGGGTGGCGTCTGGCGTTGACACCATGATGATTGTAGTTAGTATACACACTATTCCCGAGACCGATCATTAATACACTTAGTGCGGTGATGATGCATGGTGTAGTTACACACTAAGTTGTGCCTATAGTATCTACGTACATACTACCTTTACTACCTGACATATATGCATCCTTTTACCTAAATTTGTGAGTAGAAGCATATTTCCATGTAGACAGAACTCGACCACGTAGACCGTATCGTTGATTAGAGGGATTGAATGATTATTGAGTGTCTTTTGTTAGTATAAATGTTTGGGAGAGTCTCGATTGTACTATCTACCTCTCTGTCTATTTGTATGCTATATGTAAGTCCAAGTTTTAGGTATGAATAGATATCATATCCTGCCAATCAATCTTACCTACCTACTCATTTTCAATTAGTACTGTATTTCCCTAGGCAGGTATCGAGGACAATAACACTTGCTGGTTACATATGACCACCAACCTACCTGTATGGGTTCTTCTAGCCCAGCCCTACGGATATAGCCGTAACCATAACTATAACTGTAACTACGTATACCATTCATTGACTGGGGACTGTCCGATTCGGACACCTTGATCATGGAAAGAAAGCATGGATATGTAGATAGATCCCAGGGCCTTGATATCCGGGACGTTGCCGAGTTGACCTAGGGTGTGGGAATTGGTTGTTCTATGTGGGGTTCGGGATCTGGGGTAGCTTGGTAGACTCCATGAGTAACTGTAGGAGAGGGAGAGATCCTGACATAAAATTGGATGCGAGGGTGGAAAACTTTCGTTGGGCAGATAGTTACTGGTTTGGTAGTAAGAGAATACAGGGCAATCACACTACTTCAACCTATGTATCTGGTTTCATTGCCTAAATATACAATATTTATCTCTAACATGGTCCAAGAAATATTGGATCCATAGATCTTGGACTATGAAAACCGGACGATACCAAACTACAGAAACAATTGAGACGATTTACAAACAGGACGAAGTCAATAATCTAGCATCAGGGAGCATGCGAGCATACAGAGCTAACTGAGATAGACTGTATAGTGCGTGAGTGGCCGACCTTATATTTACAAGATAGTATTGAGGACACAGCTGACTGAGGTTGAACATGGATAACTAGAAGGTAACTGAATAATTCTATACTTCATGAGAATGCCAGAAACATGGAGCTAACTAGTAATATAGGACGTAAATGAGTACTCTATCCTTCTGTGGTGATACCAAGGATATAGAGAGCCAACCAAGGCGCCTTATAAACAGTATGTAAGTCCATCTAACTATCAGAAGATACTGAGAATATAAGTCTAATAGCAATGGTTTATGAATAGGGGTAAGCGGATCTCGTCTGAGAATACCGCTAATGCATAACTAACAAATATGGTCATGAATAGGGCGTAAGTACATCTAATCATTGGAGAGAATACTAAGGATACAGGGCTGATCAAGATGGTCATCAACAGGATGTAGATCTATCTATCCATCCATTAGAGAGTATGTTAAGCATACAGCTAACTAAGATGTCTTACAAATAGTGTGTAAGTCCAGCTTATATCCAGAGAATATCAACAGCACCGAGGTGAAAAACCGCAGTAAATATCCGGTGCGACACTAGAGCAACACCGGGAAAAAGCAAAGGTAACCTTAGCCCAGCTTTCCCCTGGCCTTCATATAGAAGCTACCAACCAACGTCCATCCTAGTTGGAATATTCCAACATGCTCTGCTACATCCCCCATGCTTTGGCGAGGCGCGCACTGTTGCGCCAATACTGATCTCGCCCTGGTGTGGGTTTCCCCTATTACCTGAGATTTACCTATACTATTGTGTGAATGCAAAGGCCGGTATTTTATTATTCTATTTCGTATGTTGTGATCTAGACAGATGGAGTATATCAAAAATACAAGGAACTCCCACGTGGAGCAGAGAGCAGATGTGGCTCACGTAAACAGACGAGGGGAGTAAATAGACGGTATCATTTCCCCCGGACATGGTTAACCAGACTCGATCCCAGCCCATGCAGCCCCCGCTGCTGCGCTTCTCTCCGCGCGGCCCCATCCACAATCTTATCCTCGCCCTCATCTTGCCCGCCATTTCGACGACGCATCATCTTCAAGAGCACCTCCATCGTTATAGCCGCGACAATACTCGCGCACAGAATCCCCACCATCACCAGGTTGCTCCTGCGGTACTTGTCTCGTCCTGTGGCGGCCGAGTCGCTCGCCCACCCTTCGTACAGGGCGTACGTCGTGACCACGCTGCCGAGGTTGCCCCAGCCTGATACCACCGCTGAGGCGGCGGCCACGCCGACTTCGCCGTGCCGCGGTTGGAAAATCTCCGACGTCCAGGTCATGGTGATGGGTACTGTTGGGCCGAGGCCGAAGCCGACGATTAGTAGGCCGCCGTACCGTGGCCATGGGTTGGATTCTGTCCCGGCGTAGGTGGTTAATAGGAGACCTAGGATTTGGAGGCATGCGGGGATGGAGAAGAAGACGGCTCGGTATTGGTGGAAGCGGTCGGAGAATGGTGTGACTAGGAGAATGGCGGCTAGGTCCATCTGTGCTTGTTAGCTTTTTGCTTTTCGCTTTTCCCTCTTGCTTCTTTGCGTGGATGTATGCAGAGTTTGGTGAGAGAAGGGCTATGGAACAGCGAAGACCTACCAGCCAAATCGGTGCCGTCAGTAAGCTCAGTTCAACCCCGCTCAGCTGCGGATTGATTGCACGGATGATCACACTGGCGTAGCTCTGCACGCCGATACCCACCCCCACAACTCCAAAGTACATGATCAGCAGCGGCCACAGCCGCCAATCCATAAACACCCCCAGCAGGTCCTTCAGCGTCCATCGCGGGCGGTGATAAGCGCGCTTCAGATCATAGTAATGGATCTCGGCGTCTCGCCCAGTCAACGCAGGGGCGCTGCGTGGGATCCACCGGAAATATTTGCGCGTCTCGGGCTCCTGCCCAGGGATTGTCGGCCGGTCAGGCAGCCACCATAGCAAGACGATGCCGACGGCGATGGTGATGACGCCATACACCAGGAACATCCACTGGAAGCCGACATAGCCTCGCTCGCCGTCGATCTTCTGGAACCCAGCGGACACCAAGCCGACGACTGCAGCGGAGATCTGCGCAGCGGTGTAATATTGGCCGATACGCTTTCCGGTGCGAGAGGGAGGATAGAAGAGGGTAAGATAGTAGGCCATTCCGGGCCACATACCGGCGATGACGACACCTAGGAGAAGACGGAGGAGACTTGCTGGTCAGTTTTCATTCTCATTTCTCAACGACTTGTGTCGTGGGGACAAGAGCAGAGGGGAAAATGGGAGACATACTAAAAGCTCCAGGCGGCTTTCATAGCCGCCAGACAAGTCCCAATCACCCCCACACTGATGACAATGCGGCTCATCCAGACATGCGGGCTCAAGCGCGTCATGATCAAATTGGACGGCAGATCGAAGACGACGTAACACACGTAGAACAACGCCAGACCAGTCGAGACCTGATGAGGGGTCATCTTCAGCACAGACCCTAGATCATGCTCGGTGTCCGTGTTCATCGTCTGCGCGAGACCGACGTTGGACCGCACGGCCGAGCAGAGGAAGTAGAGGACCCAGAACGCGGGAATGATCCGGAGATCCAGCTTTCTGAGGTGTCTCAGTACAAATGGCAACTTGACCAGCGGGTGTGGGGAGCATACCGGTAGATGCGCTCGACCTCGGCCACATCCGGCTCGTTCGTTTCTACATCGTGACTGTCCGGAGAACGTTCCCGGATACTACTTGGCTGATCGGGTTGTTTGAAGATGGCCTGGTCTGGTTGGGGTTGCGACATGACGGCGCTAGGAGAATATCGTCCAGTCGGAACTTCTGTCGTCTGCCGTATTGCCGTCACGTACAGGGTCAAGCCGTATTATTTTCCAACAAAACCAGCCGCAATAGAAATTCGAAGGCGGCGGGTTGCCCCACAACGCGCAGGACCGCCGGTCCTGGAACGGCTCAGGATTTAATCAGGATATAGCTAATCCGGGATTGTAATATAATGGCGGTTATTTTGC
The DNA here is from genome assembly GCF_002847485.1 of Aspergillus campestris IBT 28561. NCBI lineage: Eukaryota > Fungi > Ascomycota > Eurotiomycetes > Eurotiales > Aspergillaceae > Aspergillus > Aspergillus campestris. The sequence goes on from NW_020194337.1 coordinate 1,633,056, forward strand.
TGAAGATGATTTTTCTTAATCCGAAGGGAGCGAAGGGAGGGATGTGAGGAGAAAAGGATAGAAAAAAATGTTGAAGAAAAAAGAGGGGAATGGCATGGCGCGACGGCGTAACTCTAATTCTCGCCCTGACTCCGAGGCTAGCAAGGGTAGATTGATAAGACGGGCCGACTGTCGATCACCATCTCTGCATGGTAGGCGGTGGACGTCACGCAACGACTGATTGTGTAGGTATCTCCTCGAGTGGAAAGAAGTGTAAGATCTTCAATTGAAGTTTTTCACCGAAGATGAGAAAGGGGAAGGTCAGCTGATGCGGAAATCCCTCCGGAATGGGCAATCTCTGAACGGCCAATGAGGGGCGAGATCGATTATATACACCACTGCATCAAAGTATTATAAATATCCATTTAGGGTTCATTCTGACTGACCTTGGTCTTGTAATCCGACATTACGGAATAGTATAAAAGTAGTGGAGTCTACATAGACATTAGTATGAATTATCATCATCAAATATATGGTCGTTTATCCTCTCTTCGAGCTCTCAGGAAGTTCAATTCCTCCCCGGCACTACATCGTCCGTGGAGGGCTGTGTGGCCTGAATCTGAGAATAGACAGACACAGCTTCATCGTACGTGACATACGAGGTCCATCCATCCCGGGCCATGACACCAGATAAAGCATCCCAGAAGTCCTGGAGTTCATTCCAGTCTTCACCATCCTCATAATGTTTGCGAATTTCTTCCGGAGAGAAGTCAATGGGGCACTGAGTCGAACGGTTCAAGAGATTCCAATCCCTTCAAGATCTGTTAGAAAGTATGGATGGTCAAAATGCAGAATGGTATCGTCATACTTACCTCTGTATCCGTATCAGAGATTCTCGTAGCGGTATGATGTCTTCATCCCATGTATTTCCCACAAAGCTGATGGGATGTGATAATGTCTTGCCATTTGGATACCGGAGCACTTTGTCCAGGAGTGGGTTTCTTTCCGCTGTATATTTCTCATACCGATATACTAAGATCGAGCTGGCGAGTTTGTCCCTCGTAACGCTTTTCGTATCTTCATCCATTTGCTTGAAATTCTCTGGTAATTTGAAGATCAACTCATCTTTATAGTCGAGAAAATGAGGATGACGGCCGTGTAGAAATAACGGACCAGCGCATGTACTTTGCCAGTCTATGATGCTAGTGATATGGCCACGATCGTCGACAAAGATATTAGGCGTACGAAGGTCTGTGTGCCATAAATACGACCCTGAGATATCTGCCTCCTGTGGGATCAGATGAGGAGCAGCATCTAGATATCTCTGGAGAAGAGCAACGTGTTCAGCCGGATCGTTCTGGCTATGCGACACGAATAATGGATCATCCGGAGAACGCGGAACTGCATGGTTCTGGATCCAGGCTATCTCTCGAAGGGCAGGAGCCTGCATGTAGTCAACCGCAGAACCCCCTGTATACAAGATTAGCCGAGTCTAGTGATAACGACGAAGGAGCGTACATGGTCCACAGTAAATATCCATATCGCCTCGCCCGTTATTCCAGAATGCAGTGTCGACCATCGGCCCGATGGAGAACTTCTCAGCAATGTCATGCTTGAGTTCACGCGACACGTCTCCTTCGACTATTGCAGGGTGAGATCCAGAAGGCGCGTCTTTCTTGTAGAAGAGACAACCGTATCTGCTCAAGTCAGAATTATGCTGGATTGTTGATCAGGGTGAGCATACTCGGAGAATCTCAAAGATAACAACTTCTGCTGTACAGCCACTATATCATTCATGGTCTGAATTTTACATTCAATGTCCATGTCTGTCCAAGCATCTGCCAGATTCTTGCCCAGGGCATGCTCCATGATGATGTACTCCGCCCCTACAGGATCCAAAGAATCAACCGCAGCATTCCACGCAAGAACCTCGGGGACTGGAACGTGGAGTATGTTTCGTAACTACAAGTCATGTCAGATCAATGGTATGCCAACCTACAAAGACCATCAACACAGCAAAGGTAAAGACCACTTACAAAATCCATCGTCGCAACCTCCGACGCCGTCGTCAAGAAAGCCGGCCCAGCATTCGGGTTCGGAATCCGAGCGACAACCGTCTTTCCGTTATCCATGGTGAGCTTGAAAGACTTGTTGTACGACCCTTCCCCTATCTTTTCCATACTGATGCAGGATTCAGAAGATGAGAGTCCCATGGCGATTTTCTGCAGTTCGAGTATATCGAACTCACGATGCCTCTCTTCAAGCCGCTGCGCTTCATCCCAAAGCCATCGTCCACTCGTATAGCGGAAGAAGTCATGTGGGCTTCCGACGATGTTGGCTATCTGATGCTGAGGGTGTTGATGGGAGTATGGTCGGCTTGGATGGGAGTACGATTGGCTAGAGAGGGGTAACAAGACGGTCTCTCTCCGCAATATTGGGAACACATGCCTGATCCTGTTCAACATGCGTGGGAATAGCATGATTGTTCCAAACATCAATGATGCAAGACTGTCAAAGGCGTAGTCGCGTATGTGTAACTCCCCAGATGTTTGTGCATTAGTCATCTTCATCATCCATGTTGTGAACTTGTGATAGATCTATCTATGTATACCACCTTATGAAAGGGCATTAGCAGACATTATGATCATACGACATAATCCATATAAAGGCAAAGAAAATTTCTGTTGCCGATCAAACCTCGTCCAATCTACGACTAGATAGCCACACCACACACTATCCACCCAAACAATGCCTTCCCCAGGCACAACAGCCATAATAGGATTATTCCCAACATTGATTCCACATCTCATAAACTGTTGGCAGATTCCAACGTCAGCATCTGACTTAATACTACGAACTATTCAGGCACAAACCTATATCTCAAAGCCAACACGCTAAAAACCACGTATAAAAGAACGAGGTACTTCATTGTCATACAAAAGCCCCACCCGAGTCTTTCATAGAGCGGACAAACACCTCGCACAAACACCTTGCACAAGAATAAGGATCCACAATGAAGCTCATGAGCTTCATACTAACAAAGCTCTAGCTATACTCTTTGTACCACTGCTTCGAATCTTTGATCCGGTGTATGCTTGCACAAAGATTGGGGAAGGCATCTCCCATGTATACAGTATAATGAACATTATCATGATACGCAACAAAGATATTTGTGAAGTTTCGAGCTCGAGGAGTATAAATACCCAACATGACCTCACAGTAATGAATCCAATTCACAATCCAATCCTCCAATCCACACAACCTCGCAAACCAAACAAAGCCACCTCAAGAAAAAAAAACCAGAAAAAACCACCCAAAATGAAGTCCTGGACCACCGCCCCCAAACCCCTAACCTTCACCTCCTCAACAACCATCCTCTACAACACCTCCACCCTCGGCACCAAGCCCGACCCCTCCAACCCCACAACCCACTGCTTCTTCATCCCGCTCCACAACAAGACCGTCGACTCCGACGAGGAGCTGCTACAAGCCATCAAGCGCTCCCTGCACTACGCCATCCACAAGGAGGGGCCCGAGTCCCGCCGCGCGGTGTACGCCTGCCCCGTCCGCAGCGGCGGCGGCGGCCTCGGCGGCGGCGTCTGGATCTGCTTTTCTTTTCCCGACCATGTGGTTGAGAAGGGGGACCGGGCTATGCTGTACTATGCTGAGATGTATGTTAAGAGGGCTGTGGGGGATCTTTAGTTTGTTGGCCTTGTGTTTGTTGGCGCGTTTTGGGGGAGGGGGTGTTGAGGTTGTTGGGGTTAGTGGGGAGAGTGATAGATTTGTTTGTGGGGTTTGATGGGGCTTTGGAGTAGTCTTGTTTTATATGTTAGATTTGATGAATCGGAGTTGAATTGATCTCTTTGTTGAAGTGATAGAAGTGATTTTTTTGTTAAGATAATGAAATTGATCTCTTTGTTAGAGTAATATGCTATGCAAGTTGCAATCAGTAAGAGTAGACCCATCGCTCCATAGGTAGGAACAAAGGGGATGGATACATAAAGACCAGGAAAGCCCTGTTAGGGCTGTAGACTACGTAGTCAGCCGACCTGATCGACGATGCATTCACATCCATTCTTAGACATTTTCGGTCTAGTGGTAGACATTCTAATATGTACGTTGTGTGATCCCTTAATGCAAGTCGTAGGGCTGAATGGTGGAGATACATAGATAGGGTAGTTCATCCTAGTCCTCACTCCCGTGGTTGGAATCAGGCAAAGTGTACAATGTATTGAAAGACCCACTCGCGCCCGGATATAAAACCTAATTACAGAACCGTTTGGGTATATCGTCCACCAGCTCGGAGACGGGCCGATCGGAATCGACTCCGGCGACCGATGAAGCTATGAAAAAAAAGGAAAAAGAAAAAAAAGTCGTAAAATCAGATGAAGAAAACCAAATCAGCCTACCCCACTCCGCTGATAGCCTCCTACTTCTCCGTGCTGGTCTCATCACTGTCCATAGCCTTGTGGGTGTGGTCCACTACACTCTGGCGGCGCACTGCGTGTATAGCCGCATCCTCGACATCGTCCAGCGTGTGCAGCAGCTCACCCTTCTTGCCGTACATGTGGGGCTCCGTGGCGGCCACATTGACGACCGAGAAGATGCTCTTGGTCTTGTGGAAGATGCGGTCCATTTCCTCCAAGGAACGGTGGGTCGTCTCGGGATAGAAGAAGTAGGTGACGGGGAAGATGGCCGCGTTACTGGACAGGTCAGCCGATGTCAAAAGAATACTGAAAAGGGAAAAAGGGGCAAGAACTCACATGACGGCAAAGATAATGTAGGTCTTATACCCGATGTTCTCAAACGCAACCGGGGTGATCATGACCACCAGGAAGTTGAAGATCCAGTTGGACGAGGTGGCCAGCGCATTGGCGGGCGCACGGATCTTCAGCGGCACGATCTCGGCGGGATACAGCCAGGTCATGCCCAACCAGCCGATGGCGAAGAAGGTGTTGAACACGAAGAAGAAGACAATCATACACATCTGGGCGGGGTGTGTGTTGATGGCATTGCAGATGGCGAGGACCACCATGGAGAGGGACATGCCCGCGGCGCCGAACAGCATGAGCGTACGCCGGCCGAAGATCTCGATGGTGAAGACGGCCACCCACGAGGCGATGAAGTACTCGGTACCGTTGCACGCAGCAATCAGACGCGACATCTGGGTGTCCATCTTGAGCTGATTCTCCAGGAGGATCGGGATGTAGTAGGTGATGAGGTTGATGCCTGAAATCTGCTGGAACATCTGGTTGACGTAGGCGAGAATCACCCGGTGGAGATGGCGATCCTCGCCCATGGTGAACATGTCCTTGAACGAGCCCTTGGCCATCTCCAAGACGGTGGCCTTGATGGCGGTATATTCAGTCTGGACGAAGGTCGAGTCCGTCTCCTCACCCAAAAGAGCACCCAACACCTCCTCGGCCTCGTCCTCGTGACCCTTGAGGATGAGCCAGCGCGGCGACTCGGGCAGAAACATGACGAAGGCCAAGATGATGGCAGCGAAGAAGATCTGGAAGGCCAGGGGGAAACGCCACGAGACTTCGCTGGGGTCGGTAAACATGAGTCCGTAGTCGACCCAGTAGCTGATGGTAATGCCACACGTGATCATGGCGCCTTCGATCATGACCAGCTGACCCCGACGATTCGATTTGCAGCACTCGGACTGCCACGTGGGTACCGTGGACGTATTCATACCGTTTCCTATCGGACGATTAGTTCCCTGCCTCCGTTTCCTGGGTCCTCCGCGGTGGGTTCGGGTACTCACCAAGACCAGTCACCAGGCGGCCCACGATCAGTTGGGACAGATCGTACGCAGTGCACTGCAGCAGCGCTCCAATAACCATGATGAAAGAACCAAGAAAGATGGTCTTGCGGCGACCCAGCCAGTTACCGACCCAGATCGTCGGAATGGAACCCGCGAAACATCCCAAGTTGTAAGCCGCAACGACAATACCTAGAGGTTATAAGGGGTCAGTGAGAGCTCCATCATGGGTGTGGTTCGGCAGCAGCTTCGCGACTCACCTTGACGAGTCGACTGGGCGCTGGCCGCAGCCGGATCGTTTTCCTGCATCTCCCTCCACGCATCTCCGACTTGAACAATTGTCGGGAAGTATTTGGCGAACGACTTGAGGGTCAAAAGACCTCCCGTGACACCCTGATCGTAGCCAAACAGCAGAAAGTCCATACCGGCGATGAGGCCGATAGCGATCTGCAGCTTTTGGCCCTGCAGGCCCAAGTAAGAACGCGGCATTTTGGCGCAACAGCCGGACGCGACCAGTGAGGTGTCAGTAAACGATTACCAGAATTGATTAAAGGACAACCCCGAAAGAGAGGGCACAAAGAAAAGAGATGAGAAGGGAGATGGGATCGAATAATGGAGACAATGGGGAAAGAAGTAAAAGGAAAAAAAACAAGACCCAGATTAGCCAGGAAGGTAGGACAGGGGAGGGGATGCGGCCGGGTTTAAAAGGACGAGCCGACAGCCATGCTCAAAGCAGGACCAAGTACAAGTAAGGTGAGGTGTCAATGAATAGAGTCCAAAACATCAGAGCGGTAATAATAACGCATCATATTATTATTTACATGAAATTAAATTCCTGGAGAAGAACTGGGGAGAACGGAAACCAACACTGACTGGTGCAAGGGAACCTGGAGGTATGGAATAGCACCTTACCAGATGCAGCCAGCAACGGGACCATCAGGGCATTTCAAGCGAACAACGATCCCAGGTGCCGATCCATTGATTGGATGGCTTCATAAACGAGAGACATCCGTATCCACTGGTGACCGTGGTGTCAATGTCATGGAGTCGGGTGCAACATGCCATGTACTATTCAGCTAGTCCCTTTGATTTGCATGTTGGGGCTCTCTCTGTCTCTCTTTCTCGGTTTTTAGAGTTGATTGGGGGGGAAGTATAGAGCGAGGCCCCACATGGTGAGAATGACCCAGTCCATTGACTCGGATAGGTAGTTGATGACGATGATGAAAGCAACAGAGAGAGAGAGTGAGAGAGAAGAGAGAGAAAGATCGTCGGGGAAAGTTTGGTCATTGGCAGGTTTTACTTCCCATCCCGTGATTGGACGTCCTCAGGCACTAGGGCTAGCCATTTCTGGGTAACCCGGATCCAGGACGATCTCCATACTTCGCAATCGCAGAGAACATGGAGGGTGTCTACTCTAGCTGGATCCTCATCCGTGTCGAATGTTCTATTCTGACGGCTCACTTTCCCGTTCTTCTCTTAATGCTTACTCCCTTAGTGGGATGCATGCCGCCAGCCGGTTTCTTACAGACCAGAAATGAGAGGGCGATCACGCCAGGAAGGAGAAGGATTGATCGAAGGATGTTCGAGAAGCCCGAGACCAACGGCCTCCATGCACGGGGGTTGGGTTTGATTGATTGATTTTATCCTCGGCTGTCCGGACATCCCGAAATATGGCTCATACAGGAATCCTAGTCGGGCCAAACGGGGCACGTCGTATTGGAATCGGGTCCATTTGACGGTCACGGGCCTCACGGCTCCAATATCCACCCGATGAAACATCAATCCGGGGACGAGTGGGCGGGAGGAAGTGGACTTTGGGGACTCCGGATTTCAACTGGTTTTTTGTGGGATGGGGAAAAGGGTAAAAAAAGGGAAAGGGGGGTTGCACCCGGGGTGGACACTGGGGCAGGAAGAGGGGGGAGAGAAAAGTGGGTGCACCAAACATGCGATTCGGCCCTATCCGCCCAACTCGTGGGAGACATGCCGACGTGGTCATCATCCCTTGCGTGTTTCCGATCTCACCATGGGCACATTGGACTGTGCGTTGCGGCAGTAGCATTCCTGCGGGTTCCACGTCCGTCCTCAATTCGACAAGTAATGTGAACGGATGAAGTTTTATATCTGAGTTAATATTATTTTATCTGGCCTTGCTGGGAATGCAGCCACTTTCCCAGGCGCCTGTAGGCAGAATGATGGTCCACCACCATCGTTGATTACCCTCCACACCACCTGACGACGACTGGACCCATGACCTGTCCCTGTCCCGCCTTTTTTGTCCCCTCGTCCGGTCCTATGGTCGGCCTGGGACGGCATCATCGTACCCTCGATGTCATTGGATCCATCCCGCAATGGCACTCGCTAACCTGGTCGGGTCTAATCAACGTGATGGCGGAGAAGAAGGGTTTCCCCACCGCCTCGACCAACCAGAGAAGCGATCCACGGACTAAGAACGATACTAAGGTCGTACCTAGTCAGGTCGTCTGGCGACTTTCTTCCAAGTTCCGGGGTATTCAAACGCGACGGTCGGCTCAAGGTGACGTGAGCGTCATTGGAGGAAAATTGGGGGGAAATCCTAACAGGGAATGATCCGAATAATCCATCTCTCAGAGTCACATTTCATCAGGTGAGGAGAAACTTAATTTGTCGAGTGCCCAGAAAAGGCCGAGACGGACCAAGACCGCCACCCGTGTTCAACAACCCTGTCCGGCCAGGTTCAGTCCTATGAGACCCTGGTCTCTTCGTACTCAAGCAATTTCAAGCCTTTGCCTACCGTTCCTCAGAGAAGCATAGCAAAGGCCAAAGCCAACCTCGGTCGTTATTGCTCAGCGTCATCGATTATTTCTATTATCCCGTGAAAATGACCACTATGGCAGAATTCCGATGATCACTCATTGACCGACCCGAACAGGCCGTCTCTCGGCCACTTCTTGTTTTCCGGGGCGCAAGTAGGCAAGTGGGCAAGTTGGCATTTCCACTTTGTCCATGAAATGCCTCTTTCGGCCACACTAGCCGAATCCGGTCCTAGTTCAAACCCCGGGCGCCTGTTATTTCAATATTATCTCTAATTATTTCATCCCTTCCATTTTATGATTTTACCTTTTGTCCGTTGCCTTTCTTTTTCTGTCCTGTTCAGGGTCACGACCCACCCTGATCCCGTCGACTGTGAAACGTGCACTGCCTCTCCACTGCAGTCGATACCTCGATCCTGTCCGTGGTTGTGACGGATTGCCTGTTTGGGGGTTTCCGTAATCAGGAAATCCTGGGTTCAGAGCTGTCGACTGAGACTTCTGACAGACTATAACCCCTTCATAATCCGTAGACACGCCTAGTCGCCGTTCCAGTTTGTAGTCTGTTCCTGTTATTAGGCCCATTCCAGAAATACGATGCGAAACGGCAGCAAATTAATGAAAATACCATCCGATGAAGATGGACATCAACAATATTGAACCCCAGACAAGGGCCTCCCATACCCCAGAGGTTCTCCCTCTCTCTCTCTCTCCACGATCGATTCGCACCAAGACATCGCTAGACCAACTGCGCCCCGATGGATTGAACCGAAACGGATGGTCCGAGATCGCCCTCAACGACGGTAGAGCCGCCGCCACACCTGCTGATTATATTCCCCACCGGGGCGTCTTTTGATGAGGATGATCGCCTCGATCCTCGCCGGAAATAACCACCAGTAAGGGTTCTTCGTGGGAGAAAGAGAGAAAGGCTAAGGCTGAAAAGTGAAAAACTGAATGCGGCCCAGCCACCGACGTAGTAGACTAGGAGATTCAGCCCGGCCCAAATTGCTTGTTGCACGGATGGTTCTTCCGGTGGTTTCCCACTTTAGGGAGTGTATGACCCCTGGATTTTTGGCTCGTTTCTTCGATTTTGAGGTGATGATTGGGGAAATTTTTGCATCCTGTTCGATGGGGAGACTGGGCGTGGTACAGTCAGCCTGGTGCGCTCTCGGACCTCGAGGATTGTCACTGTATTCAGACTATTGCATTTTTGTGGGAGGTGGTAGGTTGGCACTATAATGACTAGTCGTTAGTGGGATTCTGTCAGCTGTGTCTGGGGAGACTGGGGGCCTGGGTATATGGGGATGACTGCCCTGGCTTACTTGGCAACCAGGTGACCTAACCATGCCCTATACCAACAAAGGATTCTGACTATCTTTTCTCCCTGGCATATATACTTGATGCTATAGACATGTATTCTGACCTTAATAACTAAAGACGACCATCTTCTGATACAAGTCATTTTCCACGGTGTTATGTGCGGTGCTGGGATATTGCACAAAAACGGGTTGTGTAAAAGCTTAGAAGTCATCCATTATCCATAAACTTATTTTCATTGCTATCTCCGAGATACAAGCTGTACTTATCAAAGTTCGATACATTTTAAGTTAGAAAAACCATCACGGCTCATCATACTTACGACATGATGAAGTCAAACCACTCACTTCACCTCGCTCCGTTGATCCCAGATTGATCCCAACTTCCCCTTTCTGTCCATCAACGAATATATCCACAACCACCAGGAGAGAGATCACAAATACATCCATACCCACCAGGAAAGAAAGATGGATTCTATGGAACGACTTTTCGAAGGCCCTTTAGCAAGGCAGCTGGTCACTCCGCCGGAGACGACCCTTCGAATCGTCGGGACACATACGATAGACGGCATAAACTCAGTCCTTGACTTCGATATCTTGATCGACTGTTCGAGATACATGAGAATATGCTCCGAAGAATACCTGACAAGCAAAGAACGCGTTCATCAGAAATCTTCCGGCTGGCTCCACAACCGGCTCGTCGAGCGCGATCGTCGTCGAAGGTAAGATGTTCTCCTACCACCTCCCCCCCCCAAAAAAAAATTGCCTCCTCTCTTGGCCATACTGATCATGATACGTCACGTCTAGGTGGACCATCCAGAAAGTGGTTACTGCACGCGACGATGAGATGGCTAAGATAGCGTCCAACGTAACGCGCCTCGCCCTTGGGAGTTCGTATGCCGGGTTCGTCGAATTCGAAGTTATTACCTCACCCGCGGAGATGATTGGCTTGCACGACGAGAACACCGCAGTGGCTCGTGTGATATGGGAACTTGACTGTTCCTTTATTGTCTCGCAGGGCATGCAACTTGGCCGTGGCGCTTTCTCCATACGGGACTCGTGGTACGATCTTATAGTGTGTGCAATGATCGAAGGCCTTCAGCGTTTTGTCTCACCTGAGAATCCGCCATCATTATATAGCCAGGCTGTGCTTTGCAGGGACGACACGGACAATAACACTTACGAGGGTGTATTAGAGGGGAGCCAGGGGCCCAGTATGAACGGATACTCCTGGTAGGGGAGTGATACTTGATAAACCATGATTTAGTATCAAATGCTGAGTATAATAATTTGCAAATTTCTCATTCAATTTGGCTAGAAACTATATGTGACTGAATTGATCAGTGGTATCTCTCTCTTTTCTTGTAGGATACATACAACAGTAATCCATGACCAGGATGCTCAACGCCGTACTCATATTCATCATATCTCCCGTTCCCCGGTAATTCATGACCTGAATGCTCAACGCTGTACTTATATTCATATATATATATATATATATATATATAGATGTCAGACTCTGAGGCTATGTCGGTCTAGGTTGCGAGCACAGCGGTAGATCTAGCATCGATATAAATGTTCACGTCAGCAGTCTTCTTCGGTCTTTTCTTCAGAGGCATTATGAAAAGCACGTAGTTTGATCAAGGCAAGACGCGAATCGAGTGGGAAAAGACTAGGTACTCTGGAAGAGTGAGATTACGCGGGCATTTACCAACACTTAAGTACGAATGATTGGGAAATCCTTGGGAGAGCACGCTGGAAAAGCTCTAAGAAGGCAGGCCATACCTCCCGTCCCCGAAATAACCGCATTCTCCGACGCCCACAACATACTTAGTCCCTCTTAAAATCTCGACTAATACGAGCCCACTCCGCTGACTCCACCGACATACCAGGTATCTCGACGCAAGCATATAGGAGACAAATCCCATATGAATAGACAAAAAAGTAGCGAGGATTGAGTAGAAGACAGCATCGTGTTTCTCCGATTTCCACAGCTGATTTCTGGAAACCGCCAATGAGCGGCGGGCAATCTAGACGCTATGTTCTGATTAGAACTAGTTCGATCAACTGATAGCAATATCATGCTGGGCTGTAGTATCAGATGCCTACCTGAAAACATATTAACGGCCTCTTGTTAGACTGGCCCGAGAGAGCAGGGACGCGCCTTCGAGGCGGCTGGCCTGAGAGGGCAGTGCGGGGGGGAACCGCTCGTCGGCGGCTGATGAGGACAAGAAGTATAAATTCCTTGAGAATTTCTATTAATTTGGTAATGATTTAACTGAATAAAAGATACAAATATTGTTTTGAAGTATATAATGATGAAGTTGTGTGTTTGTTTGTAGACACTGAGGTTTTGGAAGAAACATTTCGTCTCTGATGAAAAAGATGCTGTATTGTAGGTTATGCTGCAAGTTGGAAACAGGAAGGAACAAAGTCAACCACAGGGAAGGTGCAAAAGGTATCTATATTTCAGATTATTGTAAATCATGGTATAACACTTTCAGGCATGTTCGCTCTTTCCTCAACTATGGGCTGACTGATAAAAGCAGGCAAAATAATAATGACAATCATGAGTATGAGGAAAGTTGTGAATAGTTGCAAGATTGCGAGAAACATCAAAGTCAAGACAACAATCTATGTTGGTAAAACACGCTAGTCAGCTAATATATTGCTTAAATACAAGTATCACTCTCCAACAAGATGTAGGGAGTATATTGTACAAAACAGGAAGCTATTCAGTTAGTGATAGATAATTAGTGACAGGGCACTCGAAACCTGTACGTTCCCTCTGTCAAACTATCTCCGAACCTGTCAACCAAGTCACCTATCTCAGTAATCGCCTAATTACCTATCTATATTGCTAGTGACAACATAGCCTAATGCAGACTCAACAATATACCTTACATACCCCCTGCAATGTCATTTATTCCCCCTCCATCTAGAACACCATGGCTTGTTCCATGCAGCCTCACCTGCATTAGACTGCAGCCCAGCAAGGAGGGCGCAAAACCAAACATGGTCTCCACTACTGCACGTCTCAATAGTTTAGTCAGCCATGTAAAGGGATTGAGCCCCTTGCTGGATGGCACATATCACTATAATTGAGACATATGTTACCATCCTAATCTTAGTGATGCGAGGTAATGTGCCATATGTTGTTATGTGTCTCGGGGAAATGACTATTATAGGTGATGATATTTCCATCAGTGCAATGTTTTATGTAGGATTTGGCGTGAGTACTGTGGAAATGAAGAAGTAATTGCCTAATCTGAAGCTGTTGATTACACGTTGCATCTGTGATCAAGTTTTCTGATCATATTTTCATCTCATTTCTGCCCTGCTGGGCGGTGGATCTTGATGACTGATTATGATTGCACCTTTTTTCGTAAGTTACGTGTCCATGTCGAACTCGGTGGCTCATTTGTGAGAAGGTTTGAAAGAAGCGATGGTAAGAAAATCTCGTATATGTCTGTATGGAAGGCGGCAAGGGGGGTTGGTCTTGGCTTTCCTTTCCTATGAGAGGTGACGCTATATACTAGACATGAGGTTATTTTCTAGATCTTATGTTTTGCATTCAGTGGTAGCTGTTGTCCTATTTAGTCGTCAAGTCGCTAGAAGTATCTAACACTGGGTATCTGGCTTTTTGAGATTTACCTCCATTACTTTGTTTACATACGGCTAGCTCTTCTGTTCCCCATCAAAATCAACCTCTCCTATCGTGCAGTAATAGTAAACATGGTCAAGTACACAGCCGTTCCAGATCATCCGTCAAGGCAAACCCAGTACTACGAGGCACGGGTCACCCCTGTCAGAACCCATCTGAGACCACAACTTGGGCCGGACAGATCAAACAGCCGCGTACCACTACCTCGATAAAGTAACAGACCAGATTCAGAAGCCATATGGCAGACATGACGAGCAAACGACAATGTGAAGTGGGTCGGGAAACAAGCGACTAGACATCGTCCGGTCGACGCCCTACCATCCAGCACCTTCCGCAACCCATTCACCTCCAGTAGCAGGGGCCTGGCTCTCAATGTTACTAGCACCATTGTTCCACTCGGCGTTTCCAGTGCCAGAGTCCCAGCCACCGTCTGCAGAAGTGTCCATCGCATAGTCATTCTGTTTGCCAAAGTCATTTTCCTGCTGGCTGCAGCCCTCGCCTTCCGCCTGAGCACTGGGGCAGCGTTTCACGGTGTGGCCCACTGATATACCATTAGCTTAGAACAGAAACAAGGAAGACAGAATTCGACGCACTTTCACCACAGTTGTTGCACTTGACCTTAGACCAGTCCTTTTTCTGGGGACAATCGCGGCTGAAATGACCGACTATATGACGAATTAGTTTGTAAAGTGGTTGGCTTTCACCATATTGGATCTCACCCGCGTCACAGTTGCGGCAGGTAACGGTAGAAACATCGCGTGGTTTGTCACAGTCTCTGGCGATATGATCCTCAGATCTATTTTCTTTTAGACTTGTCCAGGAACAATCGGCTTGGTGGCTTTGACTTACCCGCAGTTACGGCAGGTTCTGGGGGCACTGGCCTGAGGACAGTCCTTAGCAAAGTGGCCCACTGCTGATATCAGTATATAACCTCTAGCTCGGGATCATGGGCAAACTGACTTTCATTGCACTTGTTGCATTCGACGCCCTCGGCAGAGCGGGGATTAGGGCACTCCGAGGCTTTGTGGTCGGACTCTCTGCGCCCATTTAGTATATAATACTAGAAGGAAAAGAAGAAGCGCATACCCGCAGTTGCGGCAAGCAAATCTATCGCGGCGTTTTTCAGTGCAGTCGCGAGCACGGTGTCCAGGCTCGCTACAATTGACACACTTCACCTCGACACGCTCATACTCTGCACGTTCCTGCTTGCAGCCGCGCGCAGTATGGCCCATCTCTTCATGGATGGTCAGTTTGATCTTTGATGGGACGGAGTTGACTTACCACCACAATTTCCGCACTTGGGGATCTGGCGATCGTAAGGGAAACCAGCATCTGCGAGACGTTCGAGGTTCTCCTCAGGAGTAGCTGGCCAGCGCATGCGGAGGTTCGCACGTTGGGGTTTCTCACTGTAGTAGAATCCAACCACGTACTGGCAGTTCAGCTTTCCCTGGAGGTTGATAAGACTGATGCTATCGCCCACTGGTTTCTCCTACACTGTGAATCAGTGGAGCCTCGACTAGGCAAGAAGCAAAAGAAAACGAACCATTGCGATGAGGTAGATTTTGAAGTTGTCCTCGCGCATTTTCTTCTCGATATCCACAAAGGTAGCCTGCGGGGCAGCCTTCGAGTAGACCTTGATACCCTATATCGTGTTAGTGATCAGGAACTGGGAACAGAAAATGCAATATACCTCGCGGAATTCTTCGAGATCCCTGGCATCGCTAGCCTTGGTCAGGGCAGCCCAAGCTTCCTCGGGGCACTTGTCGGGGATATTGTTCAAGTCGAACTTGCGGTTGTCTTTGCAATCCATGGTTTTGTGGCCTATTGACAAAGAGTTAGCTCATGCAACGTCAACGTATAATCTGACTCCATACCCTCCATCTTGCAATTCTTGCACACATCGGGAGGTCTCTCGGGACATTCGGCAGCGGGGTGGCCTTCCTGGCTGCAAATACGGCAGGGGCCCTTGAAGACGCGCGGGTTGGTGCATTCGGCTTTGCTGTGGCTGTTTATCGTTAGTATAGGAAGTCAGAGATAACCTGAGTTGACCTACCCTTCTTCACCGCAGTTGAAGCAAGCGCCCATGCCCTTGCGCGGCTCGGTGCATTCAGCTTTGCTATGGCTGTGTATCGTTAAGTAAAGGAAGTCAGGGATAACTCGAGTCAACCTACCCTTCTTCACCGCAGTTGAAGCAAGCACCCATGCCCTTGCGAGGCTCGGTGCAGTTGCGTGCAAAATGGCCATCACTACCACAGCTGAAAGTCTATTAGCTTGCAATCTATAAGAAAGACGACAGTTTACCTACTTGCGGCATCTGTTGTCATCATTGGCAACAGGGGCGGCAGTATCACCACCACCAAAGTTATTGTTGAAACCGTTATCGCCAAAGCCTTTTCCATCACGAGCGCTATCGTTGGCACCGCTAGGGTTGACATTCTCGTCGGGAAAACCCGCTGTCTTCGGATTAGTTAACTTGTCATCAGACTTGGGTAAGGTCACCTACTGGCGCCACCGTCGCCCCACGCATCATCGGGGGACCAGCCAGACATATTGATCGATTTTAGAGAGGCCTGATTTGAAGATATCAATACTAGAAAAACACGAGAGCTACCAGAGACAGGAACGTCAGCTCGCCTCGTTATATGAAGCTTTGGAGGGAAAAGAAGATAATATCTTTGATGAAAGACTCACTTAGGAAAGGAAAGAAGGAAAGAAGAGAAGTTCCAACCACTGAACTCAGTACTGTTCAAGGTATGGGTAGAAGAGAGAGGAAAAGAGAGGATGATGAAGAACAGGGGGAGAAAAGAAGAGGAAGAGAGAGAGAAAGTGAGAGTAGAGAGTGAGAAATGGTAGAGAGAGAGAGAGTGGGCTGCAGAAACAAACAACAAACCGCAATTCACTGCCAGTCAGGAGAATTTTCACCTTGACAACCCATTTGTTTCGCGCAACACTGGCCTTAACTCTGTCTGAGACCTTTGAAAAAATCAAGACAAAGCTATTGTGTTGACTTGGTAGTGCGTGTTTCTTACGACTTTATGATTCTGTTATCTTGTATGGACTTGCTCTTATACCATGTCAATCCCTACGCAGTTGACGTGCCTATACTTAGATTTCCTGTGTATAAAACTGAGTTAACTTTGATTGATGAGATCTCCTATGCTACATCAATTCGTCTTGAAGACATCCTAGAAAACAATGAAACAATGAAACAAGAAACACAGGAAACACAATCCTTTCCGAGTTCAACTGTAGTCCTCTCATTCTTTCAATCTCCCATCTCTCATTCTCCTATAGACCACTTGAAAACCATCCCATCCACGATAAAACAAAAACACAAGCAAAGTCCATCCCTTCTGAGATCCAGTAGCAAAGCCCACCAACCTTCAAGCGACAGTATCGAAGCCCGACTAGACTAAAGTAGACTAGTATCAGCGACACGAACTCGCACGAGTTTCAGACGCCTTACCTGAGCCCATCAATGTTCCTTCTTCACCTGAGTTTCCTGGGATGCCTGGTCCAAGATGGCGGTAGTGAGCTTGCGCATCTTTCTGATTTCCGCAGCGAGCATCCTCGACTGTTCGATCTGCGCATCAATCATGGCCCACATGGCGGGGAGCGCGATCTCGGGATCAGCAGCGGCCTGCGATTGAGATGTCTTCTTCTTCTTGTTCTTTGGCTTCTGGGCGTGGGACGAAGAAGGGGCCTGGGTGGCCTGGCTGCCGCCATTGGTGACACCGGCCCGGGGATAAGCTGCCAGCTCCCTTATGATCTTGCGCCTCATGTCAGGGTTGGGCATGGTGTTGGTCATGGCTTGGGTGTTGATTATGCTTCCTCCGATGGCGAAGCTGATGGTAGCGGCTTCAAAGGAGAAGGTGTGGCTGTTGTGCATTGCGGAGATGGTGGGAGTGGTGAGAGTGGTGGAAGTGGAGGAAGGAGGGGAAAGCTCCTAGACAATCAATCAATATATACACTACTGTCTGGCAGTGATCGAGGGTTTCTAATTTCACTCACGCTGTCACTTTCTGAGGACTCGTCATCAGTCTGGCCCCACCAAACACTCGAGTCACTGGATTCAGAGGCAGTGTCCCTGTCGACATCGGACTCAGCCAAGTCAATCACTTCAACGGAAGAAGCATCCTCAGCGACACGTGCTGTCTGGGTGGCGAGGTCATCCTCAACGGACGGGATTGGCTCTGAGGTACCCCTAGATCTTGGGCCTTGTTCAACAGAAGAAGCAGGCTCCTGACTCTCGGTGCCAGGGCTTCCCACGAGACCGGAACCCTCCACAGCTTCGCCAGTGGCAGCACGTTCAGGACTATCATCCTTCGCAGACTTGACCCTCTTGGCAGTGTGGCCATCAGGGGAGGAAGAAGCACGTCTCTTTCCTTCCTGACCAGGGGTAGAGCCGGCGTCAGTGACGCTCTGGCGAGACGAGCCGGACTCTTTTTCTGTACCATTGTTAGCTTTCTGCTCTTTTTTTGGATGAACATTCGTTCTCAGACGATACTTCATCTTCGGCTGCAGGGTCGACGGTACACTTACCCTCATTAGCAAGGCCATGCTGGGAGTCAGCTTCTGGCTCAGTAGCAGCAGCTCCACTGCTAGCTGCGGCATCAGCAGCACCAACGGTGGCATCATCAGCTCCAGCGGTAGCCCCACCAGCGCCAGCACCAGAAGTGGCACTACCGGCACCGGCACCGGCGTCTCTGGCTCCAGCAGTACCTGCAGTAGTAGCAGCAGCAGGCGCAGAAGACTTATCCGCCGCAGTCTGACCAGCAGCAGCACCACTCTGCAAAGAAACAACCAATAACACACATCAGCCAACGCACATCCCACACCAAAAAAAGAAAGGGAGAAATACCTTAGTCGCAAGAGAGCCCCGAAGACCCCGATTCGAATCCTAGATTTCTATCAGCAGGGCCCAAGTCCAACAAAGACACTCCAAAAACATCAACACACCGAATAAATCCTCGCGAGAGCATGATGGGTGCGACGATGAAAAAAAGCCTATTTCTAGTCAGCACCAGTACGTACCTCTCGAGTCGTTGGGGACCCAGCAGAGAGGACGAAGACCACAACAGGGGAACAAAATTGGTCGATACATACCTGCTGAATATTATTCCAGGTCATACGCGGGTTCTCAGCACGAAGCCTTCTCACTCTGGCGATTTCCTCGTCCGTCCAGCAATCCGAGCGAGGCATCTTTGATCTATCTCAACGCGGGAAGACTTGGTTTGATGAATAAGGGAAAGGGGAGATGGCTTTTTGATGACTGGGACAGTACTAGGATGGAAACGGATGATGGGAAGGAAGGTAGGCAGGAATGAAAGGAAAAGATCGTGGGAAACGGCTGGGGGAAAACTCTTCACGGCGAGTCAGCGAGTCAAAGAGTCACACGCTCGTTGTCGTGGGATTCGTCGTGGTGACTGCTGTATCGAGATTTGGGGCTTTTCATGGTGTCGTTTCTATGTCGTGTCGCGTCACGTCGTTGCGTTGCGCCTAGACGGGCAGGAAGCGGGTCTACTTTGTGGTGGTGATAGGACTCGGGATGTGATCTTTGGATATACTGAGTATGGACTTTAGAGAGCACAGTGCTGGCTACCGAGTTATTAGGTAGTATTCTCGGGTGAGGGAAGGCACCGGCAATGCAATGGTATGATATAGAAGAGGATATTGAGGGTTGGAAGATACTTGTATGTGAAAAGCTGCACATTGTTTCTTTGATGTGTCCAGCTACAAAAATATCAAACATAGTATCTAGACTTAGTTGCTCATAGAAGTTGGCATAGAAAGAATGGGATTCAAGATGTTAGTGCAGGTCTTGTAGTTATCTGTAAACAAAAAGCTGAGCATTGCTTGTTTGATTGCTTCAGACACAAAGATATCAAAGAATGCGGCATCTAGACTTTCCTGTATAAGTTGGCAGTCAAATAATCAAATTCACATGTACAATACATCATATCCCATAAAGACTGGCTGATACTCTAAAGTCATGCAAGACACCCAATCCGCACCCCACAAAATCTTTTTGCAGGCCGATTGAGCTAGAACAAGAGGGAAAAGAGGGAAAGGCAACCCTGTCA
This sequence comes from Aspergillus campestris IBT 28561, assembly GCF_002847485.1. Classification (NCBI taxonomy): domain Eukaryota; kingdom Fungi; phylum Ascomycota; class Eurotiomycetes; order Eurotiales; family Aspergillaceae; genus Aspergillus; species Aspergillus campestris. The sequence continues at coordinate 1,652,648 of NW_020194337.1, forward strand.
TGAGACAATCTCTGATAATCCCACGCCCAAAGCACACCTACTTGAAGAGCCTGCCCAGCAGACCCCCCGCAAGGTTGTTCACGATCGATCCTCCCAACGCCCTGTTCGCAAAGGTGGACGCCTGGCTGAATTTGTCGCACCGCGAGAAGGCGAGCGTGTTGGTGATGGTCAGGGCAAGTGCGATGGCTATATGTGTATCAGTATTGTAGAACCATCAAGAAACGAATTCCCGGAGGCATCGAGACACTCACCAACAAGGCTCAGCCAAATCACATTCTGCAGCTTGATGATGGCCAGAATGGCCAGACCGACCCACAGTGCCGGGGCTACGTATAGGCTCAGCCAGAAGAAACGCTTGTCGGTGGCTGCGATGGTGCGCGCGTTCGGATCGGAGGACTCAAAGACCCAGTGCGAGTCACCGCTGGACATGTTGACTTCGTTCCACCAGCGAAGACCCACGAGACGACGGCCGGCGATGTTCTTGAGGTAGTAGAAGTCGGCGGAGAGAAGCAGCAGGGTGATGATGAACACGAGGATGCTGCGACGATTGTTAGTACGGAAGCTACCCTGTGGTCTTTCCTATCTGAAAGGAGCCAGGATTTCTTCTAAAGAGGGACCCACAAGTTTTTGATGAAGAGTACCCCAAAGAGATACATCAGAAGGGCGCCGATGCGAAAGCCCAAGAAACAAAGGAGGGTGATCGGATGGGCGCTCAGACGCCAATTCAGGTCTCCCTGCTGCGCTTGAAGAGGTTGTTGTTCCATGCTCGCGGTATTTTCGGACGGATTGGATCACGGCAAAGGTAGATGACAGACGATGGCACCAGAGCAGTCAAGCCCGGTTCTCTTTTCTCAACAGGAGACAGATGTGAAAGCTAGGACGTATGCGACCACAACGGGGATGGTGGATGAACGTGATGATGCTGCGTGTCTCCATGCCATATCCGGGCGGTGAGAGACAGCAGAACGAGCCGTCAGGGTTTGACGCTAACCTGTTTGGTATTATGTCTGCATTATGAATAGTGCCGAGTGATGAACGACTTATCAGTAAAGAAATACAGTTATTTGAAAATGCTGTCATGTCATGACTGGGATGAAATGTATCAACTATGTGTGTATAGTATCTAGATACTTAATTAGCTAGAAGGAATGGAGACGAACCGACTAGAGACTAGAGACTAGAAGTAGATATAACGCCCAGACCAGCTGCCAACCAAGTACCCGGAGAAGCCTATATGCACATCTCCCCGTTACCTTTATCATTCGCATCTCTCCCCTCTTCCTCCCACAACATCCCATCATCCTTACTTTCAATCCCAAAAAAGGCCAGAGAAACTTCTAGTACTCCTCAATCATCCTACCCACCTCCACAATGGCCACCAGAAACACCCTCCGTCGCGCCCTCCTCTACAGTACGTATCTCCAACCCACCCGTCATTTCCCCGCATTTCCCACTCCAAATCATACTCCCACCACGATGGATGCCATACACACGACATGTACACACAATGACATCTAATCAAACCGATAGTCCCCGGCTCCTCCCAGCGCTTCATCGACAAATCGCGCACCCTCACCGCAGACTGCGTCGCCTACGATCTCGAAGACAGCGTCACTCCGCACATGAAGCCCGAAGCCCGCTCCCTGGTGCGGAGAGCCCTCGATCAGCCCGCGCCGGCGGGAATCCGCGAACGCGCCGTGCGCATCAATTCTGTCGATAGTGGGTTGGCGTTGGGGGATTTGACTGAAGTGGTATTTTCCCTTTTCTCTCCCTTATATCCAATATAAAAAATAAACTAGAAAAGAAGAAGATGGAAATAACAAGCAAAGCTCCAATCACCCAACCTCACCACGCTCGTCGTTCCAAAAGTCAACTCCCCCTCAGACCTCACCTTCGTCACGGACGTCATCACACACACTCTCTCCCAACAACAACATCTTCAAGGAGGAGCATCCCGCCCCCCAATCTCCATCCTCGCGCTCGTCGAATCCGCCAAATCACTCACCAACCTGACCCAAATCTGCGCCTCCTCACCCCTCCTGCAAGGCCTCATCTTCGCAGCCGAAGACTTCGCCCTCGACCTAAGCCTAACGCGCACGCCATCCCTGACCGAATTCCTCTTCGCGCGGTCCGCGATCGTAACAGCCGCGCGCGCAGCGGACCTCCCCTCGACGATCGATCTCGTCTGCACGACGTATAAATCGGATAAGCCGGGTCAGGCGCCAGCCGTTTTGCAAGAGGAGTGTCGAGACGGAAAGAGGCTCGGCTTTAACGGGAAACAGTGCATTCATCCGACGCAGGTGGAGACCGCGCAGGCGGTGTTTGGGCCGGATTTGGCGGAGGTGACGTGGGCGATGAGGGTTGTTGTTGCGGATGAGAAGGCTGCTGAGGCGGGACGGGGCGCGTGGACGCTGGATGGGAAGATGATTGATGTGCCTGTTGCTGGGAAGGCGAGGGCGATTGTGTCTAAGGCGGAGGCGTGTGGGTTTGATGTTGCGGGCTTGAGGAGGGAGTGGGCGGGTCAGGAGCCGGAGTAGATATCTTTTTTCTTATCTATTTATTGATGTTTTGGTTTGGGGGTTTGTGAGCGACGTGTTGGGTTAGGTTCATCTGCTTACTGCGAAGTTTGATGGGGAAATGTTTCAGAGGTAAAGTTGGTAGGAAGTATATAGTCATGTGTATGACCTAGTGTTATCATTGATACGAGGTATACGGCAGATCCATACGGCAGTATCAACAGGTACATTCATCAGGCTGAAACAACAAAGCAGATAACACGCTAGAAAGACCAAATGCGCTGCAGCAGATCAGCAAGCAAAGAATCTATCTATGGCTCTGGTTCTGTGCGTGGAGCCTGACAGTGTATACCGTACAGGCGGGAGACACGGAGAGGAGAAGAGAAAGAGGGAGAGTAAAGAGAAGGGAAAAAAACTCCGTTGAATCATTCGTGTGTCGGCTCGAGATCCTCCCGCTTCAACAGTTGGATCTTGCCCATCATTAGGACAGGAGGATTCCCGTCTCCATCCGTCGTCCGCTCTCCGTCCTCTGCCATGCTCTGGGCCAGGCTCTTGTCGTAACTCGTTGCGTTGATGCCTAAAATGCCGCCCACGTACCCCCCTCGTTCCCCCGGCACGCTGAACTCGCGGAATACGTATTTCCACTCGTTTAGCCACGCCTTGACTGCTTTTCCGATTTTGTCTTTGCCGTTCTTGGAATGGTGGCCTGTTCCGGTGATGGCGTACACGACGCGCCGGCCTTCGCGTGCGTGCTTCAGCAGGATCTTCTCCAGATATTCGATGGCCTCTTCGGGATGCAGCCCGTGCAGGTCCACGTAGAGTTCCTCGGTGGAGTCCTCCAGACCGGCCGTGAGGAGGTGTTTGTTGCGCTCTTCGTACAGCTGCCGGGCCGCCTCCCGGTGACACCGACGCATGGCTTCGTTCTCTGCTTGTCCTCGGAGCGACAGGGCTTTTGCGGCCCGTGCATCATTCCGATTCCACGCTTGCGCCGCGCTGTGGGAATTTGTCAATTTGGCAGTCATGAGGGGAGCGAGGGGGTGGCTTACCTCTGCAGAAACTTGTTCCTCACCGTGCCATGCCGAATCGCTTCGGTTCGATACTTGATATACTGTTGGTTGGTCCGCACCCCGGTCTCCAGCCACGGGATGTTCTGCGGCGGCGGAATCGCCAGCGCAGCTGCGCTGTTCTCACGCCCTTTCGACCCCTCCTTGCTGCCTTTGGAGGCTTTCCCCTTGCTGGATGCAGGCGACGGGGACATGCGCACAACGTCGGCCAACGAGGCCGGAATGTTCTCCTTAGAATGGTGGTCCCGATGGGCTCCCCGTTTCCCGTTCTTCTTCCCGGTGTTCTTGGCGCTCACCGCAGCAAGGGTCGGAAATGCATCGGGGTCGTCCACCGACGGGGCCGACGGGTTGAGCTCCCGATGTTGGTGCCGGCTCCCCGGCCGAGAGTGAGGGCGCGACAGATGCGTCATACTTCCGTTCCGCTTCCCAGTGGCGTACTGCGCCATCTGAGGAACCCCTTTCATCCCGGGGTACGCGGTCAAGTGAGCCGGGTACTTGCCGCCAAACTGGGCCGCCCACAGATCACCGGCGGGCTGCAATGGTGGGAACGCCTCGGAAGCGTTTTCGGCCTGGAAGGGGGAGCTGCTGGACGAGCCCGGGTGGCTCCCGTCGGTCATGCTCAGGTTCGCGACGAGGGCGGAGGGGTCATGCGAAAAGGGACACCCGTCCCCGGCGAGGCAGTTGCCCATGACCCAATATCTACTCCGTCCCTGTGGTCAGCCATGTTCCCCCAGAGGACACCCGGAGACACTTACTTGCAGAGATGATTCGTCAGATCGTGACTAAAACGGCAATCTGCCCGGAGACATTGGCCCGTCGATAACCAGTATTTGCAGACTACCGGGCTACGATTCTGGCTCGGTGATGGCACGATCCTCGGCGGTTCCATCATCATTGATTTTCCGACCACCACGCGGGTATCCTCCATCTGCTGAGACAGGGTATCTGCGTCGGTCGGCTGGGAGAGGGCCGCAATGGTCGCGCCCAGGTCGTAACTGTTGGCTTCCAGAGCCGTCTCAATCTCGTCATTGGACCGTTTATCGCCAAGTACGGTGCGGAGGATATCATGCGGGCTCATATCGGGCACGAACTCGGGGGCCGTCGCGCTGAGCGCTCCCAGCGAGGAGGTTGTGCTGTTGGCATCATCGGCGACCAGCCAGTCCACGTTGCTATCGCTACCAAAGTCTCCATAGAACTCGGACACCTGGCTCTGATCGGAGAACTCGTAGGCATTCAAATTGGGCGAGTGTGGGATGGGTTGGGCCAGGGCGAGTCGCGGGGACGGGCGCGGTGAGGTGAAGGGGGAGACGGTGGAGGAGAGCGGGGGCCGCGAGAAGCCCCCTCGCGAGCTTTGGAGGAACGAGGCACTGCCGGGGCTGGTGCCCAGATTCGAGTGAGGGGACAGGGGCGTGGATGATCGGGCCATCTGCCAGGGGGCGGGCGAGGAGCGACGAATGATGGTCGGACGGGGCGGCGGAGGAGAGGAGTCTGGCACTGTGCGACTTCGATGTCGCCAAAGGACGTCCAACACGGCATTTTCTAGCGACGCGCCCGACAACGTGGTCTTTTCCCGTAGAAAGTCTTCAATTTTCTCCGCCTGTTCCTCCTCATCGAGGGAACCATCCTGGAGGATGCGCAGGCATTCCTCGAGTAGAGTATCCTCTATCATGGTGGACTAAAAGGTGTACGCGATGGGAGGTGACAACGGGGGAGCAGAGTGGATGATGGGATTGGGAGGTGAGGGGTAAAACCGGGGAGACTAGATTAGCCGGGACAGCTAGCTAGCGATAAGATCGGAAATAACACCGCAAACCAACCACGCGATTCACAGCGATTCCATTGCTTTGTCTTTGTTGAATTCTTTGTGGAGGGGATTAAGAAAAGCCGAGGATAATTGAGAGATTAAAAAGAGGATCGATGGATGGGCAGATGATAATGCGATAGGGGAGCAACAAAGGACCAGTGACGATCACATCGCATCCCCAGGAATGATCGATAAGGGGGGACAGTCAAGCGGGGAGAAGAGACCAAAAAGGAAAAAAAGAATTCGCAAACTATAAGCCAAATGAACAAAAGAAGGAAAGGAAGAGAAGGGGTAGTAGAAGAAGAGAAAGACGCGAGGTCAAGAGATGGAGGTGAAAGAAGGGGAAGAAGAAAGAAAGACAGAAAGAAGATCAAAGGGGAGGATGGTCGTTAGCCTGGGGAATCAGGTGCCAACTTAGTACTATAGATGTGGTACCTTAGGTTTCACTCTGGATTTCTTCTTCATCTGTCTATTATTCTTACTATTCTTCTGATTGTTATTGTTATTATTATTCTTCTTCTTCTTCTTCTATATTATTTTCTTTGTTATTATTGATCTATTTCCACATCCATCCACTACGAGATGTGGGGGAATGTCAAGTGCATCCATGGTCAACAAGGTTATTATAATTCTAGACTGATCTGGTCGATCTGCCGTCTGACCATTGGTCTTGAATATCCTGTCCCTGTCTACGATCACAATGGCATACTGGTGATATGCTTGATCAAATACTCTACTATCCAACTAATGATATATGTATGTCTGATCTTGTGCTTGGTGTTTGTTCAGGCAGACCATGAGGCACACCATGAGGCACACCATGAGGCAATGATACTTACCCATACGGTATGGTGTAATCAATGCCCCTATAAGTACAGTACATGGTAGACAATCTTCAGGAGGAGAATAGGGCGGTATTAAATGTCATGTAATCTAGATACAAACCGGTAATCCCGACGCCTTACTCAATCCATCATCGTCAATCCTTCTGTCTATTATTGAACTGTTATCGGCTTACTCCATCCGCCTAATCACGTCAAGAACACCTTGCAAGTACTCTTGAGAGACTTCTTCAGTTCTCACCGACAGTACTCCTTACTTGACTTGACATCCAGGATAATAGTTTAAACCGGACTTAGTCCCCTGCAGAACTGCATCATTTTACCATCGGAAGTCTCTATTGCTCCGATCCCTCCGCATTCTCCTTTTCAATCTCGGGAAGCCTTGGCCGGACGAACTCCGTCTCTCATTCAACCAACTCCCTCTCATGCGCAACTAGATGATTCTTGAGGGCACTCCGTCACCCCCCCTCGAATGGATGAGAGTGCTTTGACAAGACTGGACTAATCTCAACCCGGTGTGCTGTTGCGCAGAGAAAGAACGCCTCCCATCTTGACCTCTCCCCCAGACCCGTCACGCCCAATCTCCACTGCCGCCGATCCTTCCACTAAAACCACGCTGGCACCACTTCTCGCAGGATAAAAAAAATCATTCAACAAAAAGCCTCTCTCCCCGTCTCGTCAGTATGCCGGCGGATTATACCTCTACCGCCCAGGCCCTGTCCGTCTCGACCTCTCCCACTTCTCCCCTCTCCGCCGCGGAAGACGACGAGGATAATCAGATGCCATGGAGTCATCTAGCACCCGGCCGACGACGTACGGCCGGTCTCTCGTTGAACGAACCGCCGACCTTATGGGACCAGATCGTGGAGCGTTATAACAAGACATCCCGGCATGTGTTGCGCACCTGGAGGAGGATGACCTTGTGGCAACGCGTGGGTGCCGTCTTCGCCGCCTTACTCCTCAACGTCTTAGCGGCCGGCTTCTTGGCTTTCACCGGAAAGGTTTTTATCTGGCTGGGGCCAGTGGCGGAGCAGTGGGAGACGTCGCCTTGGGCCTTCATTGCCCTCTGGTGGTGTGTCTTTTTCGTTTCCTTCCCGCCGTTGGTGGGCTGGTCCACCTTTGGGACCATAGCCGGCTATATCTTTGGTATCTGGAAAGGGTAGGTCCCCTGTCCCGCTGGGTCACCGGTTGTCGCGTCGCTCACATGATTAATAGCTGGATCCTATATGCGACCGCCTCGGTGCTCGGTTCTACCTGCTCCCTCATCGTCTCCCGGACGGTCCTGTCGAGCTTCGTGCATCGTCTGATGGAACGGGACAAGCGATTCGCGGCCCTGTCGCTGACGTTGAAGTACGACGGGCTCAAGTTGCTGTGTATGATTCGCCTCTGTCCGCTGCCGTACTCGATCTGCAATGGTGCCGTGTCCACCTTCCCTTCGGTGCAACCCTTGACCTACGGACTGGCAACGGCCATCATTTCCCCGAAACTGTTGGTTCCCGCGTTCATCGGCAGCCGCATTCGCCTGCTGTACGAAAAGAATCAAGAAATGAGCATCGCATCGAAAGCCGTGAATGTGTGCAGTATCTTCGCAACGGTCTGCATTGGCGTCTTCACGGGATGGTATATATACAGGAGGTAAGAATTCCGGTGGGGGACGTGATACGTCCTCCGCTATCCCTCCAGGTCTAGGACCACGCTAACATCGCGGTGTAGAACCTTGGCACGAGCCAAGGAGCTGGAAGAGCAAGAACGGGCGGGCCTCCGCAGTTCCTCCCAGACCGATCGTAGGTTCTCGGAGGACCCGACTGCCCCCGCGGCCGCCCCCACTCACGCGCGCGACGAGGAAGGACGCATCGACTTCAACGACTTCGACGATGATAATATCGACCTGGTGATCGATGACGAAAGTGGCAGTGACCACTCGCTCGAGCAGAGAAAGAGCCGGGGCCTATACCACGACGAGTTCACGGACCATGATTCTGAATTTTTCCAGGATGGAGACGGTGCGGCTGGCGAGATGTACAATCTACATAACCATGTGCGGAGAAGCCCGGACGTGTAGCCTCGCTATGTCTACCGTGCTTTTCTATGTATATAATAGAGCTTGTCTTGGGTCCCTATTTCCCTCTTGTTGATTGGATAGATCTACGATATGACGTGCATATTATCTCCCATTTCTGTAGCTCCCCCAGGATCCGAATAGATTGTAAAGTCCCATCCTCGAGCGACTTCTTCTCTTCTTCTGGTGCCCTGTGTAGGCAACAGGCCAAATGCTAGGTGTGTAACCTGGGACCTGCAGGCCACGGGGGCTCTAATTCTCAAACAGGTAGAATAGGGATATAATTATCCTCGATATCTCCTCCAACTGATGATCCATCCCATGCAATTTCGATATCGGGGGGTACGTAGTTATTGTCATAGTCGAACTATCGAGCCTGCGAATCCGTCATCACAAAAATGGGCATATATGTCACAGAGTATTCGTAACATAGTTGATCTGTGAAACTGTCATTGCGTTGATATGTTCATGTTCTCTGGTAATTTAACACCCAAGATGTAAACATAAAGCGACCGAGAGAGTGTGTGTTTGTGTGTTGGGAGGAAGGAAAGGGAGGCGGAGAATGTTCGGACTGAAATGTACGCCTGGAAAGTGGCCCGAGGCCGCCCGTGCAGTTTTGCAGACTCACCCAATTCGCTCTCTTCCTTTCTCAGCGACCTCCATCGTCACGATCAGTATAGAGGTAAACAATATCATGATATGATCGGTACTCTTTGTGTCGGTTTGGGCTATACTACTTCCACGCTGTTATCTGCTTGCTTTTGAGGGGTGGATTCGAGAGATCTCGGCCTGCTGCATCTATGCGAACATACATGCTTTTAGTGAGTGGAACTGCGCCCCCATCCTTCTATATCCTAGCGTCATTGTCTGCTTTCCTGGTTACTCGTCGTCTTGAAATAATTTGTATGGTCAATATCTGACGTGTTTTTCAGTATCTGTCATGATATGATGCTGCCTTTTGCCCGAGCCTTTTCCTGACGCCACCGCAGCGCAGCCATTAGAAGTGGGCCCACCCACTATGGAACAAAAGAGTCGGATTTGACCATATTGTATTCTCGTGCTATGGATGGACTCTCTGTGATAGGAGAGTAGTTACTATCTCATACAATTTTGTGCCGGTTGGGGTGGATTCCTATTATATCACACCCGCCCTGCGAGGACCTGCATCTGCATCGCCCCTTCCCAGCTGGGACTTCCCCCTCCTTCCTAGTAGGTATGGAGGCCACCACCACCACAATCGGGACCCAGGGTCTCAACGGGCATCTGCATGAATTGGGAAGAGCCGACGGCAATGGAAGGGCCCAAACAAGCAACCACGTCAATGGAAGCGGGCTCCGTCCTTTACTTCCATACCATCAGGGTCTCCTGCCTCAAGTCACTCAGCAATCCTATCCGTCCGAGAGAGACCCCAAGATCCATCTGAAAGGTCCGCCCAGTATCTTGCCGTCGAGTTCAATCCATTTCCGCCATGCTTCGGACGGGGGTTTGACCTCGGGTTCTGTTGGCTCTCGCGATACAAGGAGTAGCGTGAATGGGGTCGATGCTATGTCGCATAATACTAGTCATGCATCCCATGATGGTACTCCCGAGGAATCGGCCACGACGGCGTCGATGACCTCTTTTACAGAGTCGAAACCGTCGATGCCACCGTCCATCCTTGCTAATCATTTCTCTTCGCCCGACTTGCGGGCAAGTTCCCACACCACTGACTTTGTACCCGGCTCTCCGAGGTACCGTCCAAAGTCATCCATCCCATCTAGGCTTCCCACTGGGGTCTATGCGCAGCAGTGTGTCGCGGCAGCGTATGCCTCTCGACTAGACCCTTATGCCCTCCATAAGAAAGAACAGGAAGCGTTGCAAGATTATCTGTGTCATCTCCATGTCACCGTTTACCTCAATATCCGAAACGGGATTCTTCGACTCTGGACCCGTAATCCGATGGTAAGCGTGACCAAGGAGGAAGCCATGGGGTGTGCCAAAGACTATCGCTGGATGAACCTGGCCGCCTTCGCATTTGAATGGCTCGTGCGAAATGGATATATCAACTTTGGCTGTGTTGAGATCCCCGCGTCCCTAGCGACGCCCAAGAAAGGCCGGCACAAGGAAGGCCCGCTCATCGTGGTAGTTGGTGCCGGGATGGCGGGTCTGGGATGTGCACGACAGCTAGAGGGCCTGTTCAACCAGTATCGGGACTCTTGCGTGTCACCACGGGTGGTTCTCGTGGAAGGACGACGCAGGATCGGAGGTCGTATCTACTCGCACCCTTTACGAAGCCTCCAACCGTCTGGAATGCCACCTGGTATGGTCCCCAAGGCTGAGATGGGGGCGCATATTATAGTAGGGTTCGACCATGGGAATCCGTTAGACGCGATCATTCGGGGCCAGTTGGCTCTTCCGTACCACTTGTTGCGAGACATCTCGACTATCTACGATATAGACGGATCGCCAGTAGACGAAGTCCGGGATGCGATGGATGAAAGGCTTTACAATGATGTTCTGGACCGCTCCGGGTTCTACCGACACAAGTCTGTCGTCGTGTCGACCGCGGAGGGTGATCGGGATTTCATTGATTCCGGTCGCGACGTGGTGGCCAGTGACGGTCTGACCGTAAGGCAATACGAAGAAGCTAGGGCAGCTGGGACCATCGAGTCATTGCTTCCTGCGAAACGGGTGCGTCGAGGAGTGGGCCATAAAACCGCCGACATAAAAGCACCCGGCGCCCCAGTGGCCGATCTAGGTCTCACCGACGAACAGCCGGCCGCGCTGACCTGCCAAGCGATGGGATGGAACTTGAATAGCGGGATAACCCCCAGTGACTCGCTCAATCTGGATCCTGTTGTTCGAGAATCAAAGCACCCAACCTTGGGAGCCGTGATGGACGAGGGCGTGAAACAGTACAGGCGCATGCTTCCCCTTGCCCCCAAAGACATGCGTCTGCTCAACTGGCACTTTGCCAATCTTGAATACGCGAATGCGGTGAATATCAGCAAGCTCAGTCTCTCTGGTTGGGATCAGGATATGGGAAATGAGTTTGAAGGCGAACACTCACAGGTCGTCGGTGGATATCAGCAGCTCCCTTACGGCTTATGGTCACTGCCGAACAAGCTCGATGTACGGACCAACAGAATCGTAACCAAGATCTCCTATGACCCTGCAGACAGGGCGACTCAGAGAGCGGTAGTCCATTGTGAAGACGGAGAGGTGTTTGAGGCCGACAAGGTAGTTTTTACCGGTTCGTTGGGCGTTTTGAAAAGCCAGTCGATTCAGTTCTCACCCCCGCTGCCCGACTGGAAGCGTGCAGCCATCAATCGCCTTGGCTTTGGGGTTTTGAACAAGGTGATTCTGGTATTTGATCAGCCCTTCTGGGACACAGAACGCGACATGTTTGGTCTTCTTCGCGAACCGAAGACGCGGGATAGTATGGTCCAAGAGGACTACTCTGCTAACCGTGGCCGTTTCTATCTCTTCTGGAACTGCATGAAAACCACCGGACTTCCGGTCCTGATCGCTCTTATGGCCGGAGATGCGGCCCTCCAGGCGGAGTGCACGCCAGACGCAGAGCTCGTTGCCGAAGTGACCAGCCAGCTCCGCAATGTCTTCAAGGACACGGCTGTTCCCGATCCGCTCGAGACTATCGTTACGCGCTGGGGCACAGACCGGTTCACGCGTGGCAGCTACTCATACGTAGCGGCGCACGCGCTCCCAGGAGACTACGACCTGATGGCGACCCGGCTCGGCAACCTGCACTTTGCAGGAGAGGCCACCTGTGGTACGCACCCAGCCACCGTGCACGGGGCCTACCTCTCGGGTCTGCGAGCCGCGTCCGAGGTGATAGACTCGGTCCTGGGGCCTATTGAGATCCCTCATCCCCTCGTCCCGGAGAAAGGCAAGTCCTTCGAATCAAACACCTCAACACCCGCAGCAACCGGCCAAAAGCGAAAAGAACCACCCTCGTCCTCCGATCCAGGAGACCCAACAACAGCACCACTATCTCCCGCAGATGCCCGCCGTCAAGCCTACGATAAAGCCATGTTAGCCGCCGTCCACGCGGAAATCGGACCTCCCATGCCACGACCCGCCCGCACGGGCTTAAACCCGTTCCTGCTATACCAAAAGGACTACTGGGGCAAGTGTCGGGCGCAGTGTGATGAGGCGCGCCGCGCCGAGACGGGTGATCCCAACGCACGCGCTGCCCGGGATGAAATCCGCGCCGCCCTGGGCCTCATGTGGCGCCAGGCACCTGGGGAGGAGAAACGGCCGTATATCAAGCAGACCGATGTCAATCGGCAAATGAATGCGGAGATCTGTGATCGTTGGAGACGATCGCTTGCTGAGTGGGAGAAGAAGGAGCGGAAGTTGAAGGAGAGGTGGTGTAGGGAGCATCCGTTTGAGAGGTGGATGCCTGGGGGGTTGTCGGCTGATAATAAACCTTCTGGGACGAGTGCGAGTGTCCTGGATGGTGTTGCCCCTCCCCTTCCTCCTGCAGCAATAGCACTCGCCACACCCTCATCCGCCTCCTTGTCTGCCCATGTCGCCGGACACGAGAGTACCAGCCATCCTGTCTCGAGCATGCCCTCTTCCGTCGCAAAGTTCACCAATACTACTACCTCTATTACTGCTGCTGTTAATGGGGGTGGTCATACGAATGGCATACCATCAACGAACGCAACCCAGCCTAACCCTACTTCTACTCCAAACCTCCCACCGAGCTTCATTAACGAACAGTCGTTAGAACAATGAATTAGACATGCTTGCTTGTTCTACATTTTTACATATTTAGTTCAGCCTTCTCTCTCTCTCTCTCTCTCTCCCCCCCCCCCCCCCCCTAGCTACTAGCTAATAGTACCTATACCTCTCAATATCATGTCTAGTATCTCACTAGGAGTAAATCAAACCAAACATTCTCATAGAATAAAACAAAACATCTTTCAAGCTCCTTTACATGCTGATCAACACTCAACTATAGTCTATGGTATTTAGCCCAATAGATAGATAGGTAAGAGTCAGAAAAAAGAATAAATCAATCAATCAATCCTCAAAGACTGCTTGTTCAGTTCTATGCATGTATGTGTCTATTCTATCAAACGCGGAAATACCTCCTTTCTTCTTATCTCTTCTTCTCTGTGTTCGTAATCCGAGACAAGCAACACCAATGACAAAGCACAAAACACAAAAATCAGAAGGAAAGGGGGGGAAAATAACATCGCTGAGTCTATACAACCATTTATAGTAGATCAAATTCAAAATCAACAAAAAAGATGAAAAATAGGGGGCGGGAAGGAAAGTCCGGACATGATGTGGTATGAAATGAAATGAAGATCAAAAACTGTTTTTTTGTCTAGTGGCTCATAGAGATGTCATAATCTAGATATCTATTCAGGAATAAAAACAGAGGAAGTCATGTCATGTCATGTCATGTCTGGAGGAGTGAGGGGACGGAAAGAGGGGAGTATAATGGAATTCACAGCAACGGGTTGGTCTTGTACTCCACGGCGGTGTCGGGCTTCTCGGTGGAGGAGGCGGGACCCTCGGCCTCGGTCTCGGAGATGAACTTTTCGGCTTCCAGGGCGGCGACGCAGCCGGTTCCTATTATTAATATTATTAGTATTATTTTCTTTATGATATAAAGAGGGGGGAGGAAACGTACCGGCACTAGTGATGGCCTGGCGGTAACGCTTATCCTGAACGTCACCGGCGGCAAACACACCCTCGAGGCTGGTCATGCTGGTACCGGGCTTGGTGAGGATGTAGCCCTCGTCATCGAGGTCAACCTGGCCCTTGAACAGAGCGGTGGCGGGGTCGTGACCGACGGCGTAGAAGAGGCCGTTGGCGTCGACGGTCTCCTCCTTGCCGGTGACGGTGTCCTTGACACGCAGGTGGGTCATCAGGCCGCGGGGCTTGTCCTCGCCGAGCACCTCGACGCACACGGTGTTCCACCGGACGTTCACCTTGGGGTGCTCGAGGAGGCGCTTAGCCATGGTCTTGCTGGCGCGGAGGGCGTCGCGACGGACCAGGACAGTGACGCTGCTGCCGTACTTGGCGAGGAACATGGCCTCCTCGGCGGCGGAGTCGCCGCCACCGATCACGTACAGGGGCTTGTTGCGGAAGATGGGCACGGCGCCGTCGCAGACAGCGCAGGCGCTGATGCCGTTCTGCCAGTACTTCTGCTCGCCGGGGAGGTCGAGGCGACGGGCGTTGGCGCCCGTGGCGATGATGACGGCATCGGCGGTGTGGGCGGGCTCGTTGTCGGGACCGTCGTTCCACTCCGTCCACAGCTTGAAGGGCCGCTGCGACAGGTCGACCTTGGAGATGGTCTCGGTGATGATCTCGGTGCCGAACCGGGCGGACTGCTTGCGCATCTCGTCCATCAACTCCGCGCCACCGATGCCGTTGGGGAAACCGGGGAAGTTCTCAATGTCGGTGGTGGTGGTCAGCTGGCCACCGGCGGCGGTGCCGTTCGCCAGCATGCCTTCGTACATGACGGGCTTCAGTTCCGCGCGCGACAGGTAGATGGCGGCGGTGTGGGCGGCGGGGCCGGAACCGACGACTGGAGGGGTTACCGGGTTAGTTTCTCTCGCTCCATTTCGCGAACTTGCGCCACTTTCACAGGATACTCAAGACAGCACTTACTAACGACTTTGCTGTGAACCATTCTGGCAGAATTGACGCGCAACGGCGTCGTGAGGTTGTTCGTGAGAGCCGAGGTAGGCGGGGAGGAGTTCTTGTGCAGGGACGACGCGGCAGCGGCGGTCAATCCAAAGGAGGAACGAAGGGAGGAGAAGGGAAAGCGACGAAAGGCGGAGGAAAACAGCTTGACGGTGTTTGCAGATGAAACCGGGGGGAAAGAAGAAAGAGAAGGGGGAGCAGCTGGGGGGCGTAATTAAGAGGGGAGCGAAGAGGGGTGGAATCGGCGGGTGGAGCAAAAAAAGGGCTGGATGGCGGCGGATTAGCTAAGATTGGGTAGTCACGTCAAGCCGAACCGGATTCTGGATAATGTTGATGCCAAAGCAGATAGATACAAGACTAGAGATTGAGGACGAGAATTCTCCGGGCAAATCACAAGCGACGGGGGCGTCTGAAGGTATTCCCAGAGAGAAATTCTATCATCGTTCTTAGAAATCGGATGTCACGTGTAGATTACATAAGGGCCCAGACCGTCTTGATTATCGATCAATCTCATAAGCATCATTTCTGGTTATCACTTTTAGTTCTAGAGTGATCAAGTTCCCTTCCCTCACTCATGGCTCGCTATTCCTGTCTCTGCTACTTTTAACGAATGCAAACGATTGTCTTTCCACCGTCCCACGTAACTCTCTTCCTCATCTTCATCTTGAAGGCATGATGCTTGGCATCTATGACTGCGCCGTTCTCCCCTACGAGTTGCGCGGAGGGAGCGAACACGATTGCTTCTCCAGTCCGTAGGCCAGCGATCCGATGGAACCCATCAGGAGTAGGCTCGCTGTGCTGCCCGTTATCTTGACGATCCATCGGGACATGCCGTTCGATCGTCTTGTACCATTCCGGGCTTGTGAATCGGTGAATGATCGTCACTGAGCAGAGGTCGATCAACCGAGGCGAGATTGTTGGCTCCTGGGTGGAGATGATGGTACGGACTCCCAGATGCCGTCGCTGTCGGATTATGGTCAGGAAGGTCTCGGTAAGCACCTTCGCGGCTGGCGTATCAGTCATGTACTGCAACCCCGATGTTAGCGGACAATGAATCAAGTTACACTGTACTCAGATAGAAATATACTTTATGTGCCTCGTCAGCGACGATCATCTTCCCCCGCGAAGCATGAGCGTGGAGAAACAGTTCAATGGTGATACGGAAGAGAACGCACGCCGTGCTCTGGTCGACGAATGGGCAGGACAAGTCCAGGATGGTGACACCGCCGTCAACAAAATAGTCGCCTGAGGTCTGTCCGTTAAGATCAAGGTACGAGTCAAGTAGATCGAGCCTTTGGTGCAGAAAAGGCGTCTGAGCACGACTGAGTTTCAGGGCATGTAGGCGGGCCCGAAAATCACCATAATCAAAGTAACCCCCGCTCTCCATGGCCATGTCTCGGAGGACTCGGGTTACTTGTTGCATGTATAAGGGCATTTCACCACCCTGAGAGACAGACATAAGCGAAAGCATCATACTGATATTGAGGTGCTTGGGCTGAATCTTGAACGGTCGAACCTCGACGCTGGGTATCTGCGAGTACATCTTTTGGAGTTTGTGGAAGTTTGTTGGAGAAACTAGCACACGCAATGGGACTGGCTGCTCCTGTGCATATTGAGGCATGACCCTCGCGAGGAAAGCTGCCTCGCTGGGCTGCGAGCTCATGGTCGAGCTGTACTCATCAAACTGCAGGACAAGCGTCGAGACGGACTTTTGAAGGATCCCCAACGACGGCATTGTCATCGAGCAGTTCTCTAAAGTAGAATATTAGACTGAGGCTTCTCATCTGGGGAGGAGCCATACCGATCATGCAAGCAGTGGTGTGTGACTTGCCACTACCCTGCACGCCACAGACAAAGGCTGAGAACGGTATGTTTGTATTCAACATAATCCTATGATCCGGTAATGCGTCCCCTGCAATGGCAGTCTTCCCGAGCAGCGCATACTGAGATGGTAGCCGGTATCCACGGCTCTCGAGTAAGGGAGAGACCAAAACAGCATTCTCGGTGGGTAAAGTATCCCTGGTCTCTTCCTCTTCATCATCATCATCAATGGACAAAAACTGACACTGTACCTCGAGGGATGGGCCAGGCTGAGCCGCTTCTGAAGGCCCACAAAGATCTCCGACAAGATGGTCCTTGAAGTCTATCATAATCAGGGAGCATTCACTCGGAGACGAGGACAGAGATTGTACCTTGCAAGCGGACACTGTTGATTTGGTCAGCGTCACTGGCTGATGCTGCTACGTCCGGACCTGTGACATCTCCGTCCAAGTCACCACTAGCACGGTGAACCGCAATGGAATTGAAATGCGCAGTGGAGACTGATTCTCCTATTGAAGGCAATCCCGCCTGGGACCTAGTTACCCTAGTCGTCGGGGGAATGTATTCCTCTTGTGTTTGGAAAGTTGACTGGTTTGACGAGTTCGAGATTGGTGAAGAGGAGTTTGAGTCATGAGCCAAGGTTGGACCTCCAAGCTCATTCTCCCTAGTCTTTGATTCGAATTGGTCTGAATAGCTTATATCCCTTCAGCGATCGGGAAATCAGTGATAGGTAATGGGGCCCTCACCTTATCATGAATCTTGTGATCATTTCAGCGTGCTTTGGGGCTTTCCTCAGGTACCTCGCTTGTATCATTTCCTTGTCGACTGGCTTGTTTTGCACGAGACGATCATAGATTGCGGCCTGCATGGCGGTCCTGAGCTTTTTCTCGGACCATTGGTTCTTACCCATTTTTCCTATCCTGAAACCCTCAAGAGGACTGCTGGTGCCAAAGGATGAATGAAGCCAGAGGAAAGTAACGCTTTATAACAATGAAACCATAGGGAAGTGCGTGCCACGAAGAAGAGCGCCCTTACATTCTGATGAGATTCAAGTCGTGCCCCAACATGAAACTGAACTACTAAATTATACTGAGCCAAGTACCTTCTCAATGACCACTCCAGAGGCGTTGTTTGCTGGCATTGCAGGTGCACCTGTGCCACTGCGGTGCTTAGAGCCTAGATGGCAACGAAGTCCAACAGCCTATCAGCATTTACGGACATTGGCGCGCGAGCACCGCGGGAGGACTCCGACATCCTGTATGACTGAGCTACGAACCAGCCATCAGCACACCTTAGTACACATGCAAGGCTTAGTTGACCGTCCCGGCCAGAATACGCACCAAGAGACTCATGCCCTATCACCAGTATCCATATCAACCCAGCCAAGACGGATCAGTCAGATAGTCTTCTCCCACGCACCCCGCCATGCATGTTCATTTTAACGGATAGACTGTTTAGGAAAGACTCATTTCTTTTCCGGGGCTATTGAACTGCGGCGTTTATATGAACGCGTTCCCGTGTGGCCTGAGATAATTGGATGCAAGAAAGGAGGGGTCGTGTATGCCCTGCATGAACCCATCCCATATGCAGATCCCGTGGATTTTCACTCCTGTGCCATCAGGCTGGCGAACTCGCAAATCTCTAACTTTCAGAAATCGGTTTATCTATGGCTCAGAAACGGGGTAACACGTGGAAAGCCACTTCAGAGATAAGGAGTCGCCACCTCCGTTGTATGTGTACCGGTAGGGGGTGACGGTAAGGGGTGACCCTCACTGAAAGACGTCGCATTTCAATAATTGGTTCGTCGGCTCTGTTGGATTGTCTTCCTGCCTAATGGTCCTCCAACAGACCTCAACAGGCATCACACCATCCGTGATCGCCATGGTGGGTGACCCTAGTTGTTGATTGGAACTAGGTAGCCGCTCCCATATCCATGGCTGCACTGCCATGTCAACGCGTATTGCTATGGATGGCTAGATAAATAACCCATGCATTCCTGATCATGCCCGGTTGTTTCACCAGAGTAGACTGTACAAATCCGGCCGTCTTTTCTTTCACGGATAAGCTCGTCTTCTTGATTTGGTCACTACACAGATGTCTTCAACTACGGAACTCCAAGAAACTCCAACACATGGTTCCACCATGGGTGTCGACAACACTTCTGAACTAATGCTTCACGGAGCATTAGATGGAGATGAAACGAGCCTTCGTGATTGCAGGGCCCAGAGACCTACCAAAGTCATATCAGAGTATCTATTTCACGAAGCTCCAGAATTTCGGCGATTATCTGAACTCCGGCAAATCGTTAGTACCTATCCAATTTCTCTCGGAGATTCTGAACTGATTAGCATAACCAGGGGTGGAATAATCCAAGAGGCGATCAGTTCTTTGCACAGCAGCGCCGAGCTGCTGATCACGCCGACGACAAGACAAGCAAGATTTTTTACAGAATGATGGAAAACATCGGTTACGATATGCACCAGCTTACTGGCGTCTTCCAAATCGAACGCCCAGATCCGCGAAAACACTCGATCCTTGACATGTGCATGGCTCCGGGAGGCTTTCTTGCGACAGCATTGCACATCAACCCGAGAGCCCGAGCTTTAGGATTCAGCTTACCGAAATTCAATGGTGGACATAGTGTGCTTCTACCAAGGTATTCCAATGTGACACTGAAGTTTCATGACATCACAATGTTAGCGGCCGATATGGGGCTAACAGATATCCCACACGATCACCCGGATGCTGGAAACTTCCTACCCAGCCAATTCAAGTCAAAGCAGAGATTTGACCTTGCTCTATGCGACGGTCAGGTTCTTAGAAATCATGAGCGGGCGGCCTATAGGGAGCATAGGGAAGCAAGTAGATTGACTCTTACACAACTGGCACTTGGGCTTGAGCATATCAAGCCGGGGGGGACTATGATTGTCCTCCTCCATAAAGTCGAGGCTCCGAATACCGTGCAACTGCTACATACATTTGAGAAATTTGCTTCGGTGCGGCTTTACAAGCCTGCGAAGAGCCACGCCAAACGGTCTTCCTTCTACATGCTCGCAACCAACATCAGAGCCGATTGCGAGGAGGCAGCCATGGCAATCAGCAGATGGAAAAAGGTATGGAAGATGGCAACATTAGGAACGAATGATATGTACCACAAGACGCTTCTCGAGGACGCAGTCGATGCTGAGGTTCTGCTGAAGGAGTTTGGCCCTAGGTTGGTTGAGTTGGGCAAGGAGATCTGGGATATCCAGGCAAATGCCTTAGCAAAGGCTCCTTTCGTGAGAAAAGTGCTGCAAGCTCAGGGAGGCCTGTCCATACATTGAGTAAATTCATGTGTTTTTGTTACTGCCTTGTAGAGGCATTTATATCTTGTACTTAAGCTCTTGCACCAAACATCTTTCCCCGAAACAAGTTACTCCAGAGAAAAGCTGCTGCTATATAACAATCATGAGAAAATGCATTGTCGACCAACCGATGTCGAGAACTTCTAGCAAAGCCAACCCCAATTAGATATCCCCTCCTGATACGACAAGTTGATTTTATCACATAGTAGCACGTCCCCGAAGAAATCATCGTCTTTTCTTGCAGGATACACGACGTGCCGTTCGTTGGTCATAGTATACTCATCCCATGGCCCCAAGACTTTGCTACTTGCCTGCCTATCGTATCCAGGTTCATGTGAGAGCCGGATGCGATCAATTGTGGAGTTGCGCACTCTGCCTCTCCACGTCTCTTTTATGTTCGTCTCGTAAAAATAGTATAAACCAGGAAGATGGGCGACACCTGCAGCGCAGTAGTATCTGACCTCCGGTGCAATAGGACGCGTTGAAGATCTCGTAGCTACCGGCAAATATCAACCAGATATTGCGCTATGATAGCCAGGGTGATTGAGCCAGCTACTGCCTCTGCAAAAGTACATCAATCCCAACATTCCTTGGATCTCGACCCCTGCTGCAAGAAATATGTACCCCGCCTCTCTTTCGCTTGTAATAAATGGACCCCATGGCTATCATCTGTCGATCACTGTCCAGCGCTTAATAGCAGGCCGTGTCTTGGAATGGCTTGCGTGGGTGAAGTTTTGCGCCCGCGGTGCGATACCAGGCTTCTTCCACTGCCACGTCAGGCTTTTCCCTGTTAACCCCCCTGCTTCTCAAAGGACTTTTGCTCCATTTGTTGATCCTTGACTGGTAAGCGTGGCGCTGTTTGGTTCGTAGCCCAGTCATACAGGATGTCGGAGGCATCCCTCCGTCCTTGCGCGCCAATGTCCGTAAACATTGATAGGCTGTTGGGCCTCGTTACCTTCTAAGTTCCAAGTGCCGCAGCAGTACATATGCGTCCCCATATGGCCAGATACGATTGGATACAAAATATGAGAGGGTTGCATGGTTATAATTAACCAATTCTCCAGACAAGGCAGACTCACCACTTCCGTAGTCGCCTACATAGTACCCCGCCTTCCGTTACTAGATACAAATCAATCGCCCAGGTTCTGGATCAAAGGCGTCTCATAGTCTAGTGAATCCATTCACCGCGCTACGATGGGCAACGACGAGCCTGTGGGCATCAAGTTCAAGGCTGAGACCTTGGAAGCCGAGGGAAAAGAAGGTGACCTGACCGCTAGCATTCAGAGGTAAGTCAGATTTGTCCAAAGCTGCATTCGCATAGTCCTCATCTGGTGCAGATACTTTCACACATCGACGTTCTCGGACTTGACAATAGTC
Organism: Aspergillus campestris IBT 28561; assembly: GCF_002847485.1. Taxonomy (NCBI): domain Eukaryota; kingdom Fungi; phylum Ascomycota; class Eurotiomycetes; order Eurotiales; family Aspergillaceae; genus Aspergillus; species Aspergillus campestris. The sequence goes on from NW_020194337.1 coordinate 1,674,141, forward strand.
ACCAGCGACCAGAGATTTGAAGTACACAAACTGATCGTCTGTGGACAGTCGGGGTATTTCTCTAATCTTTTCAAGCACAATTGGAAAGTAGGTCGAATCTCGGATTATATAAGAAAGGGGACCTGCAGCTTACTGTGACCTTCCAGGAAGTAACAGACAATGTTATACGACTCGAGGAAGACGATCCGAGAGCAGTGGAAGCAATGATCCACTTCATGTATGGGTTCAATTACGACAGCAGTGGTAGCGACCGGGGCCGAACCTCTCCAATGCTGTTCAATGTCAACGTCTATCAGACCGGGGACAAGTACGACATCCCAAAGCTCAAAGAGCAAGCGAAGGAGAAATTTGCAGTTGCTCTCAAGAACTGCTGGGAAATGGATGACTTTCCCGTTGCCATCGCCAGGGCCTATTCGACTACAGTCGCGTCAGACAGAGGCCTTCGAGACCTCCTTGTTGATACATGCTTGGAACATATCGACGACTTACTGGAGGATGACGACTTCAAACAGGTCTTGAGGGAAACGCTCGACTTCGCGGCTGACCTTGTGCAAAAACAAATTTACCATTCCGACAAGACAATATACCGCTGTCCCAGCTGTCGCAGAGAGTGGAGCGTAACGTGTACCACGAATGCTGTCTCCTACTGTCCCATGTGTTCATCTAACCAAGATTGGAGTCGCCATGTCAAGAAATGATATTAGACTGCAGTCGAAAAGCACACTCATTACGTGGAAGGATTTGGGCTTATCGGGCTTCCATCAGCCCACTATTCATGTAATGCCGATGTCTAAGCAGATTAGATAGTTACAAGAGATGGAGAACGAGAATTCTCCGGGGAAATTAAAGCCCATCATTCTGGACTATAAGCCTATCAACATCAATTATTCAAATCACCATGATTAGTCCAGTCGGTTCAAGGGTATCTAATCTATCCATTCCCGTAAGATCATAAATGTCATCATCGTCGTCGTCGTCATCATCAACAGCTGGTCATAAATCATAATAACAACGCATCAATCACCCCTTCCGCCCAAACCACTTCTTGCTCTTGCGCCTGGGAACGCTTTCGCGCCCATCATACTCCAGTCCCTGATGGCTCAAAGGCACCAGCGTCTCCGGGGGCACAGCGCCCGACATCACATCGTCTCCATCAGAAGGAGGGTCTCGATCTCCTCCCTCATCGTCATCGTCAGTGAAGCCCTCTTCAGCCTCCGTATCCTCCACGTAGTGTCGATCAGCCTTGTTCCGGCGGACTCGCAACCACTTCTTCCACCCCTTAGCGACAGGCGCCGCGGGCGGGTCATATTCGCCTGCATCGTACCGTAGCATCGGCACTAGCAGTCTGTAGGGCGTTGTGATGCCCGACGGATCCCGCGGGTTGAGCTCTAAGTTTAGCGTGATGGCTAGCCCGCCTTCGAGGTTGACGAAGCTGCCTACTCCGTCGTCGCCTGTCTTTTTGGTAGACTTGAGACTGAGACTTGTTGGGCGGCGGTGGAAAGGTCCTGGTCGTGGCTCGGCGCCGTGTGGGAAGTAGCTCTCGCCTGACTCCGGCGGTGGGAAGGGCCCGTCCATGCTCATTGTTCGGCGGTTGGGTTCGTTGCCGAGAGTGAATTCTTTGGGGGCCTGGCGGCCTCGCAGGGAGAGCCGTCGTAGGAGTCCGCCTTCGCTTGCCTTTGGTCGATCCCCGCTGGTTAGGGACAGGGTCCGCTGTAACTTTGTTGGCTGGGGCTCCTCGGTGGGCAGTGGCGATTCGGGCTCGTCTGGTGTGCCGGGCGGGGTGGTGCCTGTTTGGTGGTTAGAACGAAGAATGAAAAGAAGAATAAAAATATTTGCTTACCAGGTTGGTATTCCCGGATGGAGCACCAGTTACGCCGCGGCAGCAGCCGCTTGTTATTCCGCTGCTTATTGTTGACATCGTGGGTGAAGATCGGAATCATGTCTTCGTCCGTGTTGGTGTCCAGGTGATGCACGCGGTTGCGCTTGTTGAGCGTGTCGGAGACCATCTCGGTTTCGGGTATGTCCGCAATCGCCGACGAGATGATATTCGGCATGTATCGATAATCGCGGTCTTTGGGGACGTTTAGCTTGGGATTCGAGTAGAATTGCCCAATTGCTGCCAGATGTACGTCTCCACTGCATGAGTTGTTAGCGGTGTCTTACTGCAACGCTTGCTCGCGCATCTCTTACCTCAAAATGGTTACCCGGACGGATTTCTCCGCGGCAAGGTCTTGAAGGTCTTCGATCAAGTATGTCCGCTCTGCTTTGTGGTGCTTCGCTGTCCAGTGGTCGTCGAAGATCTCTACCTTGCCGCCGGTCTTGCTCACGAGTCCGCCAAACACCCCCGCCTTACCGAGCGATTTCCGGCTGTTGAGGATGTTCTTGACCATAGCCTGGGGAGAGATTAGACAGGGTTAAGCGGCGGGTTTGCTTGGTTTTGCAACGACTTACCACTCGGGGGTAGGCAAGCGGAATAGCAAGCGACACGATCAAGTGCTTGGTTTCCCCTCGCACAATCTCGCGATGGCATCGGTCCCAGATCAGGTCGCACGTTTGCTCGCTCAAAATCTCGTCGGTCTGTTCACAGTCAGCCAAAAGTTCTTCGACATAAGCAGGCACATCTCTTACCATCCGTTCCGTTCTGCAGTCTAGGCCGAGGAACGTCACGCCGTCACCCAGAGACATGAACAAATTGCGGCTGCGTTGGTTGATGTACGGGCCCGGATGAGGTCCAAGCAGCCAGCTCGGCTCGTCCGCTTCGGTCTCCTCGGGGACACTATGATGCTGGAACAGCAAATAGTATTTGTAGGCAACATTACCCAGCCCGGAGATCACGGGGGTGCTCATGAAATCGTCCGAGTAGGACCCAAAGCCTTCAAGGATTTCATGGTCATTCCAGATATTGACCATGGGAATCTGCGAGTTCACCAGGGAAAACAGGCCCTGGGAGAACCACGCCGAATAGTGCTCCAGGAATGAAGTCTCCAGTTCCGCGCGGAGATCTAGGTTGAAAGGCGAGTCGTATTTGTCATGGGAATCCTTAATCTTAGCCCATTCCTGGAAGTGCGGCGATTCCATCGTCACCCGGTCGTTGAAGATCTGGTCCCCTCCACCGATCATCACGTGGAATGGGCGCGTCTGGTGCTCGTTGAGCACGTCTCGCCACAGGGGATCGGGACCGCAGAATCGATCGCTGTCAACGTGGGGCCTGAGGCCATTGGAGGAATGGTACATGATGTTCATCGAGTGGCCTCTGGCGGGCACCCAGAACCCGATTGCCGGTCCTTGGTTTAAGCGATAAGCCACCCGTTGTTGCGTCTGGCCTAGCTCGATCTCAATGTTGAACTTCCAGAAGGTGACGTCTCTCCCGGGGTCTGCGTACAGGCGAACACCTGAAAGCTCTTTATACGCCCCTGCGCTCTCCCCATCTACCGGGTGGACTCGATTGGCCGGGATTGGCTGTTTGGCGCCATTGCTGTCGTAATCGATGATGCTAGCGGACATTTCGTAGATGCCGTCGTCGTTTTCAATAAACGACAGATCCACCGCTTCCTCTGTATGCTCCACCGGCTTGACGTATAGAGGTCGTCCATCACGGCCCAGCTTCATGAGACCCGCAGTCGGGTCGACATATTCCGGGGCAAGGTGGCCGCTTCCACCCTGGAGTTCCACGGGAGGGGGAGGGAGAAGGTCCACGGGTTGGGAAAATACCCTCAAGGTCGGCGCGGGCGAATACGTGGAGCGCGAGTCTTTGGTCACGATCAACACACTCCCCCTCCATGTCTCCTTGTTGAAGGGCCCATTGGGTCCATCGATCCGCACTCGCTTTAATCCAGCGTAACGGAGTAAGGGCCCGCACTTCAGGAATAATGATGGGTGGAAGCGCTTGTTGCCTGTTAACGATATTGATTGTCAGCATCGATAATTATAGAGGAAAGCACTTTTCTTTCCCTGAGGCGATCGCTTACCTGGTAGCTTCTGAGCGGGAGGGTTCTGATAATCCGTCGGCAAAGCCCTACTCCGTCTGCGGTTGCTGGTTCCGCCCTCCCACCAGGCCTTACTCTTTTCAGCGTCAAAGGACTGGAAATCGAATTCAACGGCTCCCAGCCTGGCCACCGGGGCGTTCTTCCATTCGGAAAGAGGAGGGGGTGTTGGTGGAGGGACATTGAACGAAACGGTCTGTTTCTTCGGCTTTGGTTGGGAAGTAACATCTGCTTCAGCACTTGGAGCAGCTGGTATATTTGCGGACATGTCCCGAGTTAAATTCTCGTTGGCCGGGAGAACGCCAGGCGTTTGTGTTGGTTCTTTCGACTGAGCATTCTTTCCTTTTGCCTGGGCGGGCATGGCAGGTGTGGGGATGTCTATTCTCTTGACGGATCGAGTGGAATCAACCGCCCTTTGCTGGGTCGCAGGATCCATGCGCGGCGGCTGTGTTCGGTCTGAAGCCACCGTTCCAGAGCCGGAGGACGGCGGAAGCTGCGAAACAGGTCTCGTTCGGGGGTACTGGTTGTCCCGGGGAATCGGTTGGTTTGGTGAAGGTCTCACACCATGCCCCTCTGGTTGGTGGCTTACGGAGACCGTCCGTCTGGGTACATCGCCTCTTTTCATAACAGTTGGCTGCTGCTGTTCACCTGAATGCTGGGACTGCTCAGCGGAACGTGTTGAAGTGTATTGAACGGACGGTACTCTGCTTCGATCCGGTCGACCTGTGTTCGGTACCGTTACGGAAGCGCCCCGTTGATGACTGGAATGCCGTGAGTCCTGCGTAGACGGTTGATGGGACGATGCTGATGTTGAATCTTTACGGGGTACAGCACCCTGTGCAGGTAGCACGGGCGACAACGTGTCACTGCCGCCCTCGCGTTGGCGAGCCATCCGTTCCTTCAGCTTCATCTCCGCTTCCAAGACCCTAGCTCTCTTTTCCTCCTTGCTGATACCGGTCAGAGTGACCTCCAATTTTTGGAGGGGCGAACGGTCCGAAGCCCAGTTAGATTGCTGATCTGACGTGGAGCGAATGGTGTTTGACCGACTCATCGTCGACCGTTGATTATTACGAGTGGTTTCGTCCTCCACGGCGGCGACCCCATCGCCTCGCGGGTCATCGTTCTCATCCATCGGAGAAGACGGCTCTGGCGGGAGTGGCTTTTCCATCCAACTCTTCTTCCCTTGGGGCGGGATGTCTTTCGCCCTCTCGGCAAAGGATCGCGCGGATTGATTGTTTCCCGAAGCGGATCTATTTTGGTATGACTTTGGACGGGTCCGCTGGACTTCTGGGTTTCTGGAGGGTGGTTCCTCCTCATCTTCATAGTCGGGCCTGGTGGGTTTCATCGCATGCGACGGTTGACGCCTGTGCGACGCTCGTGGTATGCCGTTGGATCGCAATGGTTCGGAATAGATGGAGTCCTCGTCCATCGGCGTGCGGCTGGTGTCTGCCGTCATCGTTTCCACTATTTAGTTCCCGTCGGTGGGGTATAGAGCGGTATAATGCGCTGCGATCCCGTGTCTATTGCGATGTCTGGTTAGACTTGATTGAGTGATACTTCTCCACATAGGTACATATTCCAGCACAGTAATCAGAGCTGATGGAACCATGCGCTCGGCGCCATGGTTCGCGAAAGAAGGCGCATCAGCAAACTCACCTGATTTTTCGATAGCGATGTCAAGTTTAGAACGAGTAACAATGACTAGACATGCATAGTCGCCGCAGGAGCAGAGAATTGCGCCTCAGCAGACAGGAACGATGCGACCTTAGTGGATGCGATCGAATGTCTGTCTGTATGTAGGTAGAAGTACAGTCGGGTATAGATGTATTCGATAAGAGCTAGTAGATTAGATCGGTGGATACACAATGGAATGCGATCTAATCAGTCTAGATCGAACAATGGAAGGCGAAGTGGGGAAGAAACAAAATCAATAATTCAAGGGCGAACTGATACGAAGAGATGAGGAAAGGAAGAAGAAAACTGATGACGGTGAGGTCGACAAGATTATAACCAGATGCGTCGTTGAGATTAAGTCGGTGGCTGGAGTGGATGTCGGGTTGGCCCAGCCCTCTTCTTCTCTCTATCCTCTAAACTTCCTGCGGGGCTGCATCAGTCTATTCCCACCAGGCACCACCGCTTTTGGATTCCTTCCTTTCCTTTTAAGAATTAGATCGAAGGTAAATAATAAGATACACTATGGAGTACTCTGTAGTTACTCCGTACTTTTGAAACAATTACTTTGACTGCATCCTCTACAGTGTCCACGCGGCACCCGTGAATCGGACCGTTGTCCATTGGGTCTAGTTCAGGTACCAACTGACTGACTCTGCATGATACATGGAACATGAGTCTTCCTGTCATACTCTTCGGATAGATCGCTCATCTATCCCATCGCATGGTTGTTACCGTGGGCGATCCACTGTCCACGGGGAAGTCGAACCAGCGCAATCGATCAAGGCGTGATCACCCAGCAAAGGAATTGATCGCTTTCTCAATTACCCCTCGGGGCTATTAATAGAAAGACCAAATCTATCCAACACAGCGTGGCGGAGGAGGTTCTCATCCTCGTTCCAGCCGGAGGGGGGTTGTTTGACACCACTCTCAAAAGACGAGAGTACGAGGGAACCAGAATAGACTCGAGTTGATCTCACAGCCTTGCTTATTTCTTACCACCATGCAAGGGCTGGACTCGGACGAACAAAGAAACGTGTCAGTTTAGGGGGAGTAACTCGAGGCTGACTCTTCCCAATTCCAATCTCCACCACCCCAACCAGATGGGCCTTCGCATCGACGGTGTCACAAAGGGAAATCGCCCAGAGCAGAGGATGAAAGAAAGAGATGCTCTCGGGAAGTAAGTAACCATTATTTAATATAAAGAAAGAGTGGATCATTATTGTTACCTAATTCGGCTGTAGCGTTGGAGATCCGTCCCTCCAAGCCTAAGGCCAGATCACTGTGTTAATGCGGTGGTTTTAAGGCAACCAACCCCATCAGTCACCGCTTCATAGTCTGACTTGCTCCTTACTTACTTTGCCTGCTCCGTACTTCACTTCACTTACTTCACTTCTACTCTACTTCTTTACTCTTCTTACGTACTTTGTCTTGCTTTCTTTCTCCCTTCCTCTCCCTCTCACTCCCTCTCATTCTATTCTTCTCTCCAATCCTCTCCTATCCTCCTCCATCTTCATCCGAGAGTTATTAATCTTCCTCCTGTCTTCCTCCCCGATAGCGCCCGCCTCTGTCGCATTTACTTGCGCCCCCCTGATCTTACCCGATCGTCCCTAGCAATCTCCCCCCACCTCCCTTCCAGTCCATGGCCACCATCCTTTCGATCTCTCTGTCTTAAAAGTCGCCTTGTCCAAAGGTGTCATTTGCCACCTGCTACACTGGCACCATGCGTTTCTTCGGTGGTGCAGCGTTAGCTTTTGGCCTCTTTAGTGCTGCAACGGCTTCCCTCCATCCGGTCCGCTCTTACGAGACACATGACTACTTCGCCTTGCACCTCGAGCCATCCACCCCCCCGTCCGAAATCGCTGAGCGATTAGGTGCGCGCCATGAGGGTCAGGTGGGAGAGCTGGCCGACCATCATACCTTCTCCGTCCCCCGAGAAAACGGTGCGGACCTAGATACGCTATTGGATCGCCTACGAGACCGTCGGAAGTTAAAACGTCGCGCCGGGGCAGATGATATCACCTTGCTGGATAAGAGAGATGCCGAATTCGATGGAATTCTCTGGTCGCAGAAACTCGCGCCCAAGAAGCGACTGCAGAAGCGACTGCCGCCACCGAGGGATCTCCCCCGGGCGCCCGCCCCCAAGATCTCCAAGGAGGACCCCAAAGCCGTTCAGTTCCAGAAAGACATCGTGACGGCGCTGGGGATCGCGGATCCGATCTTTGAGGGCCAGTGGCATCTCTATAATACCGTCCAGGTGGGGAATGATCTCAACGTCACGGGCGTTTGGCTCGAGGGCAACACCGGACAGGGCGTCATCACCGCCGTGGTGGACGATGGGTTGGATATGTACAGCAATGACTTGAAGCCGAACTACTTTGCCGAGGGTTCCTACGATTACAACGACCACCACCCGGAACCGAGGCCTGTTCTTCCCGAGGATCGACACGGGACCCGATGTGCCGGCGAGATTGCTGCGGCCAAGAACGACATCTGCGGCGTCGGCGTCGCCTATGACAGCAAGGTGGCCGGGATCCGCATCCTGTCGAAAGCGATCGACGACACCGACGAGGCCAAGGCCATCAACCACGGCTACCAACAGAACGACATCTACTCGTGTTCCTGGGGCCCGCCGGACGATGGGATGACCATGGAGGCCCCCGGGGTCCTCATCAAAAAGGCTATGGTGAACGGCGTCCAGAAGGGCCGGGCTGGGAAAGGGTCGATCTTTGTCTTCGCCGCCGGCAACGGCGCGGGCTACGGCGACAATTGCAATTTCGACGGCTATACCAACAGTATCTACAGCATCACCGTCGGCGCCATCGATCGGGAGGGGAAGCACGGCACCTATTCCGAGTCGTGTTCCGCCCAGTTGGTGGTGACGTACAGCAGCGGCTCGAGTGACGCCATCCACACGACCGATGTTGGCACGGACAAGTGCTATTCGCTCCACGGTGGCACGTCGGCCGCGGGTCCGCTGGCCGCAGGGTCCGTGGCTCTCGCCCTGAGCGCTCGGCCCGAGCTCAGCTGGCGCGATGCGCAGTATCTGCTGGTCGAGACGGCGGTCCCGGTGCATGAGGACGACGAAAGCTGGCAGATGACCAAGAGCGGTCGCAAATTCAGCCACGACTGGGGATTCGGCAAGGTCGACGCCTACGCTCTGGTTCAAAAGGCCAAGACCTGGCAACTGGTCAAGCCGCAGGCCTGGTTCAAGTCGCCCTGGCTCCGGGTCAAGCATGAGATCCCCCAGGGCGACAAAGGTCTGGCCAGCTCCTACGAAGTCACCGCCGAGATGATCAAAAAGGCCAACGTGGAGCGCCTGGAGCACGTCACGGTGACCATGAACGTCAATCACACGCGTCGTGGCGACCTCAGCGCCGAGTTGCGCAGCCCCGAGGGCGTGCTCAGCCAACTAAGCACCGCCAGGCGGTCTGACAGCGAAATGGTCGGTTACGTGGACTGGACTTTTATGAGTGTCGCTCATTGGTAGGTTATATTCTTATTTTTGTCCTGATATTTTATTCTCGATTACGCTAACACGGCCTAGGGGTGAATCTGGCGTCGGAACGTGGACCGTGATCGTCAAAGACACCACCGTCAACGATGACGTCGGAGAATTCATCGATTGGCGTCTCAATCTCTGGGGAGAAGCCATTGACGGGGCGAACCAACCGCTTCACCCGCTTCCGGACGAACACGACGACGATCACACTATTGAAGATGCGATCGTAGCGACGACCAGCGTGGAACCCGGACCTACCAAGACCGGTGCTCCTGAGCCCCCCGTGGATGCCGTTGATCGGCCCGTGAACGCAAAGCCTGGGTCGACCGGCGAGCCCGCCGCCCCGCCTCCGTCTCCGCCAGTGGACGACGAACCCACCCCGGCAGAGGACAATACCAGTGCCGCGCCAACGACCGCCACCACCGTCGCCGACTCGGATAACCTGCTGCCCTCGTTCTTCCCGACGTTTGGAGCATCCAAGCGGACACAGGCGTGGATCTATGCCGCGATCGGCTCGATCATCGTCTTCTGCATCGGCCTGGGCATTTACTTCAACGTGCAACGGCGGAACCGCCAGCGGAACGACCCGCGCGATGACTACGACTTTGAGATGATCGAGGACGAGGATGAGATGCAGATGGCTGGCAAGCCCGGTACCACCCAGCGTCGTGGCGGCGAACTTTACAATGCATTTGCTGGGGAGAGTGATGAGGAGCCGCTGTTTAGCGACGAGGACGACGACGAGCCCTACCGGGATCGGGCCGCCAGTGACGACCAGGAGGGTAGCCACGGGCATGGAGAGCACGGTCGGTAATACATAGACGGGGATTTTGTCTGTCGCGATATTTTTCTTGGTTCTTTTCTTCTCTTCTCTTTATTTTTTCTTTTTCTTTTTTTTTCTCATGATGGGATTGCGAGTATATCTTTCTCTTCATGTCGCATGTGGTGGGAACGGAGTAAGACGTGTATATATAGATAGACGTATGAACAGTGCTGCACCTGGCATATGAGATGATTTAGAAGCCAGTCTGGTTGTATAAGAGTCTTACAGTTGTTACGGAAGCAGTAACTCTACGAAGAAAACGGAGAATGAGGTCAGGTGGTCTTGGCGCAATGACGCTGTTGCTTCTCCATCGGGAACAGAACAGGAACTCCACTTTCCAACTACTTCAGCCTCCGCATTGTCTGCCTTGCACTCACCAATCCTCTACCATCGTTAATCCCTTTTTAGTCTCTATTTAAGTCCCACTCTTGATTCGCTTCGATTATTTCTCACAACCCGACCTTTCCCTCCCACGTTCCCTACATTGACATCGTGGTTCCTGGCAACACAGCCCCGCCCCCCCTCGAATTGATGGATCAGCACGACGACTTCGACAGCGTCTCCTGGAGACACGATCCCGACAGCGATCTCTCCCGCCCAACCACCTCCGGAACCGATGCCGAAGAGGCCCCAGAGTATCATCATGATGCCAATGGCAAGCGGAGGATGAGCTCCGCCGAGGAAAGCCCTCAGGCTGGTCCGCTGGCCGACGCTGTGGATCTGGCGGGAATAGGGGACGGGTCGCTTGAGTGCCTGGTGGATTCGCCGCTGAAGGAGAATGATGGGACTAAAGATGCTTATATCTCTTATTTGGTTACGACACATGTAGGTTTCATTCTCACCTGTCTTTATTCTTTCCCCTCCAGTCGGGGCCTCGCGGGTATACGGCTGCCTAGCAAGCAGCTGGCCATCGAGAAATTGTCCAGGGCTGACTGACCGCAATAGACCGACTTCAAGTCGTTTCAAAAATCCGATTTTGCCGTGCGACGTCGATTTACGGACTTTTATTTCCTCTACAAGACCCTGTACCGCGAATATCCCGCCTGTGCGGTCCCGCCGCTGCCGGAGAAGCACAAGATGGAATATGTGCGGGGGGACCGGTTCGGGACCGAATTTACCACCCGCCGCGCGTGGTCGCTGTCTCGTTTTCTCAAGCGGCTGACGCTGCATCCTGTGCTTCGGCGGGCTCCGCTGCTGGCGGTGTTCCTCGAGTCGCCCGACTGGAATGCGCACATGCGGCTGCGGTCGTCCCGCACCTCGTCGACCGCGGCGGACGGTACCGGCGGCGTGCCCGGCATCTTCGACAACTTCACCGACACCTTTGTCAATGCGTTCACCAAGGTGCACAAGCCCGACCAGCGGTTCATCGAGGTGCGGGAGAAGGCGGATAAACTCGACGAGGATCTCAACCACGTGGAGAAGATCGTGGCGCGGCTGGCGCGGCGCGAGGCGGATCTGGAGACGGACTACAACGAGCTGGCGACGCAGTTCCGCAGTCTGGTGAAGCTGGAGCCGGACGTCGAGGTGCCACTGCAGGTGTTCGCGGCGTCGGTGGAGGAGACAGCGCGGGGGCTGAAGAATCTCAAGGAGCACACAGACCAGAACTACCTGGGGTCGCTGCGTGACATGGCGGCTTACATCCTGTCGGTCAAATCACTCCTCAAGACGCGCGAGCAGAAGCAGCTCGACTTCGAAGCGCTAGTCGACTACCGCAACAAAGCGGTCGCAGAGCGCGACTCGCTCGCCACAAACCCCTCGTCGTACTACGCCTCCAACCCACTGACGTCCTCCCCAGCGTCGTTCATCCGGTCCAAAATGGAAGACATGCGCGGGGTAGACCACGAGCAGTCGCGGCGCGAGCGGGTGCGTAAGCTTGAGCTCCGCATCGACGAGCTAACGCGCGAGGTGGAGTCAGCGCGCACGACGTCGGAGATGTTCGACGAGGAGGTGGTCCGCGAGGTGGCGGACTTTGAGCGCATCAAGGCGGTGGAGTTCCGCGACACGCTGGGACAGCTGGCGGAGAAGCAGATTGAGTTTTACCAGGGGGTGCTGAACACGTGGGAGAGATTTGTGGCGGAGATGGATGTGGATGATGTAGAGCATGGGATATGAGTATTCTCCAGAATGGTATGCATTATACGACTTATTATGATATCGTATTCTTCTATATTATCTTCTCTTTGTAGGATGTTCTATCCTTCTCTCCCGTAGAAGTCCTCTATCCTCCCTGTGAGGAAATACTCTGTCTAACCAAGACACCCCAGACCAGCCAAACAAAAGCACCACAAACAACCAGGCAACCTACGACCAAGTACGGAGTACTAGCTCGACAGACGAACCATCCCTCGACTGCTGAGTCTGACCCTAACTAACACCGAGTCTGACCCTGACTCCGACGCTGACTCTCCTCCGCCCACTCAAAATCAATCGAACTCGGCTCGCCGCGCGGATCGGAAATGATCGCTGGGTCTAGGGAGCGGGAGGTGCGGTGGCGGGCTCGTTCCTGTTATTATTATTAGCATGTCGTTTCTTTTTCATATTGTATTTAATATATTAGATATATATATATAACCACAACACGACAATACAATACATTCAACAAAGTAAAGCAGTACAGCAAGGAGAAAGAGAATGGGGAGACACACCTCCCGATAAACCTGATTAGGAGTCTTGTGCCCGTCGGCTACTAGCTGGAGGTAGGTTTCGTGGTCGTAGTCGATTGTTGTGGGGGGAGGTTGTTGTTGAGGCTGGCTGGGGGGAGGTGGGGATGGGGATTTGGCGGGGTGGGCGAAGTTGGCGCTGAGGGTTGTACTTGTGTCGGTGTCTTTGTTTGTGGTTGTGTTATGTTTGGGGTGAGATGTGATGGTGGTGGCTGTGGTTGGTTTGTGTTGGGGTTTGCATGGTGAGGGGGACATTTGGATGGTGGTCGTATATCCAGGTAGTATAGTATGGAGGATTTTGTTAGGTTGAATCGGTTTAGATTGAAGAGAGAGAGTATGAGAGTAGGAGGGGTCTAGTGTAAAGATGTGAGAGTAAGAGTAAGAGTAAGATGATAAAGGTGAAGAAAGGCTGAGTAGAAGTATATAAATAGAGACGAATCAGATCGTGAATAATCTATAGTATAGTATAAGGAGGAAGATCAAAGGATGAAGATGACGGACGGACTAGGTATAAGGCTGTGGGATCAGCAGGGAAGGGCCTGGTTGTTTATATAGACTTTATATTATATATAAATCAGAGATATATCCTATTAACCTGGCTATGTTATGTTGTTTACTAACGGTTACTCTAGTCAAGTAAGACTTATGTATGCACACGCCACTCTACAGGAGAAACAAGTAGATACACACATATAGGCAGAGAAGAGTGAATAGTCCACAAATGTTGACAGGGGTGGTGGCGGAGTGAGTGCGTCATGCATCGTGGCTGTGTTTATCTAGGATTTTCCATCCTGGTTTGGACTTGACGGTACAGACAGTATTAGGGCTGGACGTCATAGTCTACTATACCTCCTAGTTGTTGATTGCCACAGATCATACGTATACACCAGGTCGATAACAGTCTTACAGCTTACTATATAATATGTAGTCAGTTTAACTGTATAGTTAACTGTATAGTGATCTAGGGTATTTTTGTCTATCTAAACAGTAACTTCCTCCAACTGCTGCGTCACCCCCGCCACGCTCTTCTTCGCATCCAGTCGCGTCTTCAGCTCCGTCGGCAGTGCCGTCAGATCAACCAGCACGCCCTCCTTCTCCGGGTGTCCGTCTTCCAGACCCATCTCCTTGATGCGCACCTTGCCGGCGGCCATCTCGTCCTCGCCCAAGATGACCGCGAAGGGCACGCCGCCTTGCTCGGCGGCTTTGAATTGCTGCGGGAGTTTGGGCTTGACTTTGTAAGAGAATTCGGCCTGTACCAGTATTAGCTTGATTTGAAAAGAGAAAGTATAAGAAGGAAAAGAGGGAAGGGTGTACCTTAAGTCCGGCATTCCACAAACCCTGACACACGCTCATCCGCTCCTTCAACATCCCCGTGAATCCCTTCCCGCCAAACGCCATGACGAACGCGTCCACCTCGCTGCTGCGGAGCACGTCCGCGCTCTGCTCCCGCTCGAGACGAGCCTTGGTGATGGAGAAGATGCGGTCCACGCCGAACGACACGCCCACGCATGGGATCTGTGCCTTGGGCTGGAACATGCCTACCAGGTTGTCGTAGCGGCCGCCGGCCGCCACGCTGCCTACGCCCACCGTCGGGTCGTTCGATCGGTCGTCGTCGTCGCCGTTGCTGCCCTTCTTGCTCTTCTTGCTAGACTTGGGCTTCGGGGTCTCTTCCGCTGACTGCGCTGGCGGGGCGGAGCCTTCGGTGACGATCTCGTAGATGACGCCGGTGTCTGGTCGTTAGTCGTTAGTATGTATGCCTAGACATGTGTATGCCAATCAATATGAACACAGGGGTTCAAAGACGTACAGTAGTCAAGTCCACGCGCCAGACTCAAGTCAAAAGACATCCGGTCCAGCACGCCAAACGCATCCAGATAATCCATGAGCAAGCCCATGTCGTCGAGACCCGCCTTGGCCGAGGCATTGGCCACCAACGCCTCGTCCTGCAGCAGCGAGTTCAACAGATCCCGGCCGCCCTTCAGGTTGACGTACTTCTCAATGCGGTCGGCCACCTCCCCGTCGAGGCCCTTCTCCTCGACCATCTCCTTGCGCACCTCCGCCCACGGCATCTTATCCAGCTTGTCGACGGCGCTCGAGATCGGCCGGATCTTATCCTGCGGCACACCGCAGACCTCGAACAGCCCGTCGAGCACCTTCCGGTGGTTGATCTTGATGCCGTAGCGGCCCTGCCAGCCGAGCTCCTCGAAGACCTCGGTCACGATGCGCAGGATCTCCGCGTCGGGCACCATGGGGTCGAACTGGCCAGCGATGTCGAAGTCGCACTGGTAGAACTCGCGCATGCGGCCCTTGCTGACGGCGGGCTGGTCCCGGCGGTAGACCTTGGCGATGTGGTAGCGCTTGATGCTGCGGACGTCGGTGTTCATGGCGAGCCAGCGGGCGAACGGCACCGTCAGGTCGTAGCGCAGCGAGCAGATCTCGCCGCCCTGATCCTGCAGGTCGTAGATCAGCTTGGAGTCCTCGCCATACTTGCCGGCGAGGATCTCGCGGAGTTCGAAGACGGGCGTGTCGAGCGCGGTGCCGCCGTGGCGCTTGAAGACGTTGGCGATGGTCGTGAAGATGCGGTCGCGGAGGAGGGCGTCCGACCCGGCCCAGTCCTTGGTGCCCTTGGGGGTCTTGAGGTTGAACGACACCTTGTTATCCTTGCCCATTGTGTCTAGCGGCGGATTGTTGTGAGAGGCGGAGGAAGAGGAAAACGGACGAGACGCGGACGAAGAAAGATAGTGGCGGCGGAGTCTATGGTCGTAGTGGGGGATAGTGGGGTTCTCGAGAGGCGTCCGAAGATTTCTTTGGATGCCGACTGAGAGGCGGGAGATGCGCCAGGCGGGAGAGACTCGTGAAGAGCGCAGGAGACCAGATGGAAGTGAGGGTTTCATTCAAGGGGAGGGCACCTTGACCTTGGATGAGTCACGTCAGGTATACAAGAAGAAAAATATAGAAAAAAAGACACTTTTTCGCAACGAAAACACCAATCTCGACACCTGAACCGGCAAATCCCGTGCCACGTCTGGTCTCTCTCCCTTTCCGGCGCTTTCCTCCTTTTGGCATGTTTGACCGGTTCCGTGTCCCGAATCGGAATTAGGGCTGGATGGGAGGGCAAGTCACATGTTCTGGACGGAAATGGTGGAGTTTCATCTTCTCCATCGCTGTCTCTTGTGTTCTGTCCCACGTTCTCTCCTTCTCGACAGTCCTCCTGTGGAAGGGGATCAGATGAGCTTGTTTGGCCGCCACCCGGCTTATCTCAGAGTCTCACCCTGCAGGACTGTTTGTCTGCAGTGTCACCTGGATATCTTTAGAATTGCTGTGCACGTTGAGGAAGGGGTCGCATGTGGAATGTAAAACATACAGTATCAGCCTCGCATGTTTTCAGCCCAATCACCCTACCTATATCGATGCTGATTACCCGATCAGAGTGTTTGGAAAGGGTTGTTGGGTCGTATCATGCCTTGTCTCGTAGGCTTCCTGCCACATCCTTCGTATGAACCGGTATGGTCTTGTCATAGCGTCGGCCGAAAACGAGGGGCTGTCCAACCACGCCACACTGCTTTGGACTGTATTATTTTGACCTCAGTGGCCATGCTGAATTAATAAAATCAATGTGATTCGCTCGGGTCGTACCCACGTCTGTGTGTCAATCATCTCTGTGATCAAGCTAGGGTGGTTTGAGTCTGTCAGTCATGGTCGATGGTCGGAATTTAGTGGATCTGGGTTCCGTCATGTAAAATACACGATTGGCCGCAGTTGCGCACACGCCCGTCTGAACATCCCGGGGTTTCCACGTGGTTCGCTGTAATAAATCGCATCGCCCGAACCGGTATGGATACCTCGAGTATTGAGTTCTCTGGAGAAATACGGGTGGGGTTTAAATATACGGCTGGGAATGGATCGGAGTATATCCAGAATCTACTGTGTATCCTGGTCGATAAAACCTTCCCATGAGTCAGCTCAGCTCCTGGAAGATACAATGGTCATCATCACCATCGTATCAAGCAGAAAACGCCTTGCATGCCGCTCCAGCGTCGAATGTCTGTTTATTCCCCGAGACGGAGCCGCCGCCAAGACGACGGACGATACTGGCGTGGTAAAATCACGCAGGGAAGACTCCAAGGAAGTGCTCGATCGGTATTAGTCAAAGACAGATGCCGCGATCGTGGGGCCCCAACGGTGAGAGAAGGGTGACCAGATCATGCACCCGCTCGAGAAATTTGCCCGAAAAAGAACCCCATCGCGTTCTCATGCAGACTGGATCGGCGGGGAGAGTGGGAATGCGCATCGTGCTGCGGTTGGATGTGCTGAGTCGGGTTCAATGCACCCTCCCCCCTCCCATTTGACTCTTTCGTACAGAGCTAAGCCATCGCCAGCGTGATGGCAACGAATGGGAGAGACGCCCCAACGACCCATTGATCCAGATGGATGCAACCCTGGCGCTTCTGACCATAGTGAACCTCGTTATTAATCTGATTAGATTGGGCTTGGAATCGGATGGTAACCGTGTCCAAAGTAGCTGCGTCTTTCCTACTCCGTAGTTGTTCGTTTGTTCTTGTATCTGACTTGTGTGTATCTGACGCTATCCTAAATCAACCGACCTATAGTATACCGACCATGGTCAGACAGGTCCGTGTAATGTGGAATTTCTCTCATGTAGGTCATCGAGTCCTGGTTGCATTTGTCCTTCAAGAGACCGGTCGTGGAAGATTCCGCAGGCAACCGTCCATGAGGTCAGGGTATCGAACCAAAGAAATGGCGCAGCCCACGATGGTGGTGGGGACAGAGAGTTGAGTTCTTCCAGAACTAGCGCAGGACTCTCTCCACTGTTCTCAGTAGAGACGTCAGCCTGAGATCTTCTTTGTCTCTACTCTCGATGCTTACTTTGTTGAACCCCTCCATATCAGCATGGATTGTAAGCTCTTCCCCTCGTCGTACAGAAAATTGTTTCCATTCAGGTTTATCTGCAATGGTATAAAGAATGACGATATCCTCCATCATATCCTGAAAGAGAGGCTTAGATACTGTACTTCCCCTCATTCAACCATACTATAAAGACAACTCGCTCGGACCACCCCAATACCGTACGGTACGGTCAGGTATGGTCTAGACTGAATGGTATTGTATTCCCAGCCCATTCTCTCTAGTCTCCCCTATAATTCCCCCTCTTAATTGGGGTCCCCGCCCGGTGGATACCATTCAATACATACACCATCCATACCGAATGTACCTGAACCAGTCGGGTTTGCGGCGCAGTTACTGTTCAGTACTTTGCCAGACCAGTATTAAGAGTACGGAGTCCTGTCTGACTCTCTCATGAGTTGATCCCCTCAGTCATCGATTCAGTATTGTTCCCTTTAACCTTCAACGCTTCACTTTATCTTTAACTTCTACTCTCTCCTCTTTATCTCCTTCTCCCTCTTCCTCTCTTGTCTCACTGCTTGCCTCTCTCACTCCTTTGCTATCCCCAATCCCCACCCTCCCATCGAACTCCTTTCTCTCCTTCTCAACCCATTCTGGTTCTCGACCATTCCAGGTACCGGTGGCCGCCTCCACATCTCGACTCCGCCGGCCGTTCACGTTCCGTTCCATTCTTCGCTCATCCAATTTGCCTAAACGCCTCTCTTGGTTCTCCTTCTCGGATCCGCGGTTCTAAAACTTTCTGGTTATGGTGGCGGCCTCTTAATTCCTGTTCCTTGCTTGTCCTCCAAACACCTCGCCCTCCTTCTCCCCCCTCCCTCAACTCTCGCCCGCCGCCTTTCCTCGTCAATTCGCTCTCCGTCAATTCGCTCTCCGTTCGTTCGCCTACCGAAACCTGCCAACCTGCAAGTCTACGAGTCGATTCTGCAAGTCTGCGACGGTGGAGTTGGCCGCTGGCGTGTTGCCTGAACAACTCACACACACCTCGCCCCGTCCGGACGTCCGCGTCTTTCCCCCCCCGAAGTTACCAGATGAAGTTGGTCTCCTACAAGATATTCCGTGACAACGATGGGGTCTTTTCTGAAGCTCAAGTCCCGGAAGGATCCGGTATGTTTGAGCCGGTCGCTTTGTCCACCGTCTCGCAGAGTGTCGCCGCCGTCGCATGCGGGCGATCCGAGCGACGGCGACCGCTGGAGATGATCGATGTCGCTGACAGTCGCTAACTGCTGCCAGGCTTCTTCCACGCCTGCTGCCACCGGCGCATCTCCGCCCAAAAAGGAAGTTCAACCGCCGCCGATGACCCCGCTGGAGAAGATGCTGCAGGACTCTAGTGCGATCCGGGAAGATGGCAGCGATAAGTTTTTTGGGATGGAAAATGTAAGTGGGAGCCCTGTCGCCAGAATATGAGGCGCGATACTGATTTTCTGCTCTTCTTCGCAGTATGGGAATACTTGGTAAGCTCTTTGCATGGTGTCGCATAGATGCTGCGACCGACGTGGAACTGACGATGTGCCGCGATAGCTACTGCAACTCAATATTACAATGTCTCTACTATTCGGTGCCCTTCCGGGAGGCCGTGATTAACTACCCGACCCGAACCCCCATCGAGAGCCTCCAAGCCGCATTGGCCGGGAATCTTCGTTTCCAGGATGCGATCGCTAACATGGAAGCCGAGGCGCAAGCGGAGAAGCAGAAGGCCGCCAACGCCCAGCGCCCCGGCGCGCCTCCCGCCCAGCCCTCCAAGCCCGAGGACAAGGACTCGCCTGAGTACAAAAAAAAGATGGCCTTGCAGACCATGCCCATCTTAGAAACCAAAAACAACGCTACCAGCTACGGGATGTCGGAGTCACTGTTTACATCACTGAAGGATATCTTTGAGTCGGTGGTCGGGAGTCAGTCTCGCATCGGGATCATCAAGCCCCAACGCTTCTTGGATATACTGCGACGGGAGAACGAGATGTTCCGGACTGCCATGCATCAGGATGCGCACGAGTTCCTGAATCTACTACTGAACGAAGTCGTGGCCAATGTGGAGACGGAAGCCTCCAAGCAACCCTTGCCCGACAGGAGTCTCCTTCCGCCGACAGAGAGTGTGGACTCGATCGAACAATCGGGGAGCTCCGGGTCGAAAACCCCCAACACCACTCGATGGGTACATGAATTGTTCGAGGGGACCTTGACCTCGGAGACCCAGTGTCTGACCTGCGAGAAGGTTTCTCAGCGGGACGAGATCTTCCTGGATCTGTCGGTGGACCTGGAGCAGCATTCGTCCGTCACGTCGTGTCTGCGGAAGTTTTCCGCGGAAGAGATGCTCTGTGAACGGAACAAATTCCACTGCGACAATTGTGGAGGTCTTCAGGAGGCCGAGAAGCGGATGAAGATCAAGCGTCTACCCCGAATTCTGGCCTTGCACCTAAAACGCTTCAAATACACCGAGGATCAGCAGCGGTTGCAGAAGCTGTTCCACCGGGTAGTCTACCCCTACCACCTGCGCCTCTTCAACACGACGGACGACGCCGAGGACCCGGACCGACTCTACGAGCTGTACGCGGTGGTGGTGCACATCGGCGGTGGGCCGTACCACGGCCACTACGTCGCCATCATCAAAACGCAGGATCGAGGGTGGCTGCTGTTTGACGATGAGATGGTCGAGCCGGTGGACAAAAACTTTGTCCGCAATTTCTTTGGCGATAAGCCGGGCCTGGCCTGTGCCTACGTGCTGTTCTATCAGGAGACTACCTTGGAGGCCGTTCTCAAGGAGCAAGAAATGGAGAATATGCAGTCGGCCGCCGGTGCAGCCGCCGCCGACTCGACAAAACAGAACGGGTTTCCCCAGTCACCGGGCCTGGCTCATGTCCACAGTGAATCGGCAATCCACTCGCAGGACGAACCCATCCGACCCACAGGCTTGAGTCGGGCACCCTCCGCCCCTCCATTGTCCACCCACCCCGAACACGTCGAGCTGGAGAAGGAGAAGTCGCCCACTAAATCCCAGACACGGTTCTCGTCCTCCACCCCCGCGCCACCCGTTCCCCCCATCCCGGAGAGCCATGCGTTTACTTTAGGAACCAAGAAGAGCGATCTCCAGACGAAAAAGGAGCGGGCCAAAGAAGAAAAGGAACGGCGGATAGCCGAAAAGGAGCGAGAGAAGCAACGCCGCAAGGAGCACGAGGCGAGATCCCGGGAACAGGAAGCAAAAGCGCGGGAAGACCACCGACGCGAGGAAGCGCAAATGAAAGCCGCCATGGAAGAAAGCCGACACTCCAAAGCGGAAGAGGACCGGCGAAATCCCGACCACGGCAAATCCGGCGGCCTCAGTCGCCTCAGGCGTGGCGTCAGCCACCGACTAGGCAACCACAAGGAGAATCAGCGAAGCTCGACAGCTGGGGCCGTCATCAGCGAGAATCCATCATCGCCTAGCAACGGGATCCCCGAGCCGTCTCCGCCTCCCCAGAAATCACCGGCGTCGCCCAGTGAGCCCCATCGCTCGAAGCTCCAGTCCAAGAAAAACACCAGCCACGAAGAGGACCGGGATGGCCTTAAGAACAACAAGGACCTCAAACACGCACCCCGCAGCCATGGCAAATGGAGGAGCTTCAGTCTTCGCAAGAAGTCCTTCAGCGCTCTTTCATGAGCAACTGGCCGTGGGACACGACTTGCCTTTGCACATATGACCACGCATTGTCGTACATACTTTTGATGTATCATCAATTTCTTCTTCTTTTTCTTTTCTTGTTCAGATTTCTATCCCTGACCTGGTCGTTATTTTGCTGACCGATGCAATTCCCCCTCTTTGCCGTCTGGCATTTCCTTCTATCTTCCTTCCATCTATGCATCGATTTGCTTGTTTCTCTGAGCCATGGGCCTGGTTGGTCCAGTTTGTTGTTTACTTTTTCATTCGTTGTTATTTTCCCTTTCCTTTTTCCTTCCCTTTTACCTTTCTTTTCTCCATGTTTTCTTTCATCTTGTTTTCTATACCTGATCCATATTGTGATACCCGTGCCTGGGTCACAAGCTAGGCAAACAGCGGCGTTGGTTGGGTGACATGTCTTTTATTCTATTTTGTTTTGTTTCTACCTTCTTTTCTATGTTGTGATTGATTTGTACCGAGTTTAGATATCGGTTTGATTTGAAGAAGAGGTTTGATTGTGATCGTTCTGGGAGGTAGGCTTTTTTCCTTTAAAAGATTATACTAGAATTTTATATTGGACTAGATGTGTGTGATTACTTATATATCTACACTACACTGCAGACAGACAGACAGACAGACGGGCTTCGCTGTGTTGCATGATGGGTCGATTGGTATATATATCTATGTGATTGTGATTGTCCGGGCGGTATTAGGACGAAGGAAGTGTATGCAATCCTGTTTGAAGGTTACCAACCTCTTCAAGAGTAATGAACAGACTAGTCTAATTAACCGTTTGTTGCTATACCGGTAAAAATACAGCGCTTTGTATGTCCATGGTATGGTAGATACCCAGGGCCTAGAACCAGCGTTCAGGGAAGACTTCCTGTATATCTGGCGGCCGTTGGAGCGCAGAGAGGCCTTGATCCCCCTAGGTCATCAGTATCCTGTGGCTTCGTGTTCCTAGGCGTCTTATTGGACACATTGAATGCATCAGCCATGGGAAAACCCTTGCATTGTTGCAGCTATGTAAGTTGTCTGTTAAGGTTTCCGTCACAAAGGATCAAACAATCTCGACCCATGGAACGGACACTCACCCGACATGCACCTCCCCTCCCGGTCCCCTTGATCTAGACCCGCCACCTTCTAGGTATTGGGATTCCCAGACCCGCCCCCCCGGAGCCTGGCCTGGCCTGGCCTGTAGGTCTTGATCGAATGAGATTTCCACCCATAAACTGATTGTACACACTCCGTCATTACGTATGGCTCCCGACGAGGGCTTAAGCTATTAGCCAAGTAGGTAGGTGGCTATGCCGGAATTGTATTGCACCATGAACTAACTCGGGAAACAAAGAGCTGGAAAGAAGTATTCGAAATTGGGTCATATCAGTAGACTTCCGCATGACTCCATATACCCAGATTCAGCCTGGGGCTGGGCTGGGTCTGATTTCCGATTGTGATGGAAGTACAAACGTCAGTTGTCTTCTAGACTCATGGTGGGCAGCTTGAGGAAAGGAGTTTCTAACGTCATTAGTACTCCTGTACAGCTATAAAAGAAGACAGCTTGTTCTGAACTCGAGCAGAAGAGAGATGGAGATCAAACAAGGAATCATCACACCATCATCTCACTAAAACATCCCATCCATCAACCTTCATCCAACCATGGGCAGAACCTCCGGCAAAGAAGTAACCAACCGCAACCAAGTGCGAGCGGATATCGCAGCCGGCGGGTGGGAAGTCGTCTGGGGCGATCTCATCAACGAAGGCGACGTCCTTACCTTTCTCATCTCCATTCCCACAGGAAGTGTCGCAGGCTGGGTTACCCAGCAGGTCCAGGCTCAGCTGGCGAAGTTCTCCCAGAGTCTGGGCGATGTCTCGGATGATGTTGTTGCGCAGGCGACTACTTATCTGGAGAATCTGATGAAGGGACGCGGTTCTGGTGAAGCCGATATCAATGGGCTGGGGGTCAAGGGTGGCTTCGCTACCTATAGCCGCCATATGGAGTATTATCTCTGGGGGAGGAAAGTTGGCAGCCATGCTCTGCCTAATAACCATCAACCATATATTGCTTTGCGCGTTACCAAGCCTTTGCCTCCGAAGTGATATAGGCCGGACAAGCTGAAGACTGGCTCACGCCGTCTGGCAGGAATAAACAGATGGCCAGACCGCGAATGAAGATGATCTATTTCCAATTTGGTGGTTAACAGTCATTGTCGATTCATTTGTCAAGGTGATGGAAAGATTCTTCTACATGACCCGGAAGCATACTTGTCTCTCCGGGTAATAATATGTTGAAAAGTCTTTTCTGTGTTGATAATGATGTACTGTATCAAACTAATTCACATGTCATAATATACGCTGTCATATCAATTGAATTTCTCCGTCATAACAGATATCAGTGTAAGTACTAACTAGTACTCAAGCGTTGAAGGATACGTTAGAAAGACTCGGGACTTGGAGATAGCAGAATGAACTTTCTAACCTCCAGGTTATGGTTATACCTAAACGCACTGACACATTGACCTGTAGATCTGTACAATATCAGAGATTGACACTGGAAAGATCAAGGTCATTCTATAGAAACAGATATTCGCGAACTTTATCTGAGCCACCCGCTGTCTAGATTCTTGAAGATGTAGTATATCGCCAGAAATGACAAAGCCTAGGATGATTGAGAGTTACCAAGCTTTGGGGCACAGATGACCTGCATAATAGGTATTGAGCATAGGATACCATGATTCACTCAAGTACTAGATCATTTCGTCCAGAGAAGTCAATCCTGTGAAACATATGTAGATCAAAATACAGAACTTTGTCTCATGCGGAATAGCGTATATTAGCACTCGAGGTTCGTCTCTACGTCAAATGTTCTATGGACAGTGGATTTTACCATTTATAGCCACTAGTATCACATATACATAGGATCCATCCCGCGCATAAAGGTCTGTTTATTACACTGGAACCACTGGAAATCCATCAACTTAGGCTTCTACAATTGGTAGATAGGCGGTTTATGTAGTGATTTTATTAAAAGATATCTATCCCAGGTAGTGCGCACAGTGTCAATATAGCAGAAAGTAGTAAGTAGTAATAAATAGTAAGGTAGTAGTAAATACATGAGAACACCGCATCAATCACAGTATGCAAGTTGCCGTCGCAACAATATTCCCGCGGTGGAAGAGAGACCCAAGTCACTGACGCGGTCTCAGCCAGCTTCCGACCGCAGCTTCTTCATCATTGTCGTCGTCTTCCTCCTGCTGCGCTTGCTTGCTTGCTAGCTAGCTTGCCTGTCTGCCCATCCGCCCGTCCGCCCGTCCGTCTGTTTGTAGCCTGTTCCCTCGACCCATCGTCTCGTAGATTTCTTCTGACATTGCGCTATTCTTCCCCCCAGTCGGTACGGTCGATCGAAGTGTGGAGAGGAAGGAAGGGAGGAGGATGAAGATAGGCTCCACAGGATGCAACCGGCGATTTTGCGAGACGGGGACTTGGAAAGATAAGAACAGCCGCAGCAATCCGCGGGCAGGATCAGTCGAGGCAGGTATGAGATGCGGTCACCCGAGGATTAGCTGATAGACGATGATGACGGTATTGATCACGATTAGGGGTACTGTGGGTTTGTTCGTTAGTTATCGTGTCTGGAGATAGAGTGATATATATGTATGCACATATATGAATATGGATATGAAAAAGAGAGAAAGGAAGCAAGAAGCATACTTCGCATTAGGGTCCGGATGCTGGCGATCAAATTGACTGTCTTTGCTTTCACGCTGGAGTTGTCGTATGTCGCGCCGAAGGCTGGGTCAGCCTGGGTGCGACCCCATCCGACTGTAGAGAAATGGGAGCGTTAGTTTATTTTCCTAAGTCCGGATTGTCGTGCTTGGGATAGAATGGGGGGCATACTCCTGGCGAGGAAGCGGTCTTCGGAGAGGACTGCAATAGCGTTGGTGAGGAGGATAGCTCTAACGGGTGAGTGGTCGGTTAGTGAGTGAGCTGGTCAGAAATTAGATACAACGGGTAGACTCACGCATAGACGAGCTTCCCAAGCCCGAAGAAAAACATCTTGTGGGATTGACAGTGGTGGGAGAGGAGGAGGAGGAGGAGGAGGCGGAGTGGAGGGAGAAAGAAGGAGATGAAGCCGGAGCTGACGATGATGATGGTGGACAGATTGGCGTGTGGGGAACCTAAGGCGGTCTCTATCAATCAGGTGTCGATAACTTATCCTTCCATCGGTATTTACTTTGCTCTTCTTCCTTTACTTCGCTCCTGCTTCATCAACTCTTCATCATGGGCAGGGATATCGGTAAGTATTGATTTTCCAATTATAGACCCACATGCTAACTATCTAGTCTGGTATCTCTTGCTTCTCTCCATTCCCGTCCTCGTCTTGTTCCACCTCTCCGTCGCCCCCTACACCAAGGTAGAGGAATCCTTCCACATCCAGGCTGTCCATGACCTATTGCACTCGGGCATTCCCACTCGCAATGTCGCCGACACCCTCCGCTCCGAATATGATCACTTCTCCTTTCCAGGTGCCGTGCCGCGGACCTTTGTTGGCGCTGTCGCCCTGTCGGGGTTGTCGCGGCCGTGGATCGACCTGAAAGCCGGTATCGATCGACAATGGCTGGGTATGCCCTGCTCCTGTTACGACCTCGAATACCCCAGATCTAACGTGTATAGCACGCGCAATCCTGGGGATTGCTAACTCGTTCGCCCTAATGTCATTCGCCTCTGGCGTGCGTCGCGCCTTCGGACAGACCACCGCCGTCTGGTATCTACTCTTCCAGGCCAGCCAGTTCCATGTGATCTATTACGCCTCGCGCACCCTCTCCAACATGTTCGCCTTTGGCATCGCGACGGTAGCCCTGCGATGTATCCTCCCCGAGCCCGTGGCGCCCCGCGTCTACTGGCGACGGTGCCGTCTAGCCCTCTTCCTCCTCACTGTCGCGGGCATCATCTTCCGCTCGGAGCTGGCCCTCCTCCTAGCGACCACAACCATCGCGCTCTTCTGCGCCGGTCGCATTGACATCGTCCGCGACATCATCCCCGCGGGATTCCTTGGCGTTCTCGTCGGTCTGGCCTGCACCGTCGGCGTGGACTCCTTCTTCTGGCAACGCTTCCCGCTCTGGCCTGAGCTATCCGCCTTCCAGTTCAACGTAGTCTCAGGCCACGCCGCCGCCTGGGGCACTCAACCCTGGCACTTCTACTTCACCAACGCCCTCCCGCGCCTCCTCCTCAACCCACTCACCTACCTCATCGGCCTCCCCTACGCATTCAAAAAGCCCGCCACCCGCAGCGCAGCCACCTACATCCTCCTCCCACCCCTCGCCTTCATCGCCCTCTACAGCACCCAACCCCACAAAGAATGGCGCTTCATCCTCTACGCCATCCCCCCCCTCACAGCGACATCCGCCCTCGGCGCCTCCTACATCTGGACCCGCCGGGCCAAAACCACCCTCAACAGACTCCTCTCGCTGGCCCTCATCGCCTCAACCCTCGCCTCCTTCCTCCTCTCCAACCTCATCCTCCTCCCCGCCTCTGCAGCAAACTACCCCGGCGCCACCGCCCTCCGCACCCTCCACGCAAACGCCCACAACACCCAACCCGCCATCTCAGTCCACCTCGGCAACCTCGCCTGCCAAACAGGCATCACCCGCTTCCTGCAGAAACCCCCCACGGAAACACGCCTCGTCATGGCCGCCCCCGCCGGCGCAGGCCTCCCAGCCCTCCGCCACGCCCGCTCCACCTGGTCCTACGATAAGACGGAGGACCCAGCCCGCAAAGCAGATCCAGCCTTCTGGTCTCCCTTCGACTACATCCTCGTCGAGCCGGGCGAGCAGCACACTAACCCTGGGCTGGTTGCCTCGGGCCCCTGGGAACCGCTAGAGACGGTGGACGGGTTCGCGGGTGTAGCCATCGTCAAACCTGGTGAGGAAGCAGCTGGTACGGTCGAAGAGCGCGTTCTGCGTGAGTTGATGGGATCCCGCGCTGTTGATGTTTATGAAGGTGTTCGGGATTGGATTAGACGGCGGGTGACGCGTGGTTGGTGGATGGAGGTGCGGATGCAGCCGAAGATTATGATTTTGAAACGGGGGGTGCAGTAGTCATTGAAATTTAGGTTGTAGCATTATCAATCTCGGTTGTATACATTGTGAAATCTGGGTTGTAGCAATATAAAGCTGGGTTGTATGTATTATAAATTTGGGAGTCTGTATTATAAGCTTGCATTGATAAGATCTGGGTTGTAACCTTGTATGTGTGGTGTTGGATACTGGGTTTATTTTAACCCGGATCTGCTATGTCTAACTTCTCGATGGTAATATCATGGCTGCACCACAAGGCAAGGTCATGTACAGTGTGCTTAGCTGGCACCATCACAATGAATTGAACTGCCCAAGTAGTTCCCAAAAACGAACGAATGATAAATAGATAAATGAAAGAATTAAAAAGGGGTATTACGCATCATGCAAGCTACTACTCACTCCCCCTCAACTCCCAACACCTGCATCCTCCTCTCCAACTCCCTCACCCAAGGCTCCACAACCTCCACATTCCCCTTCAGCGCCTCCTCACCGCGTCCCATCTTCTCCTCCACAACGTGCAGACCCTCGCGCCACTGCGCAATCTCGCCCACCATCTCCGCCTGTCTGCGCTCGAGGGCGTCGAGGGACTCCGCGGCGTGGGCCGCGCCCGCGTGCAGGGCGCGCAGGGAGCGCAGGCGTTCCAGGACGCTGGGGAGGATCGGGTGCAGGGATTGGATGGTGGGGAGGGTGGCGTAGAGGGCTTGGATCTTGGTGGCTTGTTCGTCGCGCTGGGCGGCGGCTGGGTCGAGGACTTCGGCTGTGGAGGAGGAGGAGGAGGCGGGGGTTGGTTGGGGGAGGTGGGGTCGGTGTCGGGGTCAAGGATGGTGTTGGATGAGGGTGGGTCGAGGGGGATGCGCGCGTTTTGGGCGGCTTTGGCGGTGTCGAGGGCGCGTTTGCGGGCCGTTGCGAGGGTTTCTGCGTCGGCGGCGAGCTTGCGGACGCGGGTGGAGAGGGATTCGAGGTGTGGGGTCGTTGCGATTGTGGAGGCCGTGCCGTGGGTTGTAGTTGGTAGGGCGGAGACGGGGCTCGGGCCGACTAGGGTGGTGGTTAAGGTGGCGAGGCGCGATGTCAGGTGCTCGATTGTGGGGAGCACAGGCTGCAGGGCCGGCTGCTGCTCTGAGTCGGTGGGGAGGAAGGGGTTGGAGGCGCTGCTGATTCCCATGGCGGCTTCGATGAGGGCCAAGCGGCTGTCGAAGGCGGCGGCGTGGGCGAGCACGCTCGCCGACGCGGGCTCGGGACCGGGCACTGCTGCCTGTGACACCGCAGTTTCTTTGTGGTTGGCTGCGCCATCTGCGGTCTGCGCAGATGACTCGGGAGCACTGTCTCCAGATAATTTCTGGGCCAAGGCGGCGGCGGCGCCACCGCCTGCTTGCGGGGCGCCCCGTGCGGACGCGTACAGGCCATCGACGGCACGGCTGAGTTCCAGGATGCCATCGTCTGTGGGCTTTTCCTGTTCCTGCGTCTCGGATTGACCGGTCTGTTCCTTGTCCGGTTGAGCGGCCATCTCATTCTTAAGCTCCTCAACCTCGCGGCGGAGACGCGCCAGTTTCCGCTCGACGCCTTCGTCCTCACTGTCGCTCAGGTCGCCAACCTCCTCGACCCCGTTGGGGCCCGTACGGCGCTGGCGGCGACGCGACTTGCTGCGGTAGGCGCGGCGCTTTGCCGCAATACTGTCGGAGAAGTTGGCATCGCGGGCGTCTACGGTGGCCCCGAGGAAGTGAGCACGGGCGGCGTCCGCATTGACGGGCTGACGATCAATGTCGGGGTTGGTTGAAGGGACACCATCGTCGGAGGTGGTGCGAATAGTTTGTGTCTGTGATGTTAGAGTGGTGAAAGGGGAGGTTAGATGGGTGGTGGATTACTTGGATGGTGGAGGCATCGTCGGTGAGATCGGGAGTTTCGTAGATGTCAGGGGCGAGGTCCTTTTCCTGTTAGTGAGAATCGTTCAGAGTTCAATGTAAGGACATACCAGGTCAGGAAGACCGGCATATTTCTTGTTGAACGCCATGGTGAGGAAGCTGTCGCGATAGTAGAGGAAGTATGAAGCGGTGGGAATCACGGGGTCAACACGTCGTGGTCATGTGTGGCGCTAGGATGGAATGGGTTAGCGCCCACGTGCCAGGGGTACTGCCTGAGGTGTCATCATACTTGTGATTTATATGGATAAATACACATTCATTTTCATACCCCTCATTCTCTCTCTCCTCTCTGGCTACCTACCTATATTTCTATATCTAGAAAGGGATTTATATATACATATATAGACAATCACTCCTATATCAACAACTCAAACAAAATGATTAATATAATATAATACATGTAGCGAATAGACCTCCGCCAAGCAAACCCCGGAATGATAACCCATGCATGGAACAGGAGAAAGACGGGGTTCATGGGAGATGTAGGAAATAAGTGACATCCTCCGATCGAATCATCCACTGACGTACCTGGAAATCCCCCCGAAAGGCCCTGAAGCAGGCACCACATGCATGTGAGGCCAACAGCCTCGGGTGACCCAAGACGCGGGGCAGAAGAAACTGGAGAAACGATGACATTATTGGTTCGACATTTCCTCGTTGGACTCCGTCACATTCACGCGCTTTCGTTCTTTCTATTTAATCCTCTTCTTTCTCTTTCTTTTTTTTCTTCTTTCAACTTTCTTCCTTACACATTCTCTGTATACCCGTCTACTCCATACCAATCTACCTGTCTACCTGTTTACCCCTCTATATCCTATCCTATCCTTACCCCACTACACACTACACCATGGCTGCCCCCACCGACGTCACGATCAAGAACCTCGCCGGAGAGTGGGTGATGGTATGTCCATACTGATTCAAATATAATCAATATACAAAACTAACAATATCAGGATAAAACCATCTCCAACCCTACCGAGCCCATCCTCGCCCTGGTACGTCTACCCCTCAGAACCCCATAAACAACCCCTCAACCCCCCACCCCTCAACCCCCAAAACATTATAATGAAAAAAAAAAAACTAACACCCCCCAAGCAAGGCATGGGCTGGATGACCCGCAAAGCCCTCAACATGGCCACCATCACCCTTGCCGTCAAGCACGTCGTCCCCGACCCCGCCAAGCCCACCGTCCACCAGATCGACATCGCCCAGTCCCTAACGGGCGGCATCCCCGGCACCTCCGAGACCCGCATCACGGACTGGGAGAAGCGCCTGCACGAGGACCACGTCTTCGGCAAGCTCGACGGCCAGTCGCGCTACCTGCGCGGCTCGTCCGTCGACGGCAAGGTGCGCCCTGCTGTCGTCGTCAACACCAAGGTTGATGACGCCGTGCTCGCCGAGAAGGTCTCGCGCTTCCTGCGCGGTGAGATCCTTGCCGATGGCGCTGAGACGGAGGGGTTCCTGGTTGAGACTGAGGCGGCGGAGGAGTTCGGCGAGGGTGAGGGCCTTTGGTTGCAGAGCTTCGTGGTGAATGAGGAGAAGAAGTGGACGGCGGAGCAGGTATGTCTTTCATTCCCTCCCTTCTTCGTTTTATTCCTTCGGGTTCTGGTGCAGATGCTAATGACGATAATAGGTCTGGGGCTTCGAGAACGTCAACGGCCAGCGTCTCCACAGCCGTCGCGTGGTCGTCGCCAAGGACGGCAAGTGCGAGATGGCGCGCCTTGTCTATAGCTTCAGCAAGAAGCTCTAGACGAGTGGGCTTGTAAATGAATAAACGAAACTATGATATTTTTATTGTTCCATCAGATTTATCGAGGATTGACCTACATTGTACTGTAGATCGACATACATCGTAGAACGACGTCCATAGTAAAAAGACGCCCCTCATAGACTCGTTATCATTGTAGGATTAAAACATACATCAAGGACAAGGATCCCGGGTGAACGGAGGTGTTCCCCTCGTTTTTCAGCCGGGGTAGGATAGATAGGATCACATGGCGATCATCCCGGTGTGCACAGCCTCATACCGAGACAACTAAAACGTAATAAGTAGCATTTAATTAATCATCCTCATAATCCAAAGCGGGCAAAAAAAAAAAAAAGAAGAAAGCCAATTTATTCACAACCAGTTTACTTTCCTAACTAGATCTGAAACTAAACCAGCCATCACTCGTTAGTAGTAAGTAGCATATAAGCAAACCAACCACCAGCTAAATGCTTACGACGGCGTCGGCATATTCACATGAGCCTTAGTGCTCACGGCATCCTCCCCGCGCCACAAACTCGTAACCGTCTTCTGCTGCGTGTAGAACTGCAAGCCCGGCTTGCCGTAGAAGGTGTTCGCGCCGCCGCCGGCGATGCTCTTCTTGTTGCCGGTGAAGGAGAACATGGGGAGCGGGACGGGGATGGGCACGTTGATGCCGACCTGGCCGGCTTCGATGTCCTTTTGGAAGCGGGATGCGGTAGGGCCGGAGCTGGTGAAGATCGCGGCGCCGTTGCCGTACTCGTTGGCGTTGATGAGGTCGACGGCGTCTTCGAGCGTGTCGACGTTGACGCAGACGAGGACCGGGCCGAAGACCTCTTCGCGGTAGCAGCGCATGGAGGGGGTGACGTTTGTGATGATGGTGGGGCCGATCTGGGGGTTATGTTAGTGAGTGGATATTATAAGGTTGTAATGATGGGGATGGTAGTATGGATAGGGGGGAAGGAGGAAGGGGAACGTACAAAGTTCCCGTTGGGGTAGTTCTCCGGCGTGTAGCCACGACCGTCGAGCAGGATGGTGGCGCCCTCCTCCTCGGCCGAGGCGATCAAGTCCTCGATCCGCTTCTTGCTCTCAGGGCTGATGACCGGACCCAGGTCGGCACCCTCCTCGAAGCCGCCGTTGACGTTGAGCGCCTTGGCCCGCTCGGCCATCTCCGGCAGCCAGTCCTTGGTCTCGCCGACGGAGACCACGGTGCTGAGCGCCATGCAGCGCTGGCCCGCGGCGCCAAAGGCCGCTCCGACGATGGCGTTCAGCGTCTGGTTCTTGTTGCAGTCGGGCAGCACGGCGGCGTGGTTCTTGGCGCCCAAGTTGGCCTGCACGCGCTTGCCGTTGGCCGACCCGCGCGTGAAGATGTACTCGCCGGCGCGGTTGCTGCCCACGAAGCTGATGGCCTTGATGGCCGGGTCATCCAGGATGAAGTCGACCGTCTTGGCCGATCCGTGGACGATGTTGATGACGCCCGGCGGGAACCCGGCCTCCTTGGCCAGTTCGGCCAGAATCATGGCAGCGCCGGGGTCCCGCTCCGACGGCTTCATGACGAGACAGTTACCCGTAACTGTGGCGACGGGGATGCACCATAGGGGAATCATGGCGGGGAAGTCTATATCCCGGAGTTCGGTTAGCGTCGGGCGGTAATCATCGGACATCTCTCCGACATAGTGGAGAATGCAACACCGAAAAAACACACAAACAAAAAAAGAGGGGGGGAGGGTCCCTTACTGAAGGGGCAGATGGCGGCCACAACACCCAAAGGTTCACGGTAACTGCGGGTCTCCATATCCTTGGCGACTTCCAGGACTTCCCCAGTGAGCTGGGTGGTGATACCACAGGCGGTCTCGGCGACCTGCAGACCACGGAGGACGTCTCCCTTGGCATCGGCGAAGGTCTTGCCCTGCTCGAGGGTGATGGAGGCAGCCAGGCGGTCCCAATGGGCACGGATCAGGCTGACGAACTTGAACATGATCTGCTGTCGGGCCATGACGCTGGTAGCCCTCCAAGCCGGGAAGGCCTTCTCGGCCGAGTCGACGGCGGCCTTGAGCTCCTCATCGGTACTCTGGGGCACGCGGGTAACGAGGTTATTGGTGGCGGGGTCGTACAGGTCAATCCAGGTGGAGGCCTGCGAGGGGCGGAACTCATTGTCGAGGAAATTGGCGGTGTCGATAGGGTTTGCGATCCGCTCGTGCGTGGTCGGGTATTCGGTAGCGGTGGTAGCCGCGGAGGTGGTTGCGGGGGTCAGCTGTCGGGCGGTGGCATGGAGACTCCGCGACACCACAAACGAGGGTGACGACGAGGTGCGCTGAGATGCTCGCAATGACGAGTAGCCTGTCGAAGACAGAGAGCGAGATGCCGACGCAGCAGCAACTCTGAGAGACGAAGTGGCCACCACGGTGCGGGGAGAAGCAGCGCGGAGAGCGGGGAGAGAGCGAGCCAACGACCGACTGGCGGCCATGGTGGATAGTGTGGTAGTAGATAAGGTGGGAGAAATTGAACAAGGAGACAGTGTAAGAAGAGAAAGGGGAAGAAGGAGAAAGGAAAAGAGAAGTGGCGAGGATGAAGTCGAGATAATAATGAATCGGAGTACCTGGTGATTTCCTGGGGTAAACTTATGTTTGGATGGGATGACTCAGCTTCCCCATATCTCCATGAATCGCCGAGGTTATTCGCGGGTCGGCGATCCCACCCAATCAGGGTCAATTCCGGGGGAGTTGAACCAATGGTTAAAGTCTGGATCTGGTACCTCTCGTATCTAGATAGATCCGAGGATTTAATGGTCTTATTTCTTTATAGATATAGTTAAGTATTATCTATATTATATTTTGTCTGGACACTTATATCTGGATATCAGTCTGGAGGGTGGTTGACTCCTCCGATATCGCCGATCATTCAAACTCCGAAGTACCTACCACCACCACTACTACTACTACTACTACTACTACTACTACCACCTACAGGTACTTAGGTACCAATAACCTACAGATACTAAGCACAGTACGATGGATTGATAATAGATCCTAATCATACCTAAGGCATGGACTCTAAATTCTCACGTAATCAAACTACTTTACAGGCGACATTCTTTCCTCCTCCCAATCATTTCCACTCGATTCCCCGGATGGTAACAAATTCGATAGAACGACTTGATTGAACGCTCAAACTGTGGTATGGATTAAACATGGTTCCCTTTTTTTAACTATTTTTTGTTTTCTTCCTGTCGTGGTGTTGGTAGGCGGCGGTTCCTTCGGTGCTTTGTGATGAGGACACGTCTGGGCTTTCCATTCCTTCCCGACAGGACCGGTCGATCGGGCCGGTTTACTCGGCAGACGACCGCGTGTTGCGCTTGGTGGCGCTGCCCTTGCCCGTGTCGGCCGCGGAGCTGGTCGCCTCGCCCTTCTTCTCCTTGGGGGCGCTGGCAGCCGCCTTGCCCTTCTTGGCGGGCGCAGCGGCCGGGCTGCTGGCGCTGATCGCACCGACGATGATCAGGATCATCGTCACGAGCAGCGCACCCAGACCACCGGCCACCTCGGGCACCGTCTTCACGGCGGTCAGGGGGTCCTCCTTGGCCAGGATGACGAATTGGTCGACCTTCTCGCGGACGTAGGTCACGGGGTCCTCCTTGAAGCTGACGCTGGTGGTCGCGCCCTCCTCCTTCTTGGGGTTGAGCGCCTCCTCCTCGGCCTTCTCCACGGGGTGCTTGACATCAAAGGTCTCCGCGCGGAGCTGCTTGGCATCCTCCTCGGAGTGACCGATGTAGATGTTGTCAAAGAGGATGTCGTTCTGCATGGTCCAGATCTCGAAGCCAATCTGCGTCGGTTAGCATTTCGCCCACAAAAAGAGAAGAAAAAGAGGGAGGGGGGGAAGAGAACGTACACCACCCATGGGCTCAAAGTTGGCAGGGGTCTTGTCCTCAAAGTAAGCGGGGTTGGCGATCTTGCGCGGCGCCCACACACCCTTGTAGGCCGGGTTGTCGATCAGAGGCGCGCTCCACTTGCCCTTGTAGGCCGGGTTCTTCTTCATAGGAGGCGACCAGGGGCCGCAGCCAGAGGCTTCGCTGCACTTGGGGTTGGGCACGGTGGGAGGGATCCAGTCTCCATCCTCCTCGTCATCCCAGTCCTCGGGCTTCTCGGCCTCGGGGTCAGCGATGGTGTTGGGCTCATCCTCCAACCAGTCGTCGGGGATGGTGGCTTCCTCGTCCACGATCTCGTAGGGGGCCTCCTCATCCCAGTCGGCGGGCTTCTTGGCCTCGGGGTCGGCGATCTTGGCCTCGTCAACCCAGTCGGCAGGCTTCTTGTCCTTGGGATCGTCAATCTCCTTCTCAGGGTTGACGGGAGGGTTAAAGTCCTCCAGCAAGTTGCCATCCTTGACGGACTCGCCATCGACCAGGATCTGGAAGGTCTGATCGGGACGGACGATCAGAGTGTACAGCGAGGTGAGTTTGCTGGTGCGAGCAGCAGGGGGGGCCTTCAGGTGCTTCTCCTCGTACTCGCCAGTCTTGGGGTTCTTGTGGCGGAAAATGAAATGAACCTGATGGATGGGTCAGTCAGTGAGCGTTCGGTTGTGATTCAGGAGAAGCCGGATTTACCTTGTTGGTGGCACCGCACTTGTCGGGGCCAAACATGATCACGTAGGGGGAGGCGTTGGAGAACTCCTCGGCGTGAAGCTTCTTGTTGTCCTGGAGGAGCTTCATGTAGGCACCACCGCAGACCAGAGAGTCTATGAAAGGAATCCAGTCAGCCATCTATTCCGGTTATCACGACGATTACTACCAGACGTGACTTACTCTGCGGCTTGACCTCGTACTGAACGACGAGGGTCTTGCCCTTGTTGTCGATCTTCTTGGGGAACTTGGCCGAGATGGCGTGATGAGCGGCCGCGTTCTTGACGACGAGACCCTTGTCGCCCTCAATGCCCTTCAGGACGGTAGGCTCCTCGACGGACCACTCGCCCACGTAGGCCCAGTCTTCCTCCGAGGTCGAATCCTCCTTCTTGGCGTGCGACGGAGTCCACCTGGAGGTCCAGTCATCGGTGAACTGCTCTAGGAACGGCGCCTTCAACGTGGTCGGCTGAGGGACAAAGTCAGCAATTGTGGAGAAACCGAGGCGCAACCCGTCCAGACAGTTTGCGGGGAATTTAACAGGAGACATACGGTGAAGGTAGGCTTCTCAGCCACCGACGAAGCATCGGCCTTGGGTTCAGCATCCTCAGCATGAGCGTAGCCCATGAGAGTCGCCGAGGACACCAAGGCAGAGGTCAGCGCGGCGTTGACACGCATGGTGAATTAAAGAAACAAACAATAAACTAAAGCAGCAATTGAGCCTCCAAGAGATGGAGGAAGAGTATTAGAGAAGAAAATAAATCAAATTGTAGATGAAGCCGAAGCATAAACTAACCACACCAGGAGGAAGAAGGGGGGAAAGAGGTGGAGAGAGAGAAAGAGAGGTTATATAAGAAGAGGAGATGCAGTCCTCATATGTGAAGCTGCGGGTAAACTCCAAGGTGGCCTCTTTCATCGCTCAATCCGGTTTAGCGGTTCTCCAATGTTCTTTGCTTTTCATAAGTCACTTTGCACTAGATTTACTATGGGAAGGTACATCACTCTTAGTAGTCATTCTATTCGTTATCATTGTTGATTCATTGTAATTTATTATAGTTTTTTATAGTAGATGAATTCATTCACTCTTGTTCTCACCTTCACTTTCAGTTCTTCCATGAATATAATCCTTCATTAATTGCTTGTCAAGTCAACTGCGCTACTGCTCCACCAATGGATGCACAAGCACGTCTATCTTTCCCCGCTGGTCGCGTCTTTTTTTCCTCCCTCGACCATTACTTGCGTCCTGTACAACCACCCTTGGTCGCGCACTCTTGTCATTTACAGACGGGATCATAACTTCTCTTGGCTGGATTCATATCAAGGAAGGATAAGGACAACAGAAATTATCTGTCCCTTGTTGAAACCCCTTTCCATCCTTCCATCAAACCTCGAACTACCCCTCCAATTTACCACCCCACACCATGACGGACGCCAACAATGACCATCTGGTTCAATCCAGCGATCCTAAACACCCAGCTAATTTGATCCCGGATCTCTGCCGCCGATTCTATAATTGGGGCTGGGTCACTGGCACTGGTGGCGGCGTAAGATCTCTCTCTCCCTCAGGCTCTTCCCTATCGCATTGAACAACCAATACTAAAGCCAATTGATATGCTAGACTTCCATCCGTCGTGGCGACCACATCTTCATCGCCCCCTCGGGCGTGCAGAAGGAAATGATGGAGCCCGATAACATCTTCGTTCTCGAATTCCCCACCCCCAAGTACCCGCCCTCCGACCGCAAGTACATCCGCAAGCCCCTCGAGCTCAAGCCCTCCGCCTGTACCCCTCTGTTCCTGGCTGCCTTTGAGCGCGGCGCCGGCTGTTGCATCCACACCCACTCGCAGTGGGCTGTTCTGGTGACGCTCCTGGTCGAGCGCGAGCTGGGCGCCGAGGGTTCCTTTGAGATCAGCAACATTGAGCAGATCAAGGGTATCCCCAAGGGTAAGGGCCAGGGAATGCTGGGCTTCTTCGATACGCTGCGAATTCCGATCATTGAGAACACGGCGCACGAGGAGGACCTGACCGCGGGTCTGGAGAAGGCCATGGAGGAGAACCCGGATACCTATGCGGTTCTGGTGCGGAGACACGGAATGTAAGTTTGCTGCCAGATGTCTTGCCTACGGTGATATTAATTTATTTCATAGTTATGTTTGGGGCGACGACGTTGTCAAGGCGAAGACTCAGTGCGAGAGCTTGGATTATCTCTTCCAATTAGCGGTGGAGATGCACAAGCTGGGCCTTCCTTGGGTGAAGCCTCAGTAGTGGATTGCATTATAATGACGATGATGATGAATGTATAGACGAGAGAATCATAAGCTAGATCAGCTTTGAGTACAATATTGTGGAAGTCCAATTTACCTGTCGTCTTCAACGGTAATGACACTGCGTTATTATGGCACTGGGCGCAGGTGTGTCAGTAAAGCGACATATCCTGCTGCAAAATAAATAAAGTAGAATAAAATAAGCATATCACTTCTACTACTGTCCATATAGTATACACTGGTAAGCTTGGCAGTGAGATTGTGCTGGAGACCCGTTGATGCGGGTCGTCATCGGTCTAGTCGAGTTCAATCCGATCCAGTCCAAGCTCTCCCTCTCCAACTACTCCTCCCTAGGCTCCTCCTTCTCCCCCCTCACATCCTCCCATCTCCCACTCTCCTGCGACCTTTATTTCTCCTCTCTTACCCCTCTCCTCCTTATTATCATCCCTTTGCTTTCCACACTCCTCTCTCATGGATCTGGACTCTGCGGATTCCCCGTGGGGCGGTAAGTAGGCAGTCACAATCATGTCGCATCATACTGTCGCTGACCCCGTGTTGACAGATGAGCCCTCCCACTCTCCCCAAGCCGTCGGGTCATCGAAATCGGGCGCCGACGATGCCAGTACGTACTCTCCCTGCGTGGTTTTCTCCTTCTCCGCCAAACAATCCCCTGTCGCAGGCTAACTGTGTCCTCCGCACAGCCCCCGAACAATCGTCACAACAAGCGAACGTGCACGCCCCTCGATCGCCGGCACGACGAGGCCCGCGAGGCACCCGCAAGATCAGCGCACACGCGACCAAACTGGAAGCCGTCGATGACACCGTTGATCCCCTCGGTCCGCTAGGAGACAAAGCCAGCGAGACCAGCCCCACGGCCACGGAACAGGCTCCTACCCCGCCCCAGAAGGAGGCGTTCGCCGGGCGTAATGTGCGCCCTACTTCGTCCACGTCTCAGGCTTCCGGAACGGCCGGCATGGCGGACTCGGTAACCCTGGAGGAAGACGGTGGGGGGTTCCACGGCCCTCCTCCGGTGCAGGCTCCCACCGAGGGCGAACCCTCCAAGAGACAGTCGGAACCCAGTATCAGCTTGGAGAAGGCGGCGAACCCGACCTTTGATATTTCCGTGGGTGATCCACACAAGGTGGGGGATTTGACTAGCAGTCATATTGTATACCAAGTCCGGACCAAGGTATGTTGTCCTCGAGGCACGGTTGAAATGTGCCGAGTCGATGACTGAGGCCTGCTGCAGACGACTTCGAAAGCATACCGACAACCTGAATTCTTCGTCAGCCGTCGGTACCGCGACTTTCTTTGGCTGTATAACTCGATGCATAACAGCAACCCCGGTGTGGTTGTGCCTCCTCCGCCCGAGAAGCAGGCCGTGGGCCGCTTCGATACCAACTTTGTCGAGTCGCGAAGAGCGGCGCTGGAGCGCATGCTGAACAAGATCGCGGCGCATCCCATCCTCCAGCAAGACGGGGACCTCAAAATCTTCCTGGAAAGCGAGACTTTCAACCTCGATGTCAAGAACAAGGAGAACCGAGAGCCGGACCTCGGTCAGAACAAGGGGATGTTCAGCTCCTTTGGGATTAATGTCGGTGGAGGTGGTAAATTTGTCGAGCATGACGATGTAAGTCGATCCTCTTCGAGTGTCTTTGGAGACAACGCTGACGATCATGGTGTAGTGGTTCCATGACCGAAAAGTCTACCTCGATGCGCTGGAGAATCAACTCAAAGCCTTGATGAAATCGATCGACGGTGTTGTGGCGCAACGGAAGGGCCTGGCGGAAGCTGCTGGCGACTTTTCTGGCTCTCTTCAGGCCTTGGCTGCGGTCGAGTTGTCTCCGGCTCTGTCGAGTCCTCTGTATGGTCTTTCCGACTTGCAGGTCCGCATCAGAGAGCTGTACGAACGCCAGGCTCAGCAGGATGTCCTGACCTTGGGTATCACCATTGACGAGTACCTCCGCCTGATCGGCAGCATCAAAACGGCTTTCTCCCAGCGACAAAAGGCATACCACAGCTGGCACGCAGCCGAGGCGGAGATGCAGAAACGCAAGCATACCCAAGATAAGCTCCTACGACAAGGAAAAACCCAGCAGGACCGCCTGCACCAGGTCAATGCCGACGTAGCGGATGCGGAGCGCAAGGTGCACCAGGCAAGATTGCTGTTTGAAGACATGGGGCGGTTGATGCGCAACGAGCTGCAGCGGTTTGAAAAGGAAAAGGTGGAGGATTTTAAGTCGGGTGTCGAGACATTCCTCGAGAGTGCCGTCGAAGCTCAAAAGGAGGTGAGTACTCTGCCTGTTTATGCAATGGGGCCTTTCGCTAATACAAACTTCTAGTTGATCGAGTTGTGGGAGACGTTCCTCTACCAGCTGGACGCAGGCGAGGACGATGCCCCTTTTTACGCGACTTCTGGCGGAAATGCTCCGTCTCATGCGGGAGCAGATGAGGGTAACGCATCCGCTTCGGCGTCTGTGACGGAGGGAGAGGCATGATCGTTTTCTGTTTGAAATCTGGCCAACTGTATAAAAAACGGACGCGCCGATATCCTTTCCTACAGCGATTCACCGGTCAATGAATGTAATTGTGGCGCGCTACCTCTTCATTGACTCCACCATATGACAAAGTCTGTGACTATATGCAACGCGAGTAGTGTTAGGCTTCCTACAAACCAGAAACCATAACACCATGCCGACGCAATACCAGCAATGCCCACTCCAAACCACCGTAGCATATAAGAAAGAAAAGCACATCATTTGCACATGGTACATTGCACCCGATGATATAACATAGTAGATACTGTACAAGAAAAATCCCCCAAAGCCAACACAAAAACGCAATTTATAATAGAACAATAACCAACAACATCCATCACCCCAAAATCTAATCCTTCTTCTTCTTATCCCCCGCCTGCACCTCCTCCTGCCCAAACGAGCTAATCAAATCCAACAAATTATCCTCCTCCTCCTGAGCCTCGGCCTCCGCCTGCGCCTTAGCAGCAGCAGCAGCAGCCTCAGCCTCCGCCCCAGACTTCTTGTCCGCGCCCTCCTCAGCAGCAGCAGGCGGGGTATTCGCATCCCAGATCCGGCCGTACTTGGCACGGAACGCGGCCAGCCGCCCGGCCTCGTCGTCCTCGACGCTCATCAGTTTGCTGGACGAGGGATTCCACAGCAGCGTGTTGCGGGTGTCGCGGGTGGAGCGGTAGACGGGGGCCGGGGACGTCGTGCGCTGCATGTAGGCGCTGCCGTCGGAGAGGGTGATCAGCTGCGTGAAGGTGTAGGGCCGCTTGGGACGGCGCAGTAGCGTCGCGTGTCGGCATTGTGTGCAGATGAAGGTCGTGGAGGAGGGCGTTGTTGGGAGGCGGCTGGTTGCTGAGGCCGCGCTGCGGCGGAGGGAGGTGTGGAGGGACATTGCCCGGATGTTTTCGGGAGAG
The DNA here is from genome assembly GCF_002847485.1 of Aspergillus campestris IBT 28561. Classification (NCBI taxonomy): domain Eukaryota; kingdom Fungi; phylum Ascomycota; class Eurotiomycetes; order Eurotiales; family Aspergillaceae; genus Aspergillus; species Aspergillus campestris. Next base: position 1,715,382 of record NW_020194337.1, read on the forward strand.
TTGGTATAAATCGACTTGGGTAGAATCGTTCCCGGTGGTTGGAATAGAGGGAGAGTGTGGTTCGGTTCGAGATCGTGGTGGTTTCAGTCGACTGGTTTGGCTGGATTGGACATCATGGGTTGGTTCCTGGGGGAGAGAAATATTTGGCGGATGGGATGCCTTACGTAAGCGTGTACATATCCGACGTTTTCCTCGCCTTTTTTCCCTTGTTCCTGACGGATGTCAACGTCACTTTTACTGCTTCTTGGTTTTTCCCGTCTTATTGCTTAGGCATGGTCGTTGACTGAAACACTCGAGCTTTGTCCTCATAATGACTGTGGGGAGATCTGATCGTCTTGCGCCCAGTGTCTTCCTTGTTCTTGTTCCTTGAGCCGACGGCTACTATCACCGGCGGAATGAATCGCTCTTTCTTGCGGGCTGTGGGTTCTGTTTCTCGAATCGCAGGTCGTTGTCCAGGTAATACCAGCATATTGTTCATTCTATCTTATTCTTGATCTGACGGTGCATTGTTAGAACCGCGAAATGGCCCTCCCACCATCGCCCATCACTGCATCCGTGCCGCCCAACCATGGTCCTCTATAAGAAACATCTCGTCCGGCTCATCAGCAGCCGCAAATGAGCCCCCAGCGCCGGTCAGCACACAGGATAGCCCAGTCAGCCACAACAGTACCTCGGGAAACAGCCTCCCCCTCCCAGACCAAGTGCGTCTCCTCATGCGCCGAGTTCCCTACCCCGTCGCCATCATCACCGCCACCGACCCGCACGACAGCACCGATAAAGCCTTCCGTGGAATGACTGTCTCCTCCTTCAACACCGTGACCCTCAGTCCGGAGCCAGTCATCTCATTCAACGTCCGCCGCCCCTCAGAGACTCTCAGTGCTCTCCAGGCATCCACCCGCTTCCTCGTCCACCTCCTCGCACCGGGCCCGGTCACCGCCGCCCTAGCTCGGGATTTTTCCAAGGGAAACCATAACCTCAAGATCCTCAGCGGTGAGGGCGACTATGAGTTCGCGGCCCATGCAACCGACCCGGCGAGCAAGCCGCTTCCGTTGCTGCGCAGGAAGACCCCTCTCGCCGCGGATGGAGAAGTGAACCAAACGGACGACTTCCCTTTCGTCTTTGAGTGCCAGCTTCATCCCAAGAGCGTCGATGTCTACGACCACACTATTGTCGTTGGGACTGTCGTCCGTGCGCTATCATCACATCTGGCGCACCCGGATCCGCACGCGGGGACTACCTCCGCGGAAGAGCTATGTCTGACATATGCCAATACGCGGTTTTGGGAGATGGGACATGAAATCTAATCTCCAATGCCTCACTCCTCTTTGGATTACGGAGCAATCCGAGCCAACTACTACCCCACTTCATACGGCCTACCCACCCGACACGGCCAATCTTACCCACCTCCATCCTACCGGGTTTGTTCCTCGTTCATACGGAGACAAACAAGTCTATGACCCTCGATGGACGGATGTCCATCGGAAGATATCTACATCATGGCTTAAGCAGAAGCCAGAATACCGACTGTACAATATACCCAGCGAATTAGAAATAGACATGTATGATACAATAGACTGTATGTCTCCTGGACTTCAGTGCCACTGCTATCCAACCTCCGGTCTGACTGTCGTATTTGCACACCGTCCTTCCTACTGGTGGATCATTCAAGTCCTGTATTATTTTTGTTGAACCGTAAACATACTCTCGACTACATCAAGTCTTCCCTTCCAACTACCAAACCGTATATAAATACAACTTTCTTGCAAGATCGGACCCAACCGTCGATGTATGGGTCGATTTTCCTACATTCAGCTCAATGGTAATGTCCACACAAAAACATATTTTAGCGAGACAGAATGAACGTCTCCATTCACCCTTGCCTAATGTATTCTTATACAACCAAGAACTAATTATCGATCGATCTTGACCTTGCAATACAGTTCTCGCTTCGGGAGAGTCGCATCACTAGCCGGCCCACATGTTTGTCTCGTTATCAAACAACACCTTTAGCCTCTCTCGCGTGCCGTGGTCTAGCTCCGGACTATAAATTTTAGTCGCAGCCCACAACAATTTTTTTCTTCATCTTCTCACGCTTGCAACCGCAAGGTTCAAGAACAGGATCCCAACACCAACGCCTGGCGCGTTTTGGTTGTTGGTATATCATGTGTCCTTTGGCAGTTTACACTCCATCGCACACTCGACTCTGTATTATTAAAAGGTATGCTGGAGATATTTTCTTCGTTTTTGCTTTTTTTTCTGTTCTTCATCATGTCGAGCTACTCCTTCGATGATGACATTATGACACGCTATAAGGCATTCCTCAATCTTAAGTTATCATGTGGAATCTGTGTTTCTATTAAGTTTCAGCCTTGTCTGACCTCGTTGGATTTTATCCTCTGTTAAACATATTGATTTTTGTTATGACTCCCGCTAACATATAATCAATAGGTAAATAAGATCCTTCTTGTCAATCCTTGCCTATGGGCACTTCGATGAAGATAGCATGACGAACGGGCGGACAGACTGTGCATCGGACTGCATCCATAAAAAGCGGAGCGTACAAACTCTGCGGGTGTTAGTCTGGTGTATCGATTGTTGAGAACTCGTCACCTGAGTCCTACTTCATCTGTCTATTGTCAGAATTTCTAGGAGTAACAGGCCATACTAACGTGCCTCCTAGGTAATTTTATAATTCTTTCCCTATCTGTCATTATGCCCTGCATCCAGTCAACATATGATGAACGTGTTTTATTCACACTGTTTGATCTGTGCGTTCTGCGTACGGAAATGAACTTTATACAAAAATTCTGATTTAATGAGGTATGTTGTCTTGAATGTCTTTATATTTGACAATTGCTAACTTGTCTCCAGCCTGAAATCGTTGACTTGTCACTTTTATGCACATTTTATATGCTGGCGACATGTTGCTGACTCGATAAGCCATCTAGGATTTGGATCTCGTAACCGACTGTCAACTGTCTTTTAGTGTGAGTACCCTTGTGCTGATTTCATTTGTCTTACATGATGATCAAAATTTATTGCTGTTTTTACCGAACACCATTGAAGAAAAACCAAATTTCACCTTGGAGAACTGATGCTTCTCTTCTTACCTTTATGTTGTCACGAATCTACCGTTTCAGCGGCTAACGTTGCTTAAGTTTCTAGGACAAGTCGACACTTTAGTTAATAATGCATTTATTTCAAAAATATTTACTTCCCATGTGTAGCCTAATTTCGTAGCCCCATCACCGTAAACCACTCCATATCCAACCACCCCTAAGGATAAAACAAATTATGTTTCTTATGCCACCCCTCCAAACTCTCCTCCCCATAAACTTCACGAACAACCTTCTTCCCCTCCGGCCAACGAACCCACGCCGGCTTCGACCCCGCCATAATGCAAGTCATCTCATCGGGAGCCGGCAACTCGGTATCAATCGCCGACGCAAACGGATGGATCAGTTCGGGCCAGTGGTGGTCCCACAGCCATAGCATCGTGCTGCAATTCGAGCAGAAGTTGCGCTCGCTGGAGCAGACTTGCTCGTCTGCTTGGCCGCGGTTTTTGATTGCCGAGTATTTTCTACAAGATTGAATTAGCGTCTCTCTCTCTCTCTCTCTCTCTCTCTTTCTCGTATACACACGACGCGACTAGAGGTGGGGACAGCCTCTCCGGTAATCATTAATGTAGGGTAGGGTACATACTTAATCAAATCCTTCCCCTTCTTAATATCAAGGCTAGAGGCGATTCCACCCAGGTTAACACTCCCGCTGTATCCGCCGACTTTGCGACAGATGCTGCAGGCGCAGAGCTGGTAGGGGACGGGTGTTGAGGACTGGAGGGTGAATTCGATGCCGCCGCATTGGCAGCTGCCTTGTAGGTTCCTGTGTACGTTAGGGGGTATCATATTGATTATGTACCTTTACTTACATTGGCATTTTGTTCTGTTGTTTGGTTTGATTTCTTTGGTTTTCTTGGTGATGGTTGAATTGTTGAGAGTTATATATGTATTGGAGTAAGATATAAACGTCATGGATATATCACTACCACCTACCCGCGTCTGATCATTAACCATTGACCCCGCTGACAGCAATACCCTCCACGGATTAAATTCCGAGGTTTAGTTCTTACCCCGCAATTCTTGCTGAGGTGGACTGTATTGCCTAACAGTCTAGTCATAATTTATACTTATTAATATAGTAAGCACGTTAGTTGAACTCATGTTGAAGAAGCTCGAGCGCAAGACATGGTGCCTACCAGTAGTACTACCTACAGAATCAATCACTCAAAGCACTGGACGTCACGTATCTCCCCTGGTAAGGTATAGTTGAGTGGCTGTTGATCACGGCTATTCCAAGACCGTCGGGCTCCGCTAGATTCTAGAGTAATTTCCACACAATGTGCACAGACGGCAGCTTTTTAAAGTATTGCCAAGCATCTGGATCCTCAAGGCGTCTTGTTGTTTTGAGGATCCGCGATGTTGTATTGTTCCAATGTCTATGTACACACATCTAGGCGAGTCATATAGATCGTCTTTACTCTTCCACCGTTGACGCGGAAGCACTTCAGTACTACTAACATGATAACCACCACTCGTCTCTCTGGGAGAGTGTCTGAGCTGGAATGTTCACGGCGCTGTATGTACTACCTGTAGTTTAGGAGCGAAAGACTAAAGTTCAGATGGAACCATGATACTACCTGCCTGTGGTATCCCCAGGCGAAGAATTTATCGTGCTGTCGACCTTTCTGCTGCAGAAAGAAGGGGACTGGCATCACATCAACTTCTCCCCAACTATACGGCGTGTTTGCTCGACGGATTCGATGTAAAAGGTCCACATAGGATCTCTTGACTGACTTATCTATGACCTTTGAGGGTCTAGTATCGCGGACTCAGTTGATGCATACTTTCTTGGTAGAAAATGTTTGCTAAGGCTACTGCAAAGGAAGCTCTGATCGGACTTGAGGCTAGAAATCAAGAAGAGGCTCACCTATAAAGTCCACAATACATACATTACTCAAGTTACAGGAACTAACCTGTCCATCGGAATCTGGCCATTGATCACATCCAGATTTGTCAGTATAACCAAGTAATGCTATCTCATCCCGGTTGAGATTGGACTGATGTCGTGAGGTTTCTATCATCAGCGGTGCTATTTTACCGTTCCAACTGATTCGATGTAGGATTTGTAGTTGTATCTGAATTATCAAATCTTTGTGCTAATATAATGACAATGAGCCTGCTGCATCCAGCTCATCTGCAATGGCATGTGTGAAGCATCCTCTATCGCGGAAAGACAGAGCTTCGCGACTAACAGCCTGAATACCATATTGTAATCCAGCCTAGATAAGCTCTTCGATGTCAATAATCAATAACAAGCAAGGAACTCTATTGCCCAGACACTGAGCGCAGATAGTGTATGACACCGTCAAGAGGAGCCGAGGATCGACAACCATACCACATCAAGACTAGCGGATTTCCAGGTTAGGGTTCGGGAATGATCAATTCGAGTAAAATTGCTGCACCTTATTAAAAACATAATCAACGCCAATGACACCCCTCCAATACCAGCGAGCAGAAATGCCAGTGAGTCACTTCTAGGGGTCTTGGTCTGGGTCTGGCCTGGCCCGGGGTCGGTGACAATTGCTGTTCCCGGCTATTGTACCCCGCACGTTATGCAACATCGATGGAACAATGGAATTAGTCATTTTTCAGCCTGGCGGTGACTGGCTGGGGTGGATTGGTGGGCTTGCTTTCTTTCTGGATTTGGTATTCGGGGTTATTATATTATATTATCATTATTATAATATTAAGTTTATCATTATACCATTAGTACTACTACTGTTTGTACTGGATGTCGGCCGAGGTACATCATTTGTTATGTTTGGGCTGTTTGATATGTTTTGCAGATGCAGGTGATTTTTTTTTTCTTCCCAACCTGCGCGACTGTTAGCGTTACGCTAATGGTATCATTGTCCGGATGGATATTCTTGATCGGCGGTTCAACGGATCAAAAGTCAAGTACGGAGTATGCTGAGTATCATGTAGTCCCGTCATTTCCAGTTCACAACTCCAGTATACAGATAGGTAAATCCAACCCCATGTACTACAGTCCACACTAATCCAGCGAGGGGCGGAAACACTAGTAACGAGAACAATAATCAGAACCAAGAACAATAGGATGTAAGTAACGATTCGAACCGACAACTACATACAAACAAAGAAAATATAAGAAACAAAGAAAAATAAGACCAGCCACGTGCCGTGGCCGGTCTTCTCGGCCATACCTAATAAGAGGGTCCGAAGAATCCCGACTGAACTCCCCTCTCCCCCCGAGCTTCAGCCCTAATGGCTTGTAACCGCGTGGCTTGCTAAGCGATCGTTTGGCATTGTCTCTACTGTGCTTCCCATGGATTCAGGCCGTGCTGTTGACAAGATGGTGTCAGGTTTAAAATTGAGTGGATCGTATACTAGAGGTGAGCATCATGCCATATTGTAGTCCGGACGTAGTTAGTCGCTTGATAGTTCTACTCAGTGCTTGCGCTGATCGTCCAGATGACTGGGCCATGCTGTGTGTATACGTCTGTATGTTGTTTGAAATGAATGACGAGGGTAGTTGGATTTATAGTGATTGAGGAATATGGATTAAGTCTGGATTAACTTTCAAAATACATTAAGCTGAAGATCAATAGACCTTGAAGTTGAAACCTCGTGACTTGAAAGCATGTCTACCGTACTGAAGAATCTAAGGATTAGGATACACACCGTGATAAGAGAATTACGCTAACCATCAAACGATTATAACGATTAAATCCGATAGAACGCCAAACACGGGAACATCTGAATAAATCTACATACCACTGGTTACCTTTACCTGACTAAACTTGATCAAGGTGAGCGAACCATGTCTGCAGAACGAAAAAAAACCCAATACACAGGACGATTCTGTTTTGTCCCATTGGATGTCTGTGAAGATTGTGAATTTCTTTGAGGATGGCCAATCGTTTACCATTCCACTGAGATTGATTACAGGCCGTACCAATGAAACAGTATGGCATTGTATGGTGCGCCCTGGCAGGTGGACCCTGTCAATTATCTGGGTGTGTAATAGGTTGTAATTTTAATCCAGGGACTCGACAGCGACAGTGTACAGGACTAGGTGCAAGTGTAGCTTGGAGATATATTAGATTCTAGACATACTGTAGAGATATCCTATTCCATAAAATGATAGCACTAGCATCGATCCCTTGAAAGGGCAGGTGTATGTTTGAAGCAAAGTTTGAAACCGACGTTTGAGACTCCAAATCGAGTCGAATAATTATTACCGTCAGTTACTACGAATGATATGTATCAGACTGGAGAAATTAAACCGGTACTAACAACCAGGATATTGTTGTCACAGATAGATCGTCCAGTACAGGCCAACCCGGCTCCAGCTCATCAGTCAGCACCGGCATAAGCCTAGTAGTATAATTGGTTATTCCGGTCATGCCGAATACGTATAGTTACATGCTTAGCAGGTCCACCTTAGTCCGAGACTACGAACCTTTTTAGGCTGCTGTATGATATCAGGTGTTATTATGGAGACTAACCATGTGTGAATTTGACTTCTTTGATTAGCTTTAGGTAGGTGTACTTCCACTGCCTTGACAAGTTGTCATTCTTGCCAAATCTATTATCATGCAATGGTATAGAGCACCCGATTGTAGTAACCAATTGCATAGCCGTGTTCGGGTATATCTCCATTATACGTCATGCTCGAGTAGGCCGGGGAGCGGATATACAGACGGATTAATTGAGTATCGGAGGACCAGGATGGTTGCCGAACCGCCATTGTACTAGGCTGTTCATAGAGGAGGGGAGGTGTAAATGGGGCGCTAGATGATCACATGGCTTGAAACCGTGAGAGGTGAGGTGGCCCATCTCTTTACCTTTATCCAAAGAGAGGGAAAGATATTAGTATCCTTATCCTGGCATTGTCGACCTGACACAGGAAACAGGAACAGCTGCTGCGGCCCGTGGAGTAGTAGTATGGCTGTCTGCGGGTGTTATATATAGAAAGGTACAGCCGAATATTACAGATTCGGACTCGGTTGACGATAGCCTTGCATCTGTCCACGGTGGCTGTTCCATTACGATGCCTAAGTATATACTTACTGTATAGACAGTAAGTACAGGCTGATAAACATCAACATGATAAAGATCTGTTCCAAGTCCATCATAGTGTCCGAGGAAGAATGGTTCATACTCCACAGAAGCCCTGAAGGCCACTAACCAGAAACCAGAAACCAGAACCTCCGGAGCTCCGCTCAATTCTTCGGACCTTGCTTTAGTACTATTATTGCTGTGTGTGATTGAAAAACCACGGACGTCCGGGACTGTTTTTGATTTGATTTTCCTATTTTTTTCTTCTTTTCTTTTCGTCCCTTAATCACTCAATTCCAGCCAGTCACTGATGGTGGTGTTCCTGGTCCAATATGAACATGGGAAAAGTTAATTACGTAGTGGTACCCTGATGAATTTATGGAATACCCTGAAGAACCCAAGTTTACAGTAAGTAAAATTGGACTTAGGTAATAAGTAAAAAAAGAGACTGCTGTCTCTAGGAACCTACCAATTTTTTTTTTTTTTTTTCTTTGGTGGATTCCACAGTCAGGCCTGACTTTCCTACTGCGTTCTTCTCGGCATTTCTTCGTCCACCAAAATAATAATAATAATAATAATAATAATAGTAATTAAATCGAACCAATTAATAAAATAATATTTTCTGATTTTCTCACTTCTCTCTCACACACTGCACTAATTACTCTCTTCCCTTCTCTCTCTTCCTCTCTCTCTCTCTCTCTCTCTTCCTTCTCTTCCCTTTTCTGTCTCTCACCCCTCCTCCCCCTCCTCATCTAGTCTAGGACTTTTTTTTTTTCTTCTTCTCGTTTCCTCCGTGGGTTCCACTGTCGGACTCGCGGTGCCGTTGCTGAGAAGTAGTCTTTGACCTTCAGTGCGCCTTTTCCCCGTGCCCCGATTTTCTCCTTCCCACTTCCTGTCTTTTTGCGGGACTTTCACTGGCAAGCCCATCTTCAACGCTTGTTTCGTTGCCTTTTTTTTTCTCCCCTTCATCTTTGTTTCTCCGCACGGGTTTTTCGCTTCAGACTATCCTGTCACTTGTTCCATTTCTTTTTTATTCTTTTCTCTTTTGAACTCGACCGTTTCGATTCCTACGCCCATTCGCCCTCCTAAGTAAAATTCGGGTGGTGAATTCCTGGTCTTCGAATCGCGCTTCGTACCTACGCATCGCAGGGGCAACGTCTCACCGTCAGGCGTACTTCGTCCTCGCTAAACCTCCTGTAGCGACCTTCGACTGCTTCAGTGAGCATACCCGGAGTGCTGTCGAGTTTTCCGGCGGATCCAAGGTTGAACCACAAAATTTGTGTAAGCCCTGCTTTGGACTCTTTTTTCCCTATCCAACACTCCGTGTACCAACTCGAGAAGGATTTCTTTTTGTGCTTCTCGCCCTGAGCTCTGCATCAACGAGACCTTCGATATCCTCACGAAGTCTTCGACCGGATACCTTCCTATCCCCTCCCTCGAAGCCCACCGTCTCGGTCGATTCCCAAACGAACGAAACGCGAACTCTCCCCTCGTCCAATCGATGCGGTTTGTTTGATAGGACATCTCGAGAAGGATCGACGTACATACGGACGCCATTTGCTTTGGTACAGCCCGTGATCGCAACAGCTACCTGGTTTTTAAAGTCGACTTGACGCTTCCTTCATAAGTTGTAGTCAAGAGTGTGACTATACACGACAAAAAGTTCAGTCTGACAGGGTTGAACCGAGGGTGAACAAGGACAACACTGTGACCTTTCGTCAGTCTTTGACACCGATTTACGCTCAGCCGGCGCATTCAAGCTTTTTGGTGCTGCTAACGGAGGTAACCCGTTCTCTGGCAGAACATCTTTTTATCTTCTTTTCATCTCTGGGACGGATATACTAGATTGTGTTATTCTTTTCTCTACCACAAAAATGGCCGCTAGCTTTTCCTACGCGCAAGCCGCCAAAGGCGTTGCCCCGCAACCGTCAGTGAAGTCTTCAGATTCGACGAATGCTGAGGCCCAGCCGAACGAGCAGAACACGGATGATGCCCGGCCAGAAGGGACAGAGGATGCCCCGCAGGAAGAGCTCTCTAACGAGACCGAGAAGCCGACAGCCGATGCCGGTGATGAATCGGAATGGACGGTTGCCACGAATTCGAAGGCCAACCCCTCTGGGACCACTTCCCCCGGCACCTCTTCGACCTCCACAGTACCCAAAGATGAGGCCTCGAATGCTGCAAATGGTACTTCGGAATCCACCTGGGATAAGCAGTCGCAAGCATCCGGAGCTGAGAAGCAGAGTGATGAAGCCAATGATACCAAGGAGAAGAAGAACGCCGAGAAGGAGAAGAAGGAACCCCCAAAGGAGCTGAAGGTGGCTCCCCTTCCTGCCGTGAATATCTGGCATCAGCGCAAGGAGGCACAGGACGCCAAATCGAAGGCTGTCTCGTTAAAACCCAGTGGATCCACTGCTAAGTCTGGGGCCTCTAAGACTGCCTCGTCGGCTTCTTCGACTTCGGGAGATGCCCCGCAAGAACAGCCCAAGGGCGCCTCGAAAAAGAAAGCCAACGATGCCGAGGGCCCCCGAGACCGGAAAGGGGCCAAGGGTCGGGAAGATGGCTCGAACCTGCCCCCCGTCGGCGATTCGACCCTGTGGCCTACGCCCCACGTAGCTCAGGGTGAAGAGAAGAGGAAGGCGCAGGAGAAGACGACGACCGACAAGCCGGAAAAGAGCCCCGCCGCTCGTTCTCACGGCAAGGAGAAGTGGATGCCCGTGCCGTACGTGCCTAGCGCCGTCTTCAACACTCCTCTGCCCACTGCTGCACGCAGAGGCGGCAGAGCGGCTCGTGGTGGGAGGGATAGCACTCGCAGCGGGTCTCACGGCGCTACCGGCGCCGCCGCTGATAAGGCTGCCGCCGGACAAGCCGCCCAAGGCTCCGCAAAGCAAACTCCATCTGTAGAGAGAGGACGGAACGAGCAGAATTCGGCCCGTGCCAACTCCCTTCCCGCCCCCTCGAAACGGTCTAACAGCACTGAAGCCGGACATCCGGACGCGCGTAAACCGACTACGGACAGAAGAGGTCCCAAGGGAGGTGACAATGCCAACGCCGCGCCGGCTGCTAGGCACGGGGGCGAAGGGTTCCCGCGCCACCGGGACGCTAAGCCCTTCGCTCGGAATCAGGAGGCCTCCAACAAGGGCGCTGACGCCAACTCTCGCAACCCCCACCTGTCCGTGGACTCTCAGAACGGACCCCGCCCGGGCTCGACCAACGAGCGTCGTTTTGAAAACGGCCCCAAGTCGGCGGACTTTGGCGGCTTCCACGGCGATCGCAAGGAGAAGGACTTCCCTCGCGAGGGTCGCTTTGAACGGAACCGTGGCTCGCACCGCGGTCGGGGAGGCTACAGTGGCTCCCAGAACTCTCACTTCCCCAACAACCACATGTCGCACCACACCTTCATGCACCCGAAATCCTTTGGCTTCAATGACCGTCAGCGCTCGCAGCAACATGGCATGCCCAACGGGTCGCAGAACCATCGGATGCCCTTGAGATCGCCGTCGCTGCCGAACTCGGCCGCTATGTACGGTGTCTACCCCTTCCCCGCCGATATCAACACCATGTACGGCTATCACCCCATGCACGCTGGTCCGATGACCGCCGTTCCGTACCAGCAGTACATGGAGCCCTTCTCTCTTATGAGCATGATTACGATGCAGCTGGAGTATTATTTCTCCGTTGATAACTTGTGCAAGGACCTGTTCCTCCGGAAGCACATGGACACCCAGGGCTTCGTGGCGTTGTCTTTCATCGCCAGCTTCAAGCGCATCAAGTCCTTGACCGAAGACTTTGAGCTTCTCCGCCATGTCTCCCGCCAGTTGCGGAACGTTGACCACGTCTGCGGGGAAGATGGCGTTGATCGACTGCGGCCGAGAGACAAGTGGGAGCAGTGGGTCTTCCCCGTGGACCAACGGGATCCTTCTGCGCAGCACGACGGTCCCTCGTTCGCGCCCAGTTCTGCCAAGTCCGACGAGCATGTCAATGGAACCACCAACGGCGTGTCCCACCAGCACCAGTCCAATGGCACGGCTGAGTCGCATGTCCCCAAGACGTCCTTGTCCTCTACTGCCCCGGAGTTCTCGCCGTCCAACGCCTTGAATGCCCAGACCGAGGTTGCAAACGTAAGAATATCATTCGAACGGTTCCACAGTCAATAATTCTGTACTGACAATTTGAATAGCATGCGGCTTAAATTTCCTTCCCCATCGCCAGTCTTCATTTTTTATCCCGGGCCATTGAGTGCAGATCCTTCCAGTAAGTTCGATCCCGCTAGCGGACAGTGGTTTTGAGACCGTCCAGGCTTCATCCTCTCCTACAGAAAATACTAACGGTGATATAGCTTTCGTGTATAGGAGCTCGCCTGCCCATGCCTGGGATTGAGAAGGGAGATTTCTCCAATGATCTCGGTCTTATCCTCGCCGTGGTTTTACTATATCTTATTTTCCGAAAACGAATCCTCCACGAATTTTTTTTACCACGGCGCCCGCAGATGGTGACCGTGATATTGATGTTTTGCACCAATTTTGGTCGCATTTTGGTCCAAAATTTCAATGCACAAATGTACAATGAATTTAAGAGTCTAGCGTTTGATGATCTCGATACGGAAACGTCAGCCTCAGCCCGAGCCATTCCTTCGGTTTGACAGTCGCCTTTTTTGTCAATCAGCTGGCCTTGCCATGTTTTCCCTGGAAGCATGCTGATATGGGCGTGAACGAAGTTCCACCGCAGACTTATAAGCCACTCTGATTCCCCTCTGTGGTGCGTCTTCTCTCCAAAGTCGCAAAAGAAAAAAAAAGGTGGACTGCATTCTGGGTCTTAGCTGGACAGACGAGCTGGAAAAGTTGATTTTGTTTTTTTTTTCTTCTTCTATCGGTCATATATCTTTCTTTCTATTTCGCGGGGTTTTTTCCTCGTTCTTTCCTCTGCCTTTTACATCGATCATGACTTGCATTATTATCTGTCAGCTTTTGCATTCAACTACGTTTTGTCGAGCTGTCGACTGCAAAGCAGCCATCAGAGTGGATTGACATTCGCACGTCCAGTATCTCGGCTTGTTTTCAATTTTTTTCTTTCTCCCCCTTATTTTCTTCTCTTTTTCTTTTTCTCTTTTTCTTTTTATCTCATATTTTGTTCAGTCATGGGAGGTTCTTAAAATTCTGGAGTCCGGGCATGTTTTACTGGGCAGTATCTCCTGACCTTGATGCTTCCTTTGTGGTGCGCCGGGCTGAGTTTTATTCCCACGACCATAGAGTGTTTATCCGGTTTATCATTTGTCTCAAATTTTCTCATTTGCCTTTGATTTGCTAATACTGCAATGATTATTTTCCACTCCTGCACTCTGAAATCTGGATTTCTAGCACCAATGGAACAAAAAACAAGAAAGCCAGTCCAAAAACACAAAACCAAAAAAAAAAATTTCTTGATTTTTCAAAGCCGGGCGCTATCGGGGTCTCTCTCAAGACAAAAAATTGAATGCAGCATGCTCGTTCCCATCTTTTTTTAATTAGTTTGCCAGGCGGTGCAAGGTGTTTCCGTGCATGGAGTTGAAGATCCTGTCCAGGGAAGGATTGTGTCTCTTTCATAGCCTGCCAGGAGTGGTGTCTTTCTTCTTCTCCCTTCTTCTCTTTCTTCTTTCTTCTTTCTTTTTTGCATAAGATGGACCGGTTACGTATATTCTGTGAAAGTAATGTGCTAGGTACATCATGAATGTTTTGATGACGTGCAATGGTGCTGGTCTCTCTCGATGATCTGTAGATGTTGTGTTGCAATATTCATGATTTCTAGATAATCCACAGTCGGGGCAATGTAGATTTACTGACAATTGAATCTTGAGCTCCTGCATCTGTGTTGCAATAGCATCCCATCTGTATACAACTATAAGCAGGACGAAACTGTAGCTGACTCAGCAATATCCTGCCTGAGGCACGAACCCCAGTCCGGTCCGATCGAAAGTGCTAGACTAGACTAAGTAATCCGCCCAGCTCCCTCAGTTACGTCCGAGCACGTTTTCCAGCTTCCACCTATACACTTCTCTCTCGATCGAACCACCTCCCAACCTACTCCTCCCTCCACTGCCCCTTCACCATGGAAGTGGCCTCTAGGCAAACAGTGAGGCAGCTCCGGCCCTCCACAGCCGCAGCAACAGCCCGCCTACTCGCCCACCACCCAACCCATCTCTCCAAATCCGCCCTCCCAACCATCAACCGCATCCGCCGCCGAGACCTCTCCACGACCCGCCGCACCGCCGCGCCCGAGAACTCCCTCCTTAACTTCGGCACAGGCGGCCAGCTAGGCGCGGGCGGCGGTGGCGGCGGTGGGCCCCCAGCGACGTACTTCGCGAACCGCTCCGCGCTGCCCGTCAACACGGTCGTGCGGTTCGTGCCGCAGCAGACGGCGTGGATCGTGGAGCGCATGGGCAAGTTCCATCGGATTTTGCAACCGGGCTTGGCGATCTTGATCCCGTTTTTGGATCGCATTGCTTATGTGAAGAGCTTGAAGGAGTCGGCGATTGAGATTCCGAGTCAGAATGCCATTACGGCGGATAATGTTACGTTGGAGTTGGATGGGGTGCTTTATACGAGGGTTTTTGATGCGTTCAAGGCGAGGTGAGGTTTTTTAACTTTTTTCTTGGACTGGGTTGGGGTTGGGATTGGCATTGGGCTAACGGATAATAGTTACGGTGTGGAAGACGCGGAATATGCCATCTCCCAGCTTGCCCAGACGACGATGCGTTCCGAAATTGGCCAGCTCACGCTCGACCACGTTCTCAAGGAGCGTGCCACCTTAAATACGAACATCACGCAGGCTATCAACGAGGCGGCGCAGGATTGGGGCGTGGTTTGTTTGCGGTACGAGATCAGGGACATCCACGCTCCCGATGGCGTTGTCGCGGCCATGCATCGCCAGGTGACCGCCGAGCGGTCCAAGCGGGCGGAGATCCTCGACTCCGAAGGCCAGCGCCAGAGTGCGATCAACATCGCCGAAGGCCGGAAGCAGTCTGTTATCCTCGCTTCGGAGGCTATGCGGGCGGAGCAGATCAACCGCGCTGCTGGTGAGTCCGAGGCGATCATGTTGAGGGCGCAGGCTACGGCGCGAGGGATCGATGCCGTTGCGCGGTCTATTGAAGAAGGTAAGGAGAATGCCCACAGTGCTGTTAGTCTCAGCGTGGCGGAGAAGTACGTCGATGCGTTCTCCAACCTGGCTAAGGAGGGCACTGCCGTCGTGGTCCCGGGCAACGTCGGTGATCTGGGCGGAATGATCGCCAACGCGATGGCCGTCTACGGCAAAGTCAGCGACACCCAGGCGCGCAGTATCGCGGCCAAGACTCTTGGAGTGAAGGAGAAGTCGCAGCAGGGGGCCCAGGCCAACAAATCCGAGAAGGACTCGGGACGCCGACCCGAGCCTGCGCTTGAATCGGAGATCGACGGGACATCGGGGAGCCCTCGTGGGGTTGCGGACACTGTGTTGGAGGGCTTTGAGCAGACCAGTCACCCCAGACAGTAGCGGTGAGGCGGTTTGATCTTGCATTTGAATTTCCGTTATTTCCTTATGATACTCCTCGAATCCTTCTTCTCTTCCTCCGCTCTTCGATGGCTCCTTGAGAGCCGTCCTTGTGCCATGCCACATTGTATCAGTATCGATCTTGATTGTTTCTGGAGACTCTCCTTTGTTATTTATTGTCATCCGTTCCTGGCGCCAAATATGGGGTAGATTGAGTCGCGAAAATCAGAGGAGCGAGCTGTGGTTGGACATGTTGCATAGGCTCAATTCCTTGATTGCGCGATATCTGTATTCTGTGTAATTCGTAGCAACTGAATGCCTACCTAATTGTAGGCATATATAGGTAATTCCAGAAGTATCAAAATGATGATTCCAATTAAACCAGCCCAGCCAATCAGCCCGCCCAACGCAAAGCTCGGACCACCGGCCTCCCGACCATCTGGAGATCGCGACTTTTCTGGAAAGGCGGGCGCGCGCTTGGGAACTTAACTGCACCCCGGCCCTTTCTTTGGTTCGCGCGTCTTCACTTATTGCGGCCGTTCTCTCTCTTGTCTGGAATCCACTTCCTCTACTCACACACTATTACTCCAGAGACATATCCCTCGTTTTTACCTCTTTTCTTTTGTTGCATGACTGAAGCCGAGGACGTGGCTGCTCTGCGATGATCCGATTCGGCTCCTGTCTTGAGTCCACGTCTACCTACTTGTGATTGATTGATTGATCCTCCAAAAGAACCTACCTGCGGAAGAAGCGCAAGTTGTTGAAATAAAGAGAGGATCGGAAGAGGACTCACGATGCATATTATCAAGCCGGTTTGGCTGACCCATGGAGGTAGGCGTCCTTTCTTCTTTTTCGGAGTCACGACGTGCCTGTCTAGCACAGGCTCCTCCTTGGATACAACTGGAATATTAAAACAACGACGTGACTGACTAACTCTCACTGCTTCGAATACAGGCGAGAGGAAAGACTTCGAAGTCTACAGCTGCGATGTATCCCCCGACGGAAGCCGTCTAGTCACCGCAGCGGGAGGTCAGTACCCACGCATACAAACCTAGCCAACCGGATGGGTGTTAACGGTCTTGTCATCATCTATACAGACGGATACGTGCGGATTTGGTCTACGGAAGCGATTTGCGACACGGACGATTCGGCGGGCAAACCGAAGCAGCTGGCGTCTATGAGTAACCATTCAGGGACGATCCATACGGTTCGCTTTTCGCCGAACGGCAAGTACCTTGCGTCTGGGGCGGACGATAAGATTGTTTGTATCTATTCGCTGGATGCGAATCCGCCGTCGCATTCTTCGACTTTTGGTATGTTCTGGTTTTGTGTACTGGTTTTGCGATTTGAAGGGATGGTTACTGATGTCGTCTGTTTTGTTTGTTTTTAGGGACGAATGAGGCTCCTCCCGTGGAAAACTGGCGCACGATTCGGAGATTGATCGGTCACGATAACGATGTGCAGGACTTGGGCTGGTCGTATGATTCGTCGATACTGGTGTCTGTTGGGTTGGATTCGAAGGTGGTCGTGTGGTCGGGACATACGTTCGAGAAGCTCAAGACGCTGTCTGTCCATCAAAGCCACGTCAAGGGGATCACGTTCGACCCTGCAAACAAATATTTCGCCACGGCCAGTGACGACCGAACTGTCCGGATCTTCCGTTTTACCTCCCCGGCTCCGAACTCGACCGCCCACGACCAGATGAACAATTTCGTCCTAGAACACACCATCACCGCCCCCTTCCAGAACTCGCCCTTGACGGCCTACTTTCGACGGTGCTCCTGGTCCCCGGATGGGATGCATATCGCGGCGGCTAATGCCGTGAATGGGCCTGTCAGCTCCGTCGCCATCATCAACCGTGGATCGTGGGACGGAGATATCAATCTAATCGGGCACGAAGCCCCGGTCGAAGTTTGCGCGTTCTCTCCTCGGCTCTATTCCATGCAGCCGAGCAACAAACAGTCCGACCACCCGGCGCCTAGTGTGACTGTCATTGCGTGCGCCGGGGGCGATAAGTCGCTGAGCATATGGATCACCAGCAATCCGCGGCCCATTGTTGTCGCGCAAGAACTGGCGGCCAAGTCCATCTCGGATCTCGCGTGGACCCCGGATGGGAAGTGTCTGTATGCGACGGCCTTGGACGGGACGATCCTAGCTGTACGTTTTGAAGATGGGGACCTGGGATTCGCGATGGCCATGGAGGAGAATGAAAAATCCCTTACGAAGTTCGGCACCAACAGACGGGGGGCTGGGATCACAGAGACTACGGACGGGCTACTACTCGAGGAGAAGAGTAAGGCTGGAGAGAGCAAGGCTGTCGAAGGTCGCATGGGTGCCCTGATGGGTGACGACCATGCGGCTTCCGATAGCGTGGTCAATGGGAAAGCTGCGCCGGCGAACGGAACGACACCAGCGCGCGTCCCGTCTCCCGCTCCGGATACCCAGAAGAGCCAAGCGAACGGAACATCAGCAACCCCGCAAGCTCCAGAACCAGAGAAACCCGACCCATACCAGGCCAAGCTGGAACGTCTCAAACAACGCCCAACTTACACCAAGGAGGGCAAGAAACGCATCGCCCCGCTGCTGGTATCCGGAGCCGGCGCTGCCGAGTCGTCTCTGCCGCAGGCGCGACTGATGGCGTCGGTCAGCAGCCAGGTGAAGGCCGATACGCCGCAGTCGATCGTTGACCTGTCCAAGCCGTTCGACGGGCTGCCGAAGGGCGGACTGGCGGCATTGCTATTCGGGAACAAGCGCAAACTGGCACAGATCGAGGGAGACGAGGATGGACACGTTGAGAAACGCGTGGCCGTCGCCAGCCAGAATGGAGCCACCCCCATTTTGGCCAACACGCCCGACGGGTTGCTCCCGGCTCAGCCGCAACCTGCGGCGACGGGACAGCAACCAACCCCGGAGTTCATCCGGCCCGCGGTGACGAACCCGTGCATGTCGATCAGCCAGCTGCGGCTGGCCGTCCCCAAGGTTCGCAGCCAGATCCTGCGCGCCATTGACTCCTCGGGCCAGCCGACGGAGCCGCCCAGCGCGTCGGGAGAGGCGAGCAAGTCGCGCGCGGAGGTGGTGTTCGAAGTCCGCAACCCGTCCCTGGCTAGCCTGACGGGGCGCGCCGTGGACCGAGAGCCGGTGCGGCTCACCCTGTTCCGGGGCGAGCAGCCGTTGTGGCAGGATTATCTGCCGCGGACGGCTCTGCTAGCGACAGGCAACCAGAGCATGTGGGCGGTAGGGTGCGAAGACGGGTCAGTCTACATCTGGACGCCGGCGGGGCGTCGTCTGGTCAGCGCGCTGGTGCTGGAGGCGCAGCCTGTGATCCTGGAGTGCCACGGGCCGTGGATCCTGTGCATCTCAGCCGTGGGCATGTGCTACGTGTGGAACGTGAAGAACCTGTCATCACCGCACCCGCCCATCTCGCTGCAGCCGGTGCTGGACGCAGCGGTGCACAGCCTGGGAGCGCACCCGTCTTCCGCGCCGTCGGTGACAAACGCGCGGGTCAACTCAGAGGGTCGCGTGGTCGTGGCGCTGTCCAACGGCGAAGGCTACGTCTACTCGCCGACACTATTCACCTGGCAGCGGGTATCAGAGGCATGGTGGGCAGTAGGCAGCCAGTACTGGAACACGACGGAAGCCCCCGTGGGCAACCTGCAGGCGCGGAGAGGCCCACAGCAACGCGAGCCAGCAACGACAGCAGCAGCCGTGTCAGCGGGGATCGTCCCATTCCTGGAACGCAACACGACCAACGAGACGCTGCTGCGCGGCCGGGCTTACTTCCTACAGCGGCTGATCAAGGTGCTGCTGTCGCGGGAGGGATACGAAGGGTTCGAGTCGAGCGTGTCCATCGCGCATTTGGAAAACCGGGTGGCGGCGGCGTTGTCGCTGGGCGCAAAGGAGGAGTTCCGTCTGTATCTGTCGATGTACGCTAAGCGGATTGGCGCGGAGGGGCTGAAGGGGAAGGTGGAGGAGTTGCTGAAGGGGTTGATTGGGGGGTTGTTTGAGGAGGAGGAGGCAGAGCAGGAAGAGGAGGTGCAGCAGGAGGGGGAGGAAGGTGAGGGTGATGATGATGCGGTGGCTCGTCGGATGGGCTCGCGGGCAGATGATCGGAACTGGCGCGAGAGCTTGGAGACTCTTTGTGGCTGGCCACGGGAGGTGTTGTTGAAGGAGGTGATCTTAGCGTTGGGTGAGTTTTCTCTTTCCTCGCTTTTTGATTTTTGTTCATTCCTATCCTTTCGATCGATGAGTTACTTGACACTGACTGAGGATAGGGAAACACCGCGATCTGCAACGGGTGACGGTGCCGTATGCGAAACTGCTGGGAATGGTGGATAATGAGGATGCGATGGAGACATGAGATGGGAAGGGTAGGGGGTGTGATTGTACTTGTTCTGGCGTATTGGGGTTTGGGAAGGGGGGATTACTGATTGACTATTGATTCTTTTTCTATTTTACACTGTTCTCAAACTATATCTATACCTTATCTATCCTCTATATTCTATGTATAAGTGAAGCTATTCGGGTCAGGGTTGGTAAGGCACGTGGGCGGTGAGGCTAGGCGAGTCTGGTTCCCAACTTCGCCCGTAGTCATCCTCCCTCTCCTCTCCTCTCCCATACTACCATACTACTACCATACTAAGAACGGCATTCTGCCAACCGCCAAACTGTCGCGCACCAAAACTCCCGCGGGGCTTCTGTTGCTTTCTGCCCCTCTTCACTCCTTCCTCTGCCCGTCCGCAGCCGGTCTGTTCCCCTCTTCCTCTTCTCCCTCTTCATCCCTCCTCTTTACTTCCTCCCTCACTTCTTCGTCCTTCTTCCCTCCCCGTCCCCCCACTTCGTTTCTTTCTTCTCGTTTCTATTCCAGTAAACGAAAATCCAAGTCCAAGAAAATGCCTCCCAAGAAGGCGCAGGTGCAGGAGAAGGTCATGCTGGGCCGTCCGGGTAACAACCTGAAGAGTGGTATCGTATGTGAGCACACCGCCTTGTCTTGCTTTTTTTCTTTCTTGGCGGGTTTGTTTTTTTTCTGCCCACCCGCTTAATTTTCTTTCTTTCTTCTCTTCCGCACTCTCTCCTATTTAAACCGTCCCCTTCCCCCTTCCTGACTTCTTTTTTCTCTTCTTTCTTTCACATTCATTATGTGAACGACCATCATGATCTTGGTTTAACACTCTGTAGGTTGGTCTGGCCAACGTCGGTAAATCGACCCTCTTCCAGGCCATTACCAAGTCCTCCCTGGGTAACCCGGCCAACTTCCCCTATGCCACCATCGACCCCGAAGAGGCTCGTGTCATCGTCCCCGATGACCGCTTCGACTGGCTCTGTGAGCACTACAAGCCCAAGTCGCGCGTCCCCGCCAACTTGACGGTCTATGATATCGCCGGTCTGACCCGTGGTGCCTCCACCGGTGCCGGTCTCGGTAACTCCTTCTTGTCGCACATCCGTGCCGTCGATGCCATCTTCCAGGTCGTCCGTTGCTTCGACGACGCCGAGATCATCCACGTCGAGGGTGATGTCGACCCCCAGCGTGATCTGAACATCATCAGCGAGGAGCTGCGCGTCAAGGATATCGAGTTCACTGAGAAGGCTCTCGACAACCTGAAGAAGCAGACCCGCCGTGGTGGTCAGTCCCTGGAGATGAAGAAGCTCCGTGAGGAGGAGGCTACCGTGGAGAAGATCCTGGCTCACCTGCAGTCTGGCAAGGATGTCCGACATGGCGACTGGGCTCCTAAGGAGGTACGTTTATCATTCTTTTTTATCCCTTTCTATCCCTTTCTATCCTACCCCTTGGGGTTTCCCATTATGATGAACAAGAGCGTTCGCTCTATAATCCCAGCTCGTCGAGTACCTCATTTTTTATAAACTCACGTAGAGGTGCCATGAGAGAACATTCAATCTGATACCATTCACATTCTGCCATTCATATTCATCCATCGTGTGTGTGACAACTAGCTAATGATGAATACAGGTCGAGGTTATCAACCCCCTTCTGCTGCTCACCGCCAAGCCGGTCGTGTACCTGGTCAACCTGAGCGAGAGGGATTACATCCGCCAGAAGAACAAGTACCTGCCCAAGGTCTTTGAGTGGGTCAAGACCAACTCCCCCGGCGATCCTCTGCTGCCCATCTCGGCCTGCTTCGAGGAGCGTCTGACCCTGATCGGCGATGAGAAGGCCGCCGAGGAGGAGTGCAAGAAGCTGGAGACCAAGTCCGGTCTGCCCAAGGTCATCACCACCATGCGCAAGGTGCTCAACCTGGCCAGCTTCTTCACCACCGGTGAGGACGAGGTCCGCCAGTGGACCATCCGCAAGGGCATCAAGGCGCCCGCCGCGGCCGGTGTCATTCACACCGACTTTGAGAAGACCTTCATCCAGGCTGTCGTCTACAACTATGAGACTCTGCGCGAGCTCGGCGACGAGTCCGCTGTCAAGGCGGCCGGCAAGGTCATGACCAAGGGCAAGGAGTACGTCGTCGAGGACGGCGATGTCTTGTTGATCAAGGCGGGTGCTGCACGTGGATAAACAGATAAATAGATGAATAAAAGTATTAGTATCTGAAAGGACATGATTGTAGTATGGTTATCAGACCTATTAGAACCCATCAGACACCCATCAGACACCACAATACACCATAATACACCCACCCGTCAGATACCCACTACTCCCATCAGACCCGACATGATATGATGTAGTATCCCATTTTTGCTACCGTGTAAAAGTCACGTGACATGACAACTTCCCCGCGCCAGCGGAGCTCTCAGTACTGCAACAGTCTGCAACACACATTATAACACCAACACCGCCATCATGTTTAAAAAAGAGTGAGTTTCTCCAATGTGTTTAGTCGTCATCTTTTGAGTATAAGAGGAGAAAATAGGAGGGGAAAAAAACAGAAAGAAAAAAAAGGGAAAAGAACACAAGATGAAAAATACAACCCCGCCTGCACTCCCCCTCATCGGCGTCAATTCTTCTTTCCTTACGGACTGAAAATGGAGCTGTCAACAGACAAGGAGAAGAAGAAATGACCATCATAATGAAGAAAAGACAAGAATGATAAGCTAACAGTTGGTAAAACAGTCTCGCCCCCTCCGCGCGCTCAAAAGTCAAATCCTCCGTGCAGCGCGGCCTGCGTCAGAAATTCCTCGACACGTACCCCGGCTTCGAGCCTTATATTGATGAGGTCTTGCCGAAGAAGGCCCAGCTGGATGCTGTGAAGCTGTATGCCTCCCTTTTTCCCTTTCCTCATCCTTCATCATATACACCCACATACATATGCATATGAAGAAATCAAAATCAAGATACTAATACATAAGAAAAGACCAGACAAATGCACCCTCTACTCAATCTCGACAACCCCCCTCTTCTACCAACCCCAAGACGGCCCGCCCATCCCGCACCTGCGCCTCGTCCACGCCTATCCCTCCGCCCTCCCCACCATCCAGATCGACCGCGGCGCTATCCGCTTCGTGCTGTCCGGCGCGACGCTCATGGCGCCGGGCCTCACCTCCCCCGGTGGACGGCTGCCTGATGAGGAACATCAGTTGGAGGCCGGGACTGTGGTCGCTGTTGTTGCGGAGGGGAAGGAGTTGGCTTGTCTTGTGGGGCCGTTGAAGGTCGGCACGGAGGAGATCAAGAGTAAGGGGAAGGGGGTTGCGTTGGAGGAGGGGCATTATTTGGGGGATGGGTTGTGGGGGATGGTTCTTGATTAGGTTTTTTTTTTTTTTTTTTTTTTTGTTTTCTTCCTTTTTTCAACTTCTTGCGTCTTTTGATGGGTTGATGATGGGTTTTGGTTTTACTGTGGTATGGTTGTTTATTTGAATGTTTTATTTAGTTAGTTATGGGTTGATGATACCTGATATCGTTTGTCTGTCTAGGGGGATATGATAAATCAATTGAACTATAACGGCATATATAGACGTGAGGTATGTAATCAAAATCAAGTATGTACATCAATTCTGCAACTCAAGGCAAATCATCCACCCTATCCAACGCTTCTTCCGCACTAGGCGACAGATCCCCCCGCGGAGATACATCCCCGCTTTCTCCCCTCCCCATAGACAGCGACAGCGACGAAGCCGGCGACGTCGACCAAGGCGGCGTGATCGCCAACCCCAGGCCCCTAACGCTGGTACTAGACCCGTTCACCTGGCCGTTTCCGTTGCGCAGACCCGCTCGGGAAACCGCCCGGCGCAGCATATCGCCGGACCCATCCAAGGCGATCAGGAACCGCGCGAGCTCGGCGCACAGGTCCCAGTCGCTTTTGTGCGAGGCGAGCGCGATGAGCCGCACGACGTAGTCTTCGATGGGGGCTTCGTGGCCGTTGTCGTCGTCGTCGAAGGCTTGGAGGACGAGGAGGTAGCCGACGGCTGTTTTGAGGGAGTTGAGTTTGAGGGCTTGCTCGAAGAGGTCTTTGGGCGGGGGGAGGTAGGTGAAGAGGGTGCGCCAGGAGCGGAGCTCTGTTTTGCGTGTGCACTGCACGACGATGTCGAGGTAGACTTTTGTGGGGAGGGAGGCTTGCAGGAAGGAGATTACGGAGGGGAGGAGCGGGTCGTGTTTTAAGGATGGGTCGTTGGTTTTGCTGTCTTTGCTTTCGTTGTCGACTTCGTCGTCGAGGACGTGGTGGAGGAGGACTTCTAGGGCGTGCGGGAAGTAGGAGAGGTGCGAGAAGTGCTGGCTGAGGGATAGTGCCGAGGGCATGTCGCCGTTGACGAGGCTGTATTGGAGGAAGTAGGGGAGGAATAGATGGGTCTGTCTGGTTAGCCTATGGATTTCATGTGGAAGGAGAGGACATACTCGGATGGCAAACTTCAACACGGAGAACGTGACATCCCGTCGCTGCATCATCTCTGATTCCACACCTAGTACAATGCCCTTGCTGAGCAAGACCGACAGCGGATAAAAGTCCAGAGGCATTTCGATCGCTTTGGGCACGTCTTCCCGCCGCAGGACATCCTGCACGTCGCCCCACGCGAGCAGATCTTTTCCACAAAACGTCCAGAGAGAATCCCTCAGCGAAAGGTTACTGTGGTACATGTTCAAAGCCAATTCGGCGGCCGGGCTGGGCGGAAGCGACTCGTCCATAGGCTGAGTAAAATTGAAGGACACCTGGTCTCGCATCAAGATATAGTACTCGACGTCGTGAGCAACCACCCGCATGTCATATTTCAATTCACCGCTATCGGACAGTGACGGCTGGAGTAGAACCAGGTTCCCGTCAACTAAAAGAAGCACGGATGCAACTTTGACATCTTGAGATGGATCGCCATTGCCTGCACTGATCAGTACCATGTCGATGCAACAGAGAAAAATAAGGAACATACGCATCTGATCATCAGGCAAAACCCAGCTGATTGCCCGCACTCGAGTGGGCGCTCGTACAATCCCGTTGAAGGCAATCTGGCCTACCGGGACCAATGTAATCCGAGGCTGCGTCGCATTTATAATATAATGATAAAGGATGTTGTCGTAGGTATAAACAAGGATGGAGTCTTCGCCCGACGGCCCGATGAAGACTACAGGCGAGGGTAGGTATTCTATGTGCAAGATGGAATGGTTGTTCAGGGGTTGTTCTCGAGAATATAGTCGTAGCTGTCTCGTTAGCCTCGTCCAAGCTTTTACAAAGTGACACCTACCTCGTAAGAACCGTCGCTCTCAACGGCGGCGATCAGAATATGGCCGTACCAGCACATGCCACCCCGCACAGCAAATGAGTTTTCGATTTTTGGATCTTCAAAAATCTTCCACCGCCCGCTATTCACGCTGTAATGCGCTAGACCCCGTCTACCGGCAATGGCTACATATCGCCCATCCTGGGAGACCACGCTGGAGCGGATCGGCCACTGGGAATGCAAGTAACCAGGGGGATATTGGGCATGATGCCACAAAGAGTCCTTGCCGGATATTGACATGAGGTCTGGTAAATCATGGCCACGGTACAGGATGACTTCCGTCCCCGTCTGTAACAAGCCCCGCGCGAGGTTTGCAGATGAATAGCACCCTGTCAAAGAGCTCCGCGCGGTTTCCAAAACCCACAGGCGACGATCATTACGCGCTGCGAGGATGATATCTGAGCCACCGCCGATCCAGCAGCCGTGCGAGACTCCAGCCACCCAATCTTCCGCTTTCGACTTGGCCAGAGATCGGTCTGAGGTGAAACTGTTGCCTACCAGCTTGCCAAACACACTCCACGTCGTCCATCCGCGGTTGTAGCCGGCGAAAAGACAATACCCATCTGGCGAATAAGACAGGAAGGAGAGATCGCCCGTCGTCATTGGCGAGGCTGGAAGCTGAAGCTTGTGGGACAGCGGGACGTTTCCAAAATAGTCTTTGGCGGTGTAGACGAGGATTTCGCCATTGGCGCAGTTCACCGTGAGGAGGGAAAATCGCGCATTAACAGCGACCTTCACTGCCCTCTCACCTTCGTGCTTTGGGTCGTGGAAACAGTGGCCGTGGAAGAGCTTTTTGGGGGCGTCGGGTTCGTCCGGTGTCTCGGAGACGCGTTGGACTGCGTATGCCTGTCCTTCATTGGTGACCCAGACTAAGAGGTTGATGGCACGGTCATACACCATGTCGGTGATAGAGGTCCGTTTGGAGACGCCCAATATCCGACTCAGGAGTTCCGACGTGGTCTGAGACCCCGTCGCATCCGGGCTCCATCGAATGCACTGGATGGCTGCTGGCTTGACCGTGGCGACGACCAGTTCATGGTCCAGAGCGAGGGCTTTGACGATTCCCGACTCGATCTTGATGGCCATTCTAAACCGGATACTAACATCGCGGATTCCATTGGCATCTTCCTTGTCAGACAGGCGGGCAATCTGCTGACGGCGGGTTTGTGTGGATTGGTCGAATTTCTGCTCGTAGACTCGGCTATTGGGGTCGGAGGCGATGGTATAGGTAAGGAGGTATCCGTTTTGGGTTTGAACGACGAGAATCGTAGAGTCCGGATGCATGAGCAGGGCCACATTGGGGCCATAGGTCTCGAGGGACGACGCGGACCGTGTAACGGCAGCGACAACGGCGGTAGGCTGAAATATAAGCTTAGTTCACGCACTCGACCCAGACCAATATAGAAGATATCCCGGAACATACCCGTGTTTGCCAAACGGCGATTGACGATCGACTCAAGGTCGCAAATATATGACCGCTCCGCGACACACAGAGACCGCTGATAGCCTCCTCCTCCCACGCCGAATCCGTTCCAGACGGGGGTTTCGGCTCATTTTCGGTCAACGTCAGTCTCTGCTCCACAGAGCTCTCCAGTCCTACCGCCTCATCATCATCGGACCATGAGTGTGGAATTCCGGGGCCGTTGATCGCATAGACCCGGGGGACGCCATTGGGCCAGTACATGGCTCGACACGGGTGCGAGAGATACCGAGAGGAACAAGCTCACAGAGAGTCATCTTCGGGAGAACAAAGACACTCAAACCGTGGAACTCGGGGCAAGATGAATCCCAAGCTTGCCAGCCATGTCCAACCGAGTGTCCTTATCGTAATGTCAATGATTTGAGGGGATGGAAGAGGGACCGACGAGAGTGCGGAGATGGAGAAGAGACGGGGGGGCTGATCACGTGCCGCGGGAGCTCCAGAAGCCGAACAAACCGAGCAAACACCCGATTGGGACTAGCTGTAAGTAGCGTAACTTACGGTACATGAAAGTTACGACGATTTCTGGATATGGAACCGATTGGAAAGTCCCCGCAGCCCCAAATTCCCCGCGACATCATCTGTCCTCCTGTCTCATCCACATCACCCCTGATATCCGATTTGAGAATGGTAAGGGATCCTTGCTCTGTATACGGTATGATGGTTGGTTTGATCATCTCTAACCAGTATCTCAATTAGGCCCCGACAGAATCCAACAAGCGCCTGGCGCTTGCGATCATCGACTTTCTGGGCTCCAGCCTGAAAGACGGCACCCTGACTGCTGACGATGCGGAGTCGATCGAGATCGCCCAGTCGTGCATCGCCGATACCTTCAAGGTCGACCCGTCCGACGAGGCCGCGGTCAAGGATGCCGTGGGTGGCCAGTCGTTGACGGGCATCTACAGTGTTTATGAGAAGCTCAGGAGAAAGCCCTCCGGCGAGGCATCCACCAGCAGTGGTGCTCAGTCTCAGCCCAGCCCGGCCCAAGAGAGCTCCAAGCCCCAGGCTGGCGCCCCGACGCCCGAATCCGATAAGCTGAAGTCCGAGGGAAACAGCGCGATGGCCCGCAAGGACTACCCCGCCGCTATCGAGCGCTACTCCAAGGCGCTGGAGGCCGCCCCCGCCAACCCTATTTATCTCTCCAACCGCGCTGCTGCCTACTCCGCGTCCGGACAACACCAGCAGGCTATTGACGATGCCGAGCTCGCCGTTGCGGTCGATCCCAAGTACTCCAAGGCGTGGAGCCGGCTGGGACTCGCCCGGTTTGATATTGCCGATTTCAACGGCGCCAAGGAGGCCTACGAGAAGGGTATCGAAGCCGAGGGTAACGGTGGCAGTGATGCCATGAAGAGGGGCCTTGAGACTACGAAGAGAAAGATCGCAGAGGTCAGCAGTGGCAGCGAGCCTCCTGCTGATGCTGTCGACGAGGCTCCTGGTGCCTCTCGCGGCGGCGGCGGCGGCGGCGGCGGTATGCCCGACCTGTCTTCGCTGGCCAGCATGCTTGGAGGCGGCGGCGGCGGCGGCGGCGGTGGCGGCGGTATGCCCGATCTGAGCTCGATCATGAGCAACCCCATGTTCGCGAGCATGGCCCAGAACCTCATGAGCAACCCCGACATGCTGGGCAACCTCATGAACAACCCTCAGCTGAGACAGATGGCCGACAACTTCCGCGGTGGCGGCGGCATGCCGGACATGTCTCAATTGATGAACGACCCCAGCCTTGCTGATATGTGAGTTTTTCTTTATATATGCCAGATGGGTCGTTGAAATGCTAACGGAGATTTGCAATAGGGCGCGTAATATGATGGGTGGTGGCGGCGGAGCCGACCGCGGTAACCAGGGATAAGGACTTTGCATTTATGTTCGATACGTTTGAAACCTTTGAATCAGATTGGCCCTAGTAATATCCTGCCGGCTATTTTCTTAGTTGTGAAGTGAATAGATCTTAACGCAATGAAGTGATACAGTAGTGTTCTGTTTTCGTGTGGCCTCCCGCGAGAGTGAAGAATAGCCACGTGCTAGGCGTACTGCTATCTACCAACGACAATATGAAACACAACTCATAATTTATTTCATAGATACAAGAACTAGCCAAAATAGCCAACAAGCTGAGCATCGGCCCAGATGCAATGCGAAGAGTGGAGCGGTGAGCTGACCGAGTAAGACGCCGTATACACCAAAAGACAAGACTCCCAACAGACAGGATCCATATGGAAAGAGACCTGCAGTCTCCACAGTTCCCATAAAGGCCCGTGTCGCCCCAAAGCTTTGGGGAATCAGAACAAGTGAATAAGAAAAAAAAAAAGGATAATACAGTCACTGGGCACGAAATGAAGTAAAGAAGGGAAGACTTCCAGCGTAATTAGTCATGGTTACTGTCTCAAACATGAGCGCCATTTCCGCCTGGTCTCTATTTGGGAACAATATTGTACAGTCGGATGATATCAAAACAATGGAGAAAAGATAGGAGGAGTGAGGAATTCATCAGGGATCGCCGATAATCAAGACATGAGAGTTTATAAATTGTCGAAGATGGGAGAGAGGGTGTATGGAAGAGCAAACGAGGCTTAGATGTAGTCACGGGCAGCCTTTTGCAGCTCGATCAATCTCCACCCGCGGGTCTCGGGGTTGTTGACTTCGTCGGGGATCCGCGTCAGGCCAATGGCGTAGGTCACCAGCTGGACCTTGTCCTCCATACCGGCGGCGAGCTCGTTGGTCTTCGTGTTGCGATACACGTGGACTTCTTGCGTGCGGCAGGTGACCACGAACACCGGGATCTCACCGGGGTCCAGCATCCGCGCGTGCGTGACGTCAACGCCACGGATATCGAGAATCCGACCATCGGACTTGAGACTGGCGGTGGTGTACTGCTGCGCCAGGGCAGCGTAGACGTGGAACTGGGCGTCCGAGAGCCAAAGCTTGAGGGTCTCGGCGTCACCCTTCACGTAGGCGTCAAGCACCTCCGGAAGGATGTACTCGCGCATATCCCTCAGGAAGGCTTCCATCTGGAAGTTGGGATCCATCTCCCGGAACTTCTTGACCACCATGGCGGTCTCGTTTTCGGCGAAGAACCCAGCAACACGGTCGGTGATGCTGCGGGCAGTGCTAATCAGAGGGTTCTCAGACTCATTGTAGGTCTCCTTGAACGTGAAGAGCTTCTGCATCATAGGGTTGGAATCCTTGAAATCGCGCCACGACTCTTTCCACGCGGCATCCTTGTGCAGTGTGACGTTGGTTCCAGCACTATAAATCCGTTAGCATCAGGTCGAAACCACAATTTAAAATCCCAGTATGCTTACTTCGGGTCCTCAACAATCGGCCCAGACTTGTGGCCACCCTTGGCCTCCATCTGCTCACGAAGCTGTCGCTGCCTGCGTCGCTCCTCCTTTTCAATCCAACCACCATACCGGGAGCTGCTGCCATCATCAATGGCGTCCTTCACGTTCTTGTAGGCCTCAGTCTCCCGCACAGGCCGGGTGGCCTTTTCGAGCCCCTCTCCGGTCGCGTTCACACCCTTTCGCAGGCCTTTCACAACGCCGGTGTTCCAGGTCCACGCGGCACCCGTGCCAATGGCCTTCCCGGTAGTCTTGAACACAGTCGAGGTCCGGCTAGTAGCGGCTCCCGAGGCGGCTTCGTAGGCGGCACGAGCCTTCTTGATGTTCTCGCTCTCTCTGAATTCATGCGCTGACGATGCCAGAGCCTTGGTGGATTCTTCCCACTCCTTGGAAGCCTTGAACTCCGACTGAAGAGTCTCGCGGAAAACTTGCCAGGGGGACTTGTCACCATGGGGCGGGGGCGGAGGCGCATCCTTCTTTCCGTCACCGGACTGTCCCTCTTCCTTGGACTCTCCATCCTTTTCATCCTTCGCGTCTTCGGATTGTTTCTCCTTCTGCTGTTCTTTCTGTTGTTGTTGTTGCTGCTGTTGCCAGAGGGAAGTGGCGGCATGGAAAGATCTCGACAACGGGAGGGTGGCGTACGGAGAGAGGATCTGGGCGACGGGACGGTTCGCAGGCAGAGAGTTCAACGGGAGGGCGGTCCTGGACGGTGATGTCGAATAGGAGGAAGCCTGGATCAATGACCGCTGAGCGTACGAGCTCTTGAGCGTCGGCATTTGAGGGCGCAAGGTAGCCGCCCGAGCGGTGGCCGACATCCTGGTAGCCGAAATCATGCTCTGGAGGTCGTGAAGGAGAGAGGGGGTGGGATAAAGGTGATTAAGAAATCAATAAAAGTCTAAAAGTGAGCCACGCCCCAAGAATCGAATCGTGGTTGAGGGTATAGCGCGTGGAGAAGGGAAGAGGAGGCAAGTGAGCGATGTCGGAAAGGCGGGTTGGAGAAGGAAAAAAGTTGAGTTGGACGATTGAGGCAGATGGAAACGCCAAGAATCGAAAATTCGGCCGGGGTTTCTTCCGCCCTTTTCGTTCCCGGCCCAGTTCGGTTTGCGCCGCATAACACCCTGTCTCTGTTCCTTCTGGTGACCTACAATATCATTTAACAGAGTGTTGGCTCTACGGATTATTTTTGGTTGCCTCTATTGATTTCTTCTTTCTCCTGCTTGATCGTTGACTGCGTTGGTCGGTGCGTCCGCCGCGCTCTTTACCTCCCCAGCGTCTACACCCTTAAGAGGCAACCGCAAAGATGAACACCTCGATTGTCAACGTCCTGACGAAGGCTGCGCCTTTGTCTGCCCGGCAGTTCTCCCTCCGAGTCCCCTCCACGTGTTCTATGCGCCCTTTTTCGACGACGACCCTGAGAACAGCAGCAGCCTCCTCTCGAGACAAGAACCGCGAGCTCGAGAAGCAGTTTCTGAACCCGCAAAATGAGCAGTCCAAGGACGACTCGCCCCTGTCGGCGATTACCCGGATGATGCAGGGAGAGGCCGGCCGTCCGTCCCAGAACGTGAGCCGGGATTACTCCAGAATGGCCGAGAGCCTCGAAGCCGAAATTCTCAAACAACCCTACGCCGACCGATCCCCTCCGCACCACCTCCACGTCTACGCGCACAAGCACAACACGGTCATTACCTTGACCCGGCCAAACGGCAGCCCCCTGTTCACGATGAGTTGTGGCAACCTCGGTTTCCGCAAAGGCGGTCGTGCGGGCTTCGATCCCGCGTATCAGCTGTCCGCACATGTGTTTGCTCAGATCCAGGAGAGAGGTCTGCTGCTCCAAATACAGCGATTGGATATCATCTTCCGTGGGTTTGCTCTCGGCCGGGAAGCGTTCACGAAGGTCCTGCTGGGAAATGAGGGCAAAAACGTTCGAGGACTTGTTAGCCGGGTAACGGACGCTACCAGAGTCAAGTTCGGTGGTACCAGGAGCCGGAAGGTTCGCCGGCTGGGTTAAATCATTCTCTTTTGTTTGGGAAATATTTATGTCTTTGATTGCGGAGGAAGAATGCATCCATTTCGACGGGTTTCGTTCGGGGATGGAAAGGGATCCCCTGGGTTTCATGTTTATTTGAGTGACCCAACACTTGTACACTAGTTGGCTTATTCCAGAGACCAGGAAAGGTCTGAATTCAATGTAGCTACCGTACCTGTTCTCCCTTGTAATCTTCTCTTGAAATCGGTGGCCGAGACTGTTTGATTTGCAGGCACGGAACCTTAGGCAGACTAGATTACCCGATGCGGTCTAGTGCCAGCAGCACCCAGATCTCCAACTTGAACTCCGTGAATGTTGGCGACTGACTTGCTTCACCTTCCCCCTCATTCCAAGCTTTTGTTAAATTGAACGCCGCGTTATAGCGATCACTCTCTATCGTCTTTCACTGGACAAGGTGGCTTTTCCCCGGATCACCCACATCGGGTTGTTGCCACATCGCGATACCGTTGCCTGTAGACACATGCGCCGGAGCTGCTCCCCTGTGACGATCGAGCAGCGCAAGTCCTCCTGGAGCTCCACACCGACGGCTTGATGAGTACCGGAGCTCTTTCGCCGGGCCGTCGTCCAAGATCGTTTGGATGCACCCTCTAAACCCCTTCCTGCGAGCCTTCTTCCGAAGCACTGTCCCTGGGCAGTGCCTGCCGATCGAGAATCATGTATGGTTGCCTTGAAACTATACCTATCCCATCTCCCCACCCCATCTGGGATGCATCCCCGCTCACATGTCGCCATCTTTAGGTCCTTCTAGTGCCTGTGACTGAATCCTTGGTCGGGTCGCGCGACCGCGAATCATCCCTCTTTTATTCCGACCTCGTCGTCTCCGAAGAATTTCTAGGAAGCCATACCTTGCGGGCCCCCGTCCCGAACGGAGCTGCCGGAGGGAAGGATGATTCGAACGTTCGCGACAGTAGAGGAAAGGCGAAGCAGGTAACTACGGTAAACGGGCGCACAGTGATAATAAAGGAGAATTCGGTGTACAGTAACAAAGGTGGATTCAACCCCTTGACGGTCTTCCGTTCCCTGCGCGCAGCTGCTGACCTGCAGATCTAGGCTTCAAATCTCTCACTCAGGTCCAGCTGGTGTCAGATGCCCTATATTATACCCCAAGCCACGACTCGCAGCCATGGCTGATCTACTATATCTCGCGGCCGTTGATCGGCTCGTTCGACCCTGGGAAGATCATCTCCGCCGTGGTGCCTGGGGCATTACCACACAAGAAGATTACGGGCGGGGTCAAGCCTGGAGAGTCGGCGGGTGCGCCACAAAAGAAGGAGATCAAGTCCTTTGGTGAACTGCTCGAGCATTTCCCGATGATCGCTAGACAGATGCAGCCGGGGTTGGAGAGGTTGTTTCGAGAATTTGGAAAAGAACTGGGAAAGCCGTTGCCGCCGCCACCGTCTCGCTCGCCGCGAACGTTTGATGACTATGAGCGGGGGCGAGACCGTGACGACTTCCCTTTCGATGAGGTCGCTTCGTCTCGGAGCTCTGTATCATCTCGCAAGGACGGGCTTCCGTTCAATTCCGAAGAGTATTTCGAAGACGACGAAGACTTGATGCGCCGGAGCCTCGAGACCGCCGTGACAGCCGCGATCGACCTATTCCGGCTCGTGGACAAGCAGCAATTGTCTTACCTGGGCGCCACAACAGATCTCACGGGGCCGTTGGTGGAACGACTCATCGAGCGGTATGTCGCCGAGCAGGTCCATGAATCACTCCTCTTCCCCCGGCTATGCAAATTTCGCCGGCCCGAGGACACAGAACTGGAATCTCGAATACGTCAAATGGAGAGTATAGACGTCTCTCAAGTGGGAATCTCCGTCGAAGGCGGGCGTGAGGGCAAAAGAGAGCTGCTGCGACGACTCGGCAGGGCAGTGGAAGAATTCCGGAAGATCCTGGACGGCAAAAGTCCCCACGAAATGCTGAGCATCTTGCTCGAGACCGTAAAGATTCTGTCGTATTCGGGAAGTTATGACAGACTAAACCCACGATCATCTGAAAAGCAGCCCGTCGTGACGGTCAATGCCGACGTGTTGGTTTCCTTGTTGCTCGTGGTGGTCATCCGGTCCCAGGTCAAGCATCTTCAAGCTCGACTCCTCTACATGCAGCATTTCATCTATATCGATGATGTTGATAGTGGCGAGATGGGCTACGCTTTGAGTACATTTGAAGGCGTCCTCACCTATCTAGTGACCGATTCGGCTGGTCTCCGAAGGTCCAGCATCCGAAATAGGCGCCTGTGGAGTGCTACCAAAACTGGTCGAGTCAATGACATGAGGGCCATCCTTGAACCCTACGGTGATGATTCGGCTATAGACGAGACGCCTAGCGAACACGACGAAACGTCCGTCTTTTTCAATTCCGATGCTCACGACGCCGAACGTCATTTCCGCGCGGTTTTGCCCCTGCGAAACAGGAGATCTGATGGCCACGTTGACCTGAGCGATCCGCCTGAAGCTCCACCACTTTCACATGTCTTCCCTTTCCAGACATGGGAAGAGGATTCCTCCCACACCGATGTACCGCGTCGTGTCAAGAAAGTGTCAATGAATGTTCGCAGCTTCTCAGAATCGTCTGGTGTTTCGATGATTTCGCGAACCACCACCCTGGACTCAATCAGCAGTGCTATCGAAGGAGACAGCTCGATCGAGACACTGACCAAGACGCAAGACCCCGCTGGTGATTCTATCCCCATGATGGCGGTGGAAAATCGCCAGGCGGATGCCTTGAGGTATTTGCTCAGCCTCGAGGAGTATTATCCGCTGAACGACATTCTGGAGGACACGAATACTGACGGAACGACGTTGCTCAACGCTGCCGTTCAGCTCGCTCATACGGATATAGTCGACATCTTGCTTGATTTCCTTTTCGCGTCGGCTGACAAGGATGCCATTTCCTCGTACTTAGGTATGGCAGATGTGCATGGGCGCACTGTTGCCCACTATCTATTCAGCTCACCATCGGTGATGCATAGATTGAATGGACTTCTTCCCTGGACACAACATGACAAGCATGGACAAACGCCGCTCTTTGCCTTATGTCGATCTTATGACCATCCAGATTACAATGCTATGGTAAATAATGCGTTGACAGCTGCCCAAAAATCCCAAAGGGATGGCAAGCCTTTGCGACTTGATGAGCATGTCGACTCAAGGGGCAATACACTGTTGCATATCGTTAGTGATCCGGGAATCACCATTCGAATCCTTCGAGAGAGCGATTGCGATCCAAACGCCACAAACGACAAGAGATTCACACCGTTGATGATGGCGAGCAAATACGGCCGCACTGACCAAGTGCGGATCCTGTTCCTGGATCCCCGAGTGGACGTTCATCTCAAAGAAAGCCGCGGGTTGACCGCCGTGGAGCTCGCAAAGGACGACGAAGTTCGAAACCGCATCGACGATCTGATCCTCGTCTTGCAACCCCCATCGGTAGCAAACGACCCATCCGGCCGTATAACCACCGTAGTCCGGTCGTTCTTTGTCGAGGACGCAACTGTCCGCTTCGTCCTTAAATCCGGTGCGCCGCACCGAAAGCCAGACAACGCGCCTGGGCCAAGCTCCACAACGACATACACGGTCACCACCTGCCGCCGCAGCCTCGCTGACTTCGAAAATCTCGCCAAATGGCTCTCCGTCGAACACCCAGCCTCCTACATGCCGTCGCTCTCTGGTTTCCGCAACCCCTTCCAAATCCACTCCAAGCCATCCCGCTCCGTGCTCCACGACATGCAAGAGAGACTGGACCGTTTCCTCAAGACCCTCCTCACGCACCCCACCTTCTCCACTCACGAAATGCTCTGGGAGTTCATCCTCATGCCCGAGCTCCAGCCCGAAATGATGGCCGACCGTTCCCAGCACAAAGCGCAGGCTCTCACCGAGTCAATCGCCGACGACTACGAGGAAATAACGCAAGACGGCATGCGCGAGACCGAGCAATTCGTATCGCACGCGCAGGAAGCAGTACGAGGCGTGCACGTCAACACCCGCAGCGTCATCCGGCGCGGCCACGCGCTTCACAACGCCGCCTCCGACATGGCCGACGCCGCCTCGCTAGCCTCATCCGCCATCTCAACCCTCCAAGAGCCCACCTGCGCACTTCCAACGGCCCACATCGACGCCTTCGCCCGCTACGCCTCATACCTCTCCACCTCCGCCTCCGACTCCTCCCCACTCCTACAGTTCCTAGGGGGCCTCTCCGCCATCGACAACACCACAACCGCCATCCTAAACTCGCTCACCCGCCCCGTCAAGCTCATCTCCTCACTCGCAGCATCAACCCGCGCACTATCGCGCTCTCGCTCCTCCCTCATATCCTCCTCCCTTCCTCGCAAATTCAACATCAACCTCCCCGGCCTCGAAGAATCGCGCCAGAAATCCGTCCGCGACCTCGAGAACAAGGTCCAAGAATCCGAGGCCCAAGTCGCCCACATCTCCCGCGAGATCACATGGAACAAGGACGTTGTCGTCGGCGAGCTGGCGGGTTGGACGTCCTGGAGGGAGCAGATCGGGCGCGATGCGCTGCGCTCGTTCGTCAAGGATACGTTGGTGCGGGAGAGGGAGAGGGGGAAGCGACTTGAGCGGTGTTTGAGAAGTGCGAGGGATGCATAGTCAAGGGTGAGGTGGGGTACAATATATAGATAATTTTCTTTTTGTTTCTTCTTTTATTTTATTTTTCTTTTCTGTAGAATTAGTCTTATGGCGCCGTCTTGTTTTTCATTTCTCATTCCCTTTCCCTTTATTTGTTTTCTTTATGTTTCTTTTCTGTGTTGTTTGCTTCGTGTCTGTATTAATGACCAATAATTATGATGACGTTATGAAAATTACTTCCAACAAGAAGGTAGATCTTAAAATAAAAGTAATAGATACAGAATAAATCAGGTGAGGCCCGTATGCAGAGAAAGTGACAGCAAGATGGTAGGAGAATGCGAATGGCAAGGCACAAGTTTACACGATATATATAGTTCCACTACAACGGTCTCGTAAAGTTTAGGGTACAGCGTCAGGCTCAGAGGTTCCATGGATCATCTTTTATTACGTATCTCAGAAGGACTAACCAGTCTAATGTTGTTGCTCTTCCTTGCATCATCCGAGTTACATATCTCAAGCTACTACTATACTTTCAACCTCAACACCACTTTGAGCGTACTATTGATGGAATTGGCCAAGCCACAAGCTAAAAGACTAAACCTCCCGCTGATACCAAAGCTTTCCGGCCCTCGTATTCTCCTGCAGATCCAACCCCACAGCCTGTACTGCGCCTGTATAGTCTACTCGGAATTGTACCTGTATGTACGCGTTCTGTGCCGCGCCGAGCCCTGGGCCGCTGAACCAGTGTCCTAGGAAGAATTCTCCGCTGGCGTGATGCAGCTCGAAGAGGGCCATTCCCACTCGGTCACGGAAGTCGGCTAGTAAATGGCCGTTCCTTAGTTCGAAGGTGATTAGTGATGAGCCGGGGTGGTTGTAGTGGCCTGCGTAGCGCTCCAAGGGTAGAGCATGGGGAATGACGGGGCTCGGCAAGGAGGGAAAGAGTCGCTGCATGGCTTTTTCCATGGGCTCTGATTGTGTCTTTACGTCCGACGCCCGCTGCGATATGGCAGATTGAGCTGGATTCCAAGGATACCCCACAATCTTATCGAGAAGATACGAGTAAAGCTCGAGCTCAGCCTTCCGCGCATGCATCGTATTGCCCATCATCACAAACCCGAACTGTTTACCCGGCAAAAATCCGACCATGATTCCAAACCCGACCCAGCTGCCGCTATGCCAATAGAGTGGTTCACCGCGCCAGCTGTGCGCGAACCACCCGAGCCCATAGGCATGATACGGTGCTGGCGGGCCAACAATGTCACTGGTGTCGGTGATGATCGTGCGGGGCTCTACCATGGCAGCATGTCCTTGTGGAGACATGGGTCCGGTCTTGTAGATCATGGCGCGGAGCCACTTTGTGTATTCTAGGACGTTGCTTACGATCGCACCTGCGCCTGTCGTGGGTCTGTAATTCATGTACGGCTCTGGGATGTAGGACTTTGTGTCTTCGTCCCATGTATAGCCTCTGGCTAGGAGGCGTTTACCGGTCGGCGAGCGACAGAGCTCCTGGATGTCAAAGTAGACGTCTTTCATATCGAGTGGGTCCCAGATCCGCTGCCGGAGGACAGTGCCCAGGTCTTGGCCCGTTAGTTGTTCCAGAACGTGCGACACCACAATGTACATGTTGTTGTTGTAGGAGAAGGTGGTTCTGGGCGCCAAGGTGAATGGGAGATGCCTCAGTTTGCGCACTGTCTCGCGGATCGACGCGTTGCATGGCTCGCGACTCATGAGGGTGTCATCTCCCGCTAATCCCGACCGATGGGATAGGGCGTCTTCGATGGTCGTGTTCAAGGTCGCAGCGTCATCGGCCAGCGCAAAATCGTCGGGAATTAGAGAGTGGATGGGAGTGTCCCACCGGATGGGGGTTGACGTGTTCTTACTCTCGTCCATGACCATTGACATGGCGGCCGCAGTGAACGCCTTGGTGGTGCTGCATGTCGAGAAGAGGGAGCTCGTGGTCATTGGTTTGTTGGGGAATTCAGCAATCCCGTATGCCTGGATCATGATCAGTGTCAAGAACCATTTGGGGCTAGAATTCTAAAGACGGCGAACCTTGGAATACGTGCTGGAGCCATGGACCACCGCGACGCTTAACCCAGGAACCTTCCATTTGTCCAATTGCTGCTGGACGAGGAGGTCGAACTCCGCAGTGAACGGGGATTCTTCGCTTCTGATCACCATGGTAAAGAGTAGTAACGTTAACTGGACAATTGTAAGCAACCAAAGAGTTGTCGGATGATCGGCGATTGGGAAACCAGAAGGAGGATGATGAGGGGAAACGGAGAATAAATGGGCTTCCCTCTTAGGCAACGACTGCAACCCTGGTGAGATCTATCTATCCCCGAAGCATCCTAGGCTCCGTGATAATCAATCGCAACAGCCTCAGTGGTCAGCAGTCTCAGATTACGGCAATCCTTCGTGGTTATGTTACCCAATACTTGAGCTTCCCAAACTTACCCCTTATATGGAGCAACAGTGAGCTCGCAGTTCAGGGAAGTAGCGTGTGTCGAATAATATGTATGTATGTGTATACAAGTAGACCACCTGAACTGACAAATGGTAGACAGATAGTTTAAGAGCAAACACCAGCCAGTATGGAAGTTTCTTGATACGGTCAGAATCGGACTCATGTCGAGCGACTCGATTAATGTACACAATGTATGGTAT
Source organism: Aspergillus campestris IBT 28561 (assembly GCF_002847485.1). NCBI lineage: Eukaryota > Fungi > Ascomycota > Eurotiomycetes > Eurotiales > Aspergillaceae > Aspergillus > Aspergillus campestris. The sequence continues at coordinate 1,754,804 of NW_020194337.1, forward strand.
GCGACTAATAATGGACAAGAAATGATTGGACTCAGCCAGAGGATTCAGCGTGCTTTCTGATCCTGCGAAGTCTATCATTAGAGCGATCTACTTTTGTAGATGCTCTAGCTGATTGCTTTTTCTGAGATGGGGGCCTCCCATCTACTGCTTTCTCCCAACAAACTGATCAACTATGAAACCTTATAAAAGAAGGCCTAGCACAAAAGGAAGGATAGAGCTGCCGGGGTCATTCAGCATACCCTCGGCTTATTAAACCGCAAACCCCAAAATTCACCTATCTGAACGTACACTCAGAACGTTTAGACCGTAATGTGCAGTGCTGCTCAAGTGTTATATCCATCTTCGAAATCGGCTAGAAGCGAAGTCGTCTGCTCAATAGGCGGCAAGCCAAAGAGAATGCTCGAATCAAAGGCTATTGCAAGGAGACTCGTCGGTCTTTTATTACCGTCACCTTGCGACCTGGCGTTCGAGGTCGCAGCGCCTAGATTGGCCCCATAACTGGAAACCGGTGTCAGCGGGGATTTTGTTGGCTGCAGGGTGAGTGGGGAGATAGACGGGGATGCCGCGGGAACAGAAGAAGTATATTTGGACTGGTTTGTCAATGTTGAAGTTGCTGCCGTTGTTGTCGTTATCGATGACAAAGTATCAGTCGCGAGTGATGAAGTTTCCAGCAGCGGCGAGCCCCAAAAACTGGACGACGAGATTTCTATGACATGCGAGCTGTCCTTCGTGCCCTCCGCCACGGGAACGGCTTTGAGCGAGGAGACATGCTTTAGTAACGATGACACGACTATTGGCTTGTGAGTAGATACCCGATGCTCCCTTTCTGGCAGCCATCCTGGGGTTGATAACCTCTTTAGTGGGCCTCCGGCTCTGGTGGACGAGGCATTTGCACTGCTTGTCTGGAATACTCGAGTCACCGCGTCCCCGTCCTGCTCGACAAGATATCTCACAGATGAAGAGGGATTCGCATCAAACATCAACGATTCACGACTGGCAGTCATCTTCCAGCTGGAATTGGCTTCGCTAGAGCACGTGACGGAGTATCTAAAGGCCAAATCGCCCTTCTTTTTGCGCTGACGGCGTGTCCAGTATCGTCTGCATTTTATGATGCCCAGGACTAGAACAAAGGTAAAGCCCAAACCAGCGAATGTAGTGACTATGATAGCGGCGGCAAGGCTTGGGATGCGATCACTGCCGTTCGGTGGTGTTGAAGAGGAGTTGGCCCGTTTAAGACTCTTAACTATCGAATCATTTTGCTTTGTAGAGCTCTCTACTGACTCCGCTTTAGAAGTTGTTGACGGATAAACATTGTCGGCAATATCAAGGTCTCTTTCGATGCTGTCTATTCCTCTAGTTTGTTGCGGTATGTGGTCTCCGACCAAGTCTGAACGATCTCCCACTTTGACGTGTCGTTTCATCCATATATTTGGTGTGATAAGCGATAGAAAGCGACGATTCGTAGATTCCAAGAACTTTAGAAGCGCATTCTCATCCGTTGATCTGACAGGCAAGGGCAAGGAGAGTGCGAGATGTATGAGCGAAACGATGGTAAGAAGGATGAAAAGTCGCATTATGATAAGGAGTGATACGGGTTATGCTATCTTCGTAACCATATAATTTGACTAAATGAGAGTATTCCCTGCAAGCAGGAGTGAATAGCCTGGATGGTAACACTTAGTGGCGAAGTTATTCGAGTCCGTGAAGCCGTGGCGGGAAAACATCAGGAGAAGAGTGCGTCGCATGGCGCCATCGTGACTTCCTCATTTTCATGTCTGTGGTAAGGAAACGCCTTACCAACTTAGATGTCGCATAAATTGCTAGTAAAGTAGCACCTATTCTTGCTGACGAGCATCACAGCTAAGCATATCGGGTATTGATCGAGAATATCCAACATTATCAGAGGATCAACACGGTGTATAGAGATATAGATCCGAAGTGGGGCCATAAACCAGGCTAGTCCCAAAACAGCGATCGTTGGCCTTGGGGCCTGGCGACGTCATCGCCACCCATTTCGTCACAACTAGATAAGGTACGTAGTTTTATAGCTGATGCAACATCAGGCAACCCCAACCTTGATTTTTCTTACTTCCACCTCAGAATTCTCCTTGAATATAGACATCACCCTTCTGACAAACTATCTCATCCAAACACCGATATCATGCCTCTCGTCGTCCCAGGAATCAACAACACCATGCCCGGCGGGGACCAGGGCGACTGGTTGAACAAGCTTGCTGGGAAGAAGATCACGACTGAGGCGGTTGGTGGTGTAGATGTGAGTCTTCCAGTCATTACTGATATAAATGCTTTGAGGGCGTTCATGCTAATAATATATTCTTCATGATAGTCATTCGCAAAACAAGACCTCCCGCAGTCGCACCGGATCTGCAAGCCCGGCGATGCGATGACAATGGATTATAGATCGGACCGGTATGTTTGATGTCCGCCTGGTAGTGATAGTGTGGCTTCTGACTGTTGGGGCATGCGCAGATTAAACATTCACGTTGATGAGAACGGTACCGTGCGGGATGTCAATTATGGTTAGGGAGGGTGTCTATGATGCTCAGGCAGGCTGTTGGTTTCCTCTTAGTCGCATCTGTATGAATATTCTGCTTTGATTGCTTGCTATGACATTTTAAGAACGATGATAGAGTTCTGCATGAAAATGGATCTTTTGTCTAAACTACCAAAAATCGTTCAAAGCCCTCCAACGACAGTAGTATTCCGCCAAAACCATGGCATGGATGACGAAGCCAAGACTGTAATCTACTCTTGCTTCCACCGCAAGAGAGTCAGCGAGTGCTTAGGGAAAACGTACGGACCCCTTCCATCCCAAGTGCTCTCCAAGACCCCAACCTCCTGTTTCCCCTTCATATTGGTAGCAGTAATAACGTCCGCCGTGACAGTGAACACACGGACATCCCCACTAGTCCCATCAACCTGCGTCTCGATGTTCTGTTCCTCATGGATATTGACAACAGCAACATTAACGTAGCCATCCTCGCCCAGCGTTGCACTAACATCCAGCCACGGCGTATCCTTGACACCACGCACCCACTTAGGCGAGGTTTCGCCCTCATAAGTCCCGCAAGACAGATGCGCGCTGATCGTCCAGCCACGCATGTACTTCGAGAACAGGTACAGCGGCCACCAGGTGGTCTGTTTCGTGATGCCGTCTTTGGTCGTCATGAGGGGTGAAATGACGTTGACGGTCTGGGCGATGCACGCCATGCCGACGTCCTTGCTTTTGCGGACGAAGACGTTGAGGTACACTGCGACGGCGAGCGCGTCGGACAGCGTGTAGCATTCTTCGGCGCCTTTGCTGCCTTCGGCGCGGATGGGATCCCACACGTTCCATTCGTCGAAGCAGATGGTGGGGCGGAGCTGCTCGGGCGGGACTCCGTTCTCGATTCGTGCTAGGTCAATTAGAGAGGAGGTGATTTCGATGGCGCGCTCGGCTGCGAGCGGGGCGGTGACGTTGGGGAGGTGGGATGATGAGGAGGTGTATAGGTGGATGCTGTGCATGTCGATGAGGGGGACAGTGCTGGTCGAGAGTGGAGAAAATGCGGGCAGGAGACAGTGCTTGAGGGTATAGTAATCCCACGACGCGGTGCCGTCTTGTCCGCAAAGGACCAGGACCAGGCTAGGGTCCAGAAGTTTGAGGGCTGGATATATGGTCAGATAAATTTTTGGTAAAGGGGCGAAGGATATTCACCTTTCGCCCACTGGAAGGCCTTGTGTGCGTAGTCTTCCTTGGTCATCTGCTCAACCTGCCACGGACCCCATGTCTCATTTCCCAAGGCCCAGTACTTAATCTAACCGCAGTGTCAGAATATGAAATAATGTCGAACGTGGAAGACAAACATTATATGGCTCTTCACGCCCATTCTTGCGCCGGAGGTTGGCATAGTAGGTGTCTCTGGTGCCATTGCAATATTCGACCCAGGCAAGGGCTACACGATGTCGGTTAGTCAAGTAGAATTGTTGGAGATATTAAGTATGACTACCTTCGTCGAGAGTCCCTGGATATAATAATCAATAACAGTGTTCATCAGTCTGTAGACTGCTTGAAGTTCTCACCTGTCCCAAAGTTCAGACAGAAATAGGGCTCAGTTCCAAGGGCCTCACACCACTTCATGAACTCGTCAGTTCCGAACTGATTTGTTTCTGTCCCTAGCCACGCCAACTCAGGGCTTGTATAATCGAAGACCGTCAGCAAATGTATATATCATTGCGATCACATATTTGCCATAGGACGATGGCGCAAAACAGATTGGAACCAAAACAAGAGAGAGAAATATACCGTGAAGGACGCTGATCCTTCGGACCGACTCCATCGATCCAATGGTAAGTTGCCATGAAATTACCACCAGGGTAGCGGACAACGGGAATATTAAGCTCTTTCAAAGCTTCGAGCACATCCTTCCTGAAGCCATTCTCGTCTGACAATGGGTTCCCAGGATCGTAGATACCCCCATAGATGCAGCGACCCATGTGTCTGCCACCGCGTGTTAGCTCATTGTTCAGTCCTGAGAGACAAAATTAAAGCAATGAACATACTCCGTAAACCCAGCATATATGTTGGGATTGATTTTGGAAATGCGCCGGTTTGAGTGGACGGAAATTCCAGGCGCCTCCGCGCTACTGAGCTTCGTGAAGGTTGTCATTGGGTCTGATAAGTGGCGTGTTAAGACACCGGGTGTGATTCGCAAGAGAAAAGAAAGATCAATAACTGGTATAGGACCACAAAGAAAGTTCAATGAGCAGACGAATGAGTCCCTTGAAATAATAGTTGCAGACGACTACACAGACAGTAATTATAACGTCCGCTGGCCCCGCCAATTCATATAGGTAATTCCCCTGCGGGGTCGTGCCTGACGCGGCCAAGTAACATCTATCACGAGGCGTTTCAACGGGTGCTAAGACAGGGGACGATATAACACACTTTGGCGCCAGTTCCTTAGTACAGGGAGCCATGTCCGTGTCAAAAAGATCTTCCATCAATTACCGGGTTGAGATGCCTGTCTTACTGCCCCCCATTATACTTGTAAGCATACACTAGTCGGCGCCAACAGAAGTGGCTGAACATGGGTACAGTCTGGATATCTTGATTCGTTGCTGCGCTGCGGTAGATCGTGTCATGTTTACAGGAACGGACCGTGCTGACATTGGAGGATTCGAGCGAATGGCTGGGACTATTGTATGGCTTGGACTCCCTGCTCAGAAATGGCCCCGTCGGATTTATGCTATGTGGAGTGTGAGCATCTCGTCCCCAAGGGCATGGCTCGGTTGTGCCAGCCGAATTCCAAATCTGGTATTAAAAGCGACTCATACCCTGGACTCAGCTTGACTTCATCGTTTCATCAGACGTCTTCACACTGGATACGTCAAAAGCACTCGAAATCGCCAATCGTTTGTGATCGGGATGCGTCTGTCTCCAGCATGGTACCAGGTACATACCCAAGGGTTTTCGCGAAATAGTATGAGTCTGTACTGACTTTTACAAGTTTCTGGTCGGCGTTTTCGCCTCCCTCGGATCGTTCCTTTATGGATGTATGAAACACAACCAAGCAGTCCACAATGTCATAACTAAGGTTTTCCACAGACGATCTGGGTGTGATTGCCGAAGTGATCGCAAGTGGATCCTTTGCGGCGAAGTTTGAAGCAGATACAACCCAGACGTATGGTCCTTTCCAATGCTCGGGTTGAACAATAACAGCCAGTGGCCGGGATCAAGTCTAACGATAACATAGTGGACTGGTTGTGTCAATGTTCACGACAGGCGCCTTTTTCGGTGCCGCATTTGCAGGCCCTACAGGCGACAAGCTGGGTCGGCGATGGACCATCACCATTGGGTGTATCATCTTCTGCCTCGGCGGCGGGCTCCAAACGGGAGCGCAGACGGTGGCGTATTTATACAGCGGAAGATTCCTAGCAGGCCTCGGGTAATTCCCAGGATACTCAAGAGGAAAAGACAGGCTCTGACTGCTGCAGTGTTGGCTTCCTGACCATGATCATCCCCCTGTACCAGGCTGAAATCTGCCACCCCGATATAAGAGGTCGTGTAACCGCTCTGCAGCAATTTATGCTGGGTGTGGGATCCTTGTGCGCTGCATGGATCTCATATGGTACATACATCGGGTTTCCCTCAACCAACAATGCTCAGTGGCAAGTGCCGCTGGGTTTGCAGATTGCGCCGGCGGTGTTCTTGGGTCTCTTGATTATGTTCTTCCCGGAGGTAGGCGAAATTGGCAAGTTTTGTCCAATTCTAGGGCTAACTCGTGGCAGTCTCCGCGTTGGTTGATTGACCATGGCCACCACGAAGAGGGACTAAAGACCCTCGCTAGACTCCATGCCCATGGTGATGAAAACGATGCCTGGGTTCGGGCGGAATATAATCAAATCCAGGAAACCATCACATTCGAGCACGAGAACGAAGCCAAGTCCTATGTCGAGTTGTTCACCTCACGGTCCTCCTTCCGCCGTCTTTTCTTGTGCTGTGCGTTACAGGCATCCGTGCAGATGACCGGTGTATCCGCGATCCAGTAAGGACACATGCTTTGATAAGGCCAAAGCAGAAGAAATGAAAAGCTGATTGCGAGTAACCTGCAGATACTACTCCGTGACGATCTATGGGCAGATTGGAATCAAGGGTGACAAGACACTACAATACCAAGCGATCAACTCCATCATCGCGCTGGTGGCACAATTTCTCTGCATCCTATTCATCGACAGGCTCGGCCGTCGCTGGACGCTAATCTGGGGCAACCTCGGAAACATGGTCACTTTCATCGTTGCATGCACACTGCTGGCTCGGTTCCCACCAGAAGTTGAGAATACGGGAGCCCACTGGGGCTTCATCATCATGACCTGGCTGTATAACTTCTCATTTTCCTGCACGTGCGGTCCGCTTAGCTGGATCATTCCGGCCGAAGTCTTCGATACTCGAACGCGTGCTAAGGGGGTTTCACTTGCCACGATGACTTCTTATGCCTTTAACACCATGATTGGCCAAGTTACTCCTATTGCGATGGAGAGCGTGGGGTACCGTTACTACTTCGTTTTCATCATCTGCAACTTCACGAATGCGGTGTTCTTCTGGTTGCTGTTGCCTGAGACTAAGAAGTTGCCTCTTGAAGAGATGAATTATCTGTTCTCGAACTCCCCGTGGATTGTTGTGGGGTCGAAGAAGGAGGACTACGTCCCTCGTGATCTGGAACGTAAGGTTATGGAACAGGAAGAAAAACAGCAGGTGATTATGGCGGAAGAGGAAGCCCGGCGGTTGAGTAGGTAAGAGAAGTGGGATGAAGGAGATGTTTGGAGGAAAAATATCGATTACTAGTAAAAAATATATTGTTTTTGAAATTCGTGTGCCCTAATTGTATAATATAATGTATGCCGTCCAGTGATAACTGAAAGTGGACAAAGCATCCCATGTCGGAAAGTGCACTGCGGCAGCTGAGAGGAGCTGTTATTGCCATGTGGGGGTTAGTACTAGCAATGGTCGTGAAAAACACACACTAGGATGTACTAGACTGGTGTACTATAGCACCGCTGTCAACAGCACTGGTCAGCTCGTATGCTTCTGTTGACGGAACATCGTTGAAGGTTCTGATATAGTGTGAGATGGCATGGGCTAGGAGGGGCCGTGTTGTGCTCTGACATTCGACGAGAAAACCGCGCATTACTCCGAATCGGAACTATAGCCAGCTAAGCCAAGAGAAGTAGACGGAGGTGGCGAGGTTTGTTCCGCTTGAGATTGTCCCGAGTCTGCCTTCTCTTCCTTCTTTGGTGCCTCGTTTGCTGGACGTGTCGAACTTGTGGCGCCTTGAACAGTAGGCTTCGGGGGCGGGGCGGATCCGGATGACTCCCTGCTACCTTCATTGCTTCTCTTGGTCTCATCTGCATGATTGTCCGACTTCAATTCTTTAGCAGGGGCCCCTTCCTCGGCACCGTCGCCCATGGACTTTCGTTTCTTGCCCGGAATAAGAAGGTTCTTATTCTTATCGCGCCGCCTTTTGCGCGCCGGTATCTTCCATTCTTCCCCCTCAGCTGGCGGTACGACGTCCGCGGTATTGTCCTCCATAAGAGCCTTCTCTGCCTCCTCGCGTTGCCGGCGAAACACCTCGAGCTGCTCGATGGTCTCCTTTTTGACGGCGGCTTCCTGGGCGCGTGTCGACTCCATGATCGAGTCAAGGAAGTCGACCTCATCTTCATCCAGCGAGCGGAATTGATTCTTCAATTTGATCTTCTCTTCGAAAGCTTCCTGCTTGGCCACTGTTTGCCGGAACAACATCACCCTAACATGTCAACCCAGGGTATCCGGAAGCACGCGATTCCACCTAAGCCTAACTGGAATATGCCGTAACTCACTCTTGTTCTGTTCGAGAACTTCAAACAAGCTTTTCCCGCCATCTTGCCTGCTCAGCTCGGCCTTTCGTTGCCGCTCCTCCTCCAGCTCATGTTGTACGCGAAGCCACTCCTCGTCGCGTTCTACTGGTTCTTGGTCTGTCCCCGCGGACACAAACCCTGATGCCATTTTCAGTTGTCCGGATTGCGTAAGTAGCTAGCTCAATAGCAGCCGTCCGCTTAGTAAAACCGCTGTCGTGCTCGTGGCAGATGGAAAAAATTGGATAATATCCAGGCTCTCCAAAGTCGTTCGAACCGTGTTCGGGGTTTGCGGAGCCAGTGGGGCGGAAGATGGCGGCAGAACAGAGCGGTAAAGAGCGGTAAAATCCAGGCGATACTGTGGCCAAATCGGTGACGACTGACCTATAACAGTTTCCGCCACATTCCCGGTGGGGGAGGCGGGTATTTTAGGCAAAATACCTGGCCATAAACTCCGATGATGTATGTGGGAAGTTTAGACACCAGGTCTAGACGAAGATGGCTTAGGTGTAGTTACGGAGGCTGAGGTCAAATCTGTTGTGATCTGGGAAACGTAGTCACCACCAAGGAATCATTGATATCCAAGAAATGAGCATCTTATGTCCATTGTAGAGTCCAGTTGCTTCGAGTCTTCGACAGATCTCGGAGATCAGTCAGCGACTTAGCACGGAGCACACGGAGTACGGAGTACTACCCTGGGTAAAATGAAACCGCCCGCCGGGTAATTGCTAGTTAAGGAGGGGCTCCATTGCGACGATGAGTTGGGGTTAGTTGCCCCTCAGTCGACATCATCCTCCCCGCCTTCCCCCCAGTGGTGTGCTTGGGGTGCGCGACCATGGGAACGTATAAAGCCTCCGGCGCATCCCTTCTGTATCTTTTCTTTTCAATTGAACCTATCCCTAACTTTTGAATTGATTGAACCCATTGCCCTCTCAAACACTCAAAATGTCGACCGCTCAGCACACCAAGTAAGTGATTCAATGTTTCCATTCTCCCATTTTACCTCTGGATATTACCCTTTTATTGGTTTATTCTGGATGTTCCGTCTGCACCGAGTCTGCATCTAAATGAGCGCGCATGTTGAGAACAAATTGCTAACGTTGCCGCTCTTTGCCTGCAGGAAAACCTTCACCCTCAACACCGGTGCTAAGATCCCCGCCATTGGTCTGGGAACTTGGCAGTCCCAGCCCAACGAGGTCCGTGAGGCTGTCAAGAACGCCTTGCTGAGGGGTTACCGCCACATTGACACGTAGGTCACATCCTGTCCTTCCTGCTTCAACCGTTTTACGCAGTTATATTGACAAATCGATTTAGCGCCCTTGCCTACGGCAACGAGCACGAGGTTGGCGAGGGTATCCGGGACTCTGGCGTTCCCCGCGAAGAGATCTGGGTCACCACCAAGCTCGACAACCCCTGGCACCACCGTGTTGCGGAGGGCATTGACTCCTCCCTCAAGAGCCTGGGTCTCGACTATGTTGACCTTTACCTGGTCCACTGGCCCAGCTCGACCGATCCCAATGATCTGAAGAAGCACCTTCCCGACTGGGACTTCATCAAGACCTGGTATGTAATCCGTCTGACTTTTCGTGGCCTCAACCTAGCAGAAACTGACCAAGAATCAGGCAAGAGATGCAGAAGCTGCCTGCGACCGGCAAGGTCCGCAACATCGGTGTCTCCAACTTCGGCATCAAGAACATGGAGAAGCTGTTGAACGACCCTAGCACCAAGATCGTCCCTGCCGTCGACCAGGTCGAGCTGCACCCCAACAACCCCTCTCCCAAGCTGATTGCCTACCTGAAGTCCAAGGGTATCCACGCCACCGGCTACTCTTGCCTGGGCTCCACCAACTCGCCCCTCTACAAGGACCCCACTCTCCTGCAGATCGCCGAGAAGAAGGGCCGGACTCCCCAGCAGGTCCTGCTTCTCTGGGGTCTGCAGAAGGGCTGGAGCGTCATCCCCAAGTCCGTCAGCAAGTCTCGCATTGATGCGAACTTCGACCTTGACGGCTATGAGTTGACCGACGAGGAGATCAACCAGCTCGATAACCTCAAGGACCGTTTCAAGGTCTGCGGTGACGACTGGTTGCCCATCAAGGTCTTCTTCGGCGACGACGAGTAAATTTATGTTTCATGATGATATCCCCAGATGAATAGATGATAGATTTTTCAAAAATAAGATTGTTAATGTTTGCGACATTTACTTTTGTTCGTAGAAACAAGTCAATAGTCAACGCTAGTGTTCATTAATTCCGTCCGTAGTTTCCACAGGGATCCATGGGATGACTAAGCATATACGCCTCCGAGTGGCACGTGGAGTCAGGTGATGCACCGCCACAATTTGCCGCCACTCCGTCATCTCCCCTCTCCTCATTCCCCATCCAATCCATCCTAAGAGTCATCGTCCTATCATCTCTTCATCAAGATCCATTTACCTTGACATTTTAGCAGGATGCCTCCATCTAGTGGGCACCTGCTGCTCCCCAAATTCTGGAGAGCAGCCAGGTAAGTCACTTCCCATATACTCCCGCTGATCCTCTTATCTGACGGATCCACTATCTATAGGTTTGCCTATGAGAAGGCTTCCAAGGCCATCAGGTCGAGGATTCCAGAACATCTGCAACAAGGCTCAATTCGTTACCAACCAGCTTATGCTCGCATTAACACTCGACAGCCGATTAACAGGGCCGCTGCTATTCGCCAGGCTCGTAGCCGTCACTTTTCTACTCGTGCTGGAAGCGCCTTCATCTCATACATCCGGACTGGACTACAAGGTGAACGTGCTGCCTCCCAGCCGTCCCGGGTTGCATCCAATGTCAGTCGATTGACCTCCCGGGCTCCGTTTGCCTCGACCTTGCGTCCCAACTTGACCGGTGGCACCTTGGGCCGTACCGCAGGGGGGTACACGATTGGCGCTGGTCGCGTTGGGGGCGCCCGGTACTTCTCTCATGGCCCAGCGGCACCTGCGCAGGTTATAAACAATGTGTCGGTCGGTGTTCGGGCCTTCTTCCTTTCTGGGCAGAAGGCTCGGTTCGATGGTGTCGACCACATCACCGGAAACAAGAAGTACAAGGCTGTTAGTGCGTTGCAAGATGAGGCCGAGCGTAAGATGACGTCGATCCCCCGCACAGCGCCTGGCTCTTTCGTCGACTTCCAGATGTCTCCTACTATTACCGCATTAGGCCTGGAGAAGAAGTTTGGTGTGTCTGGGGCCGTGGAGCCCGCGACGCTCAAGTCGGACGGTGTCCTGGATGTGCTCTCTGCCGATTTTGGACGTGCTCTCAAGGACCTGGCGGCTATCCTTAATGACCTTAAGCGGCTGTCAAGTCTAGGAGACTTGCCCATTGAACTTCACGACAGATCAACAATACGGGTACGATTTCCAGGTTGTGATGCAGCCACCGTGGAGCGGCTGTGTGACGAGGTTGGTGTCCAGCGGGGCAAGATTGTGCAGGACGAGGATTTCAACCTTCGCACCGGCGCCGATCTTGCCCTTCTGTTCCCCTTTGCGCCCAGCATTCCTGCGTCGCCAGGCACCGAGGAGTACTTTTACCGAGAAGAGCCTGCTTGCACTCAGAAGCCTGACGAAGTTGACTGGGAAGCCATGATGTCGGACAGCCACTCTGAGGCATCACCAGCGCACAAGCTCAGCTTCGAGGATGTTACAATGTTCAACGACAATCCATGGGCCTCCTCCCCGTCGGGGTATTCCAGCATCAACATCAGCGAGCTTGGCGATCGGGAGCTTTTCCCTGAGACGTCGAGTGCTGGTATACCAAGCACTTCCGGATGTGGATCAACCGAAGGAATACATCGTTTTCTGGCAGAATGTGATCGTGCTGCGCAATGTTATTGAGATGCATATCTAACCAACTTGAACATTCATTTATTTCCTTTGTCAAATACCTAGTTTTGTTTCATATTGTCTTGATAACCAAATATATTGTTTCAACTACATAAATATGTTCTGCAATATAGACGTACTGAGTATACCTTGAAACACATTCTCCTCATAAATCCCACACTGCACTACACCAAACATGACAAGCACGCAAATCACCATTGATATCGACATAACTGTCCCACATATGGGAACCCGGCCCGCTATACCGGCCATCAACTCTAGGCTTCACCAACCCCGCCCTCTTCCCCTTGGCGCCAAACACCCATATTAACCCGGGACTTTCACAAACCACCGCGATAGAGCTACTATAAGGACGAATAGTATGCAGTAAACGGGACAGACAAAAAGGAACAAGCCGAGCGGCCCTCGATCCCGTAGGCGGAAAAACTTTAACATAGGCCGCTATATGTGAAACGGGTCCTTTTTTCCCAAGGCTAGCCCTAAATAGTGGAACTTTTTCTTCACACCCCCGCAATGTGCCAATTTTATGCAGGATTGGGTTGACCCCATGGGGGATGGCAGGATTAGTGGGTTGGAGGATTGTTATTGCCGGAAGAATTTTGTGGGTATTGATGGGTGGTGGTGGTGGATTTGGGCGTTTGGGGTTTGATGGGTGGCTTGTAGGGCTTGTTAATGTTGAAGATATGGACTGATACATTGGGTATGCTTTTGATCTTGAGAGGCTCTGCTTTCTATGGACAGCAATATCGCTTTGTAATGTGTATAATTTGACAGCAAGTGATTCACATGATCGACCCCAGGCACGGTTGAATATCAAAGCAAATCGTCAAGGATCGACCCCTGGGCCTAAATTCACAGGCGGTACTTCTTCACCCGGCCGGCGCCGAGTCTCAGCGGTATAATGACGATCATCCCATTTCTGCACTCTTCCAGGACGGAAGGTCTCCGTCTTGACCCCAATTTAATTGCTTGTCTATGTCGGGCCGTACTGTACTGGAGAAACCCGGGACCGTCGAACCGCATGAGACCCGTGCGCTAGCAGTAGCCAGCCCATGCTCTGGGGTGATTCATTTTAGCCAGGGAGATGAGATGGATGGCATCATGCGTTTTTAGCCAGGAAAACTTGTTTGACTATCCGCTTGGCTTGGCGTTTCTGGACCTGGAACGGAGAGATTAGCTGTAGGTACTAGATACTAACCTACCATGCGGTGGATCTTGCAGAGTTCGGCGGGCGAGGGTATAAATACAGATGTAGGACCGCCGTTAACTCGAGTTGAGGATTCAAACAAACCAACGTTCCTTTCAAAGTACATCTCTGCACACTGCATTCCTTTCGTTTACCCATCATGAGGACTGTTAGCAACACGGCCCTGTGGGCCCTTCTGCCGTTCGTTCTGCCTGCTGTGCAGGCTCTTCCTCAGGCTGCGCCTACCCCGTCGCCCACTGGGTCGCCCACCGCGACGGCTAGCCCGCCTGCTGTGACTGGCAACCCTTACGAGGGTGTCGACCTCTTCGTGAACCCTTACTACAAGTCTGAGGTGGAGGAGTCCGCTATTCCGTCCATGACTGGTCCGTTGGCGGAGCAGGCGAGCGCTGCGGCGAACGTCCCCTCGTTCTACTGGCTGTATGTGGTTTTGGAGAATCCGCGGTACGGTAAAGATAGAAACTGATTGTTCGATATAGGGATACGGCCGATAAGGTCCCCATCATGGGCGAGTTCCTGGCGGACATCAAGGCCCAGAATGATAAGGGTGCAAAGCCCCCGGTTGCGGGCCAGTTCGTTGTCTACGATCTGCCGGACCGTGACTGCGCTGCTCTGGCCTCCAACGGCGAGTATGCCATCGATGATGGTGGTGTGGAGAAGTATAAGGCGTATATCGACTCCATCCGGGAGCTTCTCGAGGAATACTCTGATGTGAAGTCGATCTTGATCATCGGTGAGTTGTGGTCCGAATGCCACTAGGTGGAAGTTTCTAACGTCGCGCAGAGCCGGACAGCTTGGGCAACCTGATCACCAACATGGATGTCCCCAAGTGCGCCAATGCCGAGGAGGCGTATCTGGAGTGCACTAACTATGCCATTACCGAGCTTAACCTTCCCAACGTGTCTATGTATCTCGACGCTGGTAAGTGGATTGACTCTCTCAATCCCAGGAAAACATCGTTGACCTAAATCACAGGTCACGCCGGATGGCTGGGCTGGCCGGCCAACATCGGCCCCGCCGCTGAGCTCTTTGGCAAGGTCTACAAGGACGCAAAGTCTCCCGCTTCCGTTCGCGGACTGGCGACCAACGTGGCCAACTTCAACGCCTTCTCCACTGATAGCTGCCCGTCGTACACCTCCGAGAACGAGATTTGTGACGAGAAGAGCTACGTCAACAACTTCGCTCCCGAGCTCAAGGCCAATGGATTCGACGCCCACTTCATCGTTGACACTGGTATGTGTCCCGTTTAGTTGAATCTAACATGATTATGCCTAACCAATTTCCAGGCCGCAACGGAAACCAGCCCACCGGCCAGATTGAGTGGGGTGACTGGTGCAACGTCAAGGACACTGGCTTTGGCGAGCGCCCCACCACCGAGACTGGCGACGACCTTGTTGACGCCTTCGTCTGGGGAAAGCCCGGTGGAGAGAGCGATGGTACCTCTGACGAGTCTGCCGAGCGCTATGATGCCCACTGTGGGCTTGAAGATGCCCTCACCCCTGCTCCTGAGGCCGGCAAGTGGTTCCAGGTATGTTCCATGAGAATTGTCTTCTCGTTTGATCGCTATGCTAATATATCAACCGCAGGCCTACTTCGAGCAGCTGGTGAAGAACGCCAACCCGCCCCTGTAAATCCTCGATCGTGATGACGATCGTGTCCTCCTTCTATTCTGCCCGAACGGGCTATTTGTATATAGTTAGTATATTGGGGACGGTGTTTGAGATGCGCTGTGGTGTGAGAAACTGGTATAAATTGAATTTGACTGGTGACATCTGTGCCATCATTGCCTAATTATCCATGTATGCAGTAGCCACTGGAGTGAGTTACGAGTTGGGAAGAACCTGAAGATGAATGAAATGAAGATATCCCAAGTGTTGTTGTTGTTGTTGTTGTAAAGGCGGTGTCCAAAGACGCGAAGAAAGCCACCGCCAACCCCGCGCTAAACCATAAGTAGACGATCCACTGATAACAAGAGTGGACGGAATGGAGAAACACACATTCTGACCAGACCAATCCAATCGGGCATCTCTCTGTCTCCCCCGAACATTCAATCACTACATCCATTCTATTTAACCGTGGCTGCTGGACGCTCTGAGGAAGATTATTCCAGCTGTACAGTTCTGGGGGCTCTCCTGCGCTGGGCCGATCTCACCCTCCTCTCAGCAACTGCTACAGGCAAAGCACCGAAATAATCTTACCTTACGATCCGTTCCCCGCCCCCGCTGGGCCAAATAATCGAAAAGATGATGGAAGATTTCAATAGTGAGACGGATAGTGATTATACCAGTTATTGGCGAGATTGGGTACGTATGATGTGTTATAGGGGATGCGGGGAGAAATTGCGCTTGGGCATCACCATTTCGTCCCATCATTCATCGCAATGCCATTGCGGCTGGGTGTCTACACCAACCGCATCGGGTGCGATGAGTCTGAGGATTATTTGGACATCTTGTACAGGACTTCAGCGGTCGTCTCGCAGTCTATGTCATTTCCTACCCGATCGTCTGATCTGGCTATAGTGGAGTGATCCCCACGGCTTGACCAGACCCGGCTGTCTTTGTTCATCTCTCGCTCTTCATCCGATCTGTTCTGGTTGAAACTTTGCGATCTGTCTAACTCTCGAATAGTTTATCTCATCCCGCGGGAACGAGTACTTTTGCGAAATCGACGAAGAGTACCTCACCGATCGCTTCAACCTCACGGGCTTAAACACGGAGGTTCCCTACTACCAATATGCCTTGGATCTTGTGACCGATGTCTTCGACCTGGATGCCGACGACGAGCTCCGCGAGCAGATCGAGAAAGCAGCGCGCCACCTGTACGGGCTTGTGCATGCGAGATACATTGTGACCACTCGTGGTCTGGCAAAGATGGTATGTGATCGGAAACGGGAGGAGAAATTAGACGAGACACAGACTGACGTCTTCTCCAGCTCGATAAGTACAAAAAGTGCGATTTTGGGAAGTGTCCCCGAGTCATATGTGAGGGCCACCCCCTTCTGCCCATGGGCCAACATGACATCCCCAATACGAGTACCGTCCGGCTTTACTGTGCCAAATGCGAAGATATCTACAACCCCAAGTCGTCTCGCCATGGCTCCATCGACGGTGCCTATTTCGGGTCGTCTTTCCACAGCATGATGTTCCAGGTCTACCCCGCCCTGCTTCCCGAAAAGAGCATCCGTCGTTACGAACCTCGGATCTTTGGATTCCGGGTCCATGCACCGGCCGCGCTCGCTCGCTGGCAGGACCAGTACCGTGAGGAGACAAGAGCGCGCCTTCGTGACGCAGGCATGGAGACCCGGTTCGCAGAGGACAGCGAGGGGGAGGACGACGAGGAAGACGAGGAGGAAGTCCAGACTTCGAGTGCTAGGAAAGAAAAAGTCGTTGGAGACGCAGCGTCCGGCCGGATGGATTTAGGTAATTAAGGAAAATATTCTGTTCAACTTTGACCTGGCCCGAGTTTAGGTTTCACGCCACTATTTTCTTGCACATGCATAAGTGCGATCGCCGCGCTTGACCTGATGTCTACTGATCTCAGTTAACTTTTTATGTCTTCTTCTCCCCTTTTTGATTAATGTTTATCCCACCCACCGGGCGCATGACGGGCATTTTGACTTGATATTTTATGTACTCTGAAGCAACGATGATGGATGCTGGTGGCGTTGGAAGTTCTGGAATGGCCGGTCTTTTTCCCGTTCCTTCTAATGTGTACTAGTTTTTTATACTTTTGATTTCTGTAGTCTTTGTGATGCCAGACAGTATTCAGCAGGAGCTTTGGTATGAGAATGTGCAGTTCATATCGTACGTACTGAATATGCGCTATAATATTCCGCCGTCTCGTTATTCGTATGCGCAGACAGGCCCGTTCAAGGACGTATTACCGTCGCTCGCTTAGGAGTCTACGGTGTGAAGCTTCGCCACGGTGAAAGCAATGGAACTCGCCAGTTCGTCTCCCTTCTCCCATGCTTCGTCATGTTCCCCATTGATAGGGAGTCTGTGCACCCACCTAGTCCTACCACCATCATCCGCCCACGACGCCAGAGACTCAGACATGGCATCTCTCTGTGCCACATCCACCAAGGAATCACCCTCCGAATGCGCCAACACAGCCAAACGGCCCGATCGCCAGCCCCCTCGAACACCCTCAGCACCCTCCACGACCACCGGCGACGCCGCATCCCAAACAGCCTCATCTGACCCAAACGCCCCCTCAATAAACTTCTGATAAGCCGTGACATCCACATGGGTATCTCTCAGCAACCGGAGATTATAGATCCCCGCCATGCCCAGTATCGCCTCAGGGCACACATATTCTACTTCGGCATCGTTCCGAAAAGACCCCATCACAACCTGAAACGCCAGCGTCGCGCCGCAGCTATGGCCAGCTAGGATATAGCGGCCCCCGAACCCGTACTTCCGCTGCAGGAGGGCCAGAGCGGTCTGGACGTCGCGGACGGGGTCCGGGTGTTTCGCGGAGCGGTATTCCCGGGAAGGGATCGTGGAGGGGTCTTGAGGGTGGCTCGGGTGCGGGCTGAGGCGGTACTCGATGGAGGCGAGGCCGGCGATGTAGGGGAGGGTTTCGGATGTGTAGCTGGAGGAAGCCGTCAGGGCTCCGAGGGCGGGGGCGAGATAGCTTGTTGCGGATTGAGTTGGATCGCGCCAGGCGCCGCCGTGGATGAGGCTGGTTCGTGCTGTTAGCGGTGCTTACTTACGCTGTTGGGCTGGACGATGGACGTACACCACCCAGTGGGCGTCTTTGTGGGCTTGGGGACGTTGGTGGACGGTTATGGTTTGGAGAATGTGGTCTCCGTAGGAAAGGGTTTCTGTGACCATTGCTGGGGTTAATTGGTAGCGTGGCTTTGATTCTTTGTCTTTGGTTCTTTTTATTCTTTTTCTTTGGTTGGTTGATGAGGTATGGGAGGTTGTTTGTAGAAGGTGGAGGGGATGATGTGCTAGTATGAGTTTGTAGTTAGCCGATTATGCTGTGGGAGAAGTGCGGAGGCGCCATAGAACGGCATGGTAATTGTGTCCCAGTTGGGGGTCCGATTGATTTCAGAGCTCCCCTGTTCAGCCCTCATGTTAGTCGCAGCATGAACACATTTTCAACATGATTTAAGTCGTTATCTATCAAGAATAGTTAGTCCATGGAGACTTGGAGACTCCAGGACAAAGCCGATCTGGCGGTCTTGGCACGCTAACCCGGTTGGGGATGAGGCGGTGGAAATTGATCAAATCTCCATCCACACAAACCGTGGCCGACTGTCAACCACCACGCCGTCTCTCACATTCCCAGGACCGCATACACTCAACATGGCGGAGTAAGTGTCTAAAATGATCTCAGATCGGTCTGCAGGATGTTTTTTAACTAACAGTTCCCTACAGGAAAGAAGTTCCCCTCACGGCCGTCAAGGTCGAGGCCTTGGTAAGCCCCGAAAAAACACTCCCCCCCGCCATCAAAATCTAGCCAGATACTCATGGTTTCGCGATTAGGTGGTGATGAAAATCATCAAGCATGGCTCCCAGACCTTCCCCACTACCGCGACCGGTTCGATCGTTGGTATGGATGACAACGGTATCCTGGAGATCACCAACTCGTTTCCCTTCCCCGTCGTCGAGATGCCCCAGGATTCGCACTTTGACAACATCCCCCCCAACCCGGCCGCCGCCGCCCCTCGCGCGAAGTCCAACGTCGCCTACCAGGCTGAGATGATCCGCATGCTTCGGGAGGTCAACGTCGACGCGAACAACGTCGGCTGGTACACGAGCGCCAACATGGGCAACTTCGTCAACATGAACGTGATCGAGAACCAGTTCTTCTACCAGAAGGAGATGAACGAGAAGACCGCTTTCCTGGTTCACGACGTGAGCCGCAGTGCGCAGGGCAGCCTGAGCCTGCGGGCATTCCGTCTGTCTCCCAAGTTCATGACGGCCTTCAAGGAGCACAAGTTCACCACTGAGGAGTATGCCAGCCCGCCCTGATATCCAGCGCCCCCTATTTTGTCTAACATCCCCCGCAGGCTGCAAAAGTCCAACCTGAGATACCAGGACATCTTCGTCGAACTGCCGATTGAGATCCACAACTCGCACTTGATCACCTCTTTCCTCCACCAGCTGCAGTGCCCCAAGGTGTCTGCGCCCACCGAGCTGCCCCCGTCCCTGGCCGCCCTGGAGTCCGGCCCCTTCGTCAAGGACACCCTCCTGGACCCCAACTACGACAACCTGTCTCTCAGCATCGACCCCTACCTGGAGAAGAACTGCGATCTTCTCCTCGAGAGCATGGAGACGCACCACACGGAGACCAACAACTACCAGTACTACCAGCGGTCGTTGGCCCGTGAGCAGGCCAAGATCACTGCTTGGCAAACCAAGCGCAAGGCCGAGAACGCCAGCCGCGCGACCCTCAAGCAGCCGCCTCTCCCCGAGGACGAGTGGCAGCGGCTGTTCAAGCTGCCCCAGGAGCCCAGCCGCCTGGAGACCATGCTCAACAGCCGCCAGGTGGAGCAGTACTCGCGCCAGGTCGACAGCTTCGTGTCGGCCACGACGAGCAAGATGTTTGCGATCAAGGGCAACCTGATGCCCGGGGAGCTCGCCAAATAGAGTTGTGGTTGGACGAGGGTGCTTTATCTATGTGGGGATTCTGGGAATTGCATGCATGACCTTTACGGCGTAAGAAGGAAAAATTATGTATCTTCACTGTTAATGTCTCCTTTGCTTATTCATGCCGAATAGAGTACGGGTTATGACTGCTAGTTGAGTCTTGCCTTATCGTAGAGGGTATTTTCTCGTATCTCGACAACCCTGCCGTTCCTGAACCCTAATCTCGCAATAGGGTACGGCACCTCACGTGATGATATATTGGATGACCTCATATCTGATAAGTGAGATTAGATAAGAATGCATCATTGATGCAACAGCCAGCATGAGCTGCAACTGCAGCCGTGCTGTATCTCTTTTTCCCTAGACTTCAATAAACAAATGATGTTCGGTAATAGACAATCTTGAATGAATAATTAGATGAGATGGGCACCAACCTCGACGTCTGGGTCGTGAGTCTTCTCCTCTAACCCGATCCATCTATACCTACTCCTCCATACAACTCTCAAACCCCAACCAACCATCTCAGTACTACCTAGAACCTAGTAGGGATAGCAACTGACACAAACAAGGCAGGCGCCATCGCAGCAGTAACAGTCGACTTCATCGTCTACCCCTTCGACACTCTCAAAACACGCATCCAGTCCCCGGACTACAACAGAATCTACAAGGATGCAAGCACGGGGGCTATCCGCAAGAATGTCCTCTTTAGGGGTTTGTACCAGGGTGTGTGGAGTGTTGTGTTAGCGACTATTCCTTCTTGTATGTTTCCCTCACAGTATTAACCTACATATCGGCCCAGTGAGGATAAATAAGACTGACACTCGAGTGATCACAGCAGGAGCATTCTTCACAACCTACGAATCCGTAAAACGCCTCCTCGGCGATACCCCATCCTCCCCATCAACATCAACCTCAAATTCCAAACGCCCATTCACCCTCCCCACCCCGCTAATCCACGGCCTAGCCTCCTCAACCGCAGAAATGGTCTCCTGCGCAATCCTCACCCCCGCAGAAGTGATCAAGCAAAACGCACAAGTCATCAACATTTCCCCCTCCCCCTCCTCCTCTTCATCCAAGTCAGCCAAAACCAAAAGCGCCACCGCGCAAGTCCTCGCCAAATTCAGAAACCAGCCCTGGAAGCTCTGGAGCGGGTACACCGCGCTCGTGGGACGCAATCTGCCGGCTACGGGGCTGAATTTTCCGATACTGGAGTTTGTGAAGGGGTGGTTGGTTTCTTGGAGGGAGGAGGTGGTGGTTGGGAGGAGGAGGGTGCGTCATGGAGAGCAGGGGAGTCGAGAGGGAGGAGGAGGGGGGAAAGAAGGAAGACGGTTCAACCCCATTGTTGAAACGGCGCTGTTAACGGGTTTAGCGGCGAGTGTATCAGGGACGATTTCATCTATCGTCACTACGCCTATCGATGTAGTCAAGACGAGGATGATGTTGAGCGCTACTTCTTCCCCATCTGACGGAAAGAGCGAGGAAAGTACCGGCAAACAGGCCGAGATCCAAACGAGGAAAAAAGAGAAATTAAAAAAAGCAGCCCGGCGAGGCACGATAGCCATGGGCCGACAGATCTGGACGCAAGAAGGATTGAAAGGTCTGTTCCGCGGTGGAGCGGTACGCTCGGTTTGGACGGCGCTGGGGATGAGTATTTATCTGGGGTTTTATGAGGGGGGGAGGCTTTATCTTGAGGATAGACGGACGAGGAGGGAGGAAGGTGAGGGGGCTGCTTTGTAGATCTTATTAAGTACTATTTGCTTATATCTAGGTACTTACTATGTACCTATTGTACTAATTTACCTTGTTGCTAGATCAATACACATTGTGTAATTGGGATACTATCTATACTGGGTACCGCTCGAGACAACTCTGTTGCTGCTATCGTATGGGTACGATCCAGTGAACTCGTAGTTTAGTCACGTAGAGGACATAAAAGTCAAATTATCATGTCAAACCAATCTGATTTATTCAATAAAATCAAGCTAATCATACAATCATCAAAAACCCAAATCGCACCTCGACAAACCATATATAGCATCAGCAAGACACTCACAAAGTCAAATGCCCCCAAAAAGAACAAAACAAAAAATGCTATCATAAACATATCATCATCATTGTCATCTCATCTCATCATATAAATTGCCCCAAATCCCAACATATCATATCATATCATAGACTCGTAAGTTTCTTGAACCACCCCGGCATCTTCCCGCCAAGCCCACCAGGTGGAGGCTGCTGCTGCTGCGACGCAGCATAGCGGTCATAAGGCCGCATGCCACGACCACGCTCGTAGTCTCCGCTTCCGGAGCTACTCTTAGGTTCGTCTCGTCTCGACTCGCGCTTCCTAGCGCGGAGTTCTTCGATCTCCTC
Source organism: Aspergillus campestris IBT 28561 (assembly GCF_002847485.1). Lineage (NCBI taxonomy): Eukaryota > Fungi > Ascomycota > Eurotiomycetes > Eurotiales > Aspergillaceae > Aspergillus > Aspergillus campestris. Next base: position 1,777,226 of record NW_020194337.1, read on the forward strand.
CTCTGTCATCCCGGGGTATCGGGATCGTCTGCGCGCTTTGCGGCGCAGGTCCCGGCGGGCTTCTTCGTCGGAGGACATCGAGTGCGCGTTGGCTTGGTCGCCAGGACCAGGGAGCACGTCGAGCACTGTCGGCACGACTGGTGGGGGTTCAGGCGGCTCCGTCGCTTGGGAGTTCACCCACGAGGAGATCTTCTCCTTACGGCCGCCTGACATCATCGGCGGTGGCTGTTGAAGCATGCTTGGGATCTTAGACCTCCGGCGTCTGGACCTCTCGCCGTCATCGGCTGATTTGTGCGAGCGACGAGGTCGTTCGGCGGCATGTTCGTCGCCGTAGGGTCCCCGGTCGTCCGGCTGCCGTGACTGGCGCCGTTTGGCGCGCGGGTCCATGCCCCCGCCTTCGTACATTTCGGTTTCGCGCTGCCGGCGCCGTTCGTGGCGCTCTGCGGCGCGGGCTTCGGCGCGGGCTTCGGCTTCCCGGGCTTCGTGCTCTTCTCTGGCGTGACGCTCTTCGCGAGCGGCCCTGCGAGCGCGCTGTTCTTCTTGGCGTCTGTGTTCGCGGTCTGCCTCTTCTTGGGCTTGTCGTTCTTGCATGGCGCGTTCGTGGGCGCGGTGTCGATCTCTCCGTCGAGCGCGTCGTTCTTCGAGTTCGCGCTGCTCGTTGTCGAGCGGTGGATCGAGGTCTCCTTGGCGGGAGGAACGTCGAGCGGCTCTGCGCGCTGCGCGCCGGGCTTCGGCGTCGTTGGACTCCATGTCGCGCGTTGTTGTTGTCGGTGGGGCGTCCGTGGCGTAGCCTTCGCCGTCGAGGTCTGGACGGGTGGAGCGTCTTCTTTTATCGTCCCGTCTTGGACGTCGGGGGTCGTCTCGCTCCGGGTCTGTCACGTATCGTGCGTCGTCGTCGCGGCGAGATCGGGATTTGCGACGCTCGGGAGGCTCCTGTCGGGTATTTCGACGTAGGGACCCGATTAGCCCCATGAAGCCGCTTGGCTCGGGTTTCTTGGGGACGGTGCTGGAACGTTTGAGACGTCGCTCTCGGGGCGCATCGACGAACGCGATGTCGTCTGGTCCCGAGTGTACATCTACTCCGTTGGGGCTCTGGTCGGCATCGACCATCACGCCGTCGTCTTGGAGGTCTTCACCTCGAGATCTCGGCTAGGGATACGTCAGTACAATGAGATCGTGCGCTCGTTGAGTGGTCATTACCTTTCTCTTTGACCGTCTCCCCGAGTGTCTGGACTCTCTGGAGTCTCCCTTTGTGTCGACATCGTCACGATTTACCATAACGATGTCCTCATCATCCAGGGCATATGGGTCGGGAGCACCTAAGAGTTGTTAGGGTCGAACCAGCGACTTGGAGGAAAAGCAACTTACTGGACTTCTTCCGCGACCGATGCGATCTCTCTCTCTTTGACCCAGAGTGATCCACACCCATCATCCTGGCCGCCTTATCAGACACCCGGAATCTTTCATCCGGGGGGGGTGAGGGGAGCCCAGCCTCGTTCATCTCAAAAGACGGCCGTCTAGACACCGGTCTAGAGCCAGTCCGACGTGTCGACTTCGTTCTCGCAGGGGAAGGAGCGCCAAGGATGAAATTCGAGAATGCCATACCTCGGTTGTGCTTCGCCTCCCGTCGCTTCTCTTTCTCTCTTTCGGAAGAAGACGACCCCCCCTCAACCTCAACCTCCCTCGTCCGAGGCTGCTTCATCGATTTGGACCTTGACACCGGAGAAACCAGTTCTCCCTTGTGTTTGACCTCCCTGCTAGATCTCTTCGGAGGTGTTGCACCCCAGAGACCCCACGAAGCTGCTGCTGCTGCCGCCGCGCGCTCCGCACGGACCCGCTCCCTTTTAGCCGATCGCTCAGCATTGCCTGACTCCAGATCAGCAGTTTCAGCTGGGGGGTCGGCGGGCGGACGATCGGTGGCGCGCTTGGAGGACTTCTTGCTCTTCTTCGCAGGCTTCTCCGGCTCTGGAGCAGGTTCAGCGACTTCCGGCTCCGGTTCTGGCGCCGGTTCTGGCGCAGCTGGCTCTGGTTCGGCCTCAGGTGCAGCTGGCTCGGGCTCTGGTTCAGGCATCGGTTCGGGCTCGACTACCTTGCCTTTCTTCTTTTTCTTCTTATCAGTCTTTGATAAGACAACCGGCTCGGGTTCAGGCTGAGGTTCTGGCTCGGGTTCAGGCTCGGGTTCTGGTTCTGCCGGGGGTTCTGGTACTTCAGGTACAGGCTCTGGCGCGATAGTCTTTGCCTTCTTCTTTTCTTTCTTCTTGAGTTTCTTTGATAAGACTGGAGTCGGCTCGGGCTCGGGTTCAGGTTCGCGCGGTTTGGGTTCAGGCTCAGGTTCGGGTTCAGGTTCCGGCTCTGGCTGCACCTCCTCAAAGTCGTCATCAAACGCGTCGGGGAAGCTACCAGGCACGGAGTCTCGAGAGACTTTCTTGGGCTCTGGGGGGCCAGGCGGGGGTTGTTGCTCTTCGACCGGGTCCTCAGGGACTGCTAGGGCTTCCTTGGCCTTTTCTTTCGCGGCAGCCTTCTCTTTTAGACGATCCTTTTTGGCCTGTTCAAGAGCTTTGATGCGTTCAGCGACAGAAAGTTTGGCAGCTGACTTGGGCTTTGATGTGGCAGGTGTCTTAGCTGGCGGCGCGGCTGGCGGCGGCTCTATATCCCCGAGAGGCGCGTCAGGCGCGGGCGGCGGCGCCTCATCCTTTATTGGCTCTTCCTCTACATCAAGAAGTAGATCTTCGGCTGGCTGCGGCTCAGGCTCTGGGGGAGCTTTTTCCTCGGATTTTTTCTTGGTGGTCTTGGGTTTGCCCATTGTGGCTGCGCCGAAAGATGCCCAAAACCCTTTCGCTGCCTTAGGGGACTCCTCCGTCTTTTTCTTTGGCTTGGCATCGACTTCGTCGAAATCAGGGTCCGCTGGCACATCTTCAATAGCTAGAGTAGTTCTCTCAGATTCATGGTCCAGACCCAGTGCTGGGGGAGTAGGCGCAGGGGGCGGGGGATCTTCAGCGATTCTGTTCTTCTTTGACTTTTTCCTATCCTTCGAAGAGCCCCAAAAATCCCAGGAGTTGTCATCGCCTGGCTGCTCGACGATAGGGTCGGAGATGGGTTCTGGAGCCGGCGCTGGTTCAGGCTCAGGCTCGGGTTCAGGTTCGGGCTCAGGCTTGGCTCCAGGTAGTGGGATCTCAATACCCTGACCAGGTATGGGAAGGCCCCTCTTCTTCAACGATCTTTCTCGTCGCCTCTGATCTTTAGGCGACAAACTATGCCAATCATTATAAAGAGGATCATCTAGCACAGCAAGGGGGTCCGGCTCCGGTTCAGGTTCAGGTTCAGGTTTGGGTTCGGGTTCGGGTGCAGGCTCAGGCTCAGGCTCGGGTTCCGGCTCAGGCTCTGGCTCAGGCTCGGCTCCAGGCAGTGGGAGCTCAAAACCTTGACCAGGTATGGGAAGGCCCTTTTTCTTTAATAATTTCTCACGTTGCTTTCGGATCTTAGATGTCAAGTTATGCCAATCATCATAAAGTGGATCATCTGGCACGGAAGGGGCTTTCGGCTTTGGCTCCGGCTCTGGTTCTGGTTCTGGCTCTGGTTCGGGCTCTGGCTCAGGTTCAGGTTCAGGCTCGGGGGTAGGCTCAGGCTCAGGCTCGGCTCCAGGCTGGGGGAGCTCAAAACCTCCTTCACCGGGTATGGGAAGGCCCTTGCTCCGCAGTACAGGTTTTCGTCGCTTTCGCTCTTTAGCTGACACTTCATGCCAATTTTCATAAAGAGGATCGTCTGGCACAACGGGGGCTTTCGGCTCCGGTTCAGGTTCGGGTTCGGGTTCGGGTGCAGGCTCGGGCTCTGGAGCGGGTTCCTCCACGACGCCGTTCTTCTTCTTCTTGTCTTTCTTACTGACAGGTGCAAAACCGCCCCAGGCATCGTCGACATTTTGATCACCGGCCGCATTGTCACCACCGGCCGGGGCAGGATCTACAAATCCTCCGCCAAAGCCAAATCCAACCGAGGCGGATGACAGGTCATTCTTGCCGCCGAATGACCAAGGGTTGGTGTCCTTCGGTTTCTCTTCTTTCGCGCCCCCAAGAGAATCCAGACCCCATTTGTTGCCGGTATCCCAGTCTTTGCCCCATCCACCAAAACCGAAACCGGTTCCCGCGGCCTTTGACGGATCCAAACCCACGTCTAACTGGGGCGCGGCATCGTTAAGACTCACGTCTTGGAACGAGTTGACCGGGGGGTCCGGCTCGAGGAGATCGACAGTCTACACTGGGTTAGGCTTCCAAACGAACAGATAGTGTCAGTTCGCGGTACATACCTTGCCCTTCTTTTTCTTCTTTCCGGCCTTCGCAAACCCACCCCATGAATCGTCGCCGCCGTCGGCATCATCGGCCCAGCTAAGTGTGTTCTGCGCAGCAGCTTCATCAGCCGCGCGTTTGTCTTCTTCCTCTTTCGCTATTCGACTCTCCTCTTCCTGCGCCAGTCTTTCCTCCTCCTCCTTGGCCAGCCGTTCTTCCTCTTCTTTCCTCTTCATCTCCTCCTCCTCTTTCTGTTTCTTCTTGCTATTTTTACTGGTGGTGGGTGTATTCCACGAGTCCATGTCGTCGTCTTCCCCGCCGCCGTCTCCACCATCGCCATCACCGTTGGCGTCGCCACCGCCGCCAGCGTCGTTGGGGGCATCGCCGCCATTTTGACCATCGTCCGCGCCTCCGTCATTATTATCCCCATTATTCTCAGGTGGCGGCGTAGCTTTTCGTTGTGATGCCGCTTGCTTTTTTTTCTTCTTATGCTCTCGAATGCCGACAGGGCTGTTGAAATCTATTGGTGACGACGAAGACGCGCCCTTGGCGTCCCTCGTCGTACATTGCGGGGCGGTATCCTGCCGCAGGTCCTTCCTCTGAGCCAGCGGCGCAATCGTAGAATAATAGTCCGGCGGGAGATCACTAACGGCATCCGCATAGGACGGCGGAGGGGTCCCATAGCTAGGCGGGGAGTCGCAAGTACGGAGTCCGCGTTCGCGTTCGATTTCGAGTTCGAGTTCAGCAGCGAGAACGTGCAGGAGAGCCTTGTACGAAAGGCGCGCGGAAGTAGAAGTCTGTCCGGTTATTACAGTGCATTGATTAGCGCGGGTTATGTGTCCCGCATAATGAGGTCAGAAAACGTGAAGCATACTACTACTCCGTTGCCCATATTCTTCTTTATACATTCTCCTACAGCCCCGTGGTCGGCAAACGGCGTCGGTCCGGGGGACGCAACCTCGTTGGCGAATGCGCAGAATCCATCCTGGTGAACGGGGCGCGGCGTCGCCTCCATGCTGGGAAAGGAACCGTGAGATTCGTACGTGGGCCGGCGGGTCAATAGCGCAGGCGCATTGATCTGGCGGTCTCGGCCTCTGTTTGGAGGCGATGGGGGGATTTGACGATATCAGTGGGATCAACCAAGTGAGAGATGATTGTGATGGAGAATTAAGGGAAAGAAAAGTTTTCACTAGAAGGATAAAAATAAGATAAAAATGAAAAGTAATAATAAAAATAGAATCGAAGCAGCGATTCGAGGGTGGACAATGCTCAGATGTGGAGCAAGACGCCTGGATGCTACTTGACACCACCCGGAGTGACGAAACTCGGAACTTGCAAAGGGGAGAAAAAAGCAAACAGGGTGAGACAACGGCGGGAGGAGAATAACTATCGTGAATGCAGGAGACTAGAATAGCGAGGAGCGAACCTTCGGAGGATTGAAGCAAGGGTCGAAGGAGGGAAAAGGGAATAGAGAGAAGCTCATGACCATTGAGGGGCGGTGAGAGGATGAAGGGGAGGCGGATCTGATGAAGATCGGTGGATGAGAATGGATGGGATTGGATCAGATCGAATGGATGCAATGCAGGCTAGTGCGGTATTCAGTACATCCTCCGTACGTATCGGATTTCCCTGATCATTCTTGAATGACATTCTCTGCTGTCTTGTTACCCCTCGTTGTTTATCCCTCCAAGGATATCTCGAAGTCGATCAGTATGGTGGTTGGTCTGAACAATACAGTGGCCCTGAAAAGGGTGTTTATCCTGATAGCCGCTTTTACCTCCCTGAATTAAGCATCATGACAGAACGGTCATTGAACAGCAGTGTATATCTCACTAATTAACAGTATTTATATCTATATACAACCATCGATACTCTTTGTTTATTATTCATTTGTTTATGTATTTACATATGAATATCCTATAGAAGTGGAGTACTAAACAACATCCACCGATGACTCACTTTCTGCGGTGAAGCCTCGACCCTCAAAACAACCCAAACGACTCTGCATAACCGCCTGATGAAACCAGAATGGCATGTAATGGCAAAGCAGTTAGTAATGGTCGTGATTTCATCTTGTCAGGAGATCTTTCACAATACTTAGACTCTATACTGGTATGATCATCCCCAACCTCCGGGATTTGGATTTCTTCGGGTAACGCTCAATACCGTCCATACCTTATACTATTACTCTTGAAGACAGCATGAACGTGCCAAGTGCAGATCATCTTAAGCCGAGCTTGTACAGAGTACAATTAGATCATGTATTACGCTCGAACCTCGTTCGTGCCCGAGGAATCCTCAAGGAGATATTGATGCCGGAATGAGGGGGCTGGGCTAGGGTATCCCATGTGTTATTCTCAATTAAGTAGTAGATAGAGTACTCCGTAGGTATAGTCAGTTATCTAAACTAGCTATAACTAGAACCTATTATTTGACCTTTTATCTAGTAATATTATACAGTATCCGTGTACTGCGAAGACATGCTATAATTCCAGCATTGCCACCACTCTCACTCGGAAAACTACTCCCACGCCAAACAGACTATTATAAGCTCGTCGCAACGGCCTCCATATACGCCGACGTTGGACATTGTATCCCTGATCAAAAGCCATCAGTCGCAGGGTCCATGTCGTCTGACGTCCGGTAGCCAGTAGGGTTGGAAATGCTATCCGTCCCGTCGGCGTTGAAATCATAGAATGCATACGATTGGCAGATACCAGACTGATCACCGTGACATGTGTGCCACGATCGATACCACGCTGCTGCCATGAGTATAGATAGGTAGCGCTCATGGTTACTTTGGGATCAGGATACTTACTCTGGTGGTGTGGGAGATTTCATAGGGTGATATCTACCATAGGATCTACTCAAACCACGGTAATAATCATTGCAAAAGAACCTGGGTAGACATCATTTTCAACAGGGGCTGTCTCTTATCTCTCCTTCTCCCCTCACCCCTCTCTTATCATGGGAGCCACAAGGGAGGAGGGGAGAAGAAGGAGGAAGACAGGGCACCTCCTTAAAACACATCCATCCTCCTTGATACACTCCTCAAATCCCAGGATAGGACCGTAGGAGAACACGCCAAGGAGGCCACCCATCCTAACTCCCAAAGATAAAACATCATCATCAGTGGTGTAACGACAGACGCATCAAGTGCCATGCTATGCATCAAATAATGCCAGGCACCCGGCGCGAGTCTCGGCGAGCTACATACATAATTGAATGATAACTTGCTCGCCACGCCACGTAGCCGGGGAAGACCATCCATCACGGTGACTCCTGCAATTGCAGATCGGGCTGTTTATCCAGCCATCCAGACAGCCAGCCAGCCCGGTTTGAAGTGCCCTTGCAGATTTGACAGCATGCGATAGTACTCCGTAGCTTCTGTAGTAGATTTTGTAGGCTTTGAATAGGTGGAACTAACAATGTAAACGTGATGACCCCAGCCTCCATCTTTATTCAATATTACTGTTAGTTAGTTATGTATATGTATTTTACGGTATTATCTGGTATCGCTGCCAGCATCGAGATCCACCTGTCCTAGCCTGTTCCAGGATAATCCTTCGCGCTGGGTCCATTTTGCCAGCGATGCTCTTCAGCTTGTTGTCATGGTGCCACTCATGATAATGATTTTGAAAATGAAACCTGTCATGGTCCTGCCTCAGCGAGTAGAACATGTTTACTCAACAACCAGGGAACCGACCCGGGTATTTCCCCAGACTGCTACCAGGAAATCTACATAGAGATATCAGATCTACCCGAACGTTTAATCCGTGGATCTGGAAAGCCTGGTTCAGCGTCACGGTATACGACCGTAGGGATCTCTATTTACCCACGCTTAGATTTGCGATCACGTCTGATGTGTGTGATGTGACCTAAATATTGGAATCAAAAGCTGCTTAACTATGTATTAAGTTTGTTACAAAAGGTCCGTCCCATCGCGACGGAGTAGACGGCGGAAGTGAGAACCGTGGCCCTGTGTTTTTGAACCAGGGGATAATATAGTATGCAGGAGCTTCGTTTTTATATGTGGTATCATCTCTCGATGACAGGTTCACTCGTCTTACATATCACTACGACAAGTCAGGGATACTAGGTCGTAATCAATGCGGTACCACTTCCATATGTTTACGACCGGCGAGATCCACATACTGCTTCATATAACAAGCTGCGCATCGTTTAAACACACGTAACAGCAATACTCGGATAAAAGATACAGCAGTGAGTCGTAGAAACACAATACAGGACGTCAAAAAGAGATTACCAAAGAGGAAAAGGGAAAGTCAAATGAAAGAACTAGCCTGGGCCGTAATGATTGAGCAGTCATCCCCGCTGCATAAATCAATTCACGACAACACCAGGCTTCATAACCCGAAAGAACACCAACCGAGCCCTGCTCATCTAACACATTTCCCACACTCAGGCCTCGGCCTCGGCCTTATTGGCCCTGGTGATAAAGCCGGGCTCTTCGCCGTATACTTCCAGGTATTCTTGATGATAACGGTTCTTGTCGGCCACTTCGAGTTCACGGTATTTCTGGAAGATGGACTAGTTAGCGTCTAAGTCGATAATAGTGCAGGCGACGGAGGGTGCAGCATACCGCTTTCTCAGGCTCAGTCATTCCATTCCACTCCTCGCCAGTTCGCTGGCCGATCTCAACCACGCTCATGTATTTGAAGTCGCCATTCCGGATGCGCTCCTGAAGGAACTGAGCGTACGCGCTGCTAGGCCTCTTGACTAGTCTGTCGTCGTGAAGGAGGGCCGCCTTCTTGTTTGTGAGGTTCGCCAGTCTCCGGCGCGCGTGGTTGGCGTCTTTGATCTGGAGAGGAGTGTGGGATTTGATCCACTCCTCGCGCGTAGTCGCATTGGTCTTTCTGTTGGCCTCTGCTTGCGCGGCAAATTTCTACACAACGACATAAGTAACGGCGCAGCATAAAAAGGGGCCTGCGAGACATACCTGCTGCTCTTCGGCAGAGATCGAACGGGACAGTGCCACAGCCCTGCGGAACACGTCCGGCATGCTTTCATCCGGTCCTCTTTCGAGTGCCTTCCTCTTTTCGCCAATGGCCAGCAGATGAGGCTGCGAGGGAAGTTGCTTGGGCGGCGTCAGGGCCGTCGCCTTCAGCTCCTTGATCAGCTGCTTCAACTTCAGGATCTTCTTCTTCTCATCGGCCGCCTCCTTCTGCTCCTCGGTCAGGACTTTCTTGGGCGCCGGCTTCTTGGTCTTCTTGGCCTTGATAGTCTTGGTCGTGGTCGTCTTGACCTTGGTCGTTCTCTTGCCCTCGGTGGATTTGGCAGCTCCGTCGGACGTGCTCTTCGTAGCGTAGCCGTTGGCTAGTGTTTTCGGCAGGACGGCGGCAGCGGACACATGGCGACCGCTCGGATGTAGAGCGCCATTATTCGCGGCCAAGCTGATGCGCCTGGCGTGGCTTTGGGCGATTGTTTTGCAGACAGGGCGGGAGAAAGTGTCGCTCAAGCTCAGGTGTCGCAAGGCACCCACGCCGCGTCGGGCCAGGGTCAAGGGCATGGTGTTAAGCAGAATAATGGGGGAGAAATATAATCCCAAAAGAAGAATTAATCAAATTAATTGATCAATGGGGAGGCGCTGCAGTCGGAGAACAACAGACGGGTGTGATTAGCTGCAGGAACCGGAGCCGCAGGGAAGCTCCAGATGAAAGCGGGAAGATGTCGCGTCACAGGTACGGCTGGGAGCCTCAGGCCGTCACCCAGTCTGGGGTCTGTTGGGTGCCGGCCGAATCAGGCGGGTGTCATCCACGTGACCGAGGATGATAGAGCCTGTCACGTGCGTGATATCACCCGCGATAAACCTTTTGCCTCCGGAGCCCATTTTCCCCAGTCGGGTCGCCCAAAGCCAACGTCGAAGTCCACTACCAACCCCAGGTTCATCGCATCAGACCGTCCAATCTCTTACCGGATCTGTACGATTATAATCGCATACCATCCCTAATATACCTGGTTTCTGGAAGGGTAATATCTGTCCGGCTATCCTCCCTGCGTGCTCGAGCTGTCTTGGGTCCCAGTAATACTCACTCATCGTTGGCCTACAACAATGGCTCGCCACGGGGATACTCGCTCACCATCACCTGTAGGCAGCACATATTCTTCTTCCCGACGCAGTCGCAGAGATGATGATCGCTACGAGAGGAGTAGACGGGATGATGGCAGGAGCTATCGGAGATCCCGCAGTCCTGAGGTATGTCGTCGGCCCCGGTCGACATCACCCCTATCGATTGTGCGCAGCTAACCATTCTTTTTGCTATACAGAGACGCCACCGTGACCATAATCGAGACCGTGAAGCGTACCGGAAACGTGACCGTTCGTTAGACAGACGCGACGATGATAGCAGTTACCGCCCGGGTCGACGCGATCGCTCGCGTGACCGACGTCGGTCGAAAGACAGAGATGACGATCGGGGATTCCGTCGACGAAGCCGCGATAGGGATTATCGGAGCAGGCGAGATGACTCCCGCGATAGGGCTCGCAGACGGAGAGACGATTCTGCTGACTTGAAGCACAAGTCTAGGCGGGACGACAGCCGGGATCGTGCTCGAGATTCGAAATCTCGCGAGGTGCGTTGAACATTCTCATCCTGGTTCTTGGAACTATCTAACGCATCTAAACAGCCGTCGAAACCATCCACACCCGCGGCCCCCGCTGGTCCTACAGATGAGGAGAAGAGAGCCGAACGATTAGCTAAACTAGAAGCCTGGAAGCAAAAACAAGCCGCCGAGAAGGAGCGCAAACAACGGGAAGCAGCTGCGTCGGGACCGAAGAACATTCTGGAGGAAATTGATCGGAAATCCGGTGTAGCTCCGGCTACTGGTTCTCCCCAGCCCACTGCGTCGCCCGCCGGCGATTCTCCATCCACTGGCTATGCTGGAAAGTTTGATCCTAAGGCGATTGCGAAAAATGCTGCGCCTTCTCCGGCGCCAGCCACTTCCTCCGTGCTGGGTACCGATGTTACTGTACCGCCCACCGCCAAAGCGTCCGCAAATTCTACCCCCACCAATGTTAAAGTACAAGCAAACAAGCCCATCACCACCAGCAAACCCGCATGTACGTTTTCCCCATATATCCTTACTTACACTGCTCTCTGTGCTGACAACCTTGAAGCTATCTTGAAAGGGAAAGCCAACGTTGGTGGATTTGGTTTAGGCTTAGGCGCCAAACAAACTGGTGACAACGAAAAGTCATCTACAACCAAAACCTTGGGTTTCGGTGAAGAGGAGTCCTCGCGGAGAAAATTGGAGAAATTACCAACCCCTCCGTTAGAGGAATCCACCGATGCCGATAAACCTGCCGAAGTGGTTGCAGACGAGGACGACGATGTCGACATGCAAGACGGCGGAACTGAGGAGGAGAATGCCGCTGCGGCGCGGGCTGCCGCCGAGAGGCGGGAAGAGCGGCTGCAGAACGAATCTCGCGCGTCACAGTCGAACAGCGAGACACCCCATACCAACGGTGTCGAAGCGAATGGTGAGACGAACCAGCAAGCGGATCAGATGGATGTTGATGTACAAGAGGAAGACGATGTTGATCCTTTGGATGCTTTCATGTCCGAATTGGCGGATTCCGCTCCCCCAAAGAAAGCTACTGGTGCCAAGTTTTCCAAGGCCAAGGAACAACAGCCAGAAGCCCTCTTTGGTGACGAGCACGATGTGGGTCTAACTGCCGTCGGCGATGGCGATGCCGACGATTTCCTCGCCATTGCCAACAAGGCGAAAAAGAAGAAGGATATCCCCACAGTCGACCACAAGAAGATGGACTATGAGCCCATCCGAAAGAAGTTCTACACCGAACCCAGCGATGTTGCTGAAATGTCTGAAGAGGAAGTCGCCAACTTGCGCTTGGAACTGGAAGGGATCAAAGTCCGAGGCTTGGATGTACCGAAACCGGTGCAAAAATGGTCCCAGTGTGGGTTGGGGGTGCAGACTCAGGATGTGGTCGACCGACTAGGCTATGAGAATCCCACGGCGATTCAGTCACAGGCGATTCCCGCAATCATGTCTGGACGGGATGTGATCGGTGTTGCCAAGACTGGGTCTGGTAAGACGGTTGCATTTTTGATCCCCATGTTCCGGCATATCAAAGATCAGAGACCGCTGGACAATATGGAAGGCCCCATCGGTCTAATTATGACGCCGACCCGAGAGTTAGCCACCCAGATCCACAAGGACTGTAAACCCTTTTTGAAGGCGCTGGGTTTGCGAGCTGTCTGCGCGTATGGCGGTGCCCCAATCAAGGATCAGATTGCCGACCTCAAGCGTGGGGCGGAGATTGTCGTCTGTACTCCGGGTCGGATGATCGATCTCTTAGCAGCCAACACGGGCCGAGTCACCAATCTGCGGCGTGTCACCTATATGGTCCTGGATGAAGCTGACCGGATGTTTGACATGGGGTTCGAACCCCAGGTTATGAAGATCTTGGCAAACGTCCGTCCCGACCGGCAAACGGTGCTTTTCTCGGCCACTTTCCCGCGCAACATGGAAGCGTTGGCGCGTAAGACGCTGACCAAGCCCGTGGAGATTGTGGTCGGTGGTCGGAGTGTCGTTGCACCCGAAATCACGCAGATTGTGGAGGTGCGAAACGATGACCAAAAGTTTGTGCGACTCTTGGAGTTGCTGGGCAATCTGTACTCAACGGACGAGAATGAAGACGCACGGACCCTGATCTTTGTGGACCGTCAAGAAGCTGCCGATACGCTTTTGAAGGAATTGATGCGGAAGGGCTATCCCTGCATGTCCATCCACGGTGGCAAAGATCAGATCGACCGTGATTCCACCATCGAAGATTACAAGGCGGGTATCTTCCCCGTCTTGATCGCCACATCGGTCGCTGCACGCGGTCTGGATGTCAAGCAACTGAAGTTGGTGGTGAACTACGACGCACCGAACCATCTCGAAGACTATGTCCACCGAGCGGGTCGAACCGGGCGGGCAGGAAACACCGGAACGGCCGTCACCTTTGTGACGGACACGCAGGAGCGGTACGCGGTAGATATCGCCAAGGCATTGAAGCAGAGTGGCCAGCAAGTGCCGGAGCCAATCCAGAAGCTGGTCGACGCGTTCCTGCAGAAGGTGAAAGACGGGAAGGAGAAAGCCAGCGCGTCAGGGTTCGGTGGTAAAGGCCTGGAGCGACTGGACCAGGAGCGCGAAAGTGCTCGGATGCGGGAGCGTAAGACCTACAAGACCGGTGAAGAGGGCGAGGATGAAGAGGAGAAAGAAGACAAGAAGGATGAGAAGGCCGAAGAGAAGTTCAACAAGGTCGTGTCCGGCATCCAAGCAGCCTCGACGCCAGCGCCAACGGGTATTCCCAAGGGCATTGACCTTGATGGCAAGATCACCGTGCACCGGACCGAAAAGGATCCTGCCAATGGATCGAAGAACCCACTGGACAAGGTGGGATCGGCCGTGGCGGATATCCATGCGCGCCTGAGCCGCGCAGGTGTGATGAGATCCGGGGTACCGATCGACAACCGCGGACCAGACGCGGGGGCGTTCCACGCTACAATGGAAATCAACGACTTTCCCCGTAAGTTTCTTCCTTCCTACTGGATGGGTTTTTTTTTGAATCCGAGACTAACCATTTTGCTACTACAGAGAAAGCACGCTGGGCCGTCACCAACCGAACCAACGTTGCCAAGATCCTGGAAGCGACGGGGACGTCGATCACGACCAAGGGTAGTTTCTACGCGACAGGCAAGGAACCGGGACCGAACGAGAACCCCAAGCTGTACATTCTGGTCGAAGGCGAGACGGAGCTGTCGGTGACGGATGCGATGCGCGAGTTGATGCGCTTGCTGAAGGAGGGGACGATCGCGGCGGCGGATAGCGAGTCGCGGGCGCCGGTGGGTGGACGATACAACGTTGTTTAGATACGGCAGGTTTATTTAGATACGGCAGGTTTATATCATGGACATTGGGATTCGTGCGAAATGCAATACCCACGTGGGAGATGATTGAACAAAGTAGGGTATAGTAGCAGCTCGCCTTCCCTCCAAACATATAAATGTATAAAACAAACAAAAGGTATTAATCGCTTTAAACAACAACAACAACAACAATAAACCAGCCCTCACTCATACACACCCTCTCCCCTCACCCTCCCTAAAAAAACATAACAATCATGACAACACCTTGTACAGTACAGTAAAGGACAATCAAGTCCAAGCCCTCGCAGCAGCCGCATCATCCGCATCCCTAGCAGCCCTCTCCTCCCGACTAACCTCATTCAACGTCTGCGATTGTGTCTGCGCCTTCTGCGCCGCTAGCTTCGTCCCTAGTTTGCCTTTTGCACTCGCTGCGGAGGCGGACTCGGCTCGTTTCTGGGATAGTTAGCATTCGACCATTCACCCATTCATAATTCCAACCACAATTGTAAAGATTGAGAAGAAGGATGATATGAAGGAGGGGGAAAAGCAAGGAAAACCAACCTGCGCTGCAATAGCAGCGTTCGCCCGCGGATCCGCCACAGGCGCCGCAGCCGTCGCATCACCCACCCCCACCCCCGCTCCCTGCTGCGTCTGCGTCTGTGTCTGTGCCCGTGGTTGTGTCTGCGTTTGTGTTCCTACCCGAGGAGCTGCTGGTTTCGAGCTAGACTCCCCGCCTAAGGTACGACCAGGTGAGGCGAAATTGGAGGCGGACTTGGGGAGCGGGGCGCGCGGCGCGGATGATTTGGGACCTGTTGCGCTGGCGCCGAGGGGCCGACCGGGGCGGGAGAAGGCTTCGGTGGACTGGTTGCTGGATTTGGAGCAGATGCTGCCCATTTTTGTAGTTTATCTTCTTTTGGTTGTGTTCGTTTGGTTGTTTGGTTGTTGGTGGGTGTTGGAGGAAGGGAGGTGTTGAGTTGGGTGAGGGTATGATATCACTGTTGTTTTCGTTGTCTTTCTCGGTGTTCGATGTTGGGTTTCAAGATGAATTCGATGTGGTGGTTAGTAGAGACTGTCGACTAGTTTCACGTTGAGGGGCGTAGAAATTGAAATAAATCGTCAATCGTAGGTCGATGTTGAATGGAGAGGAAGGTTGGTGTCAAGAATGATGGGGGCCTACTGCTAACTGGCGACAGTTGAAGGTCCGATCCGGTGGATCCCCGCATATTCAACCAACGGTTATCACTACTATAATTATATTTACTCTGTACTCTGTCTATATTGTGAATTTATTTGTATATACCAGTTTTCATCAATTTCTTGAATCTCTCTTCTGTGTAAATGTTTTCTATCATGCATACTACTAGGTAAACCAAGCATGGGCACCTGGATTCTCACTAATCTGGGGTTACATAGTAGGATATATAACTAGTGTGAACACATCAGAGTGACAAACTTCAGTCACATATAAATCCTCCAACATAGATTGAGGGGTGTACCATATACAAGACTATATTTTCAAGACATTAACCACAACCACTAAGCTCCTTGAGCGCAAAGCAACACCACCGTTGGCCGTATAGACATGTAAATTGACATTGGAAAGTACACACTCAGCACCGCGACAACTAAAGCAACCATTCAGTCATTAGAAACGTCACCCAGCTTTCTGTAGACATAATCAGCAGTAAAAATCATTGGTAGCTTCCGTAGTTTCTCCAACTGCATATCCCAACCACCACCTGGTAAGTAAATCCAGTTGTCCTGGATTATATTCCCTCATATCATACAGCCTTGACTTCCGCACGATGAGGCGTTCCCCATTGTAATATGCCTCTAAAACGCGAAGGTGCTCCAGGCCCATGATAGAGTACACCATAACCTAATTTGCGGGAAAGCGTTAGCAAGGAATGTAAACCGTGGAATTCACGGAAGCAAGAGGGTAATATTGCGTACTGGAGCTATCACATGAGAACGAAGAGACTTGGTATTCAGGCGGCCAACCATAATATTGATAATACTGATGAGCTCTTCTCGGGTCAACCGATCGTCTCCAGTGACGTCGTCGTCCAGTAAACATTTTCATATGGGGTAGGCTGGTTTCCGCTGGTGTCGGACACGTCATGGACACGCTCCAGAAATAGAGATCCTCGAAGAGGGCCTCGAAATTGAAGTCACCCCATCTGGAAAATTGTAAGCTGGGATTTTGCCAGTAAGTTTAAGCTAGTCATACGCTCTATTACAGATACCTGGGGGAGTGAGGTGGTCTTTTTTTAGCTCTTGCGCCGTGTAGTTTTGCATGTATACTGACAGAGCCTTGACGTTCATATGGTCTTCGAGAGTATTCTTGCAGGTTGGATAGTCTGGCCTTTTTGCGGGGGTGAGTGTCCCCTTGAACGGAGAAAAGAAATATGGATAGTCCGACTTGTCTTCGAGAGACAGTGAGGCCTGTTGGATTCCCGCGTCGCTCGCTTCTTGTGCGCTGATCTGAGGGTCTTCCAATTTGGTGATTCGTTCTTTGATGCTGCGAAGCGTAGAGCGGTAGATTGCGCGCTTTTCCTGTGTTTCTAGAGAGTTGGCCATCTTGGGTAAACTATCCGAGCCAGATAGATGAGAGAAAGATTGATGAGTATAGTTAATTAACGGTGGCTTTGTCAAGAATGGGATCAGGCGAGGGTCATTCCTTGCCTCGCGTTGGCCACCAATTACAAGCTAACAATGTGATGATCAAGCAATGAGGCTGCATGCTTAGGCAGGAAACAGGTGTAACAATTGTCTAAATCTGATCAATTGGTGAGTAGCCGTGACAGGTTGTTTCTCAACTGTTCAACGATGGTATCGGAACAGAACTATCCCCTAGTTTTACAGACTGCCATGGCACAAACTATCTCTTCGCGGGAGATACTTCTACTATGTTGAATATACATAAGATACTAGGCATAAAGAAACCCCGAGTTTCTCCCAGTGCATATATGAACTTGAAATTTTGAAAATATGTGAGACTGAGTAATATCTTACTTCACAAGCCCAGGAGCAGAAGGTGAATGTAAGAAGCTGTTAAGTTTGAACACAACCAAGTAAGCATAAACCAAATCCTGGTTTAATATTACTCCTGTTATATCTTTTCTAGAAACTCCTCTGAACTATAAAGAATAATCTATTTTGTGGAACCCGCGCTGAGATATAATGATTTGAAAACCTAATGGGTATTATGACGTTTGTATGATTAAACTCAACCACCATAAAGCATATATAGGTGCCCTGTCCCTGTTGGACATTAATGTACAAAACCACATACTAACAACTCTATGCACATACCCAATTATCTTCCAAAAAAACCAAAATGCCAACTGCCATAGTAACCGGCGCCACCGGCATCACCGGCAACGCCATCGTGCAGCATCTACTGCAAGACCCCTCGTACACAAAGATCCACACCCTCTCCCGGCGCCAACCAGGCCTCAAAGATCCGCGCATCCAGCACGCCCAGCTCGACCTCCAAGCATCGGCCGCGGAAATGGCCCAAGCCCTGCAGGGCATCTCAGCGGACTACGTCTTTTTCAGCGCGTACCTCGCGCGTCCCGACGAAGGCGAATCCGCGCGTGTCAACAGCACTCTGCTATCTAACTTTATTGAGGCTCTCGAAACTACCGGCGCTATCAAGCAGCTCAAACGGCTGATCCTGACTTGCGGTTTCAAGCACTACGGTGTTCATCTGGGTCTGACCAAGCAGCCGCTGCTGGAGTCCGACCCGCGGCTGGAGAACGGAGCAGGCGGCCGCGACTGGCCGCCTAACTTCTACTACGCGCAGCAAGGCATCCTCGAGAAGGCATCCCGGCGCGGAAACTGGGAGTGGATCTGCACGCTGCCGAATGACGTGATCGGCTACGCAAAGAACAACTTCATGAATGAGGCGACCGCGCTGGGTCTGTACTGCGCTGCTAGCAAGGCCCTGCCCGGGTCCAGGCTGATCTACCCGGGCAATCGCACCAATTACTTCGCTTACAACTGCTGGACGTCGGCTGAGACGCACGCACGGTTTTGCTTGTGGGCTGCTACGGCGCCGGGGGCTGGGAACAATATCTTTAACGTCACCAATGGCGACATCGAGTCGTTCCAGAATCTGTGGCCCCGTCTCGCTGCGCGGTTTGGCTGCACCGTTCCGGAGAATATGTTCGGCCCTAATGGCCAGCAGGCAGATACCTCGTGCGCGACGGAGACGCATCTGCCAAACAGTCATCCGATCTGCGTGCACGCGCGCGAACTGGGAATCCCCGAAGACGACGCATTGAGCACGCAGCCACCGGTGCTGCGACTGCTGGTTGACCCGCAGAAGTGGGCCCAACGCCAGGACGTCCAGGAGGCATGGACACAGCTGCGTGACAAGTATAACCTGGACCAGAAGGCGTGGGACGGTGCGACGTGGGACTTCTTGACGTTTGTGCTGGGACGCGAATGGGGGTGTGTGGGGACCATGAGCAAGGCTAGGGCGCTGGGGTGGTCGGGGTATGAGGATACGTGGGAGGCCTTTGAGAGGACGTTCGAGACGCTAGAGAGAGAAGGAATTTTGCCACCTGCAGAGAAATTGCGGAGTGGTTGATCTGGGTTTGCGCATCGAGGAGAGGCCTGCGAGATGGGCTCAATTGGTCTGTACTAGGGCTGTTCGTGAACCTAGCCTATAATATGTAATATATGATGGGATATCAGTGAAAGGAAAGACAAAGTTCAATATCTTACATATCAAGCTGAGCTTGCATGGAATCGGATGATCAGCGGATGGTCTGATAGACACGACCAGCGTCGCGCTTGGACCTGCAGCCATTAGCGGTGAATACACCTCGATCCATTGGCCACTATCCACCCCATAGTAGGACGCTTGCAGCTGGTGCTTATAAGTGTAGGTGAGCTCCGGTGGATGCGTGAGTTGGCAGGGTGAAGCGTCTGGGATGGAGAAGGTCTGGACCAGAAGGAAAGTTTGGTTGATTTACTTGGCAACCAATAGAGGTCGCACACCACGTGACTGCGGAAGATTATGCTCGGTTTTCTTCAAGGCAGGAACAAAGAAGATGTCTTGTTGAAAGAATCCATGATTCAAGCTTATTGCCTCGCACTGGCATATACGGTGAAGTGTTGTCTCCATAAGGGCCAGGTGTCTGTTGACACCATAAGCCACCCAACGACTTTAGGTACTACATCTCGTGTCTCACTCTTCGTATCACGCTGCTGTGTCACGGCGGTCAAGCTTCTCATTATTCAAACTAATTAGATATCAAAGCAGATAGTCATGGCTTATGAGCTCTCTATCGAAATATTTGGGCTAGGGGAAGACCCGAGACACCGGTCCCACTGGGGGTTCGTGATCAACCGACCATCCCAGCTTGTCGGCGATCTGCTCCACGTCAAGTTACTCGACCTCGACAGGCTTTGGTACGAGTTCGAGCCGCGGATGAGCACCCCGCTGGTCACCATGCAGGCGGTCGGGAAGGTCAAACTGGGCGAGCTCACCGATCTGCAACGACAAGAGGCGATTAGAGTGATCAGTTCGGAGCGGGCACCAAGGGATGGAAAGAAGAAATGCCAAGATTGGGTGTTTGACACCTTGCTGTCCCTGGAGGTGAACGAGCTCGTCCCACCCGGCACCTGTCAGTTCTGGAAGGGGATGGTCGGAAAGCCAGCAAGGTCGGTTCGAGGCGCGGTGGGGGACAAGTGGATGGGTCTGAAAAAATGAAACAAGCAAACAAACTCCTCCCTGTATATTGAGCCTCAGATACCCGTGTAATCCAGCATCGATTGATTCACTTCGGCCCAGAATTCGTACTCATCGACTCCGACGAGGGTCGATGTAAGCTCCCTCCATTCTAAATCCAACGCCTGCCATCGTATGCCAAAATACTCCCTTGCCCAGATGCTGTAACCCGCGGCACCCCAGTCGATGACCCCCGTGACGACGTCGTCGTCCACGATGATATTGCTCTGGTGCAGATCGCCATGCGTCAGCACCTTCCTCTCGTCTTGGTCGCCCGAGGCCAGAATCTTCTCCGCCAGGGGCTCATCCTTCGCTGTTAATTTCGCTTGCGGTCTCGAGTAGCGGAGGGCCTGTACCACCCCTTGATTGAATTCCTTCCGAGTCGGAAAGGGCCCGTACTGACGGGGTTGTGCATCCCACGAATGCTTAAACAGGATGTCCTCGCACGGCCCACCATCGACCGACCCGAAGACGGGCCCCTCGATCCGGCGCCACTCCTCTATAAAACTGGCTAATTGCCGGACAATGGACCGTTGCGAGTCTTCCGCCAAGTCTTCCCAGCAGTCTTCCAGAGATTTCCCAGGAATCTTCTCCATCAGGATAAACCCGATATCACCGATCACATAGGCATTGAGGACGCGGGGTACGGGGACGGAGGTCCTTTCCTTGAGCAGATAGAGAGTTTCGGCCTCCCCCATGCGCACCATCGGTCCAACCTTTAATATAGTGGATACATTAATCTCTAGGATCTTGGAGCCGCCCATGCTCGAGGGACATATGTCCTTCGCATTCCGGATCTCATTTAATGTGACAATGGGGGGAGGCTCGTGTCTTATAGAGGGAGCAAAGCATACGTCGACATCCGACGAGAGCACGCGGCAGAGGTAGTTGATAAAATCCAACTTGGTGGACTAAGCCCGGTCAGACAGGTTCAGGGAGCTGCGTAGGTGTTTGGGTCCAGTTGACCTACCGGGTCGCTGCCGAGGGAATCATCATTCATTTTGGCCTCACTATCCTGAGGCCTGTGGCTGAGATTTCGTCCCAATTCGGTTGGATGAACCCTGTTGGACGTGCAGGGCGGATATTGCAGGGAGCATTAAGAAACAACAGCCATCGGTGGGGTAGAATACTGAGGAAAAATTAAGCTATCTGGTCGATTTGCTTCTAATGTTCCTGACTGATACCGAGGTGGAGATTGTTCTCTGAATCGGGTTGGCCGCGGCTTCAGGCAACAACGCCCTAGTATCAGGCAGGAATTGGAAAAAATAAATAAAAGATGAAAGTTATGCTGGAAAATAGATAGCTGACTAATTATGCGCATACCCGGTTAAATCCCCGGGAGTCCAAAATAGGCAATTTCCCGCTGAGGTGGAGGAGGTTTCCCCAGGGATCCACCGTCCCAAACACTCGCGATAACCCAGTGTCAACATTTGTATAAGAACCCCATTACCTATTATTTACTTTCCTTTTTATTTTCTTCTCCCATTTGCACCCTCTCGTCAGATCTATTTTTTTTTTCTTTCCATCATGTCTCGAGTATTGGAAGGCCGATTTGGCATCGTTACCGGCGGATCGCGGGGTAAAACACCCCTCACCTTATCGCATACCCCACCATCGTGGCTAACAACCCCTAGGAATTGGTGAAGCTATCGCTAAAAACCTCGCCTCCAAAGGCTGCAATCTCCTTCTCAACTTCACTTCTGAATCTTCCCGTGCTCCGACCGAATCGCTCTGCAGTACTCTGTCGTCTGAACACTCCATCCGCTGCGTCTCTGTGCAGGCCGATCTCGGTAAACCTGAGGAGGCTGCCGCGAAGATCCTCTCGTCCGCAAAGGAGCAATTCACTTCCTCGTCTGGGAAATTCCAGGTCGATATTTTGGTCAACAACGCTGGCGTCTCCGCAGACCGATTCCTCAACGATGAGACCAAGGGCCCCATGGACGCCGAGTACTTCAACTGGCACTACACAATCAACGTGCTCGCTCCGCTCCTCCTGACACAGGCATGCATGCCTTTCCTACCCGATGATTGTACGGGTCGCATTGTCAACATCTCGTCTGTGTCGTCGAGCTTGGGCTTCACCGGACAGTCCGTCTACGGCGGCACCAAGGCGGCCCTGGAGGCGATGACGCGCACCTGGGCCCGCGAACTGTCCGACCGCGCCACTGTGAACGCTGTCAACCCGGGCCCTGTTATTGGAGATATGTACTTTGCGACGGGCGAGGACTTCTGGAAGCAGATGCAAGGATTCCAGGATAATACGCCGCTGAGCAAGATGATGCTGGGGAAGGATGCGCAGCTGGACCAGTTGACCGACGAGCAGAAGCGGTTGATCATGGAGAAGATGGGCGGCCGTCGACCCGCGTTTACGGCGGAGATCGCAGGCGTGGTGGGGATGCTGTGCACGCCGGACGGGGCATGGTGTACGGGGAGTGTGGTGTGTGCGAATGGGGGGCTACGTATGACCCCTTAGACATGATGGTTGCTCGGGAATTCCTTTTATAACGGCCACATCTATCTCCACAAATCAAGTTCATACTATTAGACTATACATTTGACTATGACTGCCTCCCCACTTTCAAACCCTTAAAAGCCCTCGCATTCTCCAGAATAGCCGTCTCAACCGGCAACCGCTCCATGCTACTCGCCCCATAGAAACCATGCACACCCTTCGTCCTCTCCAAAACATACTGCGCATCTTCCGGGCCCGCCAACGGACCCCCATGACACAACACAATAACCTCCGGATTAACCGCAACAACCGCATCCCTCACCTCCTGAACAATCCGCACCGAATCATCCAGCGTCTTCGCCGTCTGCGCCCCAATCGTCCCACTCGTCGTCAGCCCCAAGTGC